>NC_136059.1:550352728-550952728 GCF_964261635.1 Lissotriton helveticus | reverse complement strand
TAATCATAGGTGGATCAGTTTTCAGTAATGTTGACACGTAGTCAAAAGTCTAACTTTAGTAGTAGTAAAGTTAGACTTTTGGTCTAAACTTAGACCAAAAGTCTAATTTTACTACTCGTAAATGCCCTTTGTGAATACTGAAAGTCGTAAAGTTAGACTTTCGTCTCGGGTTACTTCTATGAATCTGGCCCAGTGAGAATAAGAGAGATAGAGAGTTGTTTATAAAGGTGTGATAATGAGTTGACCTGGAAGATGAGAACACATCACAGGGTGATGTAGAAAAATTGTGATGGGTAATGGAAGAGGCATGGTATGATAAAGGTATGAATGGTATATTTATTTTATTAATGTTGCATTAATTGAAGAATTTTCCACTTTAGGGATGTACTTTCTGTGATATCACCTTTGACAAAGGTCACATGGCATCACTTCCGGAAAGACATCAAAGGCCATATGATGTCACATCCTGTTATGTCACTGGGTTTAAAGGGCATGTGATGTTGCTACTGCTATCCCTGGCATTATGGTGAATCGATGTCCATGGCCAACATGTGCACAATATACTAATAAGTCACATCAACCTGCCAACTTAACAGCTCTGCCACAGCCACTTGCACCACCTCCGCCTACCTCACCACCATCTTCACCACTTCCGCCTCCACTTCTACCAACTCAAACACCACCAACTTAGACAAAAGCAAGACAAGCACACTTTTAAACAATCTCACCACCAGTATTGCATGAGTGCAGCAGTAGTATAAACACTCCAAAATAACTGTTGTTTTGTAAAAGTGCACTACTATACCCCTAATACACACTGTAACCTTTTTTGAAAAATAAAATACTGTATGCAATGTTTTTTAAACTGTACCTCCCTTTACTCTGTGTTGAATATTTGATGTCAATGTTACTACATAGCAAAGTGTTATTTATGTGCTGTTCATTCTTTATTTTCAAAGTGTATTGCACTAAAATGTCAATAAGATATTGAAAGCATCTATAAAATAACTAAATATTTCTTTTTCATGACATAGAATCCATTAAAGTGCAATTTTCTTTAAAATAACAAGATAGACACTAATGTTTGTAATTGTAGTTTTTATACATACTTAATAGTAATGTTCTTTTATTGCAAAAAAATGATATGGAAAAATATAAACAGCTTTTGAGAATGGGCCAAATTAAGTAAAATGAAGTCTTGTTTCAGACGGGAAATGCAAACGTGATGGGGTGAGCAAATAATACAAACACATCAAGAAATGCCAAGGGAGGAAGTCGGTACACGAAGGGTCTGATTTAAAACAAAATATCCATAGATAAGTCCAAATAAATCAGCCCATAATTGTAAATTTGTTTTTTTTAAAGTTACAGTTCAAAAAACTAAGTCCACTGTCCAAAACAATAATACCTTGGTGTCAGTGTCAAATTGCTGGCTTGGAGGAAAAAGTTCCTGAGCAGCCTCTGTTTTACTCTTCACCACAACAATGTTAAAGTCCTTCTCCAATGCAGACGTTAAATGGTAGCCCATAGCAGGAATAGATAACCTACACAGTAAGAAGGAAACCTGAGTGTAGCGGGAGAAACGGGTATGACAGATGAACTGCGAGATGAGGAGGCTCTAGGTGGGGGCAGGTTGGAGAGGCAGATAGGTCGTTAGACCTTCTATTAAGGAGGCCCTGAGGCCATATAAAGTTAAAAGATGTTAAGGGACCATCTCAGATTATCCAGACCTCTCCAACTATGTCCTGGATAGCCATATTGATTGATTCCTGAGCCTCAAGTTGGTTCAATTGGCTTCAGGACTTCCTTGAGGGCAGTCAATGAGAGAAGCGCCTGGATACCCTCTCAGGTGATAAGTGTGCTATACAAACCAACAAAGCATTACATTATTTGAGGGAAGGGAGTGGCCTGTACATGTGGGTTCTTGGTGGGTGTCAGGAGCTAAAGTGACCTTCGACTATACTGTTGTTGTTTTGGGTTGGATAGCCAAAATAATTGATTCCTGAGCCTCGAGTTAGTTCGATTGGCTTCAGGACTTCCTTGAGGGCAGTCAATGAGAGAAGCGCCTGGATACCCTCTCAGGTGATAAGTGTGCTATACAAACCAACAAAGCATTACAATATTTGAGGGAAGGGAGTGGCCTGTACATGTGGGTTCTTGGTGGGTGTCAGGAGCTAAAGTGACCTTTGACTATACTGTTCTTGTTTTGGGTTGGTCCTTAGAGAAGGAGATTAAATCTGTGGCGGGGGTGCAGATGGAGAATCGATAGTATGGGGGCCTCTGGAGTTAAGTAGGGTGTGGGTGCAGACCCAGATTGGTGTGGGACCTGCTCTGCAGACATCACTGCTAGGTCTTCTTCAAGGCGAAAAGTCCCAATATCTGTCTTCTTCTGGCTGATGGTTTCCATATCCCCACTCCACAGTTAGTTCTACAGCCTTCATCTGTAGTCGTTTCGTGACTGAAGTTGTTTGTCTGTAGGTGGGTGAATTCACCATGCTTGTGTGTGTTCCTTTTCACTGATGGTGTACAGCTGTTGTGCCTGCCTTGCAGTCGAAGATCTTCAGTGCCTCGGTTCCTGCTGTGAGGGTGGTTGGTCAGCCAAGTCCAGAAAAGAAGATGAAAATAAGAAACAAACTTTGAATCAATGTAATAGTTTTGCCCATGAAATCAGATTTATCAAAAGGAATATTAGTTGCCTAATTGCAAGATATGTCATTGTGAAGTCTTTATTATGGTTGGGCATAATTTGTGTAATTTGCACTAGCGTAATTACACAAAATCAAAGCACAATTATGCAAGATTTTGTGGAATTACACAAAGAGCAAAACTCAGCATTAGCGCAAAATGCACCCTTACATCCAAAATAGAGTGAAGGATATATTGGGCATTAAGAAAATAGCTCCAAATGCAGCAGAACATGAACTGCAGCAGTCGCTCTCATTCGCTTAGGTTGTTCTTCCCATGCTGGGATTTTTATGCCAAATTACCCCGAATTACATGAACGGGGATATTCACATAATTTTCAGCAACTTTGCATCAAAAGTATTACGCTAAAGTACCAAAAAAACTCCAATTACTCTGGCATAATTAACATTTCGTCCAGGCCTAGTCTTAACCAAAATATTAGCAAGCCCATATTTATTTAACATCTATTACAACCTTCCAAATGCTAATAAATGTTCATTTTAAAACATTCTATTGAATCAGGCATTTAAAGTAGGAATTTGGTTGTTGAAAATGGTTATTTTTGCATAAACCAATGTTTAACATTTTGCCTAACATACAATTAAGTGTATTTTGACAAGGCAAAACATTTTTTCTAAAGGATTAAATACTATTTTCATTTTTTGTAGAAACATTTTGAAAATTATATTACTGATTGTATGATTTTTGTATATTTAAACAAATTGGGGTTTAAAAGTAAGGGAAAGGTACACAAATGCAGTATCACATTAACTTTGACAAAATGGAAATCAACTGGGACAAATGTGTCCTATTCCTGATGACACTTATCCCAGTTGAACAATGTCTGCAGCAACCTCGAGCTCCACTTGCCAGAACATGCGACTTGTTAAAATATCTAGGAGTCTTAATCTTCCATTCTTCAACTGACTTGATAGACGGTAATCTGGGTATAGCCCTCATTAGCGCTAGAACGTCAATTCCGTTCTGGACCACTCATAGCAATATCTAGGATGCTTCTTCTCCCCAGACTACTATGTTATTTCACTGTCCTCCCCTATAGACCGCCTCAGAAGTTTTTCAGGGAGTGAAGAGCATTGTTAGTATCTCTGATATGGGGTGATTCTAGGGCGTCACTTTTGAAGCTTCGGCTTCCCATATCATAGAGAGGTTTGGGAGCGCCTGACTATGAGCTATATTATGCGGCTTCACAACTCCAGTGGCCCATGCGTTGGCTCGCAAAGAAGAAGTTGACAGAATTAGACACTTGGGCTAAGATGTTAACGCGACCGGATCTAATTGAATGGCTATCGGGTTCCAAACCCCACTCCAATGGAAGGTGGGCTGTACTCTGCTGCGGGCGGCCCGCAAAGCCTGGTCGAAATACATAATACCTAAAGGCTGCTCTCAACCGTATGCCCCAGGTCTCCCCAGAGAGACAATACCAGGGATATACAACAGGTCGAAGCTTCCGGAATTAGCTGAATGGCAGACAGTAGGTCTGACAACATGGGGAGACCTATTCACTGACTCTAGCCTAAATGATTTTGGCGCTTTGACAGATGACTACGGCATGTCACCAGGAACGTTCCTCCTCTACGTGACCTCTGCCCAGCAAGCGACATGCATCTGGGATGACATAAGCACGGCGCCGCCAAGGTCTGTAACCTTGCAGACACTTTTTACACATGGGACAGGCAGTAAAAGCCATTACGGGCATTTATAGCTCCCTTAGAACAGACGCCTCCCCCTCACTATTATCTTCGCGAGAATATTGGACATTGGTGCTCACTATTGAAATAACAGATAAACTGTGGAAACAGTGGGTGGAGAATCCCAAGATCATCTCCATGAACTCCAGGCTAAAATGCACCCAATTTAATTAGATACATCATCGTATTTCACCCCGCATAGACTGGCGCAAATGTATCTGTCCTCTACTGATATATGCCCTAGATGTCATGGCTCGGATGCTGACTTTATCTACATGGTATGGACGTGTTACCATATCATAGCATACTGGGGGAAAGTATCCGAGATATTGTCAGCAGCAGTGGGGACAGTGATCCCAGCCAAAGAATCGCAATATTTGCTCGGCATTACAAAGCGAAACGCATGTTGGAAAAACGTAAACAAATTCTGGACTTGGCGCTGGTTATGGCCACAAGTACGATGGTTATGGCCTGGAAATCCCCAATGGGCTCTTCCATCAGGCACTGGATGATCACTCTCCGTCAAGCTCTGATCGCCGAATACGAGATTCGGCATCCTAGACACCACGCCCAACGTCCAGGTCATAACCTGCAGACTGGCACCAATACATAACTGTACTAGAATCTACCTTTCAAGCCTCGCACACGAACAAGGGCCTTACCAGTGGCACTGGCGTTCCTTCTGTTGGACGTGTTTAAGACATTTAACACACCTGCAATGGGGTATACACTTAAGAGGAGCGTTAAGTAACACACAAGCACAAACAGTAAGTTAACACACCAGCCATACAGCCATAGAGCTACAATTTGAATGGGCCACACTCTCACATAATATGGCACTCGCACTGCACAATTATATCCATATCTTATTTTTAGGACAGTGTACACCGCAGTAGAACCCCGATGGACTACATCACGCATAAACAGCACACTTAGGGGTCTAATAGAGTGGCAGTCGGAAAATCACCCCAACCACCATGATAGCGAGAATCAACCGCCCGCCGGTCCCGCGGAAAACCAGCGGTTCAATTAGGACCAACCGCCCCAAAAATCTGACCGCGGCGGAACAAGGCCACCAAAGACCGCCCGCAGTGGGCAAAGCAGGTGGAAATTTATCCACGCCGGTCAGTTTTGTGGCGGAAACACACCAAACCACCACCAGGCCAGCAGAGAGACCGCACGGAAAATGTGCATTTCCGAGCTGTGATAGTATGATGTTCCGCTGTTTCCGACCGCCGCGGTCACAAACAGTGATGAATAGGAGAGCCGGCGGAAGGGCTGTTGCAAAGCCACCGCTGCGTACGCTGCGTGACAAATATGGCGTCCAAAAAAACACAACAAGGCCAGCAAGTGCACACAGCAAACTAGCCCGGCCCCCAAAAACACCTAACACATCCCAATGACACACCTGCATGCTAACTTCAAAAATACAAATCCCAGGACAACCCACACAGCACACCTGACAGCAATACTCCATTTTGACACACCCACATAGCTGAGTATAAAACCAGCCCCTTCCCTGACCAGAATCCTTAGCACTACTCCAGAACTGAAGGAACCAAACCCTGCAGCAAATTGGATAGGCAAAACACCACACATCTCACCTGCACAACAACACACACACACACCCCACCTACACCACCCCCACCACCCTCACAACTGCACCTCAACACATTTGCACATCACACACCATGGCAGATGAGTTAATCATAGTAGAACCACAAGTGTTTGGTTACCTGGTCCAACAGGCACCATTAGCCACAAGAGTAAGGGTGGGCGTAGTTAGCGAAGTAGCGCTACGCGAAGCTACGCGAAGCTACGCGAAGTGCACTTCGCACTACGCGAACTTCACGTAGCACTACGCGAGCTGCGCAGTAGCATGTTCGCACTGTGCAAGATGCGTTTTCAATGATTGCACAGTGCGGACAAGCATCCGGCACTGTGCAAGCATTCAAAACGGCATCTTGCACAGTGCGAGCTGTAGTTTTCTGCTGCTCGAGTAGATTATTACTCGAGCGGCAGCTTTCTCAACGCGAACAGGTAGTTTCTCATTGAGAGCGGTCGCGAGCATGCGCAACCACTCACAATGAGAAACCTGACCTCCTCGCGTTGAGAATCTCGCCGGGATGTCATTTTGCTTGCTCGCGGTCGCGAACATGACGTTCAGGACCGCGAACAAGCAAAAAATGACCGCTGCACTACGCTACGCTGCACTACGCATGTTCGCACTGTGCTACATGCAGCTCGCGTAGTGCGAAGTTGCGAAAACTTCTCAAACTCCGCGAGCGTAGCGTAGTGCTTCGCCCAGGGTTACACAAGAGCACAAATGTGGGCAAGGATAGTCGACAAGGTCAATGCAGTAGGGAACACCCCGCGCTCCAAAAAGAAAATCATGAAGCGGTGGCATGACCAGAAGAGGGTTGTGAAAGAAAAGAGGAACAAGAACCGTGTGCTGGCTCAGAGGACTGGCTGTGGCCCTCCCTTCCCACCAAAAACATTCACTGCATTGGAGGAAAAGGTGTTTGCCATACTGCATCCAGAGAGTCTCACAGGAATACCCGGGGTAGTGCAGGCTGGTAAGGACAAACAAATGTCTACCATTACACTGCCATGTACTGTCTCACACAACTCCAAAGCTACACCTCCTAGGCCCAATCCCATTCATCTGCACCACCATATCCAACACAGGTCTCACAGATGTAACAGTCATCCCATCTGATCCATCTACATTTCCAGGATTGCATGCGTACAGGCAGCCAGCATTACAACTCCCACAAGGCCCCCTTGTCCCACCCATGAGCAGGTTGATCAATCCCCCCCTGAAGCATGTGGCATCCATTACATCGTTCACCTCCACCAAACAGGTAGGTAGCCATCTTCCCAGGAAGGGGTGTGTGTGTGGGGAGGCCTGCACTACAACTCCCAACAGTCCCCCTTGTCCCATTTCTGAGCAGGATGGAGCACACTCTACCCACCCAGAAGCACATGCAAGCCATTACATAGTTCACCTTCACCTAACAGGTAGGTAGCCATCTTCCTAGGAAGGGCTGTGTGTTTGTGGGAGGCCTGCACTACAACTCCCAGCAGTCCCCCTTGTCCAACCCCTGAGCAGGATGGAGTACTCCCCACCCACCCAGAAGCATGTGGCAGCCATTATATTGTTCACCTTCACCTAACAGGTAGGTAGCCATCTTCACAGGAAGGAGTATGTGTGTGTGTGGGAGGCCTGTACTACAACTCCCAACAGTCCCCTTGGTCCTACTCCTGAGCAGAATGGAGCATTCCCCACCCAACCAGAAGCATGCGGCATCCATTACATCGTTCACCTCCACCAAACAGGTACGTAGCCATCTTCCTAGGAAGAGCTGTGTGTTTGTGGGAGGCCTGCACTACAACTCCCAACAGTCCCCCTTGTCCCACCCCTGAGCAGGATGGAGCACTCCCCACCCACCCAGAAGCATGTGGCAGCCATTATATTGTTCACCTTCACCTAACAGGTAGGTAGCCATCTTCACAGGAAGGGGTATGTGTGTGTGTGGGAGGCCTGTACTACAACTCCCAACAGTCCCCTTGGTCCTACTCCTGAGCAGAATGGAGCATTCCCCACCCAACCAGAAGCATGCGGCATCCATTGCATTGTTCACCCTCATCTAACAGGTAGGTAGCCATTTTCCCAGATTGTGCTATCTAGGGTGGGAGGCCTGCAATACTACTACTACTCCCACATTGCCCCCTTAAACCCAAGCTGAGCAGGATGGAACACTCCCTCCCACCCAGAAGCATGTGGCAGCCATTACATTGTTTACCTTCACCTGACAGGTAGGTAGCCATCTTCCCAGGGAGGGGTGTGTGTGTATGTGTGTGAGGCCTGCCATGCAACTCCCGACAGTCCCCTTTGTCCCACCCCTGAGCAGGATGGAGCACTCAACCACACACCCAGAGAGATGTGGTCCAAATTCCACCCAAATGTAACAACAGAACAGGCAAGTAGACAGTGCATGCACCCCGCCATTCCTTTCAAAAAGCATGGAGCCAAATGACAACACCAGCCCTCACATCCCATCAAAATATACACAGATACAATTGCCGCTTACAGTGTGCAGACAACTAAGCATATGAAATTGTCACAAAAACAGAAGTGTGACTCAACAAATCCCATCTCAAAGCAAATCAGGGCACAAACATGCACAGCACTTAGGGGCTGAGCTTGAAGGACCATACCAAAACAAACCAAGCATGGTCTGTCGAACAAATAAATCTAAGCTCAGGATATAACAAAGGTATGCATGAGATGAGAATGCCTAGTACATGCGCAAATGCAACGCCTGCCATGCAGAGTAATTAGCAAAGATCCCATCACATAAAGTTGTATTGCCGCTAGTTTTCAGATGACAACATGTCCTCGTAATCACAGTATCTACACCTTGGGCATGGTATTTATTGACATGTCACACCATGGAAACTTAATGTATGTACCTCTAAATCATGTCATGATGCACATCACTGGGTAGACATACAATGTGTGAAATAGTTAACTGTGTGTTGCATAACTAGTAAATAAGATACATCGGCCATAAAGCTTTAGGGGTGTACGTCAATGACCATTTCCCCTCTGTCCCACAGGTGACCAACAACTGACTGCAGAGGATGACAACTTCAACCTGCAGGGCCAGTCCCCACCCCCAGAACATGGACTCTCGGGTGAGGACTCCCTGGATTTCAAGGAGACGGAGATCGAAGCCGGCCCATCTGGTGTGCCAGGGCGCAACAGGTCCCAGGACCCCACTGTCCTCCCCACCACCTCAGCAGCACCAACAACAATGCTGACCCCTGCAGGAACGACTTATGTGGCCTACACCACCACCACCAGTGCTGCCTGCAACACTCTCCCTGCCCCAGAGGATGACTATCCAACCCCACCAACTGATGAGGGCAGGGAGAGGAGGGGGGTGCCTACAGTGGTGAGGCAACAGGTCCGTGACAGCAGGACAGGCGGGAGGGCAAGGGGGAGTTGAAGCCAACAGGACACTGAGACCGAAGCCCTGGACAACATCAACAGAGTCCTTGGGGCCTATGAATGGGCCCAGGGACAAACGGGCCAGCCTGAGGAAGATTCATGTGACCGTCGACTGCTGCTGAGGTCCATCGACACCCGCATGGGCCAAATCGTGGACCTCTTGGGCCAGCTAGTGGCGGTTCTGAGGGACAGACCTGTGGCACAACTGACACCTCCACCTCCCTCCATTGCCCCACAGGATGACAGTTCCACATCTTCCCCTGCGGGCACGGAGATGGGAGACTTCTCAGACCCCATAGGTCCCCCCGAAAACAACAAAGAGGCCATCTAAAGAAATCCGAGGGAGGAACCCCGGGTAAAGGACCTGCCAAATGCCAGTCAAGGAGCCAGCCATAATGGCAACCCTCTTCACCATTGCATTGACTTTGTTGACTGTCCTTTCCCACACTGCCTTGTTAATGGCATCCATCTGTTGGACAACCATTGCTTCACTATTCACCTTTTTGGTGATTTATTCACTCCTCTGTCACATGTACCCATTTTAAATAAACACTCCTTACACACACATGTTGTTGTGTCTGCTCCATGTTTATTACAGGATGTGCAGTCTTCACCATGATTACAATGTACCTGGAGTACGGATTGTACGTAGGCAAGGAGAGGCTGAAGGGACCAAGGAAAGCACAACAGAACAATATTCACTAGTCAGGTGGTGGCATCACAGCCATCACACAAAACGTGTCATCAGGGTACTCCAATCTGCACACATTACAGTGAGCAACAGTACCGACCTGAACATCCAGTATCTGTGCCAAACTACCCTGTACCGGGAACATTGGCACCCAGCACTGAGTCAACAACAGGCTGCAGTCACAAAGCTCACATATACCTTTCAACCAACAATGACATCAGCCGACAAGGGCTCTGTTTACATTGTCACTCATCTTCAAGTGAAGTCGCGGTTAATGAGCTGTTGACGCTGGTCGACACCTTCCTCCTCTCCACTATCCACGTCACTGGACATGGGTTGGTTAGCAGGCGGGGGACTTGGCTGCTCTTCAACATCCAGGAGCAGGGGGATCTACTTGCGCAAGGCCGAGTTGTGGAGCATGCAGCATGCAACTACAGTCTAACACACCTTTTTGGGCGAGTACATCAGTGCACCTCTGGTCTTGTCCAGTCAGAGGAAACGTGACTTCAGGAGACCGAAAGTATGTTCCACCACACGACGTGTCTTCCCATGGGCATCCTTGTAACGACTTCACTTGGGGTCCTGGGATTCCGCAGTGGGCTCAGCAACCAAGGATAGTTGGATATGCAGAATCACCTAGGTGGGAGATACACAGACCAAATTTGTAATATGACTGCGGCAGAGGACAGCATGTCACACACACAGCACGCTACCTGGCTCTTCGTACTTACCCACAATCCATGCATGGTCTGGCATCAGATTATCCTTCAGCTGTGGCAAAATGCTGTTACGCATGATGTACGAGTCATGGGCAGAGCCAGGGAATTTGGCACAGATGTGTGAGATGATCATATTCGCCTTGCACATTGATGGAATGGTAATGCTTCCTGTTCCTGTAGATGTGCTCATGTGCCTCTGGTGGAACCAGGCCAACATGTGTGCAGTCAGTGGCACCAACAACATTGAGGATCTGCCCAAGTGAATAGAAATCTCCCTTCACAGCCGCCAATTCGCGGGGAAACGGATATATCTATCCTTGTAGATCATCATAGTGGACAGGACATCATGTAGCGCCATGCTGAACATAGGTTGCGACATCTCACATCACTGCCATCACCTTAGACGTTGGTATGAAAGCACTCGGATATGTCCTGCGAGGCTGCAGGTGGGGCTCACACATGGCACATCTCTTGTATGGTGGGTCGATCCAGATGGAATTTCTGTGTGACATCCTCATCCTCCATGTCTGCCAGCACTGTGTAGGGACGAAGCACATTTGGTCTCCTCCTAGGTGAGATGAAAGGGGACACATGTCACTGCAATTCGCCAGGAGATGTGTCTGATATCTTACGTTTTGACTGACACAACTCAAACAATGACTGTCACCACAGTTAAGCTCACAGCCCAACTTACATGTTGGGACATCTTCAGCTACACCATCCGTACACCTGTCCACTTTTCACACAGCTTGCACTTCCCAAACAATATCTGATTATGTGAATGCCCAAAGGGATATGTCCACATCTTGCATGTGCAGCCCTGAGAGTAGATCAGACTGCATATGCGTGAAACAGCAACACTACTGTCTCATACCTAGCTTCTGCATCTGCCACACCTTCTTGCGTAAGTTGAACCGGGCACACATCGACAACACAAGGAGCCCAGTCTGTGCGTAAACAACAAGTCTGTGAATGAGCCATGAAAAGTAGACAGTCAAATATGCAAAATGTGTACTCAGACATTCATCACTGTGAATTGCTCTGCCCTTTCACACATTGACATGTGTACCCATTGGAGAAGGAAATTGTTTTGACTTATACTGGGTGCTCCCTTGTGTCTGGACAAAGCTGAACCTCTCTGAAGAGCTTTACTGAGAGCGAAGCACTTTCAGGGGTTGCTTTTATTCAATTCAGGTTGGCTTGGATGGTATTTACCAATCCAAAGCTGAAATACTGTGCCTGGAGTGGTAAAAGGCTTTGGCCATTTTACAGCTCGGCAAGGATAGCACTATGCTAATCCTATGCTTAAAAACTTTGCTGTAGATATATTAAAAGACTTTGTCCCTTTCTATCTGGGCGTGGATGGCACTGTCCTAATCTTATGCTTGAAGACTTTGATAGAAAAGCAGACATTTGAGGTGAGCAAACTTAGGGAATCGCTGGTGTTGAGAGTGCTTTATACTGGAGCTGCTTTCCACCTAAATTTGAAAACTATCCAGAGTTCTCTGCTACTTCTTTTGCATAATTTATGCATCACTCTATGCCTGAAACAGAATTGTTTTGATTTATACTGGGTGCTCCCTTGTGTCTGGACAAAGCTGTACCTCTCTGAAGAGCTCTAATGAGAGCGAAGCACGTGTCAGGGGTTGCTTTTATTCATTTCAGGTTGGCTTGGATGGTATTTACCAATCCAATGCTGTAATCCTATGCTTAAAAACTTTGCTATAGAAATTGTAAAAGACTTTGTCCCTTTCTATCTCGGTGTGTATGGCACTGTCTTAAACCTATGCTTAAAGACTTTGATAGAAAAGCAGACATTTGAGGTGAGCAAACTTAGGGTGCCGCTGGTGTTGAGAGTACTCTATACTGGAGCTGCTTTCCACCTAAACTTGAGACCTACCCAGAGTTCTCTGCTACATATATATCTATATCTATATATATATGTATTTATATAGATATATATGTATATATATATATCTATATCATGACCAATTAAGCAATATATTGATTTATTAATACACTGTAAATATCTGCATTTGCTAATATGAATTTTAGTTGCATAGATTAAGCACTAAGCTACTACGAAGCCAGGATGCATGGGCTGCGAGACAACAGGCAGAAAGTCTGCTTACTGAAATAATGACGATAGTATTTTTACCATGTTTACACTTTATCAATGGTCCCTTTTCTATGTTTTGTAAATACACTTTATTTGTTGGTCACTTACGGTGAAACTTTGGCTTGTGAAGAAGATCGCTTGATCGAAACGCGTTGCCATTAAAGAACACTTGTTATAAGTCATCTTGGAGTGCGAGTACTTTATTTCCTGTGTTAGGAAGATTTCTGTTCATATATCTATATCTATATATATATGCCCGCCAAGAACCGCAACCCATGCGCACATTCTGCTCAGGGCCCACATAAGGACACGAGGTTTGGAAGGAAGGAACTTACCCGCAAGCCGCGAGAGTTGCATGCTGGTACTTGCAGTCCGCCCACGCGACTGCAGTACTGTTCGTGACTTCACTCCACCCACCTGAGCATCCACCAATGGAAGCGCGATTGGGACTACTTTGCGGGTGCCTGTCGGGAGTCGCTGTGATGGAGTAGGCATCTGATGAAGGCACAGACCAAAACGCGTCATGCCATTGCTCCCGTGATATTACATTTTCTCCTGGTATTCCCCGCTGTGTCTGCCCGGTTCTTTTTGCTTAAAGAATCCATCGTGTCACATTATCGCGCCAGTCCTGGGCGCGTTGGAGCAGACTCGCTTCGTTCAGGGTAAGAGCCACAAGGACAGCTTCGGCAACTCTCTTCACACTCCAAGGTTTTGGACAAGCTCTAACCCACCGCATCCAGTCTCAGCAAGGTGCCGCTGCACAATTGGCAGTTCGTGACTTCACGGAGGGATTGGGATCACTGTATCATCTGTCTCAGGCTGACACTGAGTTTGGATTCAATGCGGTTGAAGCGTTGGGGACCCAGGAGGGCTATTTAACTCACCAGCCTCTGCCCGCCAAGAACCGCAACCCATGCGCACATTCTGCAGAGGGCCCACGTAAGGACACGAGGTTTGGAAGATAGGAACTTACCCGCAAGCCGCGAGAGTTGCATGCTGGTACTTGCAGTCCGCCCACGCGACTGCAGTACTGTTCGTGACTTCACTCCACCCACCTGAGCATCCACCAATGGAAGCGCGATTGGGACTACTTTGCGGGTGCCTGTCGGGAGTTGCTGTGATGGAGTAGGCATCTGATGAAGGCACATACCGAAACGCGTCATGCCATTGCTCCCGTGATATTACATTTTCTCCTGGTATTCCCCGCTGTGTCTGCTCGGTTCTTTTTGCTTAAAGAATCCATTGTGTCACATTATCGCGCCAGTCCTGGGCGCGTTGGAGCAGACCCGCTTCGTTCAGGGTAAGAGCCACAAGGACAGCTTCGGCAACTCTCTTCACACTCCAAGGTTTTGGACAAGCTCTAACCCACCGCATCCAGTCTCAGCAAGGTGCCGCTGCACAAATGGCAGTTCGTGACTTCACGGAGGGATTGGGATCACTGTATCATCTGTCTCAGGCTGACACTGAGTTTGGATTCAATGCGGTTGAAGCGTTGGGGACCCGGGAGGGCTATTTAACTCACCAGCCTCTGCCCGCCAAGAACCGCAACCCATGCGCACATTCTGCTGAGGGCCCACGTAAGGACACGCGGTTTGGAAGGAAGGAACTTACCCGCAAGCCGCGAGAGTTGCATGCTGGTACTTGCAGTCCGCCCACGCGACTGCAGTACTGTTCGTGACTTCACTCCACCCACCTGAGCATCCACCAATGGAAGCGCGATTGGGACTACTTTGCGGGTGCCTGTCGGGAGTCGCTGTGATGGAGTAGGCATCTGATGAAGGCACAGACCGAAACGCGTCATGCCATTGCTCCCGTGACATTAAAATTTCTCCTGGTATTCCCCGCTGTGTCTGCCCGGTTCCTTTTGCTTAAAGAATCCATCGTGTCACATTATCGCGCCAGTCCTGGGCGCGTTGGATCAGACCCGCTTCGTTCAGGGTAAGAGCCACAAGGACAGTTTCGGCAACTCTCTTCACACTCCAAGGTTTTGTACAAGCTCTAACCCACCGCATCCAGTCTCAGCAAGGTGCCGCTGCACAATTGGCAGTTCGTGACTTCATGGAGGGATTGGGATCACTGTATCATCTGTCTCAGGCTGACACTGAGTTTGGATTCAATGCGGTTGAAGCGTTGGGGACCCAGGAGGGCTATTTCACTCACCAGCCTCTGCCCGCCAAGAACCGCAACCCATGCGCACATTCTGCTGAGGGCCCACGTAAGGACACGAGGTTTGGAAGGAAGGAACTTACGCGCAAACCGCGAGAGTTGCATGCTGGTACTTGCAGTCCGCCCACGCGACTGCAGTACTGTTCGTGACTTCACTCCACCCACCTCAGCAACCACCAATGGAAGCGCGATTAGGAATACTTTGCGGGTGCCTGTCGGGAATCGCTGTGATGGAGTAGGCATCTGATGAAGGCACAGACCAAAACGCGTCATGCCATTGCTCCCGTGATATTAAATTTTCTCCTGGTATTCCCCGCTGTGTCTGCCCGGTTCTTTTTGCTTAAAGAATCCATCGTGTCACATTATCGCGCCAGTCCTGGGCGCGTTGGAGCAGACCCGCTTCGTTCAGGGTAAGAGCCACAAGGACAGCTTCGGCAACTCTCTTCACGCTCCAAGGTTTTGGACAAGCTCTAACCCACCGCATCCAGTCTCATCAAGGTGCCGCTGCACAATTGGCAGTTCGTGACTTCACGGAGGGATTGGGATCACTGTATCATCTGTCTCAGGCTGACACTGAGTTTGTATTCAATGCGGTTGAAGCGTTGGGGACCCAGGAGGGCTATTTAACTCACCAGCCTCTGCCCGCCAAGAACCGCAACCCATGCGCACATTCTGCTGAGGGCCCACGTAAGGACACGAGGTTTGGAAGGAAGGAACTTACCCGCAAGCTGCGAGAGTTGCATGCTGGTACTTGCAGTCCGCCCACGCGACTGCAGTACTGTTCGTGACTTCACTCCACCCACCTGACCATCCGCCAATGGAAGCGCGATTGGGACTACTTTGCGGGTGCCTGTCAGGAGTCGCTGTGATGGAGTAGGCATCTGATGAAGGCACAGACCGAAACGCGTCATGCCATTGCTCCCGTGATATTAAATTTTCTCCTGGTATTCCCCGCTGTGTCTGCCGGTTCTTTTTGCTTAAAGAATCCATCGTGTCATATATATATATATATATACATGCCGTGGAGGCTGAAACGCGTTGGTTCGAGCTTTCATGAATAAACAGATTCCCTGAAAATATATCTATATGAGTTCCGCGTTATTGGTGTGGAGATGTATATATATATATATATTCACTGAAAAAACCATAGGTTATAGACCATATATAGTTAGGAATTAGCATTTAAAAAACCTTATTTTACTCACACAAAACCATTGAAATTCCATATATAGTTAGTTGCACTAACTATATATTGCGCACCCGCAATCCACTGCTGATGATGTCACATATTACATCATTCATGACATGGTCAGTGACATCACTGATGACATCACTGATGACATCTCAAATGACATCACTGATGACATCACTGATGACAACATCCAGTGACTATGTTTCTGTAAAGTTAAAATATGTCTTACATATTGAAGAATGAGTGGATGTATAAGTGTCTGGACGAAGGATTTAGTAGGTGCATGACTGAATGTATGAGTGAGTGATTAAATGTGTCTCACTGAGTGCATGGGTTAGTGACTAAACTGTCTTAATTTGTGCATCATTATGTCTGTTGTTCTGTAAACTGCTGCATGTGTTGATCAGTAGCTATATGAGTAACTATATGGGTTATTGATTGATTGCCCAAGTATTTGCATGGGAGACTGAGTGTGTGTGTGGCTGGATGGGAGGTGTGTGACTCTGTACAGATCAATGTGTACTTGTATCAATGATTGTATAAGAGAGTAAGTATGTGTTAGTATATGGTTGAAAACGTAAGGTGCTCTATGTTTAACTGTAGAGAAGTAGAAAATGGAAGTGTGATTGATTCTTTACAGGACTGACTAGGTGTGTGAGTAACTCCATGGATGAGTGGCAGAGTGTGAGTGTCTGTATAGGTGTATGAGTGCATATGATTGTGTTGTAAACATGAGTGATTGTATGTATGAATGATTGTATGGGTGAATGAGTGAATGTGTGTGTAGACGTAGGAATCAGTGAGTACGTATGTAGTAACTAGTATTGGTGTGTCAATGGTTTCAAAAATTATACTCTGTTTTTAACACTGGGTGAAACAGAGGTTATATTAAAATGTGAGGAGATGCATTGTATTGTCACATGAATGATATCATCAGTGATGTGGTCATTGATGTCAAATGAGATGTCATCAGTGATGTCATCAGTGATGTCATTTGAGATGTCATCAGTGATGTCATCAGTGATGTCACTGACCATGTCATGAATGATGTAATATGTGACATCATCAGCAGTGGATTGCGGGTGCGCAATATATAGTTAGTGCAACTAACTATATATGGAATTTCAATGGTTTTGTGTGAGTAAAATAAGGTTTTTTAAATGCTAATTCCTAACTATATATGGTCTATAACCTATGGTTTTTTCAGTGAATTTTCAAGGTTTTGTAAATGCTAATTCCTAACTATATATGGTCTATAACCTATGGTTTTTTCAGTGAATTTCAATGGTTTTTTAATAGCAAATATCATAAGCTGTCGAATGTCAAGTACGTGGTAAGAATTTTTTTTTCGTGTTTATGCACACTGATCTGCTTTGATTGCTGCCCCCCACCCCTCATTTCTATTAGGAGTACTCTCTCTTTGCAGATAGTGAAGGGTAGTTAACGCAGCCCTTTCCCCCTTTGTAATCCGTCGTGCCTGCTTCTCTCTCCATTTGATTGATTGTTCTCTTTGGTTCATTCTCTATTTACAAACAAGCACAGAGTCGCAATACTCTGTTTAGTCTTTGCAGATAGCGAAAAATCGTGTAAAAAAACAAAAGGAATCGAGCAAAATCAGTAGGCCACTAATGGGATCTCTTTTGACCTCGCTAAAATAGAAACATTAGGAACAACCTGTTGAAAATAGCAATGCGTATGTATATAAGCGGCGTTCATTTGTGTTCACAGTACCCCTTGTTGATTGTTTCAATCGAGCATTGAATTGTTCGAAGTTAATTCTCTTAACGATCTTCTCTACCTGCAAACGAGGAAGAATAGGAATATTCTATCTCCCTTTGCAGATAGTGAAGGGTAGGTAACGCAAGCCTTTAACACGTCGTACCTATTTCATTCCTCATTGATTGATTGATTGTCCGAACATTGACTGTTTGGGAATTAGTTCTTTTTGGAGGTATTCCCTGTTTGCAAATAAACGTAGGAAAATCTTTGCAAGTAGTGAAAGGGTACGTAATGCGGACCGTTCTCCCCCGTTGTAATCTGTCATGCCTATCTACTCCCCACTGATTGATGCACCTTTTTCACCCGGACCATTTACTAGAGATACGTCATCTGGCCCGACCAGAGAGCACCCCTAGTGAAAAGGACATATGCAATAATAACGAAGTGATCACTGTATCCTGTTAACAGAAACTTTACCATGAAACAACCTGGAAAGAAAAAAATAGGAAAACGAAAATCAGTAGGCCACTGATGAACATGAACTTTTATTAAACAACGAACAAAGAAACGATAACATAACGTAATGATAAAACCTATTAATGTCCTAGAAACAAGAAAACGTTAAAATATGCCAGTGGTGAGAGACCAGAAAAACAGTAAGAGAAACCAAATCACCCCTCGCTGTCCCACCGCCTGCCACGCCAAAAAAATCGATAGACTAGGGAAAATGCAAGTCAGTAGAACATCCACCCCCACTCTGGAAACTTCCAAGGTGGGGCAGGGTTCCGGCTACGCCCAGCCGGGAGCAGCCCATATAAGGCAGGTCCTGCTGCCACGCCTCGGCCAGGAGATCCTAACGTAGGGTGTAGCCGGAGGAGAGGCCGAGACCAGCGGGACCCGGCCAGGGGATTGCCTTTACAACGCTGAACAGTTGCAGGGGGGGGGAATGTCTCCTCGACCCTCCCCTCTCTCTCCCAGTCCGGCCGCGGTGGCCCTTGAGAGTTGCAGGTAGTCCCGCCACATGCTCTTCCGGTCCGACCACCAACGGTCGGGGGGCCGAGGCCGACGGGATCCGGCTGCAGCCGATAAACCAAGAAACCCGTTCATGGGGCCAGAGCCAGGGGCGTCCGGCCGACATCCACCGGAAGCCCGGCCCGAAGACGGACGGGACACTTCTTTCTTTTATAATGGCTGCGACAACACTGGAGGGGGATGTCTTGCACATGCCTCCGACCCCCCCCTCGTCCTCATCGCCTGGTCCGGCCATAACAAATCTCAAGCGAGACGCCGTGGGGTGCACTGGGAGGGAGAGACGGTGCGAACAGGCCTCTCCCGCCTCCCCAGGTGGAGGCTTCCCAGCTGCACCCTCAGCGCTCCAGGCGGTGGCATCCTAACAACTACAGTGCTGCACAGTTTCGGAACGACCTAGATAACGGTTCTTCCACTGTGGCCATGCTGCAACGTCTCGCCCGGCAGGGTGGAGCCCGTCCGCTCATGTGACCCCGCGATCGCCGGTAGCTGCCGAACTCTCAAAATGGCGGTCGACCTGGCAAGAGCGGGCCCAACATAAAGAAATGGCCCGGTCACTGGTTGACTCCACCACCGTAGTCCTCCACGACCTTGAAGATTCTAGAGGAGCCGCGGGAGTCTCCGACCCCCGATGGGGAATGACTGCCATGATCGCCCGTGGAGTGACGAAACTGTATCTGCGGGACGTCGGCGCTCCCATGCTGGCGCCAGCCTCACTTTGAATTACTACAATCCTGCAGACCTCACTTCCGGTGAAAGCACAGTGTGACCCGGTAGGAAAAATTATTGCACCCCCTCCCCTTTTTGACTGATAGTTCAAACCACCGATCCTTTCCTTTGCCCTTTTAACGGAACTTTGGACTGCCTCCCCCTCTTTTACATTTTCTAGAGAAAACAAAACATTAACCACTACATTAGCATAGCAGTTGACACCAGAACTGTTTTCAAATTGAAAACCAACAACATCTTCAACAGAATCCTTTTTGTTTCTGCTGTGACCCTGCTACAGCACAGGCATTGTCCCCAGCAGTAATTCTGCAATGCCGGTAAGAATAGCTGTGGTGCCTACTGGACTCACTCACCCCCGCGGCGCCCCACGCCGTTTTTTGCTGGGCGGCAACTTACTAGACATCACTTTCGTGCCATCTAGATTTCAGCGCGTTCTGCTGCCTTGGAACTATTCGCACAACAGACCGCTACTGACAAGAATATTTCATTATTGGTGCTGTCAATTTCAATAAATCTATTGGATAATTAAAAAGAAATTGCCACAAACGCCAAAGTTATTAGACATAGAATTTTCAAAAAACCCATAGAGAAAAAATCCTAACTATATATACCTACTGGCGACCGCCAGTAGGTAATATATATATATATATATATATATATATATATATATATGTATATATATTTTTTTTTTTTCACTGAAAAAACCATAGGTTTCAGGCCTTATATAGTTAGGAATTAGCATTTAAAAAAACCTTTGAAATTCACTGAAAAAACCATAGGTTTCAGGAGTTATATAGTTAGGAATTAGTTTTTAAAAAACCTTTGAAATTCACTCAAAAAACTATAAGTTTTAGTGGTGTTATAGTTCGCTGGACATTTTACTCATACAAAACCAATGAAATTGCTCCTATATAGTTAGTTGTACTAACTATATTTCGCGCACCCGCAATCCACTGCTGATGATGTCACATATTAGATCATTCATGACATGGTCAGTGACATCACTGATGACATCTCAAATGACATCACTGATGACATCACTGATGACATCATCCAGTGAATGTGGTTTGCTTCGTTATTTAAATATGCATTATATATATAGCAATTTACATTGAAGAATGAGTGGATATATATAAATAAATATTTGGATGGAGGATTTAGTAGCAGTGTAATTGACTGTTTACTTGACCAATTTATAATGTCTCACTAAATATAGTGGATAGTGACTAAACTGTGTAAATATCTGTATCACTTTGTCAGTTGTTGTGTAAACTGATTCTACAGTTGGTTACTAGCTATGTGAAAGTCTATATTAGTTATTGATTAGTTAACTGAGTATTTGTATGGGAGTATGAAAGTGTGTGTGGTTCGGTGGGGGGGGGTGTGACTGTCCAAAGATGTGTGAATAGTTGATTCAGTAGATATATGAAGTTAAAACTACATGTTCTAACAGTTTGGGTGAGGGAATCTCTTTATGGGTGTGGTGATGAGCAAATATATTTCTCAAAGGTACAGGTCCAACAAACTAGAAAAATAAAAGGCAGTGTATGTGTCAGTTGTTGTATATAAATAAGTATACATAAGACACAATGATTGTGTGAGTGACTGTATGGATAACTGTATACTTGTAATAATGATTTTATAATTCACTAAGTATGACTTACTATCTAAATGAATAGAAGAAGTGGTGTTTGTATAAGTGTTTTGCTAAGTAAATATGTAAGTATGATCCATTGTTTGCATAAGTGAGTAGGATGACTTCATATGTGAATAGGATGCGTGCTGTTGTTTAATGTCGATATAGATGTATAAGTATTTTTGATAGTGTTCTATTGTTCATTGACAGCATGTATGAGTGAATCAATAGGTAAGTGATTAGATGTGTGTATACATCTATGAATCACTGAGTGATACTTGTATTGCTGTGACAATGGATTTAAATATGATACTCTGTATTTTACAAACAGTGATGAAAAATTGTAATAGTGTATGAAAAGGTGTATGTGATTGTCACGTGGATGATGTCATCAGTGATGTCATCAGTGATGTCATTTGAGATGTCATCAGTGATGTCACTGACCATGTCATGAATGATCTAATATGTGACATCATCAGCAGTGGATTGCGGGTGCGCGAAATATAGTTAGTACAACTAACTATATAGGAGCAATTTCATTGGTTTTGTATGAGTAAAATGTCCAGCTAACTATAACACCACTAAAACTTATAGTTTTTTGAGTGAATTTCAAAGGTTTTTTAAAAACTAGTTCCTAACTATATAACTCCTGAAACCTATGTTTTTTTCAGTGAATTTCAAAGGTTTTTTTTAAATGCTAATTCCTAACTATATAAAGCCTGAAACCTATGGTTTTTTCAGTGAATTTCAAAGGTTTTTTAAATGCTGATTCCTAACCATATAAGGCCTGAAACCTATGGTTTTTTCAGTGAATTTCAAAGGTTTTTTAAATGCTAATTCCTAACTATATAAGGCCTGTAACCTATGGTTTTTTCAGTGAATTTCAAAGGTTTTTTAAATGCTAATTCCTAACTAGATAAGGCCTGAAACCTATGGTTTTTTCAGTGTTTTTTAAAAAAAAAATGGATTGGTTAACTGGCTTATTAAGTGTATCTTAGTGAATACATATATTAGCGAGTAATGTTGAAATATTTAAATATATGCATGAGTGATGTAATATGTGACGTCATCAGCAGTGCATTGCAGACGTGCAAGTTATAGTGAGTCCAACTAACTATAACGTGGGAATTTCAATGGTTTTATGCGAGTAAAATTTCCAGCTAACTATAACTGGTGTGAAACCTATGGTTTTTTCAGTGAATTTCAAAGGTTTTTTTAAATGCTAATTCCTAACTATAACTGGTGTGTAACCTGTGGTTTTTTCAGTGAATATATATATATTTAAAATTTCTATGGCAAAATGAAACCCCTCATTTTGTTCCTTTTCAAATTAAATGTATTAAGTGTTACCACTTTATTCCAATCAAGATGACTTCAGGTGTGCCATACTTTTGTCATAAGTAAGACTGTTAGCGTTCTAGTTGTTCTTTAGAACACTCTGGGACATTCTGTCATTGGGCTATAGTTGGGCTACATCTGGCTGATATTTGGGCTACATTTGGGCTCTTTTGTCTCTGGTGGCCATCTTGGGAGACTGCATATCAGAATTTTGTTAATGAAATATAAGAGGATTTGAGAAGTCACTCAAAATGTGCCCTCATTTTTCTTTCTTCAGCACTAATCATAATTTCTATGGCAAAATGAACCCCCTCATTTTGTTCCTTTGCAAATTAAATGTTTTAAGTGTTAACACTTTATTCCAATCAAGATGACTTCAGGTGTGCCATACTTTTGTCATAAGTAAGACTGTTAGCGCTCTAGTTGTTCTTTAGAACACTCTGGGACATTCTGTCATTGGGCTATAGTTGGGCTACATCTGGCTGATATTTGGGCTACATTTTTTTTTTTTTGTCTCTGGTGGCCATCTTTGGGCTACATTGGGCTACATTGGGCTACATTTGGGCTCTAACATATATAGCCCAATGTAGCCCAATATATATTTTTTCAAAGTTAATTTTCGTAAAAACCACTGGAGCACATATCTTGAGACATAGCAAAGGCACATTGGGCTACCAGTCCCTACAATTTTGCCAAGTTTGGTGGAAAACCATTCAGCCGTTTGAGCTAAAAGTGAGTCCAACCGCCCTATGGAAATTAACATGGGGAAAACACGTTTTGGGACCCCCTTTTATCTCGGCTCCCGCTTGACGAATCCCGCCCAAACTTTCAGGGAAGGAGCGGAGCGCCGCGAGGCAAAGTTAAGGAAAATTTCAGGAACATTCCTCAACCGGCGCCAAAGTTATTCCCAATAGAATGTTGCGATTTCCCTATGGAAAACAATCCTAACTATATATACCTACTGGCTATCGCCAGTAGGTAATATATATATAGACTGAGAACCTCCTGAGGCGGAACCGGGAGCTGTAAGAGCCGACAGAATTGTTTTATAGTGTTAAATACTGTGTTTTTAAATATTTTGCACTGACCTTTGGGCACTAATCTTCAGACCTCCCGAACAGCAGATTGAACGCTGTCACGGGTGAACACATCCTTTTGCCGCCATTCACAGCGAGTGAGTCAGCCTCAAGCCACGCCCACCTGTGCTGGCCACGCCCCCCTTCTCACCACCCTAAGCACTCCCATAAATCATGTGCCTTCATCGGAAGTGCAGCGGACGAGCGCAGCGGGCGCGACGATGGCGCGCCGAAGGCGCGCTTAAGGCAAGCTCACCTGCGCTCGTCCGCGCTAGGCAGCACACAGAGCCAGGCACTATAGATGATGTCACCCACCCCACGCAGAGATACACAAGGGACGCCCTATTACACTAAAATGGAGAGCTAAAAGGCCCTTGTTTACACTCGGTATCGGGAGACCATTCCCTTAACCACTGCCTTCACTGCCCGTATAAATTTAGTCCCACCATACCCGAACATTCATCCCCCCTCTCAATGCACATGGCTCTGATCAATTGTAGATCACTCCCTAAGCACTCATTAGAAATCAACCACACGCTCGAAAATCATGAGCTCGATGTTCTCTTCCTAATGGAAACCTGGCTTGGACCTGACTCTGATCCCGACATTGTCAAATCCCTCCCTCCGGGTTTCCTAATTCAACATATGGACCGATCAAAAGGGAAGGGAGGGGGTGTCGCCATAATCTACAAAGACCATCTTTCCTGCCGTATGCTAGGCAGTCCACTCCTAGACTGTGAAAATGTTTTGTTTTCAATCCAAGCCTCTCCATGTAGATCTCTATCGGGCCTTCTTATCTACCGCCCCCCAGGACCCATGGGCCAGTTTAGTGAATCTCTTATGGAACATACCTGCACACTGGCGGCCATCCATCCCACTTTTATGATCCTAGGCGATCTGAACATCCACTTCGATAAAAAAGAAGTCAAACTAGCCTCTGACCTAATAGCAGACCTCGAAACCCTTCAGCTAAAGCTACAAAGTCGGCTACCCACTCATACACTGGGCCATCTGTTAGATCCGATCTTCTCCAACATCAATGATCTCACTTTCTTAGATCACATCCCGGTACCCTGGTCGGACCACTTTTTAATCCTACTAAACTGGCAGCTGTCTCATACCCCCGACTCAAGACTATATCTAGCAAGCCCTCTCGCTCCTGGGCTACGCTTGACCCAGAAAAATGGAAACACTTTTTAGAGCACTCCCCCCCTAAACTTGTCTCCAACCCGATCCACGCCGATGTAGAGTTTTCGACCTGGATAGGAATAACACTGGACAAAACTTTACCGAAAAAATCTTCCTGTAAGCCTCGGGGTAAAGCTACCTCCCCATGGTTTACTCAGGAAATACGACTTCTAAAAAAAGGATGTAAAAAATCAGAAAGAGTCTGGAGGAAAAATGTCGACCCCATTAAAAAAACTGAATACAAACAGACCATCCTCAACTATAAAAAGGCACTTAAAATTGCTCTAGCCAAATATTTTGAGGAAAAAATCAATTCATCCACCAACTCTTCACGGGAGATGTTTCAAATTGCTAAGAAACTTCTCAAAGTACCGGATCCTCTCCCTCTTATAGAGCCGTCAGTCACCCGATGCAATGAACTGGCAGAATTTTTCGACTCAAAGATAAAAACCATCATCAATTCCCTCCCGCCACAAATACCTGATGCTCCCTCCAATGCTAAACGACCTTGTCCTGCAACTCATGTTACATCACCTCAACTGTCTCACTTCACTCCCCTGACAATAGATTCTCTCCTTCCAATACTTAACTCAATCAAGAGTGGTTCCCCCACTGATCCCGCACCTCTTAACATCCTCAAGTTAGTTGCGCCCACCATACTTCCCTACCTGACAAAACTGATTAATATCTCATACACCCATGGCACTGTTCCCCCCAGCTGGAAAAAAGCAATCGTCAAAGCACTCATCAAAAAATCGCACCTGGACCCCCTAGAGCTAGGCAACTATCGGCCGATTTCCTTGCTCCCAGGCACTAGTAAAATAGCCGAGAAACATGTTAACAAACAACTCTCTGAGTTTCTCGAAACCAACGGGCTCCTACAGTCGTCTCAGACAGGATTCAGGCCCGGCCAGAGCACAGAAACTGCGATACTGGCGGTTGTCGAAGAGGCAAGGAAAATCATCGATTCAGGAGGATCAGTGGCAGTGATCCTCCTGGACCTGAGCGCGGCCTTCGACACCGTCAACCACTCGACACTGGTCGACAGGCTCAGAGAGCTCGGAATCATAGGAACGGCCCTGGCCTGGCTGGAATCCTTCCTTAGCGATAGATCCTTCCAGGTAGCAGATGGTAATTTCATTTCTAAGTCCACTGCCATCAGCTGTGGGGTCCCTCAGGGTTCGTCCCTGAGTCCGACCCTTTTTAATGTTTACATGTCCCTCCTCGAAAAGATCGTCACCCCTTTTGGGATCAAGCTTTTAACCTATGCTGACGACACCCAATTGGTAGTTTCTTTAAGTCAGCAAAACCAATCCCCCTCAAACCTCCAAAACTGTCTAAGGGACATAACAAAATGGATGAACCTCTCACATCTCAAACTGAACAACGACAAAACAGAGATAATGATCCTAGGCAACCAATCGCTCTACCAACCTAAATCTCTGTGGCCGCCCTATATGGGGACACCTCCCAGTCCAAAACAGGAAATCAAAAGCCTAGGACTCTGGCTGGATGAAGGCCTCAATTTCTCTACCCAAGCAAGGAAAACGGCGGGTGTGTGCCATGGCCTCCTACGGACAGCCAGGAAAATTCTGCCCCTACTTCCCACACAGTCCCAACAACTTCTGATCCACGGCCTAGTCTGTCACGCCTTGACTACGGCAACGCCCTCTGTCTGGGGGCCCCAAAAAAAGTAATATCAAAACTCCAGACAGTTCAAAATGCTGCCGCCCGCCTCCTCACAGGAACGCATCGTTGCTGTTCAGCCAAACCCGCCTTGAATGCCTTGCACTGGCTGCCTATTCAGGAGAGAATACAATTTAAGGCACTGTGCACGACACATAAAATCCTGCATGGTAAGGCTCCACCTATTTTACAAAACCTGCTCACACCCTACACCACCAAGAGAACGTTACGATCTTCAAACGGCAACTTGGCATCTGTCCCTAGAATCAAAAAAGCCCGCTCCGGCGGTCGACTGTTTGCATACAATGCCTCCAAACTGTGGAACACATTGCCCCAGACATCAGAGCCCAGCCCAACCTTCTCTCATTCCGTAGGGCACTCAAGACATGGCTGTTCCCTTAACTCTCCCTCTGCTTCTGGTTCTCTGTCACCAGCGCTGGGACGCTTACGGGCAGCCATGCGCTCTACAAATCTGTAAAATAAATAAATAAATTAATAAATAAATATATATATATGTCCAAAATCGCTTCAAAGCAAAGAAATTGCGCACTCGGGAATCAAATTCAGCAAAGATGATTTATTTTCAGTTATCACTCTACGCGTTTCGACACAGCTTGTGTCTTGATCACACGAGCGATTTTGGAATTATACTCTAATTCGGCTTGTGTGGTCCGCCGAATCCTGTGCGCCACCTGACTCATGAGTACGGATCCCAGAAGGACCCTGTTTTGCCTTTTTTCATATATATATATATAGATATATATAAACTAGCAGCCCGTCCCGACGTTCTCCGGGTATGAATTGCTGCCGGCCAGTAGCATATTGTTTTGTAGGATTTAGTTTTGATAGCATTTCTTATCAGTGACAGGCCTGTGAAACGCTCCGATTCACAGTGCACTGCTGATGCACTTAAGAGTGCGCGTTCAGTAGTGTGTGAACTCGAGTTTCCCTGCTTTATTTTTCCTTGCAATATCATATAGCGCGAACACGACAACCTGGCATGAGCACAATTTACATTACAGAAGAACACATTCATTTGTGGTAGGCACGGGGAGACAAAGCGATTTGCCTGGAATCACAGGATGTTGAGCTGATGCCGACATTCGAACGTAGCTCCCCAGCTCTAAAGTTCGCAATTCTAGAACTTGTGGCGGGAGGTGTGTCTAAAAGTGTATGTCGGTGCTGGCCTTCAATGAGAGAGACCTGTGCATTTTTCAAATCGGTGGTTAAAAAATATGAGTATGTTGCTGGAGATGTGGGCCGCCGTGCCACCAATGTACTTACCGGGGGAGGGTAAACACCCATTATTCCGCAAATTTCTTTCCGCATACCATCACTCCGTATACTTTCATTACGAAAGTACCATGACTCCGCAATGCCATTATAACGCCTGACATTACATTTTATATGCTTTTACCACGCAGACATTTACAACGAAATTCGTTGTAAATGCATGAATGGTAAAAGCATGTTTTTTTTAATGTTTGGATAAGGTAAGTATAGGTATAGGGGTATATGTTTTTGGGTACTGAGGTATATGTTTTGGGGTGTTTGGGTATTTTAAGGGTTCAGATATAGTTTTGGGTTATGGGGTACAGAGGTAGTTTTAGGGTTTAGGGATAGGTATGGGTTTTGGGGTACAGGGGTATTTTTAGGGTTCAGGGCTAGGTTTGGGTTTTGGGGTATAGGGGTAATTTTAGGGTTCAGGGGTAGGTTTGGGTTTAGGGATACAGGGGTATTTTAATGTTTCAGGGCTAGGTTTAGGTTTTGGGGTACAGGGGTATTTTTAGGGTTCAGGGCTAGGTTTGGGTTTTGGGGTACAGGGGTATTTTAGGGTTCAGGGGTAGGTTTGGGTTTTGGGGTACAGGGTTATATTTATGGTTCAGGGCTAGGTTTGGGTTTTGGGGTACAGGGTTATATTTATGGTTCAGGGCTAGGTTTGGGTTTTGGGGTACAGTGGTATTTTAGGGTTCAGGGGTAGGTTTGGGTTTTGGGGTACAGGGGTATTTTAAGGGTTCAGGGCTAGGTTTGGGTTTTGGGGTACATGGGTATTTTAGGGTTCATGGGTAGGTTTGGGTTTTGGGGTACAGGGGTATTTTTGGGGTTCAGGGCTAGGTTTGGGTTTTAGGGTACAGGGGTATTTTTAGGGTTCAGGGGTAGGTTTGGGTTTGGAGGTACAGGGGTATTTATAGGGTTCAGGGCTAGGTTTGTATTTTGGGGTACAGGGGTATTTTTAGGGTTTAGTGATAGGTTTGGGTTTTGGGGTAAAGGGTATATTTATAGTGTTAAGATGGGTTAGTGCTTAAGGGTGTTGGGGTATTTTAAGGAGTAAGGGTGGGTTATGATTATGGGGTGCAGGGGTATTTAAAGGGAGCAGGGTGGACACCCGGAGCTGGAATGTACAGAACCTGAGAAAAAACAATGAAATATTGGGCACAATGCTCGCTTTTTTTTCCGTAATTCTGCGCCCCGCACACGCCCACGCCCCCAGCACACGATATGAGGCATGGCATGAAGGGCGGAACGTACCACACGCCTCCAGCGTTTGCCATGCCCCCAGCACACGTCCACAGCTCAACGCAGACACGCCCACAAGGGACTACTTTGCTGGCACGGTTCTTTTACCTTTTAAATGTATATGGTGGGCGTCTGCATAGCCTATGTCCTTCTGCTGAAACTGCCCTTTCCAACGCTGTATTGGGTGTTGTGATTGGTGCTGTGGTTCCTGAGATTACCCGCCTCAAAGGTTTGGGCTCTCTCTATATTATATTAGTATAGATTCAATGAAAAAACCAAATGTTAGAGATTAGTTATAGTTAGGAAAAACATATTTTCCTTATACAAAAAAAGTTTGAGCAACACAAGCGTTAAAAAATTCTAAATGTTCTACCTTTATTTTACAATTTATCCTCCACCTTCAAATTATTAGAAGTATCGGACCTCGTTAGACGCTCTTTTCAATTTGCTAACGAGACAACACTAACTATAAGTCGCCACTCTACCATGTACTGTGTTGTGACAAATAATGTCTTTTGAGAGTTGCTATGAATGCTATGATTTCGCATGCTATAAGTGATGCAGTATGCAAGGGTATAAACAGTGCATGGAAAAGGCATGAGTTATAGTTATTGTAGTGCGGCAAGTGACAGGACTATGTTCGGAGGTGCACGCCTTAAAGTAATTTGAAGATGATGCGTAATTATAAATTCAAGTTATAATTATAAGTTTACAATTTTTTATGTTTGAGTATTTTAAGTTGGACTTGTATAAAAAGAATACATAAAGTGTTTCTAACTGTAAATATCCTTAAGCTTTGTTTTTTTTCATTGTATGTTATTTTTTAATAAAAACGTGTTACAAATCGCAGTGTAGCAAGGTACAGTGAAGGAGAGTGTTGTAGAATCTAGTTTCATTGAGTGGAGTATTGTAGAGTAAAATAGAATGGAGTCGAGGGACGTAGTGTACAGTGGAGTTAGGTGTTTTATAGTGTAGTGGTGTGGTGTAAAGGATCATGGAGTGGAGTATAATAGAGTGGAGCTGCATGTTGTACAGTGTAGTGGTGTGTCGAACAGTAAAGCTGAGTGTTGTATAGTGGAGTGTTGTTGACTGGAGTGTCATGAAATGGAGTATGGTGGAGTGCCTTTGCTTAGAGTGTCATAAACTGGCATAGTGTGCAGCAAAATGTTGAAGAGTGTAGTGGAATAGAATGGAGTTCAGTTGAGTAGAGTGTTGTATAGCTCAGTATTCTTGAGTGTAGTGTTGTGCAGTAAAGTGGCAGAGGTTCTCGTACAGTATAGTGTTGTACAGTGGAATATCATTATTTGTGAGTCTATTATAAGCGTAACCTGACCCAATGGAGACTGGGGTCCTTTCCGACAAAAGATCTCATTCCAAAATGGCAATGGATGTGGTCGACCACGGATTGCCTCCTTTGTGGCAAGGGAGAAGAGTCACTATTGCACCTACTATGCATCTGTCTGGTTCCATAAAACATGAGGAAGATCCTTTTATGGCCAATTATGAGAGAAGAACCAATAAGGACTTGCAGAGCGACAGTCATAAAATGTCTTGGGGGTTCCTCTGTTCAATTGTCTTGCAAGACAATAACATTTCTTAACTTAGCGGCAAAAGAACTTGAAAAGAAGGACAGGATGATCAGTATTCCATCACGCAGTCTCGTTGAGTTCCACCAGTTTATTACTTTTTCAGCACAAGCATTTTACCTCAAGCCAGAGGAATAGTTACGCTTACAAACAATCTTAAAGAACACTGACTGAAGTGTCTTATCACAAAAATGTTGGTCCTTGAAATCAATTAGATCATGTGTGGTTCACTATTAAGATAAATGTTTTATTGTAATTTTAATCCAGATTAATTGCGTTTCATTGTACATATCATGGTGGTTTGTTCCACCCTTTTATGATTTTAAGAAAATCAAATAAAAGTATTTTCTCTTATTTGTGAGAACACAGTGAGTGGTAGAGCGGCGAGTTGGAGCTGTGTGGTTAGCGAGCTGAAAAGAGTGTGTAACAAGCTCCACTACTGATAATAATTTGGAGGTGATAAAAAAATTGTAAGTGAAAGCTACAACTAAACCTTTAGAATTTTTAAAGTTTGTGTAGTTTAAACTTGCTTTTTATAGGAAACATATTTTTTCCTAACTATAACTAAGTTTTAACATTTGGTTTTATCATTGAATTTCAATCATTTTTAAAAACAATTTTATTAAAAATGTGTTTTAAATTGTAGAGTCCAGAGTCGCAAGTTAGGAGTAGGTATATGGAGTGTTGTACAGTACAGTGCAAGAGAGTGGTATACAGTGTATTGTCATAGACTGGAGTATTTAAGATTGGAATTGAGTGGAATAGAGTAGAGTATAGAAGCATATTGTACATTGTTGTAGTGTTATTTAGTGTAGTGGTATAGTGTCTCATATAGTGGTGTCAAGTAACGTAACAGGAGCAGCGAGTTTTGCAATGGAACGGCGTGTCAAACAGTAGAGTAGAGTGTCGTAGATTGTCATAGAGTGGAGTAGAGGGTTTTAGAGTGGAGCACGGTGAAGTAGAGTGCCTTTGAATTGAGTATTATCATGTTGAGTGTCATAGAGTGGAGTTCCATGTCACAGAGTGGAGTGGCATATCGTAGAGAGAAGTTGAGTGGCGTGTCATTGAGTGTCATACAGAGTAATACAATGGCATGGAGTGGATGGGCAGAGAGTGGAGTAGAGTGGCATTGAGTGTATTACAGCATTGCAGAGTGGAGTATAGTGGAGTGGAGTACACTGGAGTGGGGGAGTGCAGAGTGGAGTAAAGTGTCAAAGAGTGGAGTGGAGTGGCGTGTCATAGACTATAGTGGCATGGAGAGCAGTAGATTGGAGTGGCATAGCATACAGTTGAGCAGAGTGTTATAAATTAGAGTTCCATGGTGCACAGTAGAATGTAGTGGGGTGTCATACAGTATTGGAAAGTGATGTAGATGATAGTAGAGTAGAGTGTCGTACAGTCTAGCTGATTTCTGTTGAGTGGAGTGGTTTACAGTACAGTACAGTGTTCTAGAGTGTGGTAGAGTGGTTTGGAATACAGTGTTATAGAGTGTAACGGCACTGAGTGGCCTAGAGTGGTGTGGCGTGGCTTTAAGCAGAGTAATAGAGTATAGTGGAGTACTGTGTAGGAATGCAAGTCTGACGGAAACAAAAGTGTGGTCACCACCATCTACAGCCCCCTCAAACACCTATCCCATGTAATTAAGCCCTCCTCAAAGCTCCAGGGTGAATTCTATTTTACCTAAAATGACTGGTCTCTTTTCAACTAAGCCTGGGTGGTGAATTTCACTCTGTTCACCGAGTTTGCAGAGTTTTTTACACTCCGCTTAGCTTGCAGAGTTCCGTAAAAATCCACTCCGCAGTGTAGAGTTTTTTCGTCGCTCGCGCTCACCATTAGTAAGTTGGCAAGAACTAGTGAGGAAAATCCAATGCAAGGCCACTTCCCTGCGAGAGTTCTCAACATGGGCAGTTGTGGATGGTCTCTGCTGCTTGCATTGAGAAACCTTCCGTTAGCGTTAAGGAAGCTGCTGCTCAAGTAGAACTTCTATTCGAGCGGAAGAAAGAAGCAGCACCCTCTTGCACTGTGCAAGATGCTGTTTGCGCTGATTTTACAATGAGGTACAAACACCAAGCACTAAAAAGCAGTGAGAACGGCACGAGATAAACCACTCTGCCGCTCATGGCACTCATCATAGCTTGGTGGAGTCATAGACTGGAGTATTGTAGATTGGAATCGAGTGGAATCGAGTAGAGTATAGAAGCATATTGTACATTGTAGTAAAGTGTTATATAGTGTAGTGGTATAGTGTCTCATATAGTTGTGTCAAGTAACGTAACAGAAGCAGCGAGTTGTGCAATGGAACGGTGTGTCAAACAGTAGAGTAGAGTGTCGTAGATTGTCATAGAGTGGAGTAGAGGGTTTTAGAGTGGAGCAAGGTGAAGTAGAGTGTCATTGAATTGAGTATTATCAAGTTGAGTGTCATAGAGTGGAGTTCCATGTCACAGAGTGGAGTGACATATCGTAGAGAGAAGTTGAGTGGCGTGTCATCGAGTGTCATACAGAGTAATACAATGGCATGGAGTGGATGGGCAGAGAGTGGAGTAGAGTGGCATAGAGTGGCATTGAGTGTATTACAGCATTGCAGAGTGGAGTATAGTGGAGTGGAGTACACTGGAGTGGGGGAGTGCAGAGTGGAGTAAAGTGTCATAGAGTGGAGTGGAGTGGCGTGTCATAGACTATAGTGGCATGGAGAGCAGTAGATTGGAGTGGCATAGCATACAGTTGAGCAGAGTGTTATAAATTAGAGTTCCATGGTGCACAGTAGAATGTAGTCGGGTGTCATACAGTATTGGAAAGTGATGTAGATGATAGTAGAGTACAGTGTCGTACAGTCTAGGTGATTTCTGTTGAATGGAGGGGTTTACAGTACAGTACAGTGTTCTAGAGTGTGGTAGAGTGGTTTGGAATACAGTGTCATAGAGTGTAACGGCACTGAGTGGCCTAGAGTGGCGTGGCGTGGCTTTAAGCAGAGTAATAGAGTATAGTGGAGTACTGTGTAGGAATGCAAGTCTGATGGAAACAAATGTGCTGTCACCACCATCTACAGCCCCCTCAAACACCTATCCCATGTAATTAAGCCCTCCTCAAAGCTCCAGGGTGAATTCTATTTTACCTAAAATGACTGGTCTCTTTTCAACTAAGCCTGGGTGGTGAATTTCACTCTGTTCACCGAGTTTGCAGAGTTTTTTACACTCCGCTTAGCTTGCAGAGTTCTGTAAAAATCCACTCCGCAGTGTAGAGTTTTTTCGTCGCTCGCGCTCACCATTAGTAAGTTGGCAAGAACTAGTGAGGAAAATCCAATGCAAGGCCACTTCCCTGTGAAAGTTCTCAACATGGGCAGTTGTGGATGGTCTCTGCTGCTCGCTTTGAGAAACCTCCCACTAGCGTTAAGGAAGCTGCTGCTCGAGTAGAACTTCTATTCGAGCGGCAGAAAGAAGCAGCACCCTCTTGCACTGTGCAAGATGCTGTTTGCGCTTATTTTACAATGAGGGACAAACTCCAAGCACTAAAAAGCAGTGAGAACGGCACGAGATAACCCACTCTGCCGCTCACTGCAGTCATTATAGTTTGGTGGAGTTATTTGTTTATGTCACGGAATTCCACGTAGCAGAACTCTGCGAACTCCACCCAGGCTTACTTTCAACCACATCCCTCAAAAACTACAGTGTCAGAGCCAATGTAGTTCACCAATACTGGCCTTATCAACACTGCTCCACCACGATACAAAATGGAAGATGCTTTTACTATGCACACATACTGTGTCCTTATATCCACTCCGGCATTTGATGCCTACATCAAGATATAATACTGTTCTGGATTCAGTTATTCACCAGGTCTGCTCCTTCACCACCGCATGGGCCCCCGGATCATCCATCCATACCTAGGCAGTGCATGCTACATACATCTCTCACCCCATCCTGACGAGGACCTGACTGCAGGCAGTTGCCACAATGTCCTACTCCCTCTGAAAATCTCCTAACTCTGCTCTAAAGTGATACATCCCTAGTTCTTGGAGCATAAAGTATCCCAATAATCTCTCAAAAATTCCAAAAAGCTTTCCAAACACAACCTACTCAAACAACTTCCTAAAAAACTTATAGCCAACACGTATCACATGGCCAACAATGGCACCCTGAAAACTGACATCATCTTCTACTCCAAACGCCCTGCAAAATGGGGAAACACTTTCCAACTCCACCTTTATATCACCTAAACAACAAAAAATCTTGACAGAATTAAACTCACAACCTCCAACTCCCAAAGCTTTAGAGAGGAGGCCTCTATTCTTTTCTACAGAATGGGGAACATTCTAATCTAAGCATCAGACCAACACCTCAACATCTTTGATAAGCATGGGCGTAAAATCCGTTCCGTTCGCGGAATTTGCGGATTTTTCTGCAATTTCGCGGACCACGAATCTCGCGAAATTGCAGAAAAATCTGCGAAATCGTGTGCGGGACAGATTTTCAAAAACTGAAGTACATGAAGCACTTACAGGGTTACAGCAGGTGCCCAAGTTGAAGCTAATTTCTTTGTAACCATTTACAAAATGGTTACAAAGAAATTAACTTCAACTTGGGCACCTGCTGTAACCCTGTAAGTGCTTCCTGAGCGGCGCCTCCAGGGTTGTTGCCTACTTGCAACTATTCTCTGACCCTCGAAGCAGGGTCAGAAAATCGTTACAAGTATGGCACAACGCTCCGGGCTGTCACAAAAATTAATCCACAACAGGAAGCACTTACAGATAAGGAAGCAGGTGCCGGACTTGAAGCTCAAATTCAGTAACACATTGACCAGTCCCCGGTTGAGGTTGGGCAGGTGTGCTTTCTCCCCATAATCTACAGTGGTGAACCAGAGGGTGCTGTGATGAACCATAGGGTGCAGTTGTGAACCAGAGGGTGCTGTGATGAACCAGAGGGTGGCAATGGTGAACCAGAGGGTGGCAGTGGTGAACCAGAGGGTGCTGTGATGAACCAGAGGGTGGCAGTGATGAACCAGAGGGTGTCAGTGATGAACCAGAGGGTGACATTGATGAACCAGAGGGTGGCAGGAGTGAACCAGAGGGTGGCAGTGGTGAACCAGAGGGTGGCAGTGGTGAACCAGAGGGTGGCAGTGGTGAACCAGAGGGTGCTGTGGTGAACCAGAGGGTGGCAGTGGTGAACCAGAGGGTGGCAGTGGTGAACCAGAAGGTGGCAGTGATGAACCAGAGGGTGGCAGTGGTGAACCAGAGGGTGACAGTGGTGAACCAGAGGGTGGCAGTGGTGAACCAGAGGGTGGCAGTGATGAACCAGAGGGTGGCAGTGATGAACCAGAGGGTGGCGCTGCTAAATTGCCCGGGAGCCCTGTGGGTGTGAGCCCCCGCGCTGCTGAGCTGCCAAGGGGTTGTGAGCCCACGCGGTACTGAACTCTCCTGGGGCCCAGTGGGTGTGAGCCCCTGTGCTGCTGAACTTCCCCGGAGCCCTCTCAGTGTGAAAATCGTTTGTGCTCAATTGTCTGGGAGCCCTCTGGGTGTGAGCACACATTGTGCTGAGTGCCCCCCTTCCCCCAGTACATATATACCCGTACCGCACAGCACCATTATGCTCTTGCACCATGAAGTCTGGTCCCTGGATGCTCCGGATCCGTGTAGGTGGTACCACCATCTGGTGCAGTCAAAATGTAAAGTCATAACTTGCTACACAGCACCAATAAACACGTGTCCCCCTGGCACCGGTACGCGCATGTACCAGGCGTGGAGCACCCGCATGCCACTGCACCCTACTGCCCAGCGCCAGCATATGCCTGTATGGGGCAGTTTAGTATGAGATGGGACATTGTCCAGCAGCAGCTGCAGCAGCTGCATGCGCCTGAACCCACTGAGCAGGATCAGAATGGCTTTGTACCAACACGCGCAGCAGAGCTATCTTGGACATCTGAAGGATTCTGGGGTCCTGTGCCAAACGTATTTTTGCATCCATGAGTTTCCCGAGCGCCATCCTCGTGTAGCTCATGTGACCAGGAGGCTACTTTCTCCTCATCTGCTGCTCTGCTCGGTCTCTGACCCTTTCTAAACAAGATGCATGTGAACTCGCATAGAAGCCCCGCCCGTTTGGCCCCGTCCACCACACACTAGCGGTATGAAACGTCTTCCCGCCCGTCCCCACTATAATGGCCAGCTCACTCAAGGGACCTCGGCGCCTTTTGGCGGGCTGGCAAAGTTACAGTCACACTTGGTCACATATTTGTGCAAATGGCACAAAAATCCGCGAGTTCGCGGGAAAATTCGCGAACTCGCTGACTTTTTTTGCAATTTCGCACTAATTTGCGGACCGCGAATTCGCAAATTTCGCCCATACTTAATCTTTGATCGACACTTCCCATCACTCCTTGTCTCATTAACTGAAGCTGGTTCTACTACTAGCCCTACATCTACTCTCTTGACAGTCAGCCGTCAACCCACTTCCCCTCTAGACCCTTCAATCACCCTGTCCACCGATTCCCCCTCTTTAGTCACACTCCTTAGTCCAGTGAGCATCTGTTCAACCAACATTACCCACACCTTTTCATTTGATCACATAGCTATGCAGCCCCTTGACATGCCCAACGGACATGAGAGCATGAACTCAACTCCAGATCCTCACTCCACTGTTCCCCCTTTGATCATGGCTCTCCACATTTATCCCTTCCAACTCAATCAATCCACCCTTTCCTCCCATCTTGAGGACGCTGCCCCTTCCTCCTCCATTGTGGGTCGGCTGCCCTCTTTTGACTGGGGACCATCTACCTGTTCACGCACCACCAAAACAGCCTCCTCAATATTCTTATTCAGCACTTAAGCCAAATAGACAACAAAAAATTACTTTCTTGCGGAGGTCCTCTCTCTAGTTAAATCTGGCTTCACGAGCCTTGCTAAATCACTACCCTACTCTTCCCTGAGATTAGATAACTTCTCCCCCAAAAACAGATCTCCTAAAAACAGCTGACACTCCGACCTAACGACCTTGAGCTGACGATTCCGCAGGCCCCAGAACCCTCAACCCTTTATCCCCCTTGGAAGCAGAATCACTCAGCAAATCCTACAGCACAACAGCCTCACTTGCAGACCTTAATCCTCACACTAGCATCCTAGTAATCTTGAGCACTAACCAATTCCCTCAAACTAGCACATCACCCAGACCTTTCTCTCAATACACCACAATCCAGACTATACACAACACAACTAGTACTCCTAGCTCCCTATCCTGCATGCCCCTTAACTGCAGATCAGCAGACAGACATGCCACTGAACTCGCTGAAATGTTACTCGAGGACAAAATTGATATTGCATTTCTGACTGCAACCTGGCTCAATGATCACTCCAACCCACTGCTTGCCCTGTTCATTCCACCTGGCCATTCTATCATCAGACGGACAGACCAGGTGAATCAGGGGGGTGGGCCAGAAACCATTCATAAAGAAGAAATTAATCTCATTGTGCTACAACCTTTGAACTTCCAGACTTGCAAATACCTTGGGGTCGTACTCACAAGCAAAGCCTCCACTCCCATCAATCTCCATACCATCTACCACCCCCCTGGTGATCGCACAATCTTCACTGAAGAATTAACTGACTTCATTACTGAGTACTCCCTTAATGACTCTAATGACATTTTTCTTGGTGACTTCAACCTGCACTGGAAAGACAATGCTGATGCCACCGTCCGTATCTTAATCAACTTCTTCATATCAATGACATCAAACAGCTTTGCAATAAACCTACCCACAAGAAAGGTTGTACTCTAGATGCTATATTCGCCAGAAAAGAGCTTTTCTCCCTTCGATGCATCAAGTCTGTCAACTGGTCCTACCATCTTCTCATACTTTTCTATCTCAATGGCCCTCCCAAACTCCTTCTTGCCCCGCCAGTAAACCCATGCACTCGGCAAGGAATATCAGACACATCACCCTAACAGACCTGGAATCCATGGTCTACACCCGGCTACACTCACAACCTCTCCTTCACAATGTTGATGACCTTACCGTCCACTATAGCTCAGCTATGACCGCTGTGCGTGACCAAATAGCACCACTTAAACTTAAGAGATCTAGAAAAATGACATCCATATCCTGGTTCAACTCTGACCTCAACATTGCGAGGAGACAACTAAGACTAACAGAAAGGCGCTGGAGACAAAACCCTTCACCAAACACTTCTCGTTCCTAAGAGATGAATGGCTTGCCTACAAGAAACACATCTTCAGAGAAAAAGTCACCTTCTTTCACAATGAACTAGATCATGCGCAGAACATACCCTAGGAGCTCTTCACATAATCAAACATCAAACAGCCACTACCTCACATCGGATACACCTGACACCATTGAATGCTGTGAAGAAATTGTTAACTACTTCACTCACAAACTTACACAAATCCAACAAACTCTTATCCATGATACTAGTCTGTCATCCCTGCCCACCTGTGTGATTGACCCTTAGGTCGCCACTTAATCCCCCTCCCAGGGCTCAACCAATGACCAACACGTCCCAACAAAACCTGTACTTAATCAGGTTCGCCGTCAGCTGAAAAACAATGTTAAGTGGTCAGACTTCAAACCTATGACTGCAAACAGTCTTCAAAATAATAGCAAGCTTGAAACCCACAGCCCACACTTTAGACCTACTGACCTCCACACTAGTACAGAACCTCAACCACATCATCCCCCATTCTGAATCAAAAACATTAACGCCTCTCTTTCTTCAGGCTGTGTTCCCATTTCCCTCCAAAAAGGTCAAGTCACACCCATTCTCAAAAAACCTGGACCTATCAACATCTCAGATTTATCACAAACCTTCCCTTCCTAGCCAAACCGCTTGAGAAACGTATTCTCCTTCAATGAAACCAACACATAAAGGAAATCAACTTCCATGACACTTTCCAATCAGGTTTCAGAAAAGGCTGTATAACCGAAACCGCTATGCTCAATATTGCAGATGAAATTCACGGAAACCTGAATGAAGGTGATGCCTGCCTTCTAATCCTGCTTGACTTGTTGGCAGCATTTGATACAGTCAATCACCCAGCTCTACATGAAACTCTCAGATACCGCACAGTAGTCAATGACATACTACTGAAATAGTTCACATTGTAGCTACAACATCGCTGTCAACAAATAAAAATACACAGCTGTCTCTCCAACATGGTTCCTGTGACGCAAGGTGTACCTCAAGGCTCTATTGTCTCCCCAGCCCTATTTAATCTCTTCATGGAACCCCTAATTGACATCTTGAACCAAGCAGGTGTCAATTACCACCTATATGCTGACGATATACAACTCTACTGCAAAATCAAATCAACCTGTGACTTCCGACAACTGAACACCACATTTAATAACATACAATCATGGCTCAAAAACAACCATCTTAAACTCAACCCCAATAATACAGAACTACTTCTCTTCTACCCAAGAAACAATCCTTTGCCTATCTTAGACGGAATCAAGAATCTTGATGCTCTTAACTACTCTCTCTCTTTCTAGCTCAGTTAAGTCTATCAGCATCACCCTGGAGAAAAGCATGCCCATAGATGAGTACATCAACAACTATGCTACAGGAGCTCTCTGCACACTCAGACATCTCAAGAAAGTAAAGCAGTTTATTCCTGTCCTAAGCGCAGGGATACCCCTCTGAGGGTGCTTCAGGGCCTCTATAAATCCATTAAATAAATACAAATTTCTCCAGACAATCTTAAGATGGTAGTGCAATCTCTTGTCATCTCAAAACTTGAGTAGGACAATTTCCTCCTTACAGGAACTCCTAAATGCCACATGGCACCCCTTAAAGCTGCTCTCCACATGGCTGCTAAAATTCTCAGGGATGCTAAAAAATTTGATCACATCTCTACTGCCCTCGACAGTGTTAAATGGCTTCCCATCGAAGGAGGATGCTTTTTCAAGACCGCCTACATCACCCAAAAAGTGCTTCATACAAAGACCCCTGAATACCTAGAAACCAGAATTTCAAGAGCTGGAAGAGCCCAAACTCTGAAAAGCCCCAGCCCTCTTCTTCTCAGCAATCAATTAATCAGTGCATTTATAAAGCGCGCTACATACCCGTGAGGGTCTCAAGGCGCTGGGGAGGGGGCCGGGGGGATGGCCGCTACTTATCGAAGAGCCAGGTCTTGAGGAGTCTTCTGAAGGTCAGCAGGTCCTGGGTCTGTCGTAGGCTGGTGGGGAGAGCGTTCCAGGTCTTGGCGGCGAGGTAGGAGAAGGATCTGCCACCGGTGGTGGCTTTCCGGATATGAGGAACTGTGGCGAGGGCGAGGTTGGCTGAGCGGAGGTTTCGGGTGGGGGTGTGGAAGCTGAGACGGTTCTTGAGGTATGTGGGTCCAGTGTTGTATAGGGCTTTGTGTGCGTGGATGAGGAGTTTGAAGGTGATCCTCTTGTTGACGGGGAGCCAGTACAGGCCTCTCAGGTGGGGTGTGATGTGGCTGCATCGGGGGACGTCGAGGATCAGTCATGCTGAGGCGTTCTGGATTTGTTGAAGTCGTCTCAGGAGCTTGGTGGTTGTTCCTGAGTAGAGGGTGTTCCCGTAGTCGAGTCTGCTGGTGACGAGGGCCTGGGTGACGGCTTTTCTCTTGTCGGGAGGTAACCATTTGAAGATCCTGCGGAGCATGCGGAGAGTGTTGAAGCAGGACACGGAGACTGTGTTGACTTGCCTGGTCATGGAGAGGGTGGAGTCGAGGATGACCCCCAGGTTGCGTGCGTGGTTTCTGGGTTCCGGGGCTGTGCCTAGCAATGTGGGCCACCAAGAGTCGTCCAAGGCCGATGGGGTGGGTACGAGAATGAGGACCTCCGTCTTGTCTGAATTCAGCTTCAGCCTGCTGTCCTTCATCCAGTCGGCTACGGCCTTCATTCCTCTGTGGAGGTTGGCTTTGGCGGTGTGGGGGTATTCAGTGAGGGATATGATCAGCTGGGTGTCGTCGGCGTAGGAAATAATGTTGAGTTTATGTTGTCGTGCGACGTGTGCGAGCGGTGCCATGTAGATATTGAACAGCGTCGGGCTGAGGGAGGATCCCTGTGGGACGCCGCAGATGATCTCGGTGGATTTTGAGCGGAAGGGTGGGAGGCGGACGCTCTGGGTTCTGCCGGAGAGGAAGGATGTGGTCCAGGCCAGGGCCTTCTCTTGAATTCCGGCGTCATGGAGGCGTGCTGATACGGTGAGGTGGCAGACTGTGTCAAAAGCTGCTGATAGGTCCAGGAGGATGAGGGCAGATGTTTCTCCTTTGTCCATCAGGATCCTGATGTCGTCAGTGGCGGTCTTGGTACTGTGGTTGCTGCGAAAACAGGTTTGGGAGGGGTCCAGGATGTTGTTGTCTTGGAGGTAGCCGGTTAGCTGTTTGTTGACAATCTTCTCCATCACTTTTGCCGGGAATGGGAGCAGGGAGATGGGCCGGAAGTTCTTGAGGTCGTTGGGGTCCTCCTTGGGCTTTTTCAGGAGGGCATTGATCTCGGCGTGCTTCCAACTTTCTGGGAAAGTTGCTGTCTCGAAGGAACTGTTGATTGTTTTTCGGAGGTGGGGGGTGATGGTTGTGCTGGCTTTGTTGAAGACGTGATGGGGGCAGGGGTCAGATGGGAATCCGGAGTGGATGGAGTTCATGATTTTGATGGTGTCTTCGTCGCTGACGCTGGACCAGGCAGTCAGGCGGCTGGTGCGGGTGGTGGTCGCAGGGGTGGTGGGCTCTATGGTGGGTGCGGGGGTGTCGGAGTTGAAGCTGTCATGAATGTCGGTGATCTTACGGTAGAAGAAGGCAGCCAGGGAGTCGCACAGGTCCTGGGATGGTGGGATGTCGTTGGTGTTGGAGCTGGGGCTGGAGAGTAAGGGTGGGCGTAGTTCAAGAAGTAGCGCTACGCGAAGCTATGCGAAGTGCACTTCGCGAACTTCACGTAGCACTACGCGAGCTGCGTAGTAGCATGTTTGCACTGTGCAAGATGCGTTTTCAATGATTGCACAGTGCGGACAAGCATCCGGCACTGTGCAAGCATTGAAAACGGCATCTTGCACAGTGCGAGCTGTAGTTTTCTGCTGCTCGAGTAGATTATTACTCGGGCGGCAGCTTTCTCAACGCGAACAGGTAGTTTCTCATTGAGAGCGGTCGCGAGCATGTGCAACCACTCACAATGACAAACCTGACCTCCTCACGTTGAGAATCTTGCCGGGATGTCATTTTGCTTGCTCGCGGTCGCGAACATGACGTTCAGGACCGCGAACAAGCAAAAAATGACCGCTGCACTAAGCTACGCTGCACTACGCATGTTCGCACTGTGCTACGTGCAGCTCGCGTAGTGCGAAGTTGCGAAAACTTCTCAAACTCCGCGAGCGTAGCATAGTGCTTCGCCCAGGGTTATTGGAGAGTTCTTTCACGATGCTGAAGAGCTCTTTGGTGTTGTGTGCGTTGTTGTCTAAACAGTCCTCTTGGCGGTCCTCTTGGTGGTCCTGATGAGTTGGTGGTGTCTGCGGGCAGCGCTCTTGTGGGCTGTGTGGCTGTCTGATGTTCGGTCACGGAGCCATTTCTTCTCCAGCTTCCGACGGGTGTGCTTGGAGATCCGGAGGTCTTCGGTGAACCAGGAGGATTTGTTGTTGGTGTGGTTGGTTGTGGAGGTCTTGAGGGGGGCTAGTGTGTCAGCGCAGTAGTTGATCCACTGTTTCAGGTTGGTCGCGGCGGTGTCTGGGTCAGTGGGGTTGGTGGGAGGTCTCAGGGTGAGGGTGGTGGTCAGTTGGTCCTTTGTGACCTTGCCCCAGCAGCGGCGTGGCAGCTGTTGGGTGCGGTGGTGTGTGGTGGGTTTCCTGAAGCTGAAGTGGACGCATCTGTGGTCGGTCCAGTGAGGTTCGTTGGTGTGGTTGAAGGAGACATGGGGGCTGGTGGAGAAGATGGGGTCCAGCATGTGTCCGGCGGCGTGGGTGGGTGCCGTCACGAGCTGTTTGAGTCTGAGGTTGGCGAGGTTGTCGATCAGGGAGGTGGAGTTGGCATCGTTGTTGTTCTCGAGGTGGAAGTTCAGGTCCCCGAGGAGGATGTAGTATGTGGAGGCGAGGGCGTGGGTGCTGACGAGTCGGCGATGGTGTCACTGAACTGTGGTCGAGGTTCGGGAGGTCTGTAGATGAGTGTTCCTCTGAGGGTGGTGTTGGGGTCAGTGTGGATCTGGAAGTGCATGTGCTCGGCGGAGGTGAGGGTGTCGTCGGTGTTGGTTGAGATTCTGATGGTGTCTTTGTGGATGATGGTGATTCCCCCTCCTATCCCGTTGGTGCGGTCCCACTAACTTCAAGAAGAAGTCATCCCAGGCTCACTCCTTCTCAGGTAATGCTCCGAAGATCTAGAACTCGCTACCCAAAGACCTCCGCTGCAATTCCCCCTTGTCCTCCTTCAAATGGTACCACAAATCTCTACTCCTACCTCAACACGCACACTAACTGTTCTACATTTCCCTTGTTGACTTATGCCTTCTAGTTGGTTTAATGACTTGTTGAATCTCCTTTGTATCCCAGATGATGTTCTCCTCCATGTACCCTGTGTTAGTACTTTGTGATTTTATAACCACATAATGCTGCACCTTCTTATGACTTTGACATTATGATGACATTCTTGCACCTGTTGTAAACATATGAATGTATTATCATACCTGTAAAGCGCTTGATACCCCTGGGTCCAGCTAGTGCTGTATAAGATGCAAAAATAAATAAATAAGAGTAGAGTAGAGTAAAGTGGGATGCAGTGGCATACAAAGAGTTCTGTGCAGTTTCATATAGTTTTCTAGAGTATCTTAGAGTAAAGTGGAGTAGAGTGTTGTATTTTATAGTACAGTGTTGTACAGTAGAGTGAAGGGATATAGACAGGAGTAAAGTGTCGGAGAGTGGCATACAGTGTAGTAGAGTGTTGTAGAGTGGAGTTGCATAAAGTACAGTAGGGTGTGAAACAGTGGAGCTGCATAGAGTGGATTGCCTTACAGTAGCGTAGAGTAAGGTAAAGTCTCATACAGTGGAGTAGAGTCGAGTCGAGTGGTATAACATAGTATGGAGTAAAGTACAATAGACTGTATTGGTGTGTCATAGAGTAGAGTGACATGGAGTGGAGCGTACTGGTGGAGCGTAGGTTGTATACCGTTATAAATTGGAGTAGGGTCTCATACAGTAGAGTGGAGTGCTGTGTCATATAAAAAAGTGTTGTATAGTGGAATAGAGTGTGGTATATTGGAGTGTACAGGCATAGAGTGAAGTACATTGGGCCATAGCGTGTATGGGGATAGTGTGGAGTAGAATGTTGTAGAGTGCCATGAAGTGTGGCAGGCTTTTATAGAGTGGAGGAGAGCATCACACAATGGAGTGACATAGATTGGCGTGGCCTACACTGTAGTGGCATAGAGTGGTTTCTGTAAAGTGGAGTAGCACACAGTGAAATAGCATACAGTTGAATACTGTACAGTAGAGTGTAGAAGAGTGGAGTTTAATAGCGTAGAGGGGTGTGGTGTACAGTGGAGTGGCATAGCGTGGAGTAGGGTACAGTGGATTCTCATACAGTGGTTTGGCATACATTGAACTGGTGTAGCACAGAGTTGAGGAAACTGTTATCAATTGGAATGCTGCCTCATACAGTAAAGTGGAGTGCTGTGTCATTCAGTGCTGGAAATAGTAGTAGAGTAGAGTATAGTGGTGTACAACACAGTGCACAGGCAAAGTCAAGTGCAAATTTAGACAGTGGAGTGTACTGGGATAGAGTGCATAAAGTGTGGTAGAGTTATATAGAGTCGAATTATATAGAGTGGAGGAGAGTACACTGGAGTGGCGTACAGTGAAGTACCATATTGTTTAGAAGCATAATGTTGGACAGCATAGAGTGGATTAGCGTACACTGGAGTGGCATACAGTGGTGTGGCATAGAGTGTAATAGCGTACAGTGTGATATTGTACAATGGAGTGGCATAAAGTGTAATAGCATAGAGTGTAGTAGTGTATAGTGGAGTGGCGTACAGTGAAGTAGTGTACACTGGAGTGGCATTCTCTAAAATGAGGTAGTGTAATAGAATACAGTGGAGTGGTGTACAATTGGTTGGCACATAATTGAATAACTTACAGTAGAGGGGCAAAGATTGAAGTTGCGTACATTATAACAGCGTACAGTGGAGTGGCGTACAGTGGAATAGTATAGAGGGGCGTACAGTGGAGTAGTGTCTAATGAAATAGTGTAGAATTGAGTGGGGTTGAGTGGAGTGGCATACACTGTAGTTATGTAGAGTGTAGTAGCATACAGTTGAGTGGGATAAAGTGGAATAGCATAGAGTGGAATGTCATACAGTGGAATAGCGTAAAGTGGAATCGCATTTACTGGACTAGCGTGTAGCAGACTGGCATACAGTGGAGGGGACTACACTGAAGAAGCTTAAGATGAAGTTGCGTACAGTGGAGAGGTGTACATTGGTATAGGGTCCAATCAAAGAGCATAGAATGAAGTGAAGTAGAGTGGATTGCCATACAGTGGAGTGGCATAGAGCCCCTCAACGATTCACCACAAAACTTTACATCATCTTAAAATGTAGAAAATAATATAGGTCTGGAATATTTTATGGTGTTTCATCATAGGGGTGGAAAGGTATTAGGGGGCTAATATCTGAAGATTCCTGTCTTTGGGAATGCTAAGTATAACTACAGGGTGGCAATCTAATTTAATGTGATTTCTTTCTTTTTATCTATTATATTTTGTTATGTATTTGTTTCCTGGTTTACATAATCATGTGCCCATAAATGTGTCTTTTAGTTGTTCGTGTAGTAATTATGAAACTTTACATATGCAGTTGTGTTTATTTTTTGGGCTTCCTTACTACTTTTAGTATGATTGTGCTCCATATGAAGCCTACAGTGAATAAAAGTCAGTCATTGTTGGTATAAAAATTAAGATTATGTTTAGTTTGCCCTTGGCCAATTATCATGTCCTCCATATAGTTATTTGTTTAGCTCACTGCTAGGTCACTTTTCCATTTGTTGCACAGGTGTACATAAGAAAGGTGGCTTTTGTTTGGCTTGTTGGGCACAGTTTTATGTTGTGAGCCAGGGAGCATGCAAATAAAACCTATGTAGATTAAGATGTATTCTATTTGGAATGTATTTATTTATAGGTTTCCATTAGAATAGGAATATAAATGAACCTTTCAGTTGTTCATTTAGTAAATTTGAAACTTTGCATATTCAGTCTAGTTTATTCTTTGGACGTCCTTGCTACTTTTAGTAGGATTGTGCTACATATAAAAGCCATAGTGAATGAAAGGCAATTGTTACTGTTTTAAAAATTGAGATTATTATTTTTTCTAGTAGCCAATTGTCAAGTACTCCAAATAGTAGGTTTTGCACTGGGGTGCCCCTGAAAGATGTTTTTCATTGGCTTGTTGAGACACTTTTATTTCGTGAGCCAGAGAGCATGAAAGAAAACATATGTATATTAAGATGAATTCTATTTGTTATGTATTTGTGTATGGGTCTTTCAGTTGTTCATCTAGTAAATCTGAAACTTTACATATGCAGTGTAGTTTATTTTTTGAGCTTCTTTGCTACTCTTCGTTATATTGTGCTACAAGATACCACTAAATTGAAAATAGTTTATAATTTAAAAACTACTTACTCTACTTACCTGCGCTACCCCCACAGAACAAGCTGCGCCCCCTAAAACGTAATATTACCACATTTCATAAAAATGAAGCTGGCAGTTTTCACACTGTGCAAAATAAAAAAGTATTTGGAAAATGCATTTGATTTCAACATTGTTTTGGGTCCCTATTTTTTCTTTTCACTGCCTTGACTGAACACCGCAAAACTTTCAGTCCTCCAAAAATGAAACGGGAGCAGCAGCCCTACAAAGCTTCACGCATGCTTGTCAAACAGGTTCAAAGTTAATAACGAACAAAAATCCAAAATATCACTATCTGTGGTCACCCTAACTATAAACTTTGACTCGCACATGTCTTTTTTTAAAAACAAAACCCGGGGTGGGCCAGGGCCCTGGGGCGCTGATTGTTTTTGGGTGGATGGGGGCTGAGGTAAAATATGAAGGGAGGGGAGCATGAGGCCCAGAGTCTGATAAGGCCCAGGGACCCCATCCCCCGGGCTCATTGGCCCTCCATAAGCCTTAAAAAGTGCTGGGGACCTCATCCCTCGGGGCTGGCTCAAGTACTCACAACAGAATATTTCCCCTGCCCACACAGGGAAACATATGTTTTCTCCAGCCTAGCAGTTTTTAGGAATTGTAATTGTATACTATCTTGTAAATATAGCTCACTTGTATACTATCATGTAAATACAGCTCACTTTACATTAAAAAAAATCTAAGAAATTCACTGAAGAAAACAAAGGTAAAAGTAACATTATAGTTAGGTAAAACTTTCAGTGAAAAAGTAACGTTCTAAACTCAACTGAACACTGAAATTCATCAGTTATAGTTACCTCAAGTAACTGTAACTCGTACCCTAATGTAACTATAACTCAAGTCCCCACCATTCACCGTGCTGTCATCAATTATGTCAATTCAGATGTTGTAGTTATGTTGTCAATGATGTCACAGATCATGTCACAATTGATGTAATATGGTAAGTAATTAGCAGAGAATAGCAAAGGCGTGAGTTATAGTTAACTGCGTCCAACCATTCGTGGGCAGCCAACCCCATGCTGTGCATGGCCGAAGGCATGCGCAGCATGTGGTCGATCTTGCAGGTCCAGATCTCACTCAGTAAGGGTGGGGAGGCTGGATCTGCCGTCTCCACGCAAACACCACTGGCGTCTCCAGCACTCTTTGCTGCCCTCAGCCGGGTGAGGCGCAGGAGGCATCAGGATCATATCTTCTATAAGGCCTATGGCACCAGAGCTTGGTTCTACATGCTTGTCTCCATTGAAGTCACCCCATAAGCAATTCTTGCTGTGAAAACTGACTTTGTTTAAAGAATCACATACAATAAAAAAAAAGTGAGTCCATTAGCTTTATCAAGGGGTGAGCATGTATTTAAATATAAATATAGCCGATCTATCATCTAGTGATTACTATAAAAATGTTAATAAAGTATTAATGAAAAGAAAAATTAAAATGTCTGCGAGTCTATCTTTTAAGACAGGGGTATATTCTCAAGGGGTTATCGCCAAGTTATCGGTGCTTTATCTCAGCCAAAGTCGCAATAAATGTATCACCACATTAACAAGCTGGTATTAACAGCCCATAGCACCAGTTTACCTGCGATAGCAGCCTCAAAAAACATCGCCACAGATGAACCCCGCAACTATCGCTAATGAGATGCATGGTAGGCGTTCCCATGCAAAAAGCCGTGACAACACCTCGTCGCAACATTCTCAATGAACAGCCAGATCAGTGAAAAGACCACAAAACATGCGATAAGGCACGTTAGCAGCAGGAAATTAACACCTGCTCTGACCTGGTGTAAAGTCGGAGCACAGCCTGCACCAGAAAAGTCAGCCCAGCCCACCAGAAGTACAACAGATGTACAACAGATGCCATGGACCCACTGATCATGCAGCTGGGACCCCCAACAGGGCCACAACACCCACCGCCACCCCTCCCCCCACATCAAAGACATGCCACATCAACTACACATAATCATGTACCAAATAATCCTCCTGATGTCACACAATCTCATTTTGTGACATGCATGTGACGTCACAAAAATGAGCATCACACATTCATCTTTGAATTAACAAATGAAAATGTATTCAATGAAACACAGAACAGAAATGAAGACACATGGCAGCTACCCGCGGGACAATCTGTAGGTCACAGCCTGCAAGACAAACATTATGATGAGAAGGTGTGTCTTGTACACATTAAAGGACAGAGAGGGAGCAAACGAGAGAGCGAGATAGAGAGAGAGAGAAAGAGAGGGAGAGATAGATAGACGTACAGAGAGCTGCACCCCAGCCCCTCCCACCCCCCAGCAGTGCATGCCCGCCCCTGCTCACCCAGGAAGCTACACCCCAGTCCCTCCCACCGCCCAGCGGGGCATGCCCACCCCTGCGCACCCAGGCCTCACTGCTCAGCTAGCACCAACGGCGTGTCACAATGAGGGCCAATCACGTACCGGTACAAGCCCCAAGCCCGGGGTCCTTGAACATGGCACCCTCCACATCATGCAGCCCTGCTCTGCAGGCCACCAGGTCTCACATTTGATTCTGGGTCTTGATTTCGCCATCTCAGAGGACATACAAGTGCACCCGGCATCATGGCAGGCTGCACACCCACTCAGCCCTTGGGGTGCCACTAACTCTGTGATCCGGGATGCAACGCCACATGTCGGTAGGCACCCATTGCCCTCTGGCTCTGACAACACTGCGGTCCAGCAGGGCACACAAATCCTGAGCAATCCAGACCACCGGGCATCATCGCAGGCTGCACACCTGCTCAGCACTTAAGGTGCCCCTACCTCAGTGCACCCAAAGTCACCGTCCCGTGGCGGTGTGCCTGTGCCGTCCGCAATGTATTCGGTGCCACAAAGTATGTGCCCCCAAAGTCATGGACCCTGTATGATTGGGTATTGTGTTGCGGATGCCATAATGTCACCTCGGGTCCTTGGGAATGTGATGTTGCAGGGCCCGAGGCCCTCATGTCTACATTAGTAACACACGGATGCACCCAGATAGAGAGTGGTAATGGCGTCGAGCATGTGCGCCTGGACCTTTTTATTGGCAGGGTCCCTTGTCCTGTGATGCGTGTGCTGGATGGGTGTGGTGTGTGTGTAAACCAGCCGTGAGGGAGTGGCTGTGGCATGCTGACAACTAGACCTGTGATCAGCAGATCACTACCGTGAAGACCTGGGACATGTAGCGTTGCCGTCCCCCCCTGTGAGTGTAAGTGTAGTGGGCTGGCCTAGTGTATGCCAGTCCAGCGTAAGGGTTTGTAAATGACCCCGGGGCCCTGGGCGTGGTTCCATACTGGGCTGGAGAAGGAAGTAACTTATGCGTGTGTCCCTGTTGTTGTGTCAGCGCCACCCGGACTGCATTCGGCAATGTGTCACCCTGTGACCCCTGTTCTACATCATGAGTCACATGGACTTAAGAGGAGTCCAGTGAGCCTACATTCATCCATAATTCCACACTTGAATGACTATAGACATGACACATCTGTGTGATTATGAATGGTTAATGCACATTTAGTGGAGTGTTGCATCTGGAGCAGTACAGGGCCATGCAAACCCCACATGATGATGTTGGCCCACGGAGGGCCAGCCAGAGTCCTTCAAGGAATGAGAAGTCCAAAGGAAGAGGAAGAGTTCAGTCCACAGTCAGATTGCTGTTTCATTGGCGATCAAACAGCATATGGCAGTCCATGTTATGGTCCAAGGTGAGTGTTGCAGAGTGCATCGGGGACAGTGGAAGGTGATGATGCAGAGGGCAGAACCAAGTTGAAACCAGCCCTATGGCGGAGATGCATGCTACTGCATCCTTCTTACCACAATGGCAGATTCATCCGCATCCTCGTCCTCTGCTGTTTCATGTGCTTCACATGTGGGTGGTGGTGTTCTGTTTCCTGCACTGTGTGGCACTGACACTTCAGGGGGTGGAGATGTGGATGCAGTGGTAGCAGCAGCATGCATCAGCGCCATGCCTTGTGGCAGCAATGCCATGAGGATGGTCTTGAGGTCATTGAGGAACCCAGCTACCACTCACTGTGTGCAGCCGTGGCAGCCGCTTGTTCTGCATTCACCCGCTCCATGGTCTCCATTAACCTCCGCATCTTTCCCAACTCCCGTGTGACATTGCTAGAGCCACTTTGACTGGACAGTTGTTCTATTCTGAGTCAGGGCTCTAGTGATGTCAGACTTGGTCCGTTGGAGAGCATGGAGCGAACTGTGGGTGTCCGTTAGGGACCGTGAGTGGTCCCTGATGGGACTTAGACACCCATGTATTGCATCTAGTTTGCCTGCCATGCAGTTGAAGCTCACCCGCACCTATTCAGCCAGATTCTCCTTGCACCCCAGCACACGGCTTTGGAAGGCCATGTGTTCTTTGTGGGAGTCCTGGGTGGCAGCCGTGGTGGTGGGTGCTGCCTGCTGTGTGGTCTGTGCAGGGGGTGGGGTCTCCTCGTAGCTGCTGCGCTGCCCAACTCCTGGAAGTGGGCTGTGTAGGCTGTCCACGAGCTGTTGGAGTGCATCGGAGTCGAAGCTGTGGTGGTCCTCTTCGTCATCAGAGAAGAGATGGCCGGGCTGCTCTGCAGGAGGTGTTGATTCTCCCTCTGCAATGTGAAGGGGAGATAGAGTTTAACAATGTGTCCACGTGTATGTTGTTGCATTGTACATGTTTTCATACAGACAGCATGACTGGGTACATTGTGGCTGTTTCGGAGGAACTGCCTATTCGATGGGGGACAGTGGACATTTTGACAACAGATGTGTGTGTGTTTGTACTTGTACATTATCAACTCACATTTCCCTGCAATGCCAAATGTGATTGGCCAGTGTCTGCACCCAAGTGACACCAGTTGTGTCCTGTGTTCTGTTGTAGGTGTTTTGCGGTTTGTACAACATTGTTGTCAGTGTTGGTGTGCTCTGCATGTTTTGTATATGTGCTGCATTTTGGGGGAGTCACCCCTGCAGCTCTGATTTTGCTGCCCCTTATCCCTTTCGAGCGGTGTGCCTCTGACTTCTGTGCATGTACAGTGCTGAGATGTAGCATACTTGGGTACATTGGTCTCTTGGTGGGAGTTGGTGGTCTGGGGCATGATTTGTCTGCAGATGTGCTCTACTCCATTGTGCATGTGTGCCATTGTGCCCATCTCCCCATCCCCCTAGTCCCTCTAGTCCCTGGCCGTTACTCATCCTGGTGCTGCTTTGTCCTGTCATGTTGATTAGTGTCCGGTCCCCCGACTCCTGCCACCGTCTCCCCACTGATGACTGTGGACACCATTTCTTCCATATCGTCCAGCTCCTCCTGTGGCGCAGGACTCCCACCTCCGGTTTGCATTTCTGCCTTTCGGTTCTTGGCGAGTTTCAGCTTGGTTCTCCTCTGTACTTGCTACGGCAACGTCTATTGTGCTTTGCTGTTGTTTGGCATTTGTTTGTCTGTTTTTTTTCTACTTTTGAGGTGATGTTTCCCACCTGAAGCGTGTGACTTGCAGGCCTGTCACTGGTTTTCACTGATTTTCACTGATTTTTGTATCGCGATTGGCTAACAAACAACAAAACCTCTTATCTGACCTATATTTCTTTATTACGACCTACTTAGGTTCTGACATACTATCAACCCAACATAACAATGCAAAAAAACAAGAAGTACTAGAGATTATTTTATTATTCATTATATTGCATCTCTGTCAATTGTTGTTTCATATATAAATTTAAAAAAAAATTGGTAAGTGTTATTTTCTCTCTTCTTTGTGTATACATGTACTACAAAAATAAATACATATATGCATATGTCATTATCTGTACATCTGATTGATTTAGCTTTTTGGCTAGTACAGTAAACAATTTGTTAAAGAAAACTTATGTATCAGTACCACAACAAATTGACAACAAAATCATTCTCACCAGTCACATTCCTCTCATACAATCTCATTCATACTTAAAAGAAGAAGAGATTAAACCCTATGAGGGGTCCCAAAATTGTCAGAAGAGAACACTGTTCGCTGCTGAAAGATCTCAAACATCAGTTGTTTGTGATGACACTGCCTCTTAGGGGCCACTCCTCATAGGTATAGCGTTGGTCTGCGCATGTTTCAGTGGCAGAGCCATCTTCCTCAAGACCAATATTTGTTATAAAATGAATCTCAAACAACAAACCAAATGGATTAATCTTTGGGGCAATAGAAAAAATGTGTTGATGGGTGATGGCATATATGGAATTTCCATTCAAAAAATAAAAATGTTCTTACTTTAAACCAATACTACTTGCTCCTCACTATTGTGCATTGCATAGCAGATTTGTAATATGTCATCACTATTTATAGTGTTCCTTAGCCCAAAGTGGGTGACAAACCCTAGAATTTAGTGTCATACGTGAGAGTATAGAGAATCAGAAGTGCACGTTGCATATGGCCAAAGCAGAAGACACCTGAGGGTCACGTCTCATCAAATACGATGGCATGCAAAGATTGTTTAGCACATGCAAATAGAGAGAGTTTAGAGGTTAGCGAGTAGCATCACCCAAAAAAGTGATAAAGAGAAAGCACTGTCAATGGTTATCGCAAATAGAGTACGGAAAGTATGTGATGTCTACAAGGCCCCAAACTAATTAAATGCCCCAGAGAGATTACCTGCAGCTACCCAGCCAGTGGGGTGGAAAATTTCATGCTCGACAATTAAGACGTTTGGGGCCCAATGTAGGTAGGCAAATACCGGTCGGAAACGGTCGAAAATACCGATTTTCTGCCGTTTCCGACCGGTATGTGGATATTGAGATGTAGGGGCATCTAAAATTACAGAATCGGTAATTTTGCCGATTCTGTAATTTTACCGATTCGGTAAAATGCATAATTGGTAAAATTACCGAATCTGTAATTTCAGATGTAGGTAGCACTGTTTTCAGCGCTACAAGGGTTTAAGAATTCTTAATTTACCACCAACTAGTAGTTGGTGGTAAATTAAGAAAACCATTTAAAAAGCATTTTGTTTGCTTTTTCAACAGTGCCATATTCCAGACATACATGCCCTAAGGGCATGTATGTCAGCAACATGTGCACCCATGCACAATTGAGGGGTGCAACAGGGTGTCAAAGTGACAACCTGCCACCCTTCAATGTTTCCCCCAATTACCGAATCGGTATTTACCGATTCGGTAATTGACATTGATTCATTAATTACCGAATCATACCGATTTGGTAATTAATTCGGTAAATATACCTACATCCCGATTGCCAGTTCTTAAATACCGAATCGGTATGATTCGGTATTTAAGAATCGGTAATCGGGGATAACCTACATCTGGCCCATAGTCTCTATCAATACCTCCAAGTAATGAAACTGCGCACTGTCTGTGCAGGCAGGCGAAGTATTATCTAAAGAGTGGAAAAAACATTTAGATTTATTAGAGAAAAAGAAGATTTTTTGTTGTCTAAAGGGCACTATATCCAAGTTTTAATATCACAGGAATTAACCAGACCTTTTAGTGTCTTTATTTCTGTGGTGCAAGTCGACAAAGACTTAAGTGACTGTGTATGTTGCACATCCTCTATCTGAGGTTCTGTCCGACAATAACTTTCCCAGCTAAAATAAAAGGGATAAGTCCTATAACTGCTGAATGTTTGCCAAAACTCAATGTTTCTCAAAACTCCAAAGGGTTTCTTAAATAGTGCTGTCTAGCCAAATTCGGCTATGTTTCTAGGAAAAATTTTGTTAGCGCCTCTCATTATGTACTGCTTTAGATCTGTCCTCACACAGACACAACATAATGGCTAACTCCATGACATACTGAGTCAGTACAGGATCTAAAAACTGACGAGTGGAGGATCTGGTCTGTGGCAGAGAGCAAAATTTAAAACAGATGGACTCAACCTGATTAGAGTTAAAAAAAACTCTGGTGCCCTTGCTTGCTTGTCCAGGTGGGCCATGCTGCCGTATAGGTTTAAATACTTGGGCTCAATGCATTGTCATGCGGTATCCTACTTGATACATACTATAGTGAGGCAGGGAGGCAGAAAAACCCTGTTTCAAACAGGCCCAACCTAGTGGAAATTACAAACTTTAGTACCCCTGCTTACCCGCCTGGAGTGCTAGGGAACATTAAATTGTACTCCTATGTGGGTTTTACTGCTTTGACTCACTCATCCAAACCCAATATACCTGATGTTAGGGCGGGGGGGGGGGGGAATATCCTTTCTATCTATCACTACCTCAGCATGCAAAAGCGATTTTTGTGTAGCAACCCCCTACTCCATTTCTTCTTCTCTTTACCTCCACGGTATTTATTCCACGGACAGACATCGGTAAAACTCCTATTGACAGGCACTGTTCTGGTGCGGCAAGCTACTGTGAGCGTGCCGTGATGACTGTTTAAATATCATCTCTCATACACAGGGAAGCGACCAAGATCTCGCGAAATGATGATGTCATCAGACATGCGTTTTTTCGTTTTTTGTCGGCCATGTTTGAAAGTGTAGTGTTCATAAATAGTCCTCTCTCTGAGATATAATTATACAATAGTTTGCAGAACTATATTGATATTAGGCAAAGATTAAGGGCCATATGTAGGTAATCCCAATTTACCTATTCTTAAATACCGAATTTTACCAATTCGCTATTTAGGAATAGGTAAATGGGATGTAGATACATTTTCGGTAAAAATTACCGATTCGGACCGAATCCGACATGCCCTAAGGGCATGTATGTCTGCCACATGGCACAGTTGAAAATGCACAGATTTGCATTTTCAAAGTTATTCGTTATTTACCACCAACTCATAGTTGGTGGTAAATAACAAATCCTTACAGGTGAAAAGCACTCACTTGAGTGCTTCCTACATTTCAGATTCGGTAATTTACCGAATCGGTATTTAAGAATTCGGTAATTTACCGAATTCTTAAATACCGATTTGGTAAATTACCGAATCTGAAATGTAGCCACCTACATCCCAAATGACTAATACCGGTCGGTAACGGCCGAAATCCGGTAATTTCGGCCGTTACCGACCGGTATTAGGGTTCCTACATATGGCCCTATGTGTTTAAACATTGTTGGTCTTATTTAAAAATATTAAATGTAATAGTAAAAACGTCAAAGGGTCTAAATCCTTTGAAACCGCTTTTTGTCATAACTTCACTTGTCCTTTCTTTTTGGCGGCCATGTTGTAATGGTGAAGATAACACTCGTTTCTGGAAATTCATGTTGTATTATTGTGATACCACAACCAACACAGTAGCTTATGGCTATTTTGCTAAAGGTTACAGCTAATGGGGTATAGGTTTTCCTCACAAATCATCTATGTGCCCCAATGTTCTACGCTCAAATATTGTCCTACACAGGGAGATATGTACTACTACCTACTATGAGGGAACGTGAATAGTACACACACAACAAAGGGCTTGTCCCATCCCCTCTGGTGTGCCAAATATACGTCTCATGACCAAGTAAGATGACATCTAAGTGGAGGTACGTTAATATAACTGTCCTCTATATATGAATGTTATTTGATACTCACAATTGCAGGGTTTACGCTTGTGTAATGGGCATTTATGTGACTATCCACGTGATCTCTTCATTTAGCCCTTTACGGACTGTATCACAGTTAAAAATCCAAAAGGTTTCCATATATATTTTTCCTAATTTTCTCTGTGTCATGTCCAGGTTTGATAGTTATTTTTTCCAAAATAAGCTACTGCAGGTCATTCTCAGTATGTTGACTGTCCAAGTAGTGTCTCACCAAAGGTGCTTGTGTTATCTGGGTCCTGACTGCTGATTTATGTTCGGACAGTCTTGTTCGAAATTCCCTCCCTGTCTCACCTATGCAGCCTAGGCCACAAGGACAGACAATGAGATAGATTATGTTGCTACTCCTGCAGTTGGTGTGGCTTTTTAGTTGTCCTGACTTGGTTCCATTGGACCAGTTTCGAGTGGTAATCGCTGATGCACAAGCATGACAGTGGACCTTTGTCTCTATAGAATTGTATAGCGATTGGTCTCATTGCAGCTTTAGTTGCGTTCGTGTTTTGCATTTTTGCGGCATGGCTTTGATTTTAACGTGGTCATTTGAAGTGTTATCTAGGGACTATCTCATGGTACCACCGCGTTGTGAATACTTGGTTAACACGGCGTAATTTCCCCGTGATAGACTGCGATGTTGAGTAGTGCATTAAGTTAATTTTGCAATGGTTATCACACGTTCTTGAGAATATCCCCCACAGTTTTTATAATTGCATATCGTGGCCTGAAAATGTTAAAAGAAAGATTCTGAGGCATATTGCTTTTTGAATATTTTTTTAAATAAAACCAACTTGTCTCTGGGACTTTCTTTTTTTTGGGGTAAACAGACTTTATTGACATTTGCACAGAAAATACAACAAGACACACAGTTCGCATATAAAAAAGTTGATAACGCATTTGACCATGATACATGCTCTCAAATTACATGATTTTGTAGCCCAGAACAAACACCTACATTTATACCGAAGCATGACCCTATGTTAATTGTCCAAGCCTTTTCCCATATACTAGACCATGCTTTAAGTGACAACCTTGGGCCTCATGGACTGGCCATTTCTGTTCTGCATACCAGTCCACCCCCTGTCACCATTGCAAGAGTGTAGGAGGGATGGGATTTTTCCAGCGAGTGGCAATGTCTCGTTTGGCGACCATAAGGGCCATACCCAGGAATGCTCGATCAGCCCTAGTTTCCGTAGAGCCCTCAAGGACTCCCAGCAAGAGTACCATGGGGGAAAGGGTGACCTCCCACCCTGTCAATTTGGTCAGTTCTCCCACCATTGCTGACCAAAACTCTTAAAACTTAAGGAATAGCCACACCAAGTGATAGAAATCAGTGGAAGCATCGCTACAACAGGGGCATGTGAGATCAGGGAGGAGAACCGCTCGGTGTAATCTTACGGGGAAAGGTAAGCACAATATAAGTAGAATGTTTGAATCAGGTGCAGCTTGGAAGAGATGAGTCTTTTTTAACATTTCTCAGCCCACAAAAAACAATCATAAAAACAACAACGAGATGGCCTTGCACTCCAACTGAAGACCTTAGAGCTCCAGGTACAAGTGCTTTAAAAATGTGATAAGTTCTCTTGGGATCATGTATTTAATGATAACCCAGGAGAAGTACTTTTTTTAATGTGTCTGAGGGGCTGCTGCACTCCCTGCAGCTCCCCCCACCACAACATTTAAAAAAAAATTCTAGGAAATCACAAGGCTTAGGAAAAATGTAAACAGCCCATGCAGGATATTATGGGGTGCTCCTTTAAGGAGCAGTAAATAATAAATGAGTGTCTCCTGTTGCTCAGTTATTATTGACTTTTTAAAAACAAATGTTTCTGTGGGTGCTAGCGGTAGCCAACATGTTTTTAATCAAGTGGGTACCCTGGTGCCTACTCAGGGCACCAACATATCCAATTTTGGTTAGGGTTCACGGGGGGGAGCCCCCAGGCCCCTGCAAGCACAGCCAGCTCCCCTGGCTAGAGCTGGCCTTTTCTTTTTAAATGAGGGTGGCTGCCCCAGTTGCCACTCGGGGTACCCACAATGCTAGCCTGTTGGGGTTTGTGGGGGGAGCCCCAGCTCCACAACCATCACCATAAAGTGTGCTGTTGGGAGCCAGTACTTTCTCTTTTCTCTTGGCCAGGTGGCAGTAGCATTTTGTAACTGCTCTGGCCTGGTGGGGACAAAGTTGAGTTCCCTGCCTGGTAAAGTGTGGGCAAGTTATTCCTGCACTCTCCTGGGAACGAAACCCCAGTGACCCATGGGAGGGCCCCCTGAGACACTACAGTATTAAGTACCAGTTAGCTGAACTAACTATAATGGGGGAATTTCAATGGTTTTGTATGAGTGAAATGATCGGCTAACTATAACATGTGTGAAACCTATGTTTTTTTCAGTGAATTTCTAAGGTTTTTTAAATGCTAATTCCTAACTATAACATGGCTAAAGCCTATGTTTTTTTCAGTGAATTTGCAAGGTTATTAAATGCTAATTCCTAACTATAATGTGCCTAAAACCTATGTTTTTTTCAGTGAATACATATATATATGCACTGGAAAACTAAACACCCACTTCCCTTACAAAGAAATGGAAAGTTTGCATCTCTGCAGCCTCTCTTATTTTTCACCTTATTCATCTTCCGCTCAATCAAATTCATCATCCACAAATACACACACCTACTTGCTGCCTTCCTTGGCTGGGCTAATCAATTATTCTTCTTTAATTCAAATTCAAAGTGCAGGCCCTTTATTCAGCCTTCTTGGTAACTGCTACCCGTGAATAGCAGTGGGTAATTTGCACACTTTCATCCTTTCTTGCGTCCTTTCTACCGCACACTGTGTGTACTTTATGCACTAGCTTGCTTCCTTAGATGTGGTACTCGTTTCTCTTGCTCCCACTGCGGAATCCAACACCCTATCTGTGTAATGAGCTGGAAATCCAAAGATCCACTTCACTGACAAGGCAGTTGTTAGTTTGCGTGTCTCCAGCCTTTCTTATTGTTCACCTTTTTCATCTTCCACTTAATCAACACATCATCCACACATACACACAACTACTTGCTGCATTCCTTAGCTGTGATTATCAACTATTCTTCTATTTCATATTCCTATTCAAAGTGCAGGCCTTTATCGAGCCTTTTTATTGTAACAACTATCCCGGCCGAAGGCACTGTAAATTTGCACACTTACTCCCTTTCTTGGCTGGGATTATCATTTATTCTTCAATTTCATATTCTGATTCAAACTCAATGCCCTTTATCGAGCCTTTTTGTTGTAACTACTATTGCAGGAATTCTGCTCCTACACAGAACTGTGCATAAAGACTTAGGACCTCAGAGAATTACGGTGTACCAAAACCCACCTTAGTACCCAAACCTCCTACCTGACTAGCAATCAGTGACTCATTGGTTCTTCGTCCTGTAGCAAAAACACCAATGACTAGTCCACCCAGAACATGTGACTTAGATTACCCCAAGTAAGGTGGATAAAAAGAGCACTCTTTTGTTATAGTCTTACACCGGTCCAAAACAAGGAGTAAATAGAGACACGTGCAAGTTTGAAATGTTTATTTCTAACGCCGTAATCTCATGCACAGTACCTTAGATAATACAACCAAACATATTATCAGAAACAAGGTTGGCAGCATTGTTACTATTCCATAAAATACAAAGGGAGAAAGCATCCTATAATGCTAAAGGGAAACAGATTTAAAACATACCTACATTTCACCCTCCCTACCTACCAGGTTAGTTTATAACTACAGAAGGTCTCATAGGATTACATGGGTGGATCCATACCTCTGGTACTCAGCCGTAGTAGATCACATTGAGTTCTGCACAAACTGCTAGGATACGAATGTTCTCCAACTATGTGTAATTATGCTTCCACAATGCATTATTAAACGCACCAGTATCAGAGGTGGCCACAGCTGCATATGTGTTATGGGTCAAACGTGCGAGGATCATTCCGAATAACAGACACAGTATCCAAGATAACCTTGATGTTCGATGCTCTCACTATACACACTAAACTAGCGAGGCGGTCTAGAAATGTAGCATAACAAATTATTCTCATGTGAAGCAAAATACTCAGCCTTCTCTAAACAATATCACAAGTGCCTGTCGTGTGCAAATTAGAGCAGGAAAGCAAAAATGGCGTTTACGCTTCTAATAAACCCATGCTAACTTAACACGGTGTGAGTGCAAGGCTCAGCCCACGACACCCTCCCTCGATCGAAGCACGTGATATAAACGTGGGCGAATTAGGAACGCAGAGTCCAAGCCTGAAAAGCAGAGTCAAGTTCAAATTTGCAAAAAAAATTATTCGCTGTTTGATAGAAAATAGTAACTAAATAATAAAGAATAGGTAGAAAAATTAAAGAGTCTTAATCCAACATCGTATAAGCACAGTATGTAGCAACAGCCTCCAAGAGGCAGTCATAGTTCTCATCTGAAAACATTTCAGCCATCCAATTCAATAGTGAGAATGAACATACATTTTCCTCAACGACGGGAGCCTCGATCACCATCCGAGGAAAACTCGGGTCATCTTCAATGTAACTGCGTGCCAAGAAGTCATGCGCCGCTGGAAAAACATTCCAACGTCCCAATATTCCATGTATCGCTGCTAAGGCCATAATTCAGCCGCCAGAACAGAGCAAGCCATGAACCACTAAGGGGCTCATCAGCTGGTCATAATCCGCGTTGGGAGCCACCGTACAGCAGAGACTCAAATCCAGGGCCCAGTCGAAATCGCAGCACAGGCAATGGAAGACAGGTTGAACACATGTGAAAAAGGAGAATCGAAACGATAATCCATAAGCTGCACTCAATGTAGCCAGAGGCAGCGCTCCGTAATAACTAAGCATTCGGTTGCAGACCAGCAACAGCCGGGACATATTCTCGTGTGCTGCAGGATGTGCATCCATATTTAAGTAAACAAATTAATAGAAGCACACCGGCAACTAATGCGAGTATTATGGGGAATCCACCAAAGATGCTGGAAAACATAGAATGAAAAAATGCAGAGAAGACACCAAATATAGTTTGAAAAGAAGTCACAAGGCCCCTGCTTCTAACTTTAAAAAAGTAAGGTAACCCCATGGTCAAGGATGCATTAAAGATACTCTGAATTAACTCCCCAAAATGCAGGGGCACGTCTGTATTTAATAAATCATGAACTTCTGTGCGGGTGTTTGCTACATGAAGGACAAATGTTTCTCTAGCAGATGTTAGAGCGACCTCTTTTTGAGACAATAGCGCTCTTTTAAGGCTCATTTGGTTGACTCTTCTTTCAAGGTGGGAATCGACGGCCACATGGAAACATCCAGCTTCCCATGCAGAGGAGTAAACACAACTTTTTTATAGCAAACCACACGCTCAGTTACCGTAATCATGTAAGCGATGTCTGCTAACATTGCACAACAATCTGCATTATTTCAAATTAAATAACTCACGTTTCCAGTAAACTGAACATTGGTATGATAGCAGGTGTCTGAGTGCCTTTCAAAGCTCAGGCCAAATTAGGCGCATCTTGTTTACAAGAGCCAGGGTTGGATTGGGCTTAAAAATTGGCCCGGGCACGCTAAAAAAAAGTGGCCCCCATTTGCATATCGCCTTTCCGCAAAACACTGTTTTGGCAAAATTGTATTAAAAAAGGGGGTGTTAAAAAAAATGCACGGATCAGTTTACACTGGTGAAATACACATGAAAACAAGTGTGGCCACTTTTGCCCAGGCCCCCTGCCCCCACTCAAAATGCATATATTAACAGGCCTGCCCAGCGAGAGAAAGGGAGTGACACCACTCACTGCCTGTTGATAAAAGGGAGGTAATTGAAGCATCTACCTCCAGAAAGGCCACTCAGGCACCCACTGGGCCTCTTTCGGCATGAACAACACAGACACTGCCCAAATCAGCCCCCCAGGCTGCCCCAAAAAGCAGCCCACGGCTGGAATTCGAATACCGGCCCCTCGGCCATTGCCCGAGTGCCCCGTTACCAATCCGAGGCTGACAAGAGCCATGCAATTGTATGTGTCTACAAATTAAGGAGTGATCTGGTGCTATTCTGCAATCCTCGCCATTCAGATAGACTTCTTTTCCCTCCCTCAGGCACCTATATGTAAATGATAATAACCGAGCTTCATGGAGATAAGCGCTGCCTAAAGATCCATATCTGCCTGTAGCATAGTATTTCATGCAAACCTCAAACTTAAACTGGCTAAAAAGTAACGTTATGATACTATGGATAAGCCACACAGCTGAATCGGATCTCCAATGAGTGACCACTTCTAACCATTCTCATAGCACGCCCTGTGCTCTGATTTGACAGTGAGAGAGTGATCGCACCATAGTTTGTACTGCTAATAATTCTCAGCATACGCTACGAATACGCTTTCACGTTACAAGTTGCATCAAAGCTTCCGTGTGACGTCATGTACGGCGCTCCGTACGCAAAGACGTGAATGTTTTCAATTGTTTAAAAACATATATTTATGTATTTAATTAACATAGTAACAGAAGATATTATCTAGGATGAAAAAAAAATTTTTTAATTTCCAATAATCCTATATTACTTTTAAAAGCAATTACGCAAATCACGGTGGAACGTCATGCGTACTCGCATCGTAAGAGCACCGTAAGCACAGCGTAAGGGTACGCAAAGCCATGTGACTTTAAAAGAAGAGATTTGATTGGTTCATAACACTTCCTATTATAACTGTTCAAACATCCGTCCCATTTTAATAATTCTACTTTGACTTTCTAAGAAGAAGCATCTCTTCTGAGAATCTTGTCAAATAGAATGAAGTTTACCATAATAACAGCAATGGACTCATCTTCCAGTCATTCTTCATAGGAATATTTAATTCCTGAAGAACCTCCAAAGAAGAGGAAAGAAGCTCTAATTTGGCAGTTTTTTACTTTTCCAGAAGGGCAAAAACAGGTTAATGCTCCCAAAGTAACCTGTACAATTTTCCAAACTCTTTCAAGGGGTGATCCATCTCAAAAATACTCCTTTGGAACAGCAAATATGGAGCGACACATGAAGAACTTACACCCCAACAACTTTGCTCGAGCTGCAACACAGAGGTTGAAGGACAACCCACCTGATACTGCACCAAGCACATCAACTGCTGCAGCAGCATTTTCAGCAAGCAGTCCACACCAACAAATTGATCCTGATTTTGCTAAAATTAAAATTCTATGCATTTATTGCAATAAAATTCTGTGTTATGGGAAACAGTCTATTGACCTGATAAAACGCAGGAAGCAGGAGCATAGCTGTCCTCAACATTATAGAACAAAATTGTCCCCGGGAGCTAATTAAGAATAAAACGGACTTCTAGTTTCTTTTTATCCTTTTCCACCATGTACGAGTACAATGTGGTGGACGTGGTGGTTGTGGACATGGTGGTGGTGGACATAGTGGACATGATGGTGGTGGATGTGGTGGCGGTGGTAGTGGTGGTGGATGTGGTGGTGGTGGAGGTGGGTGTGGTGGTGGTGGATGTGGTGGTGGTGGACATGGTGGGGGTGGACGAAGTGGTGGTGGATCTGGTGGGGTGGATGGGGTGGTGGTGGATGTGGTGGTGGTAGTGGTGATGATGGGTGTGGTGGTGGTGGACGTGGTAGTGGTGGACATGGTGGGTGTGGTGGTTGTGGATATGGTGGTGATGGACGTGGTGGTGCTGGACATTGTTGGTGGTGGACATGGTGGTGGTGGACATGGTGGTGCTGGACATGGTGGTGGTGGATGTGGTGGACATGGTGGTGGTGGACGTGGTGGATGTGGTATTGGTGGATGTGGTGGTGGTGGTGGTAATGGTGGTGGATGTGGTGGTGGGTGTGGTGGTGGTGGTAGGTGTGGTGGTGGAGGTGGGTGTAGTGGTGGAGGTGGGTGTGGTGTGGTGGTGGTGGTGGACGTGGTAGTGCTGGACATGGTGGTAGAGGAGGTAGTGGTGATAAAAAGTAGTGGTGGTGGTGGACATAGTGGTGGATGTGGTGGTGGTGGTGGTGGTGGATGTGGTGGTGGTGGTGGTAGTGGGTGGTAGATGTGATGGTGGTGGAGGTGGGTGTGGTGGTGGTGGTGAACGTGGTGGTGCTGGACATGGTGGTAGTGGATGTAGTGGTGGTGGAAATGGTGGTAGTGGATGTGGTGGTGGATTTGGTGGTTGTGGTGGATGTGGTAGTGGTGGTGGATATGGTGGTGGTGGATGTGGAGGTCGTGGATGTGGTGGATGTGGTGGTGGATGTGGTGGTGGATGTAGTGGTGGTGGTGGGTGGTGGACATGGTGGTGGTGGAGGTGGGTGTGGTGGTGGTGGTGAACGTGGCAGTGGTGGACGTGGTGGTGGTGGACATAGTGGTAGTGGATGTAGTGGTGGTGGATGTGGTGGTGGTGGAGGTGGTGATTGTGGATGTGGTGGTGGTGGACGAGGTGGTGGTAGATGTGGTGGTGGATGTTGTGGTGGTGGTGGTGGGTGTCGTGGTGGTGGACGTGGTGGTGGTGGACATGTTGGTGGTGGACGTAGTGGTGTGGTGGTGGATGTGGTGGTGGTGGATGTGGTGGTGGATGTGGTGGTGGTCGTGGGTGTGGTGGTGGACATGGTGGTGGTGGACATGGTGGACTTGGTGGTTGTGGACATGGTGGTGATGGACGTGGTGGTGATGGACATTGTTGGTGGTGGACATGGTGGTGGTGGACATGGTGGTGGTAGACATGGTGGTGGATGTGGTGGATGTGGTGGTGGTGGATGTGGTGATGGTGGATGTGGTGGTGGTGGTAGTGGTGGTGGACGTGGTGGCAGTGGTGGACGTGGTGGTGGTGGACGTGGGTGTGGTGGTGGACATGGTGGTGCTGGACATGTTGGTAGTGGACGTAGTGGTGGTGGACGTAGTGGTGGTGGACATGGTGGTGGTGGTTGTGGATGTGGTGGTGGTGAATGTGGTGGTGGTGGTGGACGTGGTGGTAGTGGATGTGGGTGTGGTGGTGGTGGACATGGTGATGCTGGACATGGTGGTAGTGGACGTAGTGGTAGGGGATGTAGTGGTGGTGGATGTGGTGGTGGTGGTGGTGGTGGACGTGGTGGTGGTGGTCGTGGATGTGGTGGTGTTGGATGTGGTGGTGGTGGATGTGGTGTTGGTGGTGGACATGGTGGTGGGGGAGGTGGGTTTGGAGGTGGTGATGGATGTGGTGTTGGTGGACATAGTGGTGGTGGATGCAGTGGTGGTGGATGTGGTGAATGTGGTGTGGTGGAGGTTGTGGTGGAGGTGGTGATTGTGGATGTGGTGGACATGGTGGTGGTGGACGTGGTGGTGGTGGACGTGGTGGTGGTGATGGATGTTGTGGTGATGGTGTACGTGGTGGTGGTGGACATGGTGGTTGTGGACATGGTGGTGATGGACATGGTGGTGATGGATGTGGTGGTGGTGGACATGGTGGTGGTGGACGTGGTGGTGGTGGACGTGGTGGTGGTGGTGGTGGACGTGGTGGTGGATGTGGTGGACATGGTGGTGGTGGATGTGGTGGACATAGTGGTCGTGGACATGGTGGGGGTGGATGTGGTGGTGGTGGTAGTGGTGGTGGACGTGGTGGTGGTGGACATGGTGGTGGTGGACGTAGTGGTGGTGGATGTAGTGGTGGTGAATGTGGTGGTGGTGGATGTGGTGGTGGTGGTGGTGGTGGTGGTGGTGGTGGTCATGGATGTGGTGGTGGTGGATGTGGTGGTGGTGGATGTGGTAGTGGATGTGGTGGTGGTGGATGTGGTGGTGGTGGATGTGGTGGTGGTGGATGTGGTAGTGGATGTGGTGGTAGTGGACATGATGGTGATGCTAGTGGGTGGTGGATGTAGTTGTGGTGGAAGTGGTGGTGGTGGACGTGGTGGTGGTGGTCGTGGAAGTGGTGGCGGTGGATGTGGTGGTGGTGGTGGATGTGGTGGTGGTGGATGTGGTGGTGGTGGATGTGGTGGTGGTGATGGAGGTGGATGTGGTGGTGGAGGACATGGTGGTGGTGGAAATGGTGGTGGTGGATGTAGTGGTGGTGGATGTGGTGGTGGTAGAGGTGGTGGTAGAGGTGGTGATTGTGGATGTGGTGGTCGTGGACATGGTGGGGGTGGATGTGGTGGTGGTGGTAGTGGTGGTGGACGTGGTGGTGGTGGACTTGGTGGTGGTAGACGTAGTGGTGGTTGATATAGTGGTGGTGAATGTGGTGGTGGTGGATGTGGTGGTGGTCATGGATGTGGTGGTGGTGGATGTGGTGGTGGTGGATGTGGTAGTGGATGTGGTGGATGTGGTGGTGGTGGATGTGGTGGTGGTGGATGTGGTGGTGGTGGATGTGGTAGTGGATGTGGTGGTAGTGGTGGTGGTGGATGTGGTGGTGGTCGATGTGGTGGTGGTCGATGTGGTAGTGGATGTGGTGGTAGTGGTGGTGGACATGGTGGTGATGCTGTTGGGTGGTGGATGTAGTGGTGGTGGATGTGGTGGTGGTGGACGTAGTGGTGGTCATGGACGTGGTGGTGGTGGATGTGGAGGTGGTGGTGGATGTGGTGGTGGTGGATGTGGTGGTGGTGATGAAGGTGGGTGTAGTGGTGGAGGACATGGTGGTGGTGGAAATGGTGGTGGTGGATGTAGTGGTGGTGGATGTGGTGGTGGTGGAGGTGGTGGTAGAGGTGGTGATTGTGGACGTGGTGGTTGTGGACATGGTGGTGGCGGACATTGTGGTGGATGTGTTGGTGGTGGTAGTGGTTTTGGACATAGTGGTGGAGGTGATGGTGGAGGTGGTAGTGGAGGTGGTGATTGTGGACGTGGTGGTGGTGGACGTGGTGGTGGAGGTGGTGGTGGTGGAAGTGGTGGTGGACATGGTGGTGGTGGTGGATGGTGGTGGTGGTGGAGGTGGTGGACGTGGTGGTCGTGGACATGGTGGTGTTGGATGTAGTGGTAGTGGATGTGGTGGTGGTGGACATGGTGGTGGTGGACGTGGTGGTGGATATGTTGGTGGAGGCGGATGTGGTGGTGGAGGAGCTGGTGGTAGAGGTGGTGATTGTGGACGTGGTGGTTGTGGACATGGTGGTGGTGGACATGGTGGTGGATGTGTTGGTGGTGGTAGTGGTTTTGGACGTGGTGTGTGGAGGTGATGGTGGAGGTGGTAGTGGAGGTGGTGATTGTGGATGTGGTGGTGGAGGTGGTGGGTAGTGGTGGTGGACATGGTTTTGGTGGTGGATGGTGGTGGTGGTGGAGGTGGTGCATGTGGTGGTCATGGACATGGTGGTGTTGGATGTGGTTGTGGTGAATGTGGTGGTGGTGGATGTGGTGGTGGTGGACGTGGTGGTGGATGTGGTGGTGGAGGTGGGTGTGGTGGTGGTGGATGTGGTGGTGGTGGATGTGGTGGTGGACATAGTGGTGGTGGATGTAGTGGTGGTGGATTTGGTGGTGGTGTAGGTGGTGGTGGAAGTGGTGATTGTGGATGTGGTGGATGTGGTGGTGGTGGACATGGTGATGGATGTGGTGGTGGTGGTGGTGGTGGACATGGTGGTGGTGGAGGTGGTGGTGGTGGACTGGGTGTTGGGTGTGGTGGTGGTGATGGAGGTGGGTGTGGTGGTGGAGGACATGGTGGTGGTAGACATGGTGGTGGTGAATGTAGTGGTGGTGGATGCAGTGGTGGTGGTGGAGGTGGTGGTAGAGGTGGTGATTGTGGACGTGGTGGTTGTGGACATGGTGGTGGTGGACATGGTGGTGGATGTGTTGGTGGGGTAGTGGGTTTGGATTTGGTGGTGGAGGTGATAGTGGAGGTGGTAATTGTGGACGTGGTGGTGGTGGATGTGGTGGTGGAAGTGGTGGGGGTGGTAATGGTGATGGACATGGTGGTGGTGGAGGTGGTGGTGGATGTGGTGGTTGTGGATATGGTGGTGTTGGATGTGGTGGTGTTGGATGTGGTGGTGGTGGATGTGGTGGTGGTGGATGTGGTGGTGGTGGATGTGGTGGTGGTGGACGTGGTGGTGGATGTGGTGGTGGAGGTGGGTGTGGTGGTGTTGGATGTAGTGGTGGTGGATGTAGTGGAGGTGGATGTGGTGATGTGGAGGTGGTGGTGGTTGTGGACAAGGTTGGTGGTGGAGGTGATGGTGGACATGGTGGTGGATGTGGTGGTGGTGGTGGGTGGTAGACATGATGGTGGTGAAGGTGGGTGTGGTGGTGGTGTTGAACGTGGTGGTGCTGGACATGGTGGTAGTGGATGTAGTGGTGGTGGAAATGGTGGTGGTGGATGTGGTGGTTGTGGTGGATGTGGTGGTGGTGGTGGTGGATATGGTGGTGGCGGATGTGGAGGTCGTGGATGTGGTGGATGTGGTGGTGGATGTGGTGGTGGATGTAGTGGTGGTGGTGGGTGGTGGGTGGTGGACGTGGTGGTGGTGGAGGTGGGTGTGGTGGTGGTGGTGAACATGGCAGTGGTGGACGTGGTGGTGGTGGACATAGTGGTGGTGGATGTAGTGGTGGTGGATGTGGTGGTGGTGGAGGTGGTGATTGTGGATGTGGTGGTGGTGGACGAGGTGGTGGTAGATGTAGTGGTGGTGGTGGATGTTGTGGTGGTGGTGGGTGTGGTGGTGGTGGACATGGTGGTGGTGGACATGGTGGTGGTGGACGTAGTGGTGGTGGATGTGGTGGTGGTGGATGTGGTGGTGGACGTGGTGGTGGTGGTGGGTGTGGTGGTGGTGGACGTGGTGGACATGGTAGACGTTGTGGCTGTGAACATGGTGGTGATGGACGTGGTGGTGATGGACATTGTTGGTGATGGACATGGTGGTGGTGGACATAGTGGTGGTAGACATGGTGGTGGATGTGGTGAATGTGGTGGTGGTGGATGTGGTGATGGTGGATGTGGTGGTGGTGGTAGTGGTGGTGGACGTGGTGGTGGTGGGTGTGGTGGTGGTGGACATGGTGGTGGTGGACGTGGGTGTGGTGGTGGACATGGTGGTGCTGGACATGGTGGTAGTGGACATAGTGGTGGTGGACGTAGTGGTGGTGGACGTGGTGGTGGTGGTTGTGGATGTGGTGGTGGTGAATGTGGTGGTGGTGGATGTGGTGGTGGTGATGGATGTGGTGGTGGTGGATGTGGGTGCAGTGGTGGTGGACATGGTGGTGCTGGACATGGTGGTAGTGGACGTAGTGGTAGTGGACGTAGTGGTGGTGGATGTGGTGGTGGTGGTGGACGTGCTGGTGGTGGTCGTGGATGTGGTGGTGTTGGATGTGGTGGTGTTGGATGTGGTGGTGGTGGTGGATGTGGTGGTGGTGGAGGTGGGTGTGGTGGTGGTGATGGGTGTGGTGTTGGTGGACATAGTGGTGGTGGATGCAGTGGTGGTGGATGTGGTGAATGTGGTGGTGGTGGAGGTTATGGTGGAGGTGGTGATTGTGGATGCGGTGGTGGTGGTGGACATGGTGGTGGTGGAGGTGGTGGTGGTGGATGTGGTGGTGGTGGTGGATGTTGTGGTGGTGGTGGTGGACATGGTGGTGGTGGAGGTGGTGGTAGAGGGGCATGTGGTGGTGGTGGATGTGGTGGTGGCGGACTGGGTGGTGGGTGTGGTGGTGGTGATGGAGGTGGGTGTGGTGGTGGAGGACATGGTGGTGGTATACATGGTGGTGGTGAACATAGTGGTGTTGGATGTAGTGGTGGTGGATGTGGTGGATGTGGTGGTGGTGGAGGTGGTGGTAGAGGTGGTGATTGTGGACATGGTAGTTGTGGACATGGTGCTGGTGGACATGGTGGTGGATGTGTTGGTGGGGGTAGTGGTTTTGGACGTGGTGGTGGAGGTGATGGTGGAGGTGGTAGTGGAGGTGGTGATTGCGGACGTGGTGGTGGTGGTGGAGGTGGTGGTAGTGGTGGTGGACATGGTGGTGGTGGAGGTGGTGGTGGATGTGGTGGTTGTGGATATGGTGGTGTTGGAAGTGGTGGTGTTGGATGTGGTGGTGGTGGATGTGGTGGTGGCGGATGTTGTGGTGATGGATGTTGTGGTGGTGGACGTGGTGGTGGATTTGGTGGTGGAGGTGGGTGTGGTGGTGTTGGATGTAGCGGTGGTGGATGTGGTAGAGGTGGATGCGGTGATGTGGAGGTGGTGGAGGTGGTGTTGGATGTGGTGATTGTGGACAAGGTTGATGGTGGAGGTGATGGTGGACATGGTGGTGGATGTGGTGGTGGTGGTGGAGGTGGGTGTGGTGGTGGTGGTGAACGTGGTGGTGCTGGACATGGTGGTAGTGGATATAGTGGTGGTGGAAATGGTAGTGGTGGATGTAGTGGTGGATGTGGTGGTTGTGGTGGATGTGGTGGTGGTGGTGGTGGATATGGTGGTGGTGGATGTGGAGGTTGTGGATGTGGTGGATGTGGTGGTGGATGTGGTGGTCGATGTGGTGGTGGATGTAGTGGTTGTGGTGGGTGGTGGACATGGTGGTGGTGGAGGTGGGTGTGGTGGTGGTGGTGAATGTGGTAGTGGTGGACGTGGTGGTGGTGGACATAGTGGTGGTGGATGTAGTGGTGGTGGATGTGGTGGTGGTAGAAGTGGTGATTGTGGATGTTGTGGTGGTGGACGAGGTGATGGTAGATGTGGTGGTGGTGGTGGATGTTGTAGTGGTGGTGGTGGGTGTGGTGGCGGTGGACGTGGTGGTGGTTGACATGGTGGTGGTGGACGTAGTGGTGGTGGATGTGGTAGTGGTGGATGTGGTGGTGGATGTGGTGGTGGTGGTGGGTGTGGTGGGGTGGACGTGGTGGTGGTGGACATGGTGGATGTGGTGGCTGTGGACATGGTGGTAATGGACATGGTGGTGATGGACATTGTTGGTGGTGGACATGATGGTGGTGGACATGGTGGTGGTAGACATGGTGGTGCATGTGGTGGATGTGGTGGTGGTGGATGTGGTGATGGTGGATGGGGTGGTGGTGTTAGTGGTGGTGGACGTGGTGGTGGTGGTAGGTGTGGTGGTGGTGGACGTGGGTGTGGTGGTGGACATGGTGGTGCTGGACATGGTGGTAGTGGACATAGTGGTGGTGGACATAGTGGTGGTGGACGTGGTGGTGGTGGTTGTGGATGTGGTGGTGGTGGATGTGGTGGTGGTGGATGTGGTGGTGGTGGTGGACGTGGTGGTGGTGGATGTGGGTGTGGTGGTGGTAGACATGGTGGTGCTGGACATGGTGGTAGTGGATGTAGTGGTAGTGGACATAGTGGTGGTGGACATAGTGGTGGTGGACGTGGTGGTGGTGGTTGTGGATGTGGTGGTGGTGGATGTGGTGGTGGTGGATGTGGTGGTGGTGGTGGACGTGGTGGTGGACATGGAGGTGGTGGATGTGGGTGTGGTGGTGGTAGACATGGTGGTGCTGGACATGGTGGTAGTGGACGTAGTGGTAGTGGACGTAGTGGTGGTGGATGTGGTGGTGGTGGTGGATGTGGTGGTGGTGGAGGTGGGTGTGGTGGTGGTGATGGATGTGGTGTTGGTGGACATAGTGGTGGTGGATGCAGTGGTGGTGGATGTGGTGAATGTGGTGGTGGTGGAGGTTATGGTGGAGGTGGTGATTGTGGATGTGGTGGTGGTGGACATGGTGGTGGTGGACGTGGTGGTGGTGGATGTGGTGGTGGTGGTGGATGTTGTGGTGGTGGTGGACGTGGTGGTGTTGGACGTGGTGGTTGTGGACATGGTGGTGATGGACATGGTGGTGATGGACGTGGTGGTGGTGGACATGGTGGTGGTGGATGTGGTGGTGGTGGACGTGGTGATGGTGGATGTGGTGGTGGATGTGGTGGACATGGTGGACATGGTGGTGGTGGATGTGGTGGACATAGTGGTCGTGGACATGGGTGGGGTGGATGTGGTGGATGTGGTAGTGGTGGTGGACGTGGTGGTGGTGGAAATGGTGGTGGTGGACATAGTGGTGGTGGACGTAGTGGTGGTGAATGTGGTGGTGGTGGATGTGGTGGTGGTGGTGGTTATGGATGTGGTGGTGGTGGATGTGGAAGTTGATGTGGTGGATGTGATGGTGGTGGATGAGGTGGTGGTAGATGTGTTGGTGGTGGATGTTGTAGTGGATGTGGTGGTAGTGGTGGTGGACATGGTGGTGATGCTGGTGGGTGGTGGATGTAGTGGTGGTGGATGTGGTGGTTGTGAACGTGGTGGTGGTGGTGGTGGTGGACGTGGTGGTGGTGGATGTGGTGGTGGTGGACGTGGTGGTGGATGTGGTGGTGGTGAAGGAGGTGGGTGTGGTGGTGGAGGACATGGTGGTGGTGGACATGGTGGTGGTGAACGTAGTGGTGGTGGATGTAGTGGTGGTGGATGTGGTGGTGGAGGTGGTGGTAGAGGTGGTGATTGTGGATGTGGTGGTTGTGGACGTGGTGGTGGTGGACATTGTGGTGGATGTGTTGGTGGTGGTAGTGGTTTTGGACTTGGTGGTGGAGGTGATGGTGGAGGTGGTAGTGGAGGTAGTGATTGTGGACTTGGTGGTGGTGGTCATGGTGGTGGAGGTGGTGGTGGTGGACATGGTGGTGGATGGTGGTGGTGGTGGAGGTGGTGGACGTGGTGGTCGTGGACATGATGGTGTTGGATGTGGTGGTGGTGGATGTGGTGGTGGTGGACATGGTGGTGGTGGACGTGGTGGTGGATGTGGTGGTGGAGGTGGATGTGGTGGTGGTGGAGCTGGTGGTAGAGGTGGTGATTGTGGATGTGGTGGTTGTGGACATGGTGGTGGTGGACATGGTGGTGGATGTTTTGGTGGTGGTGGTGGTTTTGGACGTGGTGGTGGAGGTGATGGTGGAGGTGGTAGTGGAGGTGGTGATTGGGGACGTGGTGGTGGTGGACGTGGTGGGTGAGGTGGTGCGTAGTGGTGGTGGACATGGCTGTGGTGGTGGATGGTGGTGGTGTTGGAGGTGGTGGACGTGGTGGTCATGGACATGGTGGTGTTGTATGTGGTTGTGGTGGATGTGGTGGTGGTAGATGTGGTGGTGGTGGACGTGGTGGTGGAGGTGGGTGTGGTGGTGGTGGATGTGGTGGTGGTGGATGTGGTGGTGGTGGTGGACATAGTGGTGGTGGATGTAGTGGTGGTGGATGTGGTGGAGGTGGAAGTGGTGGTGGAGGTGGTGATTGTGGACGTGGTGGATGTGGTGGTGGTCGACATGGTGATGGATGTGGTGGTGGGGTGGTGGACATGGTGGTGGTGGATGTGGTGGTGGTGGACTGGGTGATGGGTGTGGTGGTGGTGATGGAGGTGGGTGTGGTGGTGAAGGACATGGTGGTGGTAGACATGGTGGTGGTGAACGTAGTGGTGGTGGATGTACTGATGGTGGATGTGGTGGTGGTGGAGGTGGTGGTAGAGGTGGTGATTGTGGACGTGGTGGTTGTGGACATGGTGGTGGTGGACATGGTGGTGGATGTGTTGGTGGGGGTAGTGGTTTTGGACGTGGTGGTGGAGGTGATGGTGGAGGTGGTAGTGGAGGTGGTGATTGTGGATGTGGTGGTGGTGGACATGGTGGTGGTGGAGGTGGTGGTGGATGTGCTGGTCGTGGATATGGTGGTGTTGGATGTGGTGGTGTTGGATGTGGTGGTGGTGGATCTGGTGGTGGTGGATGTGGTGGCAGTGGATGTGGTTGTGGTAGACGTGGTGGTGGATGTGGTGGTGGAGGTGGGTGTGGTGGTGTTGGATGTAGTGGTGGTGGATGTAGTGGAGGTGGATGTGGTGATGTGGAGGTGGTGGAGGTGGTGTTGGTGATTGTGGACAAGGTTGGTGGTGGAGATGATGGTGGACGTGGTGGTGGATGTGGTGGTAGTGGTGGGTGGTAGACGTGATGGTGGTGGAGGTGGGTATGGTGGTGGTGGTGAACATGGTGGTGCTGGACATGGTGGTAGTGGATGTAGTGGTGGTGGAAATGGTGGTGGTGGATGTGGTGGTTGTGGTGGATGTGGTGGTGGTGGTGGTGGATATGGTGGTGGTGGATGTGGAGGTCATGGATGTGGTGGATGTGGTGGTGGATGTAGTTGTGGATGTAGTGGTGGTGGTGGGTGGTGGATGTAGTGGTGGTGGAGGTGGGTGTGGTGGTGGTGGTGAACGTGGCAGTGGTGGACATGGTGGTGGTGGACATAGTGGTGGTGGATGTGGTAGTGGTGGAGGTGGTGATTGTGGATGTGGTGGTGGTGGTTGACGAAGTGGTGGTAGATGTGGTGGTGGTGGTGGATGTTGTGGTGGTGGTTGTGGGTGTGGTGGCGGTGGATGTGGTGGTGGTGGACATATTGGTGGTGGATGTAGTGGTGGTGGATGTGGTGGTGGTGGATGTGGTGGTGGATTTGCTGGTGGTGGTGGTGTGGTGGTGGTGGACGTGGTGGTGGTGGGCATGGTGGACGTGGTGGCTGTGGACATGGTGGTGATGGATGTGGTGGTGATGGACATTGTTGGTGGTGGACATGGTGGTGGTGGACATGGTGGTGGTTGACATGGTGGTGGATGAGGTGGATGTGGTGGTGGTGGATGTGGTGGTGGTGGTAGTGATGGTGGACGTGGTGGTGGGTGTGGTGGTGGTGGACGTGGTGGTGGTGGACGCGGGTGTGGTGGTGGACGTAGTGGTGGTGGACGTGCTGGTAGTGGTCATGGATGTGGTGGTGGTGGATGTGGTGGTGGTGGATGTGGTGGTGGTGGATGTGGTGGTGGTGGTGGTGGACGTGGTGGTGGTGGATGTGGGTGTGGTGGTGGTGGACATGGTGGTGCTGGACATGGTGGTAGTGGACGTAGTGGTAGTGGATGTAGTGGTGGTGGATGTGGTGTTGTTGGATGTGGTGGTGGTGGTGGATGTGGTGGTGGTGGAGGTGGAGGTGGGTGTGGGGGTGGTGATGGATGTGGTGTTGGTGGACATTGTGGTGGTGGATGCAGTGGTGGTGGATGTGGTGAATGTGGTGGTGGTGGAGGTTGTGGTGGAGGTGGTGATTGTGGATGTGGTGGTGGTGGACATGGTGGTGTTGGACGTGGTGGTGGTGGATGTGGTGGTGGTGGTGGATGTTGTGGTGGTGGTGGTGGATGTGGTGGTGGTGGACGTGGTGGTTGTGGACATGGTGGTGATGGACATGGTGGTGATGGACGTGATGGTGGTGGACGTGGTAGTGGTGGACGTGGTGGTGGTGGGCATGATGGTGGTGGATGTGGTGGAGGATGTGTTGGATGTGGTAGACATGGTGGTCGTGGACATGGTGGGGTGGATGTGGTGGATGTGGTGGTGGTGGAATTGCTGGTGGATGTGGTGGTGGTGGAGATCATGGTGGTGGAGGACATAGTGGTGGTGGACGTAGTGGTGGTAAATGTGGTGGTGGTGGATGTGGTGGTTGTGGTGGTCATGGATGTGATGGTGGTGGATGTGGTGGTGGATGTGGTGGTGGTGGATGTGGTAGTGGATGTGGTGGAAGTGGTGGTGGTGGATGTAGTGGTGGTGGATTTGGTGGTGGGGGATGTGGTAGTGGATGTGGTGGTAGTGGTGGTGGACATGGTGGTGATGCTGGTGGGTGGTGGATGTAGTGCTGGTGGATGTGGTGGTGGTGGACGTGGTGGTGGTGGTCGTGGACGTGGTGGTGGTGGATGTGGTGGTGGTGGTGGATGTGGTGGTGGTGGATGTGGTGGTGGTGGATGTGGTGGTGGATGTGGTGGTGGTGATGGAGGTGGATGTGGTGGTGGAGGACATGGTGGTGGTGGAAATGGTGGTGGTGAACGTAGTGGTGGTGGATGTAGTGGTGGTGGATGTGGTGGTGGTGGAGGTGGTGGTAGAGGTGGTGATTGTGGACGTGGTGGTTGTGGACATGGTTGTGGTGGTGGTGGACATTGTGGTGGATGTGTCGGTGGAGGTAGTGTTTTGGATGTGGTGGTGGAGGTGATGGTGGTGGTCGTAGTGGAGGTGGTGATTGTGGACGTGGTGGTGGTGGACGTGGTGGTGGAGGTTGTTGTGGTGGAAGTGGTGGTGGACATGGTGGTGGTGGTGGACATAGTGGTGGTAGATGTAGTGGTGGTGGATATGGTGGTGGTGGAGGTGGTGATTGTGGATGTGGTGGTGGTGGACGAGGTGGTGGTAGATGTGGTGGTGGATGTTGTGGTGGTGGTGGTGGGTGTGGTGGCGGTGGACGTGGTGGTGGTGGACATGGTGGACGTGGTGGCTGTGGACATGGTGGTGATGGCCGTGGTGGTGATGGACATTGTTGGTGGTGGACATGGTGGTGGTGGACATGATGGTGGTTGACATGGTGGTGGATGTGGTGGATGTGGTGGTGGTGGTAGTGGTGGTGGACGTGGTGGTGGTGGTGGACGTGGTGGTGGTGGCGTGGGTGTGGTGGTGGACATGGTGGTGCTGGACATGGTGGTAGTGGACGTAGTGGTGGTGGACATAGTGGTGGTGGACGTGCTGGTGGTGGTGGTGGATGTGGTGGTGGTGGATGTGGTGGTGGTGGGTGTGGTGGTGGTGGTGGACGTGGTGGTGGTGGTGGATGTGGGTGTGGTGGTGGTGGACATGGTGGTACTGGACATGTTGGTAGTGGACGTAGTTGTAGTGGACGTAGTGGTGGTGGATGTGGTGGTGTTGGATGTGGTGGTGGTGGATGTGGTGGTGGTGGTGGATGTGGTGGTGGTGGAGGTGGGGGTGGGGGTGGTGATGGTTGTGGTGTTGGTGGACATAGTGGTGGTGGATGCAGTGGTGGTGGATGTGGTGAATGTGGTGGTGGTGGAGGTTGTGATGGAGGTGGTGATTGTGAATGTGGTGGTGGTGGACATGGTAGTGGTAGACGTGGTGGTGGTGGTGGTGGATGTTGTGGTGGTGGTAGATGTTGTGGTGGTGGTGGTGGTGGACGTGGTGGTGGTGGATGTGGTGGTTGTGGACATGGTGGTGATGGACATGGTGGTGATGGACGTGATGGTGGTGGACGTGGTGGTGGTGGACGTGGTGGTGGTGGACATGATGGTGGTGGACATGGTGGTGGATGTGGTGGACATGGTGGTGGTGGATGTGGTGGACATAGTGGTCGTGGACATGGTGGGGGTGGATGTGGTGGATGTGGTGGTGGTGGTAGTGGTGGTGGACGTGGTGGTGGTGGACATGGTGGTGGTGGACGTAGTGGTGGTGGACGTAGTGGTGGTGAATGTGGTGGTGGTGGATGTCGTGGTGGTGGTGGTCATGGATGTGATGATGGTGGATGTGGTGGTGTATGTGGTGTTTGTGGTAGTGGATGTGGTGGTGGTGTATGTGGTGGTAGTGGATGTGGTGGTGGGGGATGTGGTAGTGGATGTGGTGGTAGTGGTGGTGGACATGGTGGTGATGCTGGTGGGTGGTGGATGTAGTGCTGGTGGATGTGGTGGTGGTGGACGTGGTGGTGGTGGTCGTGGACGTGGTAGTGGTGGATGTGGTGGTGGTGGTGGATGTGGTGGTGGTGGATGTGGTGGTGGTGGATGTGGTGGTGGATGTGGTGGTAGTGATGGAGGTGGATGTGGTGGTGGAGGACATGGTGGTGGTGGAAATGGTGGTGGTGAACGTAGTGGTGGTGGATGTAGTGGTGGTGGATGTGGTGGTGGTGGAGGTGGTGGTAGAGGTGGTGATTGTGGACGTGGTGGTTGTGGACATGGTTGTGGTGGTGGTGGACATTGTGGTGGATGTGTCGGTGGAGGTAGTGTTTTGGACGTGGTGGTGGAGGTGATGGTGGAGGTTGTAGTGGAAGTGGTGATTGTGGACGTGGTGGTGGTGGACGTGGTGGTGGAGGTTGTTGTGGTGGAAGTGGTGGTGGACATGGTGGTGGATGGTGGTGGTGGACATCGTGGTCATGGACATGGTGGTGTTGGTGGATGTGGTGGTGGACGTGGTGGTGGTGGACGTGGTGGTGGATGTGGTGGTGGATGTGGTGGTGGAAGTGGATGTGGTGGTGGTGGAGCTGGTGGTAGAGGTGGTGATTGTGGATGTGGTAGTTGTGGACAGGGTGGTGGTGGACATGGGGGTGGATGTTTTGGTGGTGGTAGTGGTTTTGGACGTGGTGGTGGGGGTGAAGGTGGAGGTGGTAGTGGAGGTGGTGATTGTGGACGTGGTGGTGGTGGATGTGGTGGTGGAGGTGGTGGGTAGTGGTGGTGGACATGATTGTGGTGGTGGATGGTGGTGGTGGTGGTGGTGTTGGATGTGGCTGTGGTGGATGTGGTGGTGGTAGATGTGGTGGTGGTGGATGTGGTAGTTGGTGTGGTGGTGGAAGTGGGTGTGGTGGTGGTGGATGTGGTGGTGGTGGATGTGGTGTTGGTGATTGATGTAGTGGTGGTGGATGTGGTGGAGGTGGAAGTGGTGGTGTAGGTGGTGATTGTGGACGTGGTGGATGTGGTGGTGGACATGGTGATGGATGTGATGGTGGTGGTAGTGGACATGGTGGTGGTGGAGGGGCATGTGGTGGTGGTTGATGTGGTGGTGGTGGACTGGGTGGTGGGTGTGGTGGTGGTGATGGAGGTGGGTGTGGTGGTGGAGGACATGGTGGTGGTAGACATGGTGGTGCTGAACGTAGTGGTGGTGGATGTAGTGGTTGTGGATGTGGTGGTGGTGGAGGTGGTGGTAGAGGTGGTGATTGTGGAAGCGGTGGTTGTGGACATGGTGGTGGCGGACATGGTGGTGGATGTGTTGGTGGGGGTAGTGGTTTTGGACGTGGTGGTGGAGGTAATGGTGGAGGTGGATGTGGAGGTGGTGATTGTGGACGTGGTGGTGGTGGATGTGGTGGTGGTGGTAGTGGTGGTGAACATGGTGGTGGTGGAGGTGGTGGTGGATGTGGTGGTCGTGGATGTGGTGGTGTTGGATGTGGTGGTGTTGGATTTGGTGGTGGTGGATGTGGTGGCGGTGGATGTGGTGGTGGTGGACGTGGTGGTGGATGTGGTGGTGGAGGTGGGTGTGGTGGTGTTGGATGTAGTGGTGGTGGATGTAGTGGAGGTGATGTGGTGATGTGGAGGTGGTGGAGGTGGTGTTGGAGGTGGTGATTGTGGACAAGGTTGGTGGTGGATATGATGGTGGACGTGGTGGTGGATGTGGTGGTAGTGGTGGGTGGTAGACATGATGGTGGTGGAGGTGGGTGTGGTGGTGGTGGTGAACATGGTGGTACTGGACATGGTGGTAGTGGATGTAGTGGTAGTGGACATAGTGGTGGTGGACGTAGTGGTGGTGGACGTGGTGGTGGTGGTTGTGGATGTGGTGGTGGTGGATGTGGTGGTGGTGGATGTGGTGGTGGTGGTGGACGTGGTGGTGGACATGGAGGTGGTGGATGTGGGTGTGGTGGTGGTAGACATGGTGGTGCTGGACATGGTGGTAGTGGACGTAGTGGTAGTGGACGTAGTGGTGGTGGATGTGGTGGTGGTGGTGGATGTGGTGGTGGTGGAGGTGGGTGTGGTGGTGGTGATGGATGTGGTGTTGGTGGACATAGTGGTGATGGATGCAGTGGTGGTGGATGTGGTGAATGTGGTGGTGGTGGAGGTTATGGTGGAGGTGGTGATTGTGGATGTGGTGGTGGTGGACATGGTGGTGGTGGACGTGGTGGTGGTGGATGTGGTGGTGGTGGTGGATGTTGTGGTGGTGGTGGACGTGGTGGTGTTGGACGTGGTGGTTGTGGACATGGTGGTGATGGACATGGTGGTGATGGACGTGGTGGTGGTGGACATGGTGGTGGTGGATGTGGTGGTGGTGGACGTGGTGATGGTGGATGTGGTGGTGGATGTGGTGGACATGGTGGACATGGTGGTGGTGGATGTGGTGGACATAGTGGTCGTGGACATGGGTGGGGTGGATGTGGTGGATGTGGTAGTGGTGGTGGACGTGGTGGTGGTGGAAATGGTGGTGGTGGACATAGTGGTGGTGGACGTAGTGGTGGTGAATGTGGTGGTGGTGGATGTGGTGGTGGTGGTGGTTATGGATGTGGTGGTGGTGGATGTGGAAGTTGATGTGGTGGATGTGATGGTGGTGGATGAGGTGGTGGTAGATGTGTTGGTGGTGGATGTTGTAGTGGATGTGGTGGTAGTGGTGGTGGACATGGTGGTGATGCTGGTGGGTGGTGGATGTAGTGGTGGTGGATGTGGTGGTTGTGAACGTGGTGGTGGTGGTGGTGGACGTGGTGGTGGTGGATGTGGTGGTGGTGGACGTGGTGGTGGATGTGGTGGTGGTGAAGGAGGTGGGTGTGGTGGTGGAGGACATGGTGGTGGTGGACATGGTGGTGGTGAACGTAGTGGTGGTGGATGTAGTGGTGGTGGATGTGGTGGTGGAGGTGGTGGTAGAGGTGGTGATTGTGGATGTGGTGGTTGTGGACGTGGTGGTGGTGGACATTGTGGTGGATGTGTTGGTGGTGGTAGTGGTTTTGGACTTGGTGGTGGAGGTGATGGTGGAGGTGGTAGTGGAGGTAGTGATTGTGGACTTGGTGGTGGTGGTCATGGTGGTGGAGGTGGTGGTGGTGGACATGGTGGTGGATGGTGGTGGTGGTGGAGGTGGTGGACGTGGTGGTCGTGGACATGATGGTGTTGGATGTGGTGGTGGTGGATGTGGTGGTGGTGGACATGGTGGTGGTGGACGTGGTGGTGGATGTGGTGGTGGAGGTGGATGTGGTGGTGGTGGAGCTGGTGGTAGAGGTGGTGATTGTGGATGTGGTGGTTGTGGACATGGTGGTGGTGGACATGGTGGTGGATGATTTGGTGGTGGTGGTGGTTTTGGACGTGGTGGTAAAGGTGATGGTGGAGGTGGTAGTGGAGGTGGTGATTGTGGACGTGGTGGTGGTGGACGTGGTGGGTGAGGTGGTGCGTAGTGGTGGTGGACATGGCTGTGGTGGTGGATGGTGGTGGTGGTGGAGGTGGTGGACGTGGTGGTCATGGACATGGTGGTGTTGTATGTGGTTGTGGTGGATGTGGTGGTGGTAGATGTGGTGGTGGTGGACGTGGTGGTGGAGGTGGGTGTGGTGGTGGTGGATGTGGTGGTGGTGGATGTGGTGGTGGTGGTGGACATAGTTTTGGTGGATGTAGTGGTGGTGGATGTGGTGGAGGTGGAAGTGGTGGTGGAGGTGGTGATTGTGGACGTGGTGGATGTGGTGGTGGTCGACATGGTGATGGATGTGGTGGTGGTGGTGGTGGACATGGTGGTGGTGAATGTGGTGGTGGTGGACTGGGTGATGGGTGTGGTGGTGGTGATGGAGGTGGGTGTGGTGGTGAAGGACATGGTGGTGGTAGACATGGTGGTGGTGAACGTAGTGGTGGTGGATGTACTGATGGTGGATGTGGTGGTGGTGGAGGTGGTGGTAGAGGTGGTGATTGTGGACGTGATGGTTGTGGACATGGTGGTGGTGGACATGGTGGTGGATGTGTTGGTGGGGGTAGTGGTTTTGGACGTGGTGGTGGAGGTGATGGTGGAGGTGGTAGTGGAGGTGGTGATTGTGGATGTGGTGGTGGTGGACATGGTGGTGGTGGAGGTGGTGGTGGATGTGCTGGTCGTGGATATGGTGGTGTTGGATGTGGTGGTGTTGGATGTGGTGGTGGTGGATCTGGTGGTGGTGGATGTGGTGGCAGTGGATGTGGTTGTGGTAGACGTGGTGGTGGATGTGGTGGTGGAGGTGGGTGTGGTGGTGTTGGATGTAGTGGTGGTGGATGTAGTGGAGGTGGATGTGGTGATGTGGAGGTGATGGAGGTGGTGTTGGTGGTGGTGATTGTGGACAAGGTTGGTGGTGGAGATGATGGTGGACGTGGTGGTGGATGTGGTGGTAGTGGTGGGTGGTAGACGTGATGGTGGTGGAGGTGGGTATGGTGGTGGTGGTGAACATGGTAGTGCTGGACATGGTGGTAGTGGATGTAGTGGTGGTGGAAATGGTGGTGGTGGATGTGGTGGTTGTGGTGGATGTGGTGGTGGTGGTGGTGGATATGGTGGTGGTGGATGTGGAGGTCATGGATGTGGTGGATGTGGTGGTGGATGTAGTTGTGGATGTAGTGGTGGTGGTGGGTGGTGGATGTAGTGGTGGTGGAGGTGGGTGTGGTGGTGGTGGTGAACGTGGCAGTGGTGGACATGGTGGTGGTGGACATAGTGGTGGTGGATGTAGTGGTGGTGGATGTGGTAGTGGTGGAGGTGGTGATTGTGGATGTGGTGGTGGTGGACGAAGTGGTGGTAGATGTGGTGGTGGTGGTGGATGTTGTGGTGGTGGTTGTGGGTGTGGTGGCGGTGGATGTGGTGGTGGTGGACATAATGGTGGTGGATGTAGTGGTGGTGGATGTGGTGGTGGTGGATGTGGTGGTGGATTTGCTGGTGGTGGTGGGTGTGGTGGTGGTGGACGTGGTGGTGGTGGACATGGTGGACGTGGTGGCTGTGGACATGGTGGTGATGGATGTGGTGGTGATGGACATTGTTGGTGGTGGACATGGTGGTGGTGGACATGGTGGTGGTTGACATGGTGGTGGATGAGGTGGATGTGGTGGTGGTGGATGTGGTGGTGGTGGTAGTGGTGGTGGACGTGGTGGTGGGTGTGGTGGTGGTGGACGTGGTGGTGGTGGACGCGGGTGTGGTGGTGGACGTAGTGGTGGTGGACGTGCTGGTAGTGGTCATGGATGTGGTGGTGGTGGATGTGGTGGTGGTGGATGTGGTGGTGGTGGATGTGGTGGTGGTGGTGGTGGACGTGGTGGTGGTGGATGTGGGTGTGGTGGTGGTGGACATGGTGGTGCTGGACATGGTGGTAGTGGACGTAGTGGTAGTGGATGTAGTGGTGGTGGATGTGGTGTTGTTGGATGTGGTGGTGGTGGATGTGGTGGTGGTGGTGGATGTGGTGGTGGTGGAGGTGGAGGTGGGTGTGGGGGTGGTGATGGATGTGGTGTTGGTGGACATTGTGGTGGTGGATGCAGTGGTGGTGGATGTGGTGAATGTGGTGGTGGTGGAGGTTGTGGTGGAGGTGGTGATTGTGGATGTGGTGGTGGTGGACATGGTGGTGTTGGACGTGGTGGTGGTGGATGTGGTGGTGGTGGATGTTGTGGTGGTGGTGGATGTTGTGGTGGTGGTGGTGGATGTGGTGGTGGTGGACGTGGTGGTTGTGGACATGGTGGTGATGGACATGGTGGTGATGGACGTGATGGTGGTGGACGTGATAGTGGTGGACGTGGTGGTGGTGGGCATGATGGTGGTGGATGTGGTGGAGGATGTGGTGGATGTGGTAGACATGGTGGTCGTGGACATGGTGGAGTGGATGTGGTGGATGTGGTGGTGGTGGAATTGGTGGTGGATGTGGTGGTGGTGGAGATCATGGTGGTGGAGGACATAGTGGTGGTGGACGTAGTGGTGGTAAATATGGTGGTGGTGGATGTGGTGGTTGTGGTGGTCATGGATGTGATGGTGGTGGATGTGGTGGTGGATGTGGTGGTGGTGGATGTGGTAGTGGATGTGGTGGAAGTGGTGGTGGTGGATGTAGTGGTGGTGGATTTGGTGGTGGGGGATGTGGTAGTGGATGTGGTGGTAGTGGTGGTGGACATGGTGGTGATGCTGGTGGGTGGTGGATGTAGTGCTGGTGGATGTGGTGGTGGTGGACGTGGTGGTGGTGGTCGTGGACGTGGTGGTGGTGGATGTGGTGGTGGTGGTGGATGTGGTGGTGGTGGATGTGGTGGTGGTGGATGTGGTGGTGGATGTGGTGGTGGTGATGGAGGTGGATGTGGTGGTGGAGGACATGGTGGTGGTGGAAATGGTGGTGGTGAACGTAGTGGTGGTGGATGTAGTGGTGGTGGATGTGGTGGTGGTGGAGGTGGTGGTAGAGGTGGTGATTGTGGACGTGGTGGTTGTGGACATGGTTGTGGTGGTGGTGGACATTGTGGTGGATGTGTCGGTGGAGGTAGTGTTTTGGACGTGGTGGTGGAGGTGATGGTGGTGGTCGTAGTGGAGGTGGTGATTGTGGACGTGGTGGTGGTGGACGTGGTGGTGGAGGTTGTTGTGGTGGAAGTGGTGGTGGACATGGTGGTGGTGGTGGACATAGTGGTGGTAGATGTAGTGGTGGTGGATATGGTGGTGGTGGAGGTGGTGATTGTGGATGTGGTGGTGGTGGACGAGGTGGTGGTAGATGTGGTGGTGGATGTTGTGGTGGTGGTGGTGGGTGTGGTGGCGGTGGACGTGGTGGTGGTGGACATGGTGGACGTGGTGGCTGTGGACATGGTGGTGATGGACGTGGTGGTGATGGACATTGTTGGTGGTGGACATGGTGGTGGTGGACATGATGGTGGTTGACATGGTGGTGGATGTGGTGGATGTGGTGGTGTTGGTAGTGGTGGTGGACGTGGTGGTGGTGGTGGACGTGGTGTTGGTGGCGTGGGTGTGGTGGTGGACATGGTGGTGCTGGACATGGTGGTAGTGGACGTAGTGGTGGTGGACATAGTGGTGGTGGACGTGCTGGTGGTGGTGGTGGATGTGGTGGTGGTGGATGTGGTGGTGGTGGGTGTGGTGGTGGTGGTGGACGTGGTGGTGGTGGATGTGGGTGTGGTGGTGGTGGACATGGTGGTACTGGACATGTTGGTAGTGGACGTAGTTGTAGTGGACGTAGTGGTGGTGGATGTGGTGGTGTTGGATGTGGTGGTGGTGGATGTGATGGTGGTGGTGGATGTGGTGGTGGTGGAGGTGGGGGTGGGGGTGGTGATGGTTGTGGTGTTGGTGGACATAGTGGTGGTGGATGCAGTGGTGGTGGATGTGGTGAATGTGGTGGTGGTGGAGGTTGTGATGGAGGTGGTGATTGTGAATGTGGTGGTGGTGGACATGGTAGTGGTGGACGTGGTGGTGGTGGTGGTGGATGTTGTGGTGGTGGTAGATGTTGTGGTGGTGGTGGTGGACGTGGTGGTGGTGGATGTGGTGGTTGTGGACATGGTGGTGATGGACATGGTGGTGATGGACGTGATGGTGGTGGACGTGGTGGTGGTGGACGTGGTGGTGGTGGACATGATGGTGGTGGACGTGGTGGTGGATGTGGTGGACATGGTGGTGGTGGATGTGGTGGACATAGTGGTCGTGGACATGGTGGGGGTGGATGTGGTAGATGTGGTGGTAGTGGTGGTGGACGTGGTGGTGGTGGACATGGTGGTGGTGGACGTAGTGGTGGTGGACGTAGTGGTGGTGAATGTGGTGGTGGTGGATGTCGTGGTGGTGGTGGTCATGGATGTGATGATGGTGGATGTGGTGGTGTATGTGGTGTTTGTGGTAGTGGATGTGGTGGATGTGGTGGTGGTGTATGTGGTGGTAGTGGATGTGGTGGTGGGGGATGTGGTAGTGGATGTGGTGGTAGTAGTGGTGGACATGGTGGTGATGCTGGTGGGTGGTGGATGTAGTGCTGGTGGATGTGGTGGTGGTGGACGTGGTGGTGGTGGTCATGGACGTGGTAGTGGTGGATGTGGTGGTGGTGGTGGATGTGGTGGTGGTGGATGTGGTGGTGGTGGATGTGGTGGTGGATGTGGTGGTAGTGATGGAGGTGGATGTGGTGGTGGAGGACATGGTGGTGGTGGAAATGGTGGTGGTGAACGTAGTGGTGGTGGATGTAGTGGTGGTGGATGTGGTGGTGGTGGAGGTGGTGGTAGAGGTGGTGATTGTGGACGTGGTGGTTGTAGACATGGTTGTGGTGGTGGTGGACATTGTGGTGGATGTGTCGGTGGAGGTAGTGTTTTGGACGTGGTGGTGGAGGTGATGGTGGAGGTTGTAGTGGAAGTGGTGATTGTGGTGGTGGTGGATGTGGTGGTGGAGGTTGTTGTGGTGGAAGTGGTGGTGGACATGGTGGTGGATGGTGGTGGTGGACATCGTGGTCATGGACATGGTGGTGTTGGTGGATGTGGTGGTGGACGTGGTGGTGGTGGACGTGGTGGTGGATGTGGTGGTGGATGTGGTGGTGGAAGTGGATGTGGTGGTGGTGGAGCTGGTGGTAGAGGTGGTGATTGTGGATGTGGTGGTTGTGGACATGGTGGTGGTGGACATGGGGGTGGATGTTTTGGTGGTGGTAGTGGTTTTGGACGTGGTGGTGGGGGTGAAGGTGGAGGTGGTAGTGGAGGTGGTGATTGTGGACGTGGTGGTGGTGGATGTGGTGGTGGAGGTGGTGGGTAGTGGTGGTGGACATGATTGTGGTGGTGGATGGTGGTGGTGGTGGAGGTGGTGGATGTGGTGGTCATGGACATGGTGGTGTTGGATGTGGCTGTGGTGGATGTGGTGGTGGTAGATGTGGTGGTGGTGGATGTGGTAGTTGGTGTGGTGGTGGAAGTGGGTGTGGTGGTGGTGGATGTGGTGGTGGTGGATGTGGTGTTGGTGATTGATGTAGTGGTGGTGGATGTGGTGGAGGTGGAAGTGGTGGTGTAGGTGGTGATTGTGGACGTGGTGGATGTGGTGGTGGACATGGTGATGGATGTGATGGTGGTGGTAGTGGACATGGTGGTGGTGGAGGGGCATGTGGTGGTGGTTGATGTGGTGGTGGTGGACTGGGTGGTGGGTGTGGTGGTGGTGATGGAGGTGGGTGTGGTGGTGGAGGACATGGTGGTGGTAGACATGGTGGTGCTGAACGTAGTGGTGGATGTAGTGGTGGTGGATGTGGTGGTGGTGGAGGTGGTGGTAGAGGTGGTGAATGTGGAAGCGGTGGTTGTGGACATGGTGGTGGTGGACATGGTGGTGGATGTGTTGGTGGGGGTAGTGGTTTTGGACGTGGTGGTGGAGGTAATGGTGGAGGTGGATGTGGAGGTGGTGATTGTGGACGTGGTGGTGGTGGATGTGGTGGTGGTGGTAGTGGTGGTGAACATGGTGGTGGTGGAGGTGGTGGTGGATGTGGTGGTCGTGGATGTGGTGGTGTTGGATGTGGTGGTGTTGGATTTGGTGGTGGTGGATGTGGTGGCGGTGGATGTGGTGGTGGTGGACGTGGTGGTGGATGTGGTGGTGGAGGTGGGTGTGGTGGTGTTGGATGTAGTGGTGGTGGATGTAGTGGAGGTGATGTGGTGATGTGGAGGTGGTGGAGGTGGTGTTGGAGGTGGTGATTGTGGACAAGGTTGGTGGTGGAGATGATGGTGGACGTGGTGGTGGATGTGGTGGTAGTGGTGGGTGGTAGACATGATGGTGGTGGAGGTGGGTGTGGTGGTGGTGGTGAACATGGTGGTACTGGACATGGTGGTAGTGGATGTAGCGGTGGTGGAAATGGTGGTGGTGGATGTGGTGGTTGTGGTGGATGTGGTGGTGGTGGATATGGTGGTGGTTTATGTGGAGGTCATGGATGTGGTGGGTGTGGTGGTGGATGTGGTGGTGGATGTAGTGGTGGTGGTGGGTGGTGGACGTGGTGGTGGTGGAGGTGGGTGTGGTGGTGGTGGTGAACGTGGCAGTGGTCGACGTGGTGGTGGTGGACATAGTTGTGGTGGATATAGTGGTGGTGGATGTGGTGGTGGTGCAGGTGGTGATTGTGGATGTGGTGGTGGTAGACGATGTGGTGGTAGATGTGGTGGTGGAAGTTGTGGTGGTGGTGGTGGGTGTGGTGGCGGTGGACGTGGTGGTGGTGGACGTGGTGGTGGTGGAGGTGGGTGTGGTGGTGGTGGTGAACATGGCAGTGGTGGACATAGTGGTGGTGGTGGACATAGTGGTGGTGGATGTAGTGGTGGTGGATATGGTGGTGGTGGAGGTGGTGATTGTGGATGTGGTGGTGGTGGACGAGGTGGTGGTAGATGTGGTGGTGGATGTTGTGGTGGTAGTGGTGGGTGTGGTGGCGGTGGACGTGGTGGTGGTGGACATGGTGGATGTGGTAGCTGTGGACATGGTGGTGATGGACGTGGTGGTGATGGACATTGTTGGTGGTGGACATGGTGGTGGTGGACATGATGGTGGTTGACATGGTGGTGGATGTGGTGGATGTGGTGGTGGTGGATGTGGTGGTGGTGGTGGATGTGGTGGTGGTGGTGGGTGTGGTGGTGGTGGACGTGGTGGTGGTGGCGTGGGTGTGGTGGTGGACATGGTGGTGCTGGACATGGTGGTAGTGGACGTAGTGGTGGTGGACGTAGTGGTGGTGGATGTGCTGGTGGGGGTAGTGGTTTTGGACGTGGTGGTGGAGGTAATGGTGGAGGTGGATGTGGAGGTGGTGATTGTGGACGTGGTGGTGGTGGATGTGGTGGTGGTGGTAGTGGTGGTGAACATGGTGGTGGTGGAGGTGGTGGTGGATGTGGTGGTCGTGGATGTGGTGGTGTTGGATGTGGTGGTGTTGGATTTGGTGGTGGTGGATGTGGTGGCGGTGGATGTGGTGGTGGACGTGGTGGTGGATGTGGTGGTGGAGGTGGGTGTGGTGGTGTTGGATGTAGTGGTGGTGGATGTAGTGGAGGTGATGTGGTGATGTGGAGGTGGTGGAGGTGGTGTTGGAGGTGGTGATTGTGGACAAGGTTGGTGGTGGAGATGATGGTGGACGTGGTGGTGGATGTGGTGGTAGTGGTGGGTGGTAGACATGATGGTGGTGGAGGTGGGTGTGGTGGTGGTGGTGAACATGGTGGTACTGGACATGGTGGTAGTGGATGTAGCGGTGGTGGAAATGGTGGTGGTGGATGTGGTGGTTGTGGTGGATGTGGTGGTGGTGGATATGGTGGTGGTTTATGTGGAGGTCATGGATGTGGTGGGTGTGGTGGTGGATGTGGTGGTGGATGTAGTGGTGGTGGTGGGTGGTGGACGTGGTGGTGGTGGAGGTGGGTGTGGTGGTGGTGGTGAACGTGGCAGTTTTCGACGTGGTGGTGGTGGACATAGTTGTGGTGGATATAGTGGTGGTGGATGTGGTGGTGGTGCAGGTGGTGATTGTGGATGTGGTGGTGGTGGACGATGTGGTGGTAGATGTGGTGGTGGAAGTTGTGGTGGTGGTGGAGGGTGTGGTGGCGGTGGACGTGGTGGTGGTGGACGTGGTGGTGGTGGAGGTGGGTGTGGTGGTGGTGGTGAACGTGGCAGTGGTGGACATAGTGGTGGTGGTGGACATAGTGGTGGTGGATGTAGTGGTGGTGGATATGGTGGTGGTGGAGGTGGTGATTGTGGATGTGGTGGTGGTGGACGAGGTGGTGGTAGATGTGGTGGTGGATGTTGTGGTGGTGGTGGTGGGTGTGGTGGCGGTGGATGTGGTGGTGGTGGACATGGTGGACGTGGTAGCTGTGGACATGGTGGTGATGGACGTGGTGGTGATGGACATTGTTGGTGGTGGACATGGTGGTGGTGGACATGATGGTGGTTGACATGGTGGTGGATGTGGTGGATGTGGTGGTGGTGGATGTGGTGGTGGTGGTAGTGGTGGTGGATGTGGTGGTGGTGGTGGGTGTGGTGGTGGTGGACGTGGTGGTGGTGGCGTGGGTGTGGTGGTGGACATGGTGGTGCTGGACATGGTGGTAGTGGACGTAGTGGTGGTGGACGTAGTGGTGGTGGATGTGCTGGTGGTGGTGGTGGATGTGGTGGTGGTGGATTTGGTGGTGGTGGATGTGGTGGTGGTGGTGGACGTGGTGGTGGTGGATGTGGGTGTGGTGGTGGTGGACATGGTGGTGCTGGACATGGTGGTAGTGGACGTAGTTGTAGTGGACGTAGTGGTGGTGGATGTGGTGGTGTTGGATGTTGGGGTGGTGGATGTGGTGGTGGTGGTGGATGTGGTGGTGGCGGAGGTGGGGGTGGGGATGGTGATGGATGTGGTGTTGGTGGACATAGTGGTGGTGGATGCAGTGGTGGTGGATGTGGTGAATGTGGTGGTGGTGGAGGTTGTGATGGAGGTGGTGATTGTGGATGTGGTGGTGGTGGACATGGTAGTGGTGGACATGGTGGTGGTGGTGGTGGATGTTGTGGTGGTGGTGGATGTTGTGGTGGTGGTGGTGGACGTGGTGGTGGTGGATGTGGTGGTTGTGGACATGGTGGTGATGGACATGGTGGTGATGGACGTGATGGTGGTGGATGTGGTGGTGGTGGACGTGGTGGTGGTGGACATGATGGTGGTGGATGTGGTGGTGGATGTGGTGGACATGGTGGACATGGTGGTGGTGGATGTGGTGGACATAGTGGTCGTGGACATGGTGGGGGTGGATGTGGTGGATGTGGTGGTGGTGGTAGTGGTGGTGGACGTGGTGGTGGTGGACATGGTGGTGGTGGACATAGTGGTGGTGGACGTAGTGGTGGTGAATGTGGTGGTGGTGGATGTCATGGTGGTGGTGGTCATGGATGTGATGATGGTGGATGTGGTGGTGGATGTGGTGGTTGTGGTAGTGGATGTGGTGGATGTGGTGGTGGTGTATGTGGTGGTAGTGGATGTGGTGGTGGGGGATGTGGTAGTGGATGTGGTGGTAGTGGTGGTGGACATGGTGGTGATGCTGGTGGGTGGTGGATGTAGTGCTGGTGGATGTGGTGGTGGTGGACGTGGTGGTGGTGGTCGTGGATGTGGTGGTGGTGGATGTGGTGGTGGTGGATGGTGTGGTGGTGGATGTGGTGGTGGATGTGGTGGTGGTGATGGAGGTGGATGTGGTGGTGGAGGACATGGTGGTGGTGGACATGGTGGTGGTGAACGTAGTGGTGGTAGAGGTAGTGGTGGTGGATGTGGTGGTGGTGGAGGTGGTGGTAGAGGTGGTGATTGTGGATGTGGTGGTTGTGGACATGGTGGTGGTGGACATTGTGGTGGATGTGTTGGTGGAGGTAGTGTTTTGGACGTGGTGGTGGAGGTGATGGAAGAGGTCATAGTGGAGGTGGTGATTGTGGACGTGGTGGTGGTGGACATGGTGGTGGAGGTTGTGGTGGTGGAAGTGGTGGTGGACATGGTGGTGGTGGTGGATGGTGGTGGTGGTGGAGGTGGTGGACATGGTGGTCGTGGAAATGGTGGTGTTGGACGTGGTGGTGGTGGATGTGGTGGTGGACGTGGTGGTGGATGTGGTGGTGGAAGTGGATGTGGTGGTGGTGGAGCTGGTGGTAGAGGTGGTGATTGTGGACATGGTGGTTGTGGACATGGTGGTGGTGGACATGGTGACGGATGTGTTGGTGGTGGTAGTGGTTTTGGACGTGGTGGTGGAGGTGATGGTGGAGGTGGTAGTGGAGGTGGTGATTGTGGATGTGGTGGTGGTAGACGTGGTGGTGGAGGTGGTGGGTAGTGTTGGTGGACATGGTTGTGGTGGTGGATGGTGGTGGTGGTGGAGGTGGTGGACATGGTGGTCATGGACATGGTGGTGTTGGATGTGGTTGTGGTGGATGTGGTGGTGGTGGATGTGGTGGTGGTGGATGTGGTGGTGGATGTGGTGGTAGAGGTGGGTGTGGTGGTGGATGTGGTGGTGGTGGATGTGGTGGTGGTGGTGGACATAGTGGTGGTGGATGTAGTGGTGGTGGATGTGGTGGTGGTGGAGGTGATGGTGGAGGTGGTGATTGTGGAAGTGGTGGTGGATGTGGTGGTGGTGGACATGGTGATGGATGTGGTGGTGGTGGACATTGTGGTGGTGGAGGCGGTGGTGGAGGGGGATGTGGTAGTGGTGGATGTGGTGGTGGTGGACTGGGTGGTGGGTGTGGTGGTAGTGATGGAGGTGGGTGTGGTGGTGGAGGACATGCTGGTGGTGGACATGGTGGTGGTGAACATAGTGGTGGTGGATGTAGTGGTGTTGGATGTGGTGGTGGTGGAGGTGGTGGTAGAGGTGGTGATTGTGGAAGCGGTGGTTGTGGACATGGTGGTGGTGGACATGGTGGTGTATGTGTTGGTGGGGGTAGTGGTTTTGGACGTGGTGGTGGAGTTGATGGTGGAGGTGGATGTGGAGGTGGTGATTGTGGACGTGGTGGTGGTGGATGTGGTGGTGGTGGTAGTGGTGGTGAACATGGTGGTGGTGGATGTGGTGGTCGTGGATGTGGTGGTGTTGGATGTGGTGGTGTTGGATGTGGTGGTGTTGGATGTGGTGGTGGTGGATGTGGTGGCGGTGGATGTGGTGGTGGTGGACGTGGTGGTGGATGTGGTGGTGGAGGTGGGTGTGGTGGTGTTGGATGTAGTGGTGGTGGATGTAGTGGAGGTGGATGTGGTGATGTGGAGGTGGTGGAGGTGGTGTTGGAGGTGGTGATTGTGGACAAGGTTGGTGGTGGAGATGATGGTGGACGTGGTGGTGGATGTGGTGGTAGTGGTGGGTGGTAGACATGATGGTGGTGGAGGTGGGTGTGGTGGTGGTGGTGAACATGGTGGTACTGGACATGGTGGTAGTGGATGTAGCTGTGGTGGAAATGGTGGTGGTAGATGTGGTGGTTGTGGTGGATGTGGTGGTGGTGGTGGTGGATATGGTGGTGGTGGATGTGGAGGTCATGGATGTGGTGGGTGTGGTGGTGGATGTGGTGGTGGATGTAGTGGTGGTGGTGGGTGGTGGACGTGGTGGTGGTGGAGGTGGGTGTGGTGGTGGTGAACATGGCAGTGGTCGACGTGGTGGTGGTGGACATAGTTGTGGTGGATGTAGTGGTGGTGGATGTGGTGGTGGTGGAGGTGGTGATTGTGGATGTGGTGGTGGTGGATGAGGTGGTGGTAGATGTGGTGGTGGATGTTGTGGTGGTGGTGGTGGGTGTGGTGGACGTGGACGTGGACGTGGTGGTGGTGGACGTGGTGGTGGTGGAGGTGGGTGTGGTGGTGGTGGTGAACGTGGCAGTGGTGGACATAGTGGTGGTGGTGGACATAGTGGTGGTGGATGTAGTGGTGGTGGATATGGTGGTGGTGGAGGTGGTGATTGTGGATGTGGTGGTGGTGGATGAGGTGGTGGTAGATGTGGTGGTGGATGTTGTGGTGGTGGTGGGTGTGGTGGCGGTGGACGTGGTGGTGGTGGACATGGTGGACGTGGTGGCTGTGGACATGGTGGTGATGGACGTGGTGGTGATGGACATTGTTGGTGGTGGATATGGTGGTGGTGGACATGGTGGTGGTTGACATGGTGGTGGATGTGGTGGATGTGGTGGTGGTGGATGTGGTGGTGGTGGTAGTGGTGGTGGACGTGGTGGTGGTGGCGGGTGTGGTGGTGATGGACGTGGTGGTGGTGGACGTGGGTGTGGTGGTGGACATGGTGGTGCTGGACATGGTGGTAGTGGACGTAGTGGTGGTGGACATAGTGGTGGTGGACGCGCTGGTGGTGGTGGTGGATGTGATGTTGGTGGATGTGGTGGTGGTGGATGTGGTGGTGGTGGATGTGGTGGTGGTGGTGGACGTGGTGGTGGTGGATGTGGGTGTGGTGGTGGTGGACATGGTGGTGCTGGACATGGTGGTAGTGGACGTAGTTGTAGTGGACGTAGTGGTGGTGGATGTGGTGGTGTTGGATGTAGTAATGGTGGATGTGGTGGTGGTGGTGGATGTGGTGGTGATGGAGGTGGGGGTGGGGGTGGTGATGGATGTGGTGTTGGTGGACATAGTGGTGGTGTATGCAGTGATGGTGGATGTGGTGAATGTGGTGGTGGTGGAGGTTGTGATGGAGGTGGTGATTGTGGATGTGGTGGTGGTGGACATGGTAGTGGTGGACGTGGTGGTGGTGGTGGTGGTGGATGTGGTGGTGGTGGTGGTGGACGTGGTGGTGGTGGATGTGGTGGTTGTGGACATGGTGGTGATGGACATGGTGGTGATGGACGTGATGGTGGTGGACGTGGTGGTGGTGGATGTGGTGGTGGTGAACGTGATGGTGGTGGACGTGGTGGTGGATGTGGGGGACATGGTGGACATGGTGGTGGTGGATGTGGTGGACATAGTGGTCGTGGACATGGTGGGGGTGGATGTGGTGGTGGTGGTAGTGGTGGTGGACGTGGTGGTGGTGGACATGGTGGTGGTGGATGTAGTGGTGGTGGACGTAGTGGTGGTGAATGTGGTGGTGGTGGATGTCGTGGTGGTGGTGGTCATGGATGTGATGATGGTGGATGTGGTGGTGGATGTGGTGGTTGTGGTAGTGGATGTGGTGGATGTGGTGGTGGTGTATGTGGTGGTGGTGGATGTGGTGGTGGGGGATGTGGTAGTGGATGTGGTGGTAGTGGTGGTGGACATGGTGGTGATGCTGGTGGGTGGTGGATGTAGTGCTGGTGGATGTGGTGGTGGTGGTCGTGGTGGTGGTGGTCGTGGACGTGGTGGTGGTGGATGTGGTGGTGGTGGTGGTGGATGGTGTGGTGGTGGATGTGGTGGTGGATGTGGTGGTGGTGATGGAGGTGGATGTGGTGGTGGAGGACATGGTGGTAGTGGACATGGTGGTGGTGAACGTAGTGGTGGTGGAGGTAGTGGTGGTGGATGTGGTGGTGGTGGAGGTGGTGGTAGAGGTGGTGATTGTGGATGTGGTGGTTGTGGACATGGTGGTGGTGGACATTGTGGTGGATGTGTTGGTGGAGGTAGTGTTTTGGACGTGGTGGTGGAGGTGATGGAAGAGGTCGTAGTGGAGGTGGTGATTGTGGACGTGGTGGTGGTGGACATGGTGGTGGAGGTTGTGGTTGTGGAAGTGGTGGTGGACAAGGTGGTGGTGGTGGATGGTGGTGGTGGTGGTGGAGGTGGTGGACATGGTGGTCGTGGACATGGTGGTGTTGGACGTGGTGGTGGTGGATGTGGTGGTGGACGTGGTGGTGGTGGATGTGGTGGTGGATGTGGTGGTGGAAGTGGATGTGGTGGTGGTGGAGCTGGTGGTAGAGGTGGTGATTGTGGACATGGTGGTTGTGGACATGGTGGTGGTGGACATGGTGATGGATGTGTTGGTGGTGGAGGTGGTTTTGGACGTGGTGGTGGAGGTGATGGTGGAGGTGGTAGTGGAGGTGGTGATTGTGGACGTTGTGGTGGTAGACGTGGTGGTGGAGGTGGTGGGTAGTGGTGGTGGACATGGTTGTGGTGGTGGATGATGGTGGTGGTGGAGGTGGTGGACATGGTGGTCATGGACATGGTGGTGTTGGATGTGGTTGTGGTGGATGTGGTGGTGGTGGATGTGGTGGTGGTGGATGTGGTGGTGGATGTGGTGCTGGAGGTGGGTGTGGTGGTGGATGTGGTGGTGGTGGATGTGGTGGTGGTGGTGGACATAGTGGTGGTGGATGTAGTGGTGGTGGACGTGGTGGTGGTGGAGGTGATAGTGGAGGTGGTGATTGTGGAAGTGGTGGTGGATGTGGTGGTGGTGGACATGGTGATGGATGTGGTGGTGGTGGACATTGTGGTGGTGGCGGCGGTGGTGGAGGGGGATGTGGTAGCGGTGGATGTGGCGGTGGTGGACTGGGTGGTGTGTGTGGTGGTGGTGATGGAGGTGGGTGTGGTGGTGGAGGACATGGTGGTGGTGGACATGGTGGTGGTGAACGTAGTGGTGGTGGATGTAGTGGTGGTGGATGTAGTGGATGTGGTGGTGGTGGAGGTAGTGATTGTGGACGCGGTGGTTGTGTACATGGTGATGGTGGACATGGTTGTGGATGTGTTGGTGGGGGTAGTGGTTTTGGACGTGGTGGTGGAGGTGATGGTGGAGGTGCACAGTCGAGGTGGTGATTGTGGATGTGGTGGTGGTGGACATGGTGGTGGTGGTGGTGGTGTTGATAGTGGTTGTGGACATGGTGGTGATGGACATGGTGGTGATGGACGTGATGGTGGTGGATGTGGTGGTGGTGGACGTGGTGGTGGTGGACGTGATGGTGGTGGACGTGGTGGTGGATGTGGTGGACATGGTGGACATGGTGGTGGTGGATGTGGTGGACATAGTGGTCGTGGACATGGTGGGGGTGGATGTGGTGGATGTGGTGGTGGTGGTAGTGGTGGTGGACGTGGTGGTGGTGGACATGGTGGTGGTGGACGTAGTGGTGGTGGACGTAGTGGTGGTGAATGTGGTGGTGGTGGATGTCGTGGTGGTGGTGGTCATGGATGTGATGATGGTGGATGTGGTGGTGGATGTGGTGGTTGTGGATGTGGTAGTAGTTGTGGTGGATGTGGTGGTGGTGTATGTGGTGGTGGTGGTGGATGTAGTGGTGGGGGATGTGGTAGTGGATGTGGTGGTAGTGGTGTTGGACATGGTGGTGATGCTGGTGGGTGGTGGATGTAGTGCTGGTGGATGTGGTGGTGGTGGACGTGGTGGTGGTGGTCGTGGACGTGGTGGTGGTGGATGTGGTGGTGGTGGTGGATGTGGTGGTGGTGGATGGTGTGGTGGTGGATGTGGTGGTGGATGTGGTGGTGGTGATGGAGGTGGATGTGGTGGTGGAGGACATGGTGGTAGTGGACATGGTGGTGGTGAACGTAGTGGTGGTGGAGGTAGTGGTGGTGGATGTGGTGGTGGTGGAGGTGGGGGTAGAGGTGGTGATTGTGGATGTGGTGGTTGTGCACATGGTGGTGGTGGACATTGTGGTGGATGTGTTGGTGGAGGTAGTGTTTTGGACGTGGTGGTGGAGGTGATGGAAGAGGTCGTAGTGGAGGTGGTGATTGTGGACGTGGTGGTGGTGGACATGGTGGTGGAGGTTGTGGTGTTGGAAGTGGTGGTGGACATGGTGGTGGTGGTGGATGGTGGTGGTGGTGGAGGTGGTGGACATGGTGGTCGTGGACATGGTGGTGTTGGACGTGGTGGTGGTGGATGTGGTGGTGGACGTGGTGGTGGTGGATGTGGTGGTGGATGTGGTGGTGGAAGTGGATGTGGTGGTGGTGGAGCTGGTGGTAGAGGTGGTGATTGTGGACATGGTGGTTGTGGACATGGTGGTGGGGGACATGGTGATGGATGTGTTGGTGGTGGAGGTGGTTTTGGACGTGGTGGTGGAGGTGATGGTGGAGGTGGTAGTGGAGGTGGTGATTGTGGACGTTGTGGTGGTAGACGTGGTGGTGGAGGTGGTGGGTAGTGGTGGTGGACATGGTTGTGGTGGTGGATGGTGGTGGTGGTGGAGGTGGTGGACATGGTGGTCATAGACATGGTGGTGTTGGATGTGGTTGTGGTGGATGTGGTGGTGGTGGATGTGGTGGTGGTGGATGTGGTGGTGGATGTGGTGGTGGAGGTGGGTGTGGTGGTGGATGTGGTGGTGGTGGATGTGGTGGTGGTGGTGGACATAGTGGTGGTGGATGTAGTGGTGGTGGATGTGGTGGTGGTGGAGGTGATAGTGGAGGTGGTGATTGTGGAATTGGTGGTGGATGTGGTGGTGGTGGATATGGTGATGGATGTGGTGGTGGTGGACATTGTGGTGGTGGAGGCGGTGGTGGAGGGGGATGTGTTAGTGGTGGATGTGGTGGTGGTGGACTGGGTGGTGGGTGTGGTGGTGGTGATGGAGGTGGGTGTGGTGGTGGAGGACATGGTGGTGGTGGACATGGTGGTTGTGAACGTAGTGGTGGTGGATGTAGTGGTGGTGGATGTAGTGGATGTGGTGGTGGTGGAGGTAGAGGTGGTGATTGTGGACGCGGTGGTTGTGTACATGGTGATGGTGGACATGGTGGTGGATGTGTTGGTGGGGGTAGTGGTTTTGGACGTGGTGGTGGAGGTGATGGTGGAGGTGCATAGTGGAGGTGGTGATTGTGGATGTGGTGGTGGTGGACATGGTGGTGGTGGTGGTGGTGTTGATAGTGGTTGTGGACATGGTGGTGATGGACATGGTGGTGATGGACGTGATGGTGGTGGATGTGGTGGTGGTGGACGTGGTGGTGGTGGACGTGATGGTGGTGGACGTGATGGTGGATGTGGTGGACATGGTGGACATGGTGGTGGTGGATGTGGTGGACATAGTGGTCGTGGACATGGTGGGGGTGTATGTGGTGGATGTGGTGGTGGTGGTAGTGGTGGTGGACGTGGTGGTGGTGGACATGGTGGTGGTGGACGTAGTGGTGGTGGACGTAGTGGTGGTGAATGTGGTGGTGGTGGATGTCGTGGTGGTGGTGGTCATGGATGTGATGATGGTGGATGTGGTGGTGGATGTGGTGGTTGTGGATGTGGTAGTGGATGTGGTGGATGTGGTGGTGGTGTATGTGGTGGTGGTGGATGTGGTGGTGGGGGATGTGGTAGTGGATGTGGTGGTAGTGGTGGTGGACATGGTGGTGATGCTGGTGGGTGGTGGATGTAGTGCTGGTGGATGTGGTGGTGGTGGATGTGGTGGTGGTGGTCGTGGACGTGGTGGTGGTGGATATGGTAGTGGTGGATGGTGTGGTGGTGAATGTGGTGGTGGATGTGGTGGTGGTGATGGAGGTGGATGTGGTGGTGGAGGACATGGTGGTGGTGGACATGGTGGTGGTGAACCTAGTGGTGGTGGAGGTAGTGGTGGTGGATGTGGTGGTGGTGGAGGTGGGAGTAGAGGTGGTGATTGTGGATGTGGTGGTTGTGGACATGGTGGTGGTGGACATTGTGGTGGATGTGTTGGTGGAGGTAGTGTTTTGGACGTGGTGGTGGAGGTGATGGAAGAGGTCGTAGTGGAGGTGGTGATTGTGGACGTGGTGGTGGTGGACATGGTGGTGGAGGTTGTGGTGGTGGAAGTGGTGGTGGACATGGTGGTGGTGGTGGATGGTGGTGGTGGTGGAGGTGGTGGACATGGTGGTCGTGGACATGGTGGTGTTGGACGTGGTGGTGGTGGATGTAGTGGTGGACGTGGTGGTGGTGGACGTGGTGGTGGATGTGGTGGTGGAAGTGGATGTGGTGGTGTTGGAGCTGGTGGTAGAGGTGGTGATTGTGAACATGGTGGTTGTGGACATGGTGGTGGTGGACATGGTGACGGATGTGTTGGTGGTGGTAGTGGTTTTGGACGTGGTGGTGGAGGTGATAGTGGAGGTGGTAGTGGAGGTGGTGATTGTGGACGTGGTTGTGGTAGACATTGTGGTGGAGGTGGTGGGTAGTGGTGGTGGACATGGTTGTGGTGGTGGATGGTGGTGGTGGAGGTGGTGGACATGGTGGTCATGGACATGGTGGTGTTGGATGTGGTTGTGGTGGATGTGGTGGTGATGGATGTGGTGGTGGTGGATGTGGTGGTGGAGATGGTGGTGGAGGTGGGTGTGGTGGTGGATGTGGTGGTGGTGGATGTGGTGGTGGTGGTGGACATAGTGGTGGTGGATGTAGTGGTGGTGGATGTGGTGGTGGTGGAGGTGATGGTGGAGGTGGTGATTGTGGAAGTGGTGGTGGATGTGGTGGTGGTGGACATGGTGATGGATGTGGTGGTGCTGGACATTGTGGTGGTGGAGGCGGTGGTGGAGGGGGATGTGGTAGTGGTGTATGTGGTGTTGGTGGACTGGGTGGTGGGTGTGGTGGTGGTGATGGAGGTGGGTGTGGTGGTGGAGGACATGGTGGTGGTGGACATGGTGGTGGTGAACGTAGTGGTGGTGGATGTAGTGGTGGTGGATGTGGTGGTGGTGTAGGTGGTGGTAGAGGTGGTGATTGTGGACGTGGTGGTTGTGTACATGGTGGTGGTGGACATGGTGGTGGATGTGTTGGTGGGGGTAGTGGTTTTGGACGTGGTGGTGGAGGTGATGGTGGAGGTGGTAGTGGAGGTGGTGATTGTGGATGTGGTGGTGGTGGACATGGTGGTGGTGGTGGTGGTGTTGATAGTGGTGGTGGACATGGTGGTGGTGGAGGTGGTGGTGGATGTGGTGGTCGTGGATATGGTGGTGTTGGATGTGGTGGTGTTGGATGTGGTGGTTGTGGATGTGGTGGTGGTGGATGTGGTGGCGGTTGATGTGGTGGTGGTGGACATGGTGGTGGATGTGGTGGTGGAGGTGGGTGCGGTGGTGGCGGATGTGGTGGTGGTGGACTTGGTGGTGGACATAGTGGTGGTGGATCTAGTGGAGGTGGATGTGGTGGTGGTGGAGGTGGTGGTGGAGGTGGTGATTGTGGACGTGGTGGTGGTGGACATGGTGATGGATGTGGTGGTGGTGGTGTTGGACATGGTGGTGGTGGAGGTGGTGTGGAGGTGTTGGTTGTGGACGTGGTGGTGGTGGTGGATGTGGTGGTGGTGGAAATGGTGGTGGTGGAGGTGGTGGTGGATGTGGTGGTGGTGGAGGTGGGTGTGGTGGTGGTGGACCTGGTGGTGGTGGACGTGGTGGTGGTGGATGTAGTGGTGGTGGATGTAGTGGAGGTGGATGTGGTGATGTGGAGGTGGTGGAGGTGGTGTTGGAGGTGGTGATTGTGGAGAAGGTTGGTGGTGGAGGTGATGGTGGACGTGGTGGTGGATGTGGTGGTGGTGGTAGTGGTGGTGGACATGGTGGTGGTGGTGGGTGGTGGACATGGTGATGGTGGAGGTGGGTGTGGTGGTAATCCTGCAGAAGTCTGCCAGCAGGTTGTGCAAAATTCAGCAGCGCCTCTAGGCGTTTGTTGCAATGCACAGACTTCACGGAAAATTTGGCATCATGGTATAGTACACAATAAAACATTTCTTAGCACATAATTAAATAAGAAGCTCAAAAGAGCTCTTTCGGCATCTCTGGCAAGTGGGAATGAACAGCACCATAAACCTCTAAGAAACGAGACCAGAACGGGTAGGAAAGCGTACAGTGTAGTTTCTGTAAGACTTTCCGAAAGTGACCCTAATCAGGACATAACTAAACCTTTCATGTCTATTTTACAACATCTAGATAGCAACAGTCTGGGATCCAATGATGAAAGCGGAGGTGACACCAAAGTAGCAGGAAGCAACAATATAATTTATGGGCGCATTACCTCAGCTGTTTAATCGTGTGTGACCTTCAGCGAGCAAAGCCAGAAATGGCGGAGCGGGGGAGCGGATTCCTTTGAAATCTGATTTTTTTATTTTTTTATTTTTGCAGACCTTTATTGTTTGAAGGATAAAGAAATACAGATGTACTTGTCACATAGCCTGCAATCCGCAGGAACGGCTGCTGAGAGAAGATAATAAAGAACATTCAAGAAAGCCATTGATAAGTTAACACAGCCAATTAGCCGGTAACCCTGGGGTCCAGCGGCGCAGTTCAAGAAAAGAAAGAAAAACATGTATGTAACATTAAACATGCTGTATAATGACATTTGGCCTGTGATTTTTGTGTGTTTTGTTTTATGTTCCTCAGATTAAACACATTGTCGCATTATTAATAGCTGCATCATATAGGCTGTAAGTTAAGTCCACATTACAATTCAATCAAAAGGCGGCAATAGTTCCCAGGTAAGGTGTGGACTTAGAATAGAGACCCTAAGGTTTTTGTGTTTGTGATGCCATCACGTCGTGGGCAGGTGTTCAATGGTATAGCTCACTAATGCAAGGTAGTAGGCGCTCGTGGTCGGCGACACTAGGTTGCGACCGCCTCAGCGGGGCCCAGGCGACTGTTGGCCCAGTATGGGCTGAGCCCTCCAGCATTTACAGTCCATATATGGATGCTAGAGGTGGGGGATCGTATAGGGGTGCGTACACCCGGTGCCGGATGGTAGTCATTCCAAGCATGGTCCGCATCATTCGTGTGTGGTGCGCTGCGGCTTGTCATGGCAACATAGAAGGAGTGTGACTACAGGTATATAGCCTTCTGCGACTTGTCACGGCTTGTAGGCCGACTCTGTTAGTAAGAATATCGGACGTGGTCAAAGAAACGTGACCGGTAAATAAACAATAACAAGCATCAACGCAATAGTGAGAGAAATAGGGAAGGGAGGGGAAAGAGTTTGCATGTCCAATGGCATGTTAGAATAGGGGTGTTAGCAGTTCTGACGAAGGAGCATCGACCCTGGGTCGGGGCATGGCGGGATGATTACTTAAGCATGGGGGAGGTCCGGGTGGAGGCGTACATGTTATATCCCCTGGTTATAGCTATCTGAGGGATTTTTTCTCTTAAAAAAAAAAAAAAAAGACATGGTCCGAAATGCACATGTGGGAGATATTATGCGGCATGTCAGATATGTCAGTTTGTCGACTGCAGCGGGGCGTGTGCCGCGAACAAGTGGGAACGGGTGCGTGAAAGCAGTTTGGTGTTGCATAGGCTTGTTCAGGTTATTCCTTGTTCTTGACAGGCTTGCTGGAAGGATGCAAGGAGGTCGCCCCAGAGCTGTGCGATTGGGAATTTTCGAAGTCCAGCTGTTTCCTCCCGGAGGAGCACTGTGCCCTCCGCCCGCGCCCAATTAATAAAGGATGTATGCCAATGTCGGGTGTGGGGTGGGGCGCTGGCCTTCCAATGTTTGGTGAGCAAGCGTTTAACTGTGATGAGGCCCATGTCCCAGAATCTTGTTTGTACCTTGTTGTGCTTCGTGCGCTTGTAAAGTCCCAAAATACAGGCTTCCCACGTCTTCGGTACTTGTTCATCAGTGCACTGTGTGAGTAGTGTCATGACCTCATCCCAGTATGTCTGTATGACAGGGCAGTGCCAGAGCATGTGCAGGAGATCTGCCCCTATCAGAGAGCATCTTTGGCAGGCAGTGTCAGTGGCTGCAAAGTATCTGTTTATCTTGTCGGGTGTGAGGTAGGCCCGGTGTAGAATGTAGAATCGGATAAGTTTGAAACGGGGGTTGCGTGGGATATTAGTCGGCCCAGCTAGTATCATCGCCCACTCCTTGTCAGTCCAATCCCTCCCTCTGTCGGTCGCCCATTTCTCTCTGAGTTGTAGTGTGGGAGGCTGTGTGTGTAATAGTAGGGCCTGCGCTAGCCAATGTATAATGTGTGAACCGTTGCCCATGACATGTAAGTACTGCACAAAATGGTGCATCGGCAGTTCCTCTGACACATCGCCCCAGGAGGCAGTCAGTGCATGGGTAAGGGATGCGTGTAGTAGAGACTGCCCAGCAGGAAGATCCGTGCTGGCGGCGAGATCCGCAAAGGAAAGCAGCGCGCCATCTGCATAGAGATCGCCCAGCGTTTCCACCCCTGCGCGTGTCCAGCTAGTCAAATGGGCCTCCGTCAGTGTTCCTGCCGTTCCAGGGGTGCCTAAGAGCGGGAGTATCGGGGCATATGGCTTCGTGGCGCGGGTAAGCCGCAGGCAACGCAAAAAACATCGTCGTGCCACCGCCAGATGCAATTGTGAAAGACAGTGGGTACGGGTCATAGGGTGAAAGAGTGTGCATATTTGTGTCCGGGTGTAGATAGTTGTGTCCGAGGCAGTGTCCCCCGGGTTCTTGTCGCAGAGCCATCCTGATAACCATTGCAGCTGCGCTGCTAAGTAGTATAGTTCCATGTTGGGGACCGCTAGGCCTCCCGACTCAGTGGTCATGTACAGCTTGGCCAGTGCCACTTGGGGTCGGCCTTTATTCCAGATTAGGCCACGAAGTAGGATCTCTAGTTCCTGAAATATTTTGGTAGGCACATATGTCGGGATGTTGGCGAAGTAATATAGGAGCCTCGGCAGGACAATCATCTTGGTCAGCGCCACCCGGCTAGGCACATTCAGGGGTAGGGTCTTCCAGAAGCCAATTTGGGCGCGGATGGAGGCTATCGCCCTTAGCAAGTTTCCCTCCAGGATGTCTGCCGGGGCCCGGTAAATATGAATTCCCAGATATCGAAACGTGGTGGAGTACCACTGTAGCCTCTCCCCGCCGATGTGGATGTCACTTTCAGGCGTATCTGGACTATAAGAATAGGCTCCCGATTTAGACCAATTGACCCGCAATCCCGACATGTTTTCGAAGGTCTGGAAAATTTCCGTAAGGGATTCCGGTACGTTAGTCAGGTCTTTGACATATAATAGCAGGTCGTCTGCGTACAGCGAGACCACATGTATTCCATCGGCCATCGGGATTCCCCATTCTTGTCCCCTGTCCCTAAGGATCGTGGCCAGGGGTTCCATGGCTAACAAAAACAGCAGGGGTGACAGGGGGCAACCCTGTCTGGTGCCCCTCCGCACACGGATGGCGTCAGATAGTAATTGACCGGTGCGGACTCGGACCGTGGGTCCGCAGTATAGCAAGTTGACCATAGTCTCGTAGCCATCGCCCAGGTGGTATTTCTCCATCACAGCCGTCAGGTACGGCCACTCAACCGAGTCGAATGCCTTCTCAAGGTCCAGTACCAGGCACCCCGCTCGTGGCCAGCGTTGGGCAGCATATTCTTGCATCTGGAACAGCCGAGGGATGTTGTACGAGGTGTGGCGCACTGGTACAAAGCCATTCTGGTCATGGTGCACCAGGTGGGGAACCAGTGGGGCCAGCCTCCAAGCCAGAATGGAGGCCAGTATTTTATAATCTGTATTCAAAAGGGCTAGGGGGCGATAAGAGCCCACTCGTGTGGCGTCTCTGCCAGGTTTAGGGATGGAGATCAGATTGGCTTCGTTTAGAGTGGGAGGGAAGGAGGAGTCTTCTGCAGCCGCAGTGTAAATTTTTAGAAGTTCCGGAATGAGGATGTCCGAACCAGCCTTGTAAAATTCGGCCGGTAGGCCATCCGGACCAGGGGATTTACCGTTGGATAGATTGAATATGGCATCACGGAGCTCCTCCGGCGTGAGCAAGGCTCCCAGATCGTCTTGCTGTGCAACGGTAAGTTGCGGCATCTGGAGGGGGGATAGGTATTCCAGTACGTCAGGGCGGGGATCGCGAAGTCGGGAGCGATAAAGAGCATCATAGTGGGATGAGAACGCTTCATGGATTTGGCGTTGTGAGTATATGAGTCCCTTCCCGTCAACATGCAACGCCGCCACCGGAGCCGCTCGGTCCTCTTGTGAAATCAACCAAGCCAATAGTTTGCCGGGCCTATCACTTAGGTGATGCGTTCGCACCGAGTGTGCAGCGTAGTTGAGGTTGCACAGCATCTCTAGGAGGCGCACATGTTCCACACGCGCCTACGTTAACTGGTCGTCAGTGCCACCTACCGCCTCCCGTTCTCGATTAAGTAGGTCAGTCTCCAGTCGCGTTAAGTCGCCCTCCAGTTGACGCCTCATGTGTCCCTGTGTTCCTAAGCAATGGCCCCGTATCACAACTTTAAAGGCATCCCATTCAACCTGGGGAGAGGATGCCGTGCCAGAGTTCTCTTCAAAGTATTGGGCAGTTTGTGCGAGAAGGGAGTCGCAAAAAGCCGCATCCAGTAGAAGCGCCGGTTGGAGTCGCCACGTGGGAATGGGCGGGTTAGGGTGCTCCCAGGCTATGTTTAAGAAGTGCGGGTTATGGTCTGAGTGTGTGCGCCCCATGTATCTCGTGTCCGTGACAATTGGGAGGACTTCTTCGGATACCATAAATCTGTCCAAGCGCACGTGTAGGTTATGCGCACCCGAGTAATAAGAATACACTCGTGTTGCAGGGTTGTGCGATCGCCACGCATCATGTAGGTCCCATTGTGTAGCCCATCCGATCAGTGCTTTCATGGCGCCGTGTGTTGGTGCACCCGGTGGAGGCGGGAAAGAACGGTCCAGTGATGTGTCTAATACACAATTGTAGTCGCCCCCCCAGTACCCAAGGGAGTGCATGCCAGGTCGCCATTGTCATCGAGAGGCGCGCCAGGAAAACGCCCTGGTCAGTGTTTGGTGAGTAAAGGGAGGTCAATACCACTTGTTGCCCATCTAATCTGCCCTGCGCTGCCACGAATCTACCCTCTGGGTCTATATGCGTATCTGTGGCTTTCCTGGGGGTCCCAGGGCGAACCCATATCAGTGCACCACGCGCATATGAGGAATAATCTGTGGCATAAAGCTGCCCGCGCCATCTGCGATGAAGTGCTCGCGCCTCTGTTCTGTTCAGGTGTGTCTCTTGAAGCAGCGCTACATGTATCTTATGGCGTTTTAAATATGAGTATATCTGGTACCGCCGAGTCGGTGTGTGCATACCTCTAACATTCCAAGTACATATCCGAATTTCAGCCATAATCTTTGTCCATGAATGTCCTGCCCATGTTCGCCAGGGCCCATCCCCCAGCCCTGGTTCCCTGCCAGTTCCTCAATTCCATCCCCGCCTTCGGGCTATTCGTAGCTGCTAATACATTATGCAATAATTCCCCTTGAAATAAAGTAGTGGGAAAAGAGGGGAGCTGAATAAACAAAACAAGAGTAACACGGTAAATAATACCAAAAGGTCGGCTGCACAACATGTCGCCGTCCAAACACTCAAGTGAGCTATAGTAAACTATACAGTTCTATGGGGAGATATGTGGCTTGTGCAACAAGAGTCTGTGTGTCAGTTTTATTGATGAAAAGAGGTATCACCTCTCCCGGGCAGGAAGGGGGCGGACATGTGTGACCGGCAGGCCCGCCAGTCCACCCGCCCTGTGCGGTCTAGGTGTTGCCTTCCGGTATCAAAGAATGATGAGAAGAGTTCTCACAGGATCCCTGCCGCTGATAAGTCCCGCACAGGGGCTACTGGTAGGTCTATGGTAACATTCTAGGGGTCGAATACATCAGTGTGGTAGACAATTTTGTGTGTGTGCAAGAAAATGTTACTCACTGCGTCCTGATAGGTCTCGACTTCTCACGGCAGGGGGACCCCCGCACCAAACAGTTCCGCAGTTCGTTCACCTGGGGTAAGTCCAGGGACAGTTGCGTAGGCATATCCGCCCCGTATCACGAAGGAGCAAGTTTTTCAGGGTCCCGTCAGCCAAGAAGGTCTGCTGTTTGCGGTGTGACTTTAGGGATGTCTGCAGAGTGCTGGGAATCTGGCAGGCCGTAGATTGCCTCATCATCACTCGGGAGAGTGGTCGGGCTGGTATTCAGAACGGAGGATGGGGCCGGAGAGCCGCTGATCTCTGTAACCCTGCGGAGCGCATCTTGTTGTTCCTGTAGGATCAGATCTGCGGGCGGGGAGCGGTGCGGCGTGTCCTGGGCGCGGGTGGGCGTGGGTGTTCTGGACCTGCGGCGTCTTCTCGGCCCGCGCATGCGTGAGGACGTCGTGGTTCCATGTGCTTTTCTAGGTGTCTCAGATACTCCTCCATCCAGCCAGGCCTCCACTTCCTCAGGGCTGGTGAAAAAATGTGTTTTGTCCTGCGCCACCACTCTCAATTTTGCGGGGAAGAGTAATGAGTATTTAAGATTCACCTGCCGCAGCCTCTTCTTCACTGCCAGGAAGGAATGGCGTTGTCTCTGCACCTGTATAGTGTAATCCGGGAAGAACATCAATGTGGCGTTGTCTATTTGGATGTCTCCAAGCTTCCTGGCTTCTCGCAGGATCGTGTCGCGGTCTCTGTAGTTCAGGACTCGGAAGATGAGAGGTCTGGGGTTAGAGCCAGGGGGAAGGGGCCTTGTGGGCACCCGGTGAGCACGTTCCACCACAAAGTGAGGCAACAGTGCGTCTTCAGGCAGCAGTTCGCGTAACCACTCTTCCACTTGCCGAGTAGGGTCCATCCCTTCCCATTTCTCCGGTATGCCCACGAGTCGAATGTTGTTCCTCCGTGCCCTCCCTTCCGCATCCTCCGCATGTTCTTCTAAAAATTCCACTCTATTAAGCAGATCACGGATGTGTTTGTCCGCTTGGGTCACTGTGGGTTCCAGCGTCGCCACCGCCCCCTCCAATGTCGTGGTGCGATCTTGAAGTTTCTTATGGTCGGCTTTGAGATGTGTCAGGTCGATCGCTACGCTGTCTATCTTTGTCTCAAGGGAGGTGCGAGTCTGAAGCATTGATTCCTCCAGGCGTTCCATGACAGCTAGCACATGATCGAGCTTGGAGGTCACCAATTCCGCATCCATTTTGGACGTCGTTTTGGAGAGCTTCCCTTTCGGTATTGTGCCTCCAGTTCCGGTCCGTGTCTTCACCCCTCCAGACATGGGCCAGGTGTGGCAACTATGGTCGGCTTGCTCGCCAGTGGGAGTGCCCCAAGTCTCTCTTCGTTTGGTATTTGTGCAGTTTACCTGGAAGGCAGCGGTTCTCTACAGTCCCGGCCGGGGGGGGGGACAACTGTAATAGTACCACTAAGCTTGTGCAGTGGTGTGGCAGCGCAGTCCTCCCAGGCCTCAGCAGGCACCCGAGGACGAGCTGGTGAGCGGGGTCGGCGGTGAGAGTGCCCCGGTGTGGTCACAAGAGGGTCCAGGCAGCAGGTCTAATAGCAGCCGATATCAATAGGGCGCACAGTCAGGCAGGGCAGTCTTGAGGGGCACCCCCCTGGCATGGGCAATGATAGGCGGGCGTTCCAGAGCGTGGCAGCCGTTTCGTCGCAGCAACCCACAGGGCTGCAGCCAGCGTTAGGGCCTCAGATCGCAGAGCAGTGCCCACCCTCCGGGGGGTGTCCACATGCCGCCTCCCAATGTTCCCACCAGTCCGCCGCTACATCCGCACCTTCGGGCGCCTCTCGGCGCAATGCCTTCGCAAGGGTGGGGGCAGCAAGGGTGCCAGTGCCTCACAACGCTATCTTGTGATGTCGGAATTTGGGCAGGAAACTCCTGGATGGCCTCGGTTCTCCTCATGCCCCAGGTCACCTTAGCAAGTGCTGCCTGCTTTGGCTTGTTTCTAGTGGTGAAGATAGGGACACGCTGCAGCGCCCCGCAGAGATGGCGTGCTGCGGGTTGCCCCCGATGTTGGGGCACACTGGATGTCGCTGATGGTGCCTCGTGGTGGTCACAGTTAAGGCAAAGCACCCTCACTGCGTCTCAGGAGGGAAGTGCCACAGCAGGCGTGATTCAGCAGAGGTGGAGGGGTGGGTATCTCACAGTCCCGGCCCCCAAGTCATATGGGCCGGGCTAGGATGCACGTGGCCGTGTCTCTAGGTGTCCCAAGCAGATGCTCCTAGGCGGCAGTATTTGCGTGGGGGGGGGGCGCAGTTCGCGTGTGGAGCGTGCCCCTTCTCTGTCACTCACCGGCAGTGTCTCGGTATTGCCCCGGTGCAGCCAGGCACCATCCCCAGGGGGCCGCCGACGTGGCCGTGTCACTCTCCGTCCGATGTAGCGCCTCCGCACTCAGTTCCCCAGGCGGCGGCCTCGTCCGGGCCCCCAGTCTCCTCCGGTCCCTCCCCTCAGCTGCCGGTGGGGGCGCAGGCAGCGAGGGCTCAGCGGCGCGATGGTGCTCAGGCAGCGGTGCAGGTGTCCTTGCTGCCGCCACTCGAGGGTTCCGTCAGGTCCGGCCAGGCCGCACACAGGCCACGAGGTCAGGCCTATCTCCGGCGCCCGAGCCTCGGCCTCGCGTAGGTAGGGATCCCAGGAGGCGCCGCGTCAGCGCCGGCTGCCGCTACTCTGTGTGTCCCACTGTGGGCCCCGGCTTCCGATCCTCTCTGCAGCCGGTTAGTATGTGGGTGGGGGTCTTGTACGGGTCCGCCAGCAGTCTGCAGCCGGCAGGGATATTTTTTACCAGAGAAGCGGCCTGGAAGAGGGGAGCTCAAGCAGGAGCTCTACCCATGCACGTCCTCCCTCATCGTGCCTCAAGCCACACCCCCATTCCTTTGAAGTCTGATGCCAGCTGCAAGCAAACCAGCATGAGTGAGGAGGGAAGCAAATGGTGTGCAATATGCACGCGCCCGCACACATGCACTATAGGCAATTGGCCTTTGGGTGCATTTTTGAGAGCCCTTACTTAAGTCTCACTGAGAACGCATGCGCGTTCGCTCAGCGAGACCTAAAAACACTGCAGATTAAAGTTTTGTCTGCAATGATTTTTTTTTACATAAAGAACAGCTCCCTCTTCTGGCCCTGTTTAAAAAACACTGACTGCACTGCTGTGCGTACCCTTTGGCGTCCTTACATACTAGGAGTATATAAGGATTATATACTCTGAGGGAGCTTATTTATGAGCCCTTGCGTCACTTTTGCACCACTGGTGTGTCATTTTTTGTGATGCACCAGCAGTGTTAAAAAATTAGCCTTGTTGTGCCATATTTACAAAGTGATGCATCTAGGTGAATGCGTCACTTTGTAAACCCCTGCGCTACATTATACCTGCGTCAGGTATAATGTATGCAGGGGGGCTGTTCCCATGCAAGAAAGGGTTGTAGAAGTGATGCAGTGAAATCTACCAGATTTCATTGCGCCACTTCTAGGATGCAAATGCATCAATATCTTCAGTCTGCCTCACAGCAGGCGTAAAACTGACGCAAGCCCTTTCACATGAGGCTTGCCCCATGTGAAAGGACACATTGCTGGAGTTGTGTCACTTTTGTGACACACTCCAGCAATGCGTCACTTTTGCGCCATAAGATACATCAAAAATACTGACGTATCTGTAACTCCTTGCGACATGATGCGTCATAGAGTAAATATGACGCATCAATCGTGTCGCAAGGAGGGCGCACTGAGAAGTGGCGCATTGCTGCTTTCACGCAGCGATGCTTCACTTCTCATACATGAAGCTCCAAGTATGTAAGGGTGCCGCAGGGTATGCACAGGAGTGCATACACCTCTGCTCCCTTACATACTCTGCAGTAATCACTGCAGAGTATGTAAGGGTGCCGAGGGGTATGCACAACAGTGCCAAATACCAAATGCACTTACAGTGCATACCCCTCAGTGCCCTTACATACTCTGCAGTGATTACTGCAGGGTATGTTGGGGCGCCAAGTGGTATGCACTATCTCTCTGTGCCCTTACATCCTCTGCGTTTAATACTGCAGAGGATGTGAGGGCATGGAGGGGTCTGCACAGCACTGTCAAATACCAAATGTACTTACAGTGCATACCCCTCGAAGACCTTGCATACTCTGCAGTAATCACTGCAGAGTATGCAAGGGTGCCAAGGGGTATGCACTGCTGTGCATTTGGTATATGGCAGTTCTCTTTATAGCACCAAATGCCCACTGCACCCCCATCGCAGAAATCCGCCGAAAAACCATGGCATATTAACGTAATTCCGCCAATTCAACCCACCCCTACTGATGATTTCCTTTTGTGGTTTAGTTTTAGCAGCGAAGACTTAATAGTAAGTGTGCCAAATATATTTGTATGTGAGCAGCCTTAGTCTCTAATGCTCCAGGTCACACTGTTGGAAGATTCAATCCTCTCTGTATTTATGTTTTGATCTGTAAAGGCCAATACTTATTTCCAACTGTTTGTTTACTCTCTGTATTTAGTGAGCGTTTTGCAGCGACTCCGGCTAAAGGATGTTTGAATATTTTATTTTCTTCAAAACTACATTTTATGAACAGTTCAATCCACATTATTCATCGGGGATAATCAGCAGCCTGTACTTTCATGCAGTACATTTGTGATAACAGTCTTATACACATTTGCAACACATATTGGGTGTAAATTTTATTGGTGGGTAATTTCACTCATTATGCAAAAAGACAGTGTAACAGTTGGAATAATCAAGAAAAAACAATTCCACTTTGATAAATTGTGGAATCGGACATTGTGTACGGCACCTTCAAAGCGACAAAAGTCTAAAGTTCGGTGGACAAAATGATATCTACAAAATATTTTAAATAAACATGCTGACTTGGGAGCATGTATAGCTGATGTGATGGCAATATCTCCTTGGTACCAATAGCAACATGTTTTGGGTTCTTGTACTTTATTTCATAACTATGGAAAAAATGGTACTATTTCATGAGCGCCTTTCAGGTCTACCATTAAAGCGTGTGATTTTTTTTGCTGATTACTTTAGAAAATTGTGATGGAAAATGAACACTTTAATGCGATCTTTCCAACAGGTTCTTGGTGGGAAAAAAATGACCAAGTGATGCCCCGCAGGCCTCCGGGGGGCGGGGTGGGGGGATATAGGGGACATGAGCTGACGGCCTCTCTAGACCATTGTAGTTTGGGGAATGTATTTTTTTTTTTTGCCCCACCAGTTTCACAGTCCACCAATCACCACCAGATGTAATGCAGCTCTCAATGTTGCCACGCGTTCAATTGTTTTGTGTAGGACACACAGCAATTGTAAACTAGTCAAAGCCTGGTGAGGCCCTTGTCTGCACATTCCCATCAGCCATGTCTTTGAGCCTTCTGCAGGGCACCAAACAGAATCAAAGTCAGAGAATGGAGGAAAGAGGGGTGAGTTCGCTGGAAGTGGGGGGAGAGGGGTGGCAGTTGCACCCACTCCAAACTTCCCAACCCTCACCCCCCGCCTTTCTCCTTTCACAAAAGCCGCTGGTCCTTCTCCGGATTAGCCCCATCCATCCAGTGTCAGCGGTTGTCTTGTTGAGAAAACCAGTGAGTAAACACGGCTGACAGAGAGGGGCTCCGCTGATTACTCACACAAATAGACTGCAGAGCCCTCCCGGAGAGGCGGCCCTGCGCGCGCTGACAGGGCGGCCTCTCCCCGGGATCCCGGGTCCTGCTGTTCCCACTTTGTCCTCCATCAATCACCCAATTGTGTCCTGGATGTTTTATAGAGTCACTTAATATCCCTGCCTTCATCTCTATTCACTTAGAGAATGATCGGCCATAAGGCGGAAGGCGTTTTACAGGAGGAGGCCAGAACAGACGCGGGCCAGAAAGGCGCAGGGAGCCGGGGACGCCGCCATCATTTTTATGCTAATAGGATTCTCTTCAGCCGAAATTTAAATGCCATTATCCTATTGTCACTTTTCAGAAATCAGGCCATTTAGACTCGCTGCCCAAAATGTAAATGACTATTTACAAGACAAATGCTCTGTTAAGCAAATTCAGAGTGAAAACCGTGTCTGTAAAAATTATGAGAATTCGAATAAAGTAAAATAAAAAAGATGGCTCTGAGAGTCAATCAATCAATCAATCAGGTCATTTGTAGAGCGCACTACTCACCCGTAGGGTCTCAAGGCGCTGGGAGGGGGGGGGTGCCGCTACTGCTCGAACAGCCAGGTCTTGAGCTTCTTCCTGAAGGAGAGGTGGTCTTGGGTCAGGCGCAGATTGGTGGGAAGTGAGTTCCAGGTCTTGGCGGCCAGTTCGGGGAGCTGCCTGTTCCTTTCACTAATTTACTATGCTTTGTGTCACTTACGGGCTTTAAAAAACATAAACAACCGATCAATTACCCGAGAGCGGACTACAAAGCATGATCTGACAGAAGTCACGAAGAATAAACGAACACCTTTAAAGCACCGCTACCGGCAACCACCCGCGAGTTGAAGTACTTGTAAACGCCCTCATTAACCTGCCACAGGACATCACTCTTCTTAGGGGAGCAACAAAGATGGGCTCTTCTAAGTGGTGTAGGATGCTAATTAATTGTCTTTCAAATTTACATTTCTTGTTCACCGCATTAATTGCTTCTAGTATTTTATGCTGTGGAGGGGGTTAAAGGACTAATGCAGCAATCATGACACCCTGACTTGTATGATCACGGAGCCTGAACTTTTGGTCCCTTAAACTGCATAAAACACAACATTGCTCTGCACATTTTTTAGAAAATAGATTTAGAAGCTAAAATACAATTACAAAGCGTTAATCTTTCCCTGTGCGCGTCACTAAAAGTGGCTGTAAGTACTTGTCTTCTGCGGTGAAATTCCTGTTGATGAAATAGAAATGGTTTCTACTGAAGCCAGGTTTTATCATCTGTTTGTGGACACTTAACTGCTATAATGAAAATGCAAATGGACTCAGGTTTTAGCCCACAATTGACCAATGGGGTCTGACGCAGAATTTAGACTTTCTCAAGAGTGGTATCCCACATGTACAAGTAAGCAGGCGTAAATTCCATGCACGGGGTGGGAAGCAGATATGGTTAGTTTAGAGTTTATGAATGTCCACGAATCTATGATTTGGGGACCATCCACAAACTCCTCTCTGTCGCTTTTCAACCCTGAAAATCGTCAAATAGGAACTCCCTCAAAGCACTAGAGTAACTCACTTTCGAGGGTGGAAAATTGAGGGGAATGGAACACCACCAGAATCAGTGAGGGTGCAGGCGAGGGACAGAAGACAAGGAAATATATAGGTGCAATAAGTGCAATTTCAAAAAAAGAAATTCCCCATATTGTCGGATAGCAGCCTAAGGAAAAGTGCAGTGACTTTCCCATAAGTAAACCTGGACACATTCGTCTCCTGCAGCTTTTCAGATCAGGAATGTCTATGAATTCCCATAAAGTGCAAAAGCATGCTCAAACTAGCAAGGAAACCTCTGAATGTCCTTGGTCCAGGCCCTATTGTATAGACATTGAAGGAATGCCATATTTTGGACCTACCAATTCACATACTGCATTCACTGGTTTAATTTCCCAATATAAACCCGTGAAGAAACATCAAAAAGTCTTATGAAAAATCACAGAGACTTACACACACACTCGCGCGCGACACATAACGGGGCAACGTAAAACATGGTCCGATATTACAATTGAGGGGGTTCTGGTGACATCATAAATGTCACTATAACCCTGTGAGGAGAGCAATGAAGACCCAAATTACAAGTTAGGCATGTCTTTTTTCATAGTACATGTTTATTTTGGTTAGTTAGCTTGGAAGATATATATATATATATATATATATATATATATATATATATATATATATATATATATAATTATTTATTGATCATTCATAGTGAAATATTGGACTTTATTGTTTAGTTGTCTGCAGGAAAAAGAAGAGAACAATACTTAATCATTCAGTCAAGGATGATAAAATAAAAACCACCATGTTTGTTTTAAAAAGCAAATTCTGTGTGAAAAAGAAGAGGCTATTGAAGCTGTCCTATTCCAGGTGCGGTTGATAATGGCACTGATTTGAATTAGAAAGATTAGATGTGTTTAGTTTTTATGGACAGCTTCTTGATAAAATAATGGGCAGTGGTCTGATAGCATAATTTAAATCTGTGGTGTATACTGCATAAGCATGGATTAAGGGCACTTGACACGCCATTTGCTGCATAAATTGCAGATTTCAGGCTCAAATTGATTAAAACAAATGATGATGCCATAAAATGTATTGCATAATGCAGCACATCAGGACTTTCCTTGCTGGATTATGTAGATAACCCAGTTATATACTTGGGTCCTCCATTGCTATATAAACTGAGCGTCCCTGAACAGCGGTGACGCCTTGTAGTGTGGTTTTGGGGCTGCTGTGATGATGAAACCCATATTTCACTGGGGTTTTCAAACCACTGCACTTTTTGAACCCAGACATGTAACACGAGCCAGCGAGAAGGAGAGAGAGAGTGTGTGTGTGTTGTAGGTAGATGTTGACTATCTTTGTGTATGTTTGTGAACTTTGTTTTTGCATGAATTATCATATTTACTATCATGTTACCATTAAATAAAACAATCAATGCAACCCTTTTCTATTCATTTTTCTAATGTGAATTTAGGAGCTTCAGGTACACAGATGTCAAGGGTCATCGTCTGCTTTGTACAAATAAAAGTGTGTTGTAATACACTAATGGCTGAGAAAATAGGATGAAAAGGGGTTTTCACCTCCCACGGCCCCAACGCGTCGAGCATCTATTGATAATGTTAATGAAGGGGTTCCTGCGCCACCTTATTAGCAATAAATCTCCGCCATTCTTTGTTGGTTAAAAGCATTATGATCATCATTGCTATAATTACTGAAGCCATTATTCTTGTGTTAGCATCAGAGTAGATTTATGATAATCCCGCCATCACGGCGGAGTTAAAGAAGGTGTAAACGTGTGATTAATGGCTGCTTTCACGTTTTAATACTCGACATTTCCCAACTCTTTTTTACAAATAAGAAATGGCCATGTAATTAGAGGAGGTGATTACAGAAGCACTTCTATGAAGTGTCTAATTACTCACATATGCAATTGCCTCGTAAAAAAAAAATCAAAAGACAATACTTTTCTGTGGCAACGCAGGATGGTTCGGGAAACACAGCCTTGTGAGAAAAGACATGCCTAATACGCATACACATTTTTTTATGTTTAAGAATCTATTTCGCAGGAAAACGTCAGTGAGGAACGAGGGGCAGAATAAGCAGCAGCGCTACAGTCTGCACCATTCTTGACCTGAGATCGTGGCTTTAGCAAAGCAGTGGGTGTCGTTCAATTGTTAATTGTTGTACTTCTTGAAATCCATTGTCTTGTACTTAACTGCGTCACAAGCAAATGTGTTTAGGCGCAATATGTAAAATTAACGGGATACTTTCGGTATTGAAGTAACTCACAATGAACAAAAATAGATGTTTTATCTGACACACATAAATGGTTTTAGTGAAAAACGCAACTGTAAATAAACACTGAAATCCCTCATAACCTAAATTATTTTTTCAGATAAACCACAAAAATACATTTTTCTGTACTTGCTTGATATGTGCCTATATTTTGGCAAATGTCCCTGAACTGGTTGCAAACCTTAACAGCATTCCTCTATAAATTGGACGTAGTCACATCCTGTGCGGCCGCTGATGGGAAATATCTTTGTTTAGTTTACCCTTCGAAATAAAGCATGCAGACTGCGAGGCGCAGCGCATTATACTTGGAGAAAAGACAACATCCAAACATAATCTATATTGGAGACGGTGTTGCTGCAGCATTGAATTACAAGCAGCTCCCCTCGACACTCTGTATATGTCCCTTAAAGGTTACACGCTGCTCTGCCGCTCTTTGTCTTCCCCGTGCCCTTTCGTGGCAAAAAATGGAGACATCATCTTGCCCAGAGAACAGGCTTTGAGTATTTATGAAGGCTTCTTGACAAATAGGCAGGCAGGCCCTGCCACGCATGGGTGGCTGCCTTCATTGCTACCCCGGCTTGTTTACATAGGGTGCTGCAGTATTTTCGCGGATTAAACAAATCACAAGCGATGAGACATTTATAATCCGCCAAACCGGGAGACAGCTAAAAAAAATGGAAAAATGTGCTCCTGACTGTGGAAGACGATGGTCACTGATAAACTGCCCCGGCCACAAAGATGACCTTACCGGCTCTGTAAGAAAGACCAAAATGACACATTCGCTGAGCATGGGTAAGCTATGACACGGAAGTGAATACCCCAAGTCGAATGGCTTTCAGTTTGGTTTTCACTTTGAAGAGAGATGAACAGCTCGTTAAAAAAAAGCGAAACTGGAATTTCATTTTAATTTCTTTTTGATGATGGACTTAATATCTGCAAAGCAGTGGCGTAACAAAGGCCGGGGGTGGCAAAACCAAGGTGGGGGGCTCAGCACAGTGCCCTGGCCTGTGAGCTCCTTATGTACTTTGCAGGGGTGGGGAGGGGATTCACGTTTCCTTACGCCACTTCTGCAAAGAGCAATGTACTATTCCATCATGCTAACAGTGACCTCTCTCTGTGGGAGAATGGAGTGTACCACGGATGAGAGTCCGAGAACGCCTTGACTAGAGCAGGCCGTGTCCGCCTGGGAGTCCATCTTCAGGTGGCGCTCTGCCTGGTGTGAATTCTTTCCATATCAGCTCTCTCCCGTATTTGCTGTCTCTGCTGAAGGATGTTAGTGACATTTCCACTTATAGCCGCTTCAAAGGTGAGAGAGAAAAAGAAATGACTGAAATGCTGCTCTTTTTTACGATCTCCTGTCAGCGCCCGCGACAGTACGGCTGGGTTTGTTTTATGACACGCACCGCTGCAGTGTGCAGAATAAATGTTCCTACAAAATAGAAAAGGGTGCCCGGAAAAAAAGATCACAACAAAATATTGAATGAATTCCCTTTTAATTTATTTGATCATTCCACATTACGGGGCTATGAATTGCTCAAATTTGATAACAAGTACTCAATTCAACTCATTATGTAAGTTAAATTAGACTTCGATAAAATTTCAGCGACGCGCAGTGGTTCCTGGAATGAAATGTAATTTGTGCAAGAATTTGTTGTATCTGTCACAAATATTTCCAATTAGTGAGCGTAATTATTTGATAGTTTCTCCAATTACGGCTTAAACGGGTGAATTTGGGACTGTGGAGGACCTTAATTGGCCTAAATTTGATATTTTGCATATTTGCATAATGAGGAAATTGGTAGAAAATTGTGTTCATTCATTTGTGAAAAATCCTATGAATTTTATGAATTTGAAAGCTCTGTTTGTGCAGACTGTGACTTTGCCTGCTGATCCCTGAGGAACCGCCGCTGAATGCCTGAACGGGCAGCATGCCAGGTTCTGTGCGCGCGCGGGAGGGAGAAGGGAAGGTGGGGGGAGTCACGCGCTCTCCCAGGCCCCCGCCAAGCACCAGTCAGGAGCTGCCGGCCGGCTCTCTGCTGCTGTGTTCACTCCGAGGCCAGCTGTCGTCTCCTTGCAAACAAGCATGTGTGCACAAAATACCTTTGCCGATTGCACCCAAAGCCCTGGGGGCTGGAGGAAGAGTGGTTTATTATTATGCTTTTTGGTGGCTGAGAGCTGAAGGAATTAGTACGTTGCAGAGACAGAGTAACATACTTGATATACTGACTGCAATTTCAGATATAAAGGTGGCACAAAAGCTAAATGCCTATAAAAGTGATTGGGCGCTAACCCATAACATTTATTATATATCAGGTGTTTATATTTCAGCACGTGCCCGGTTAACTGCTCTGTCTGCCTGCCCCAAAGGATAGGAACCAGCAGTATAGATCTATCATTCTGTTGCTGTGAAACCAAGACTAATATCCATAAAGACTAAAGCCAGAAGATACAAGCGGTAAAGGAGCTATGTAAAGTTAGATTAGCCCAGCTACACTTCTGATACAATCACTATTGGATCCGCGAGTCTGCATCCGTAATCACTAAGTATGGGCAGTGAACTCCGCTCCGCTCGTGAAGTTTGCAGAATGTAGATTTTTCTAGTGTTCATGACGGAAAATCTTAATTTTATTAAAGACACGGAGGCGAGTATTATGCTTTCTTATCTTGCATTTAATTAAACAGCAGCCAAGATAAGTAAAAACTACAGTTCCCAGAGGGCCAGGAACACACTGGGCCATGGGAACGAGAAATAACGAGAATACAGTAACCAATCACAGTGGACCTATTAGATAAACACCCTAACTGACTGCGCAGCTTCCTCTTTTCGCTGGCGAGCAGATCAAGTATAAACATTAAACAAAGGGAAAATAGATAAAATTAAGGATATAGCCAAAGTCCAGGAACACAAGTCTTGAAGCAGGGGAATCCAAGGAAGTCCAAAAAGGAGTCCAGTACGATGATGCAGGAGCGCTGGAGAAGGAGAAGATGGAGGTGAAGAACGAAGTAGTCGAAGAGAAGATCTTCTAAGATGAAGCCGGCGGCAGGGCTGGATTCGCTGTAGGGAGGGAGAACAATGTTAAAATGTTGCGGCGGGATAATACTCGCCTCCGTGTCTTTAATAAAATTAAGATTTTCCGTCATGAACACTAGAAAAATCTACATTTTATGGCAAGACCGGAGGCTCCTATTATGCTTGTTTAAAGCATATTAACAACATCAGAAGCCACAGTATGTACAGGTTTACAATAGAACATGCGAAAAATACTGTCATTTGACCAGTCTGCTGATCTCAAAATGTCCTCCAAACGAGAGCCAGACCAAAAGGCTGTAGAAGCCATGGCTCCCCTGACCGAATGAGCCCCGAAAACGGAGACATCAATTCCGGCAAGAGACATGACCCAACGAACCCAACGGGCGAGGGTAGGAGAGGAGACAGGAAGATGGGGTTTACGAAAGGAAATGAGGAGTTGAGAATGAGAGGGCGTTCTGAGATCAGCAGTTCGGTGTTCGTACACTTTTAAACATTGTCCCACACACAATTTGGGATGATCTGGAAAGTAAGGATAAAACACTGAATCCAAATGAGTTTTAGTACGTCTGCGTATCTGAAACAGGACACCTGTAGGAGAAAATTGGCGAGCAGAAACATCTAGAGCCTTAACATCAGATACTCTCTTAATAGAAATTAGACACAGTAACATGGTAAGTTTAGCGGATAGCATTTTGAGAGAAAGAGCAGAATTGTCAGGCCAATTAGAAAACAATTTAAGAACCACAGTAACATCCCATAAAGAGGTATACTTAGCCAACGGTGGTTTTGCACAACGAACGCCCTTGAGAAGGCGACAAATCAGAGGGTGAGCGCCAACCGGTTTGCCATCGATTTGGGAATGGTAGAGGGAGATGGCTGAACGATAGAGATTGATAGTGCGGTAAGCCTTACCGGCACTGGCTTGAGAACCGAGGAAATTAATGATGAAATTCAGAGAGGCTGAAATGGGATCGAGGTCCCTTTCCAAACACCAGCTTGACCAAAGAGACCAGGCGGATTTGTAAGCTTTGGATGTGCCAGGAGCCCAGGCTTGGCTGATAAAGATTGAAGCCTCTTGTGAAATGAGGACGTCAGAAGCGGAAGGCCGGAAACTTTCCAGGCCGAGAGCTGCAGTGAGGAGTCCAGGATGAGACTGTGTTGAACGCCTTGGGGATAGAGCAGAAGATCCTCGAAGGAGGGAAGAAGGACAGGGAAATCCACTGCCATCTCGAGAAGAGTCGGAAACCACACTTGAGCTTGCCAGAAGGGGGCCACAAGAACCAGAGACGCAGACTGGCGGCGAACCTGAGAAAGGACCCTGTTGATCATCAGAAAAGGAGGGAAGGCGTAATGAAGGTGACAAGACCAGTCCTGTAGGAAAGCGTCTGTCGCCAAAGCCAAGGGGTCCGGGCGCCAGCTGTAGAACCGTGGTAATTGTGAATTGAGTCGGGACGCAAAAAGATCGATAGAGAAAGGGCCCCAAAGATGGGAAAGAGACAGGAAGACGGATGGACAGAGCTTCCAATCGCTGGAATCTCGAAGAAATCTCGAGTGCCAATCCGCTACACTGTTGAGATCTCCGGGGAGATATTCTGCGGTCAAGGAAAGATGATGTGCGAGACAGAACTCCCACAGACTCTTTGCTAAGTCCGCCAGGGGTTTGGACCTTGTTCCGCCTAGATGGTTGATGTAGCGGACCGCAGAAACATTGTCCATGCGAAGAAGGATAGAACAGTGGATCCTGTTTTTTGTAAGGCTTTTGATTGCAAAGGAACCTGCAAGCATCTCTAAACAGTTGAGAGTGGTGAATAGGAACCGTGAGGTAAGCATCCTGAAGATCCAAACGGACCATCCAATCGTTGGGGCGAAGGGTGTCCCTCAGGTGTAAAATGGTCTCCATTTTGAAATGGCGATAGACCACAAATTGGTTGAACCACTTCAAGTTGATGACTGTGCGGAGCTTCTTGTTCTTCTTTTGAACTAGAAAAATGGAGCTTAGAAAGCCTGAGGAGTCGAAGGGAAAAACTTGAATTGCTCTTTTTTGGAGAAGAACTTTGATCTCGGCGGAGATCTGAGATGTCACAAGAAGTGAAAAAACGGGAGGGGGAGGAAGGGAAGACTGAACGGGAGGAGAAAGGAATTCTATTAGGAATCCCTGCACCGTGTGTAAGACCCAAGGGTCTGCAGTGAGGGTGCACCATTTTTGAAGAAACAGTTTTAATCGGCCCCCGACAGGAGGGGAAGAAGAAAGGCTTACCTTGTTGATTGGAGTTGTGGCGGTAGTTTCGTTGACCTCTCCCACGGAAGCCACGTCCACGTTGGGGATAGAATTGGGGTTTGTAGTCCTGGTTGTTGGTGGACGCACCTCTGGAGCCTTGGTGATAGGGACGGCCGGAAGAGCGGCCCCTGCCTCTGCCGGCCCGTCCAAAAACCCGAGGGGCAAAAACCTTTTTCACAGTTTGCTGGGCTTTGTCCAAAGAAGCAAAAGTAGAAACGAATCTACTGAGGTCACGCACCAAATTTTCTCCAAAAAGGAGACCGTTTGCCTTGGGGCCAGGGTCCATAGGAGCTAGGTTGGAGAGTTTGGGATCCAATTTGATCAGGAGACCCTTGCGACGCTCATGTGTAATTGTGGAATTTGCGTTACCCAAAAGACAGAAGGCGCGTTGGGCCCACATGGAGACGTCTTCAGCAGAAAGGTCGGTACCTTCCAAGCGGGAGCATTCAGCCAAATCAAAAATACGGGCTAGAGGGCCCACAACATCCAATAATTTGTCCTGGCAAGTGGACCAAGCCTTGTTCACCCCTCTGCGGGGGTCTTTGCCAAACTTGGAAAAGAAAGTGAGGAGAGGTTGGTCGATAGAAGGAACCAAAGTGATTTTGTCGGGAAGAGAAGGTTTAGGGCATTCGGATTTGAGTCTGGCTCTGACAGGGGCCTCCAGAGGGAGACGCAATCTAGCAGAAATATACTCTCCGACATGGTGAGAAGGGAGCCATTCGGTAGAATTTGGGTGGCGAATGGTAGAGGGATCGAACATAGGAAGGCCCTCGGAGTCAAAGACTGGCTCAAAAGAAAAGGAATCTGAATGAGATTTTGAAGGAGGGGGGGAGGGGTCACCAGTGTCAAAGAGGTCAAATAATTGATCTGCGTCATCAAAATTTGCATCATCATCATCGTCTGTGTCCAAAATGGTGGAAATTACCAACTTTTTTCTAGGAGACTCTGCATGTTTGGCTTTTTGTTTGCGCTTGCCCTCGGAGCCAACAAACCCCTCCTTAGCAGGAGGCCTGGGAGGAACTGGGTCCTCAATCAAGTGCGAGGAAGACTCGCAAGACAATGACGCTTTTTTAGGGACATGAGAATGAGCAGAGTGTTCCACCTTTCTTTTTCTGCTTTCCCCCGCAGACTGGGCCAAAACTTTGGACATGATGCTTATCATGGAATTTTCCATGTTTTTCGACATTCTTTTCATTGAAACCTCCACAGCAGTCTCCACAGAATTATTGATAAACTTATTCAAGTCTTTCCTGAAGGACTGGGGGTCCTGTGCAGGTACTTCTTCGGAGGAACTATCGAGTTCCATCAGGAGGCTGAGACAGCAAGAACCAAGGAGGTAGGCGAGGGTTAAAATGAGAGCAGGGGCGTGTGAGGGGGCGGGCCGAGCAGAAGCATCAGTAGAAAGGCTTCACACGCGGTGAGGCAGAGCTGCAGAGCTGGAAAAAACGAAGCGCAGAGGAGCCGGGAAACCAGCGGAGCCCTGAAGAGGTGAGGAAGGTCGGGGAAGACGCGCGAAGCAGCGCGCGCAAGGAAGGAACCAAGTGAGGGCCAAAACGGGGGGAGGGGGAGCGGGGAACAACGCACCGGGGCCGGCCAAAGATACACGCGGAGAGCGTGAAAGCAGCAGCGCGAGGTCGCGCTTTACCAATTAAACAAATATGAGCAGAAAACAGGCACAATAAATGTAAAAGTCATAATATAAATAACTGTGAGCAAAGATAGACACTTATCTGACTGCGAGCAGCAAGAAAAGAGGAAGCTGCGCAGTCAGTTAGGGTGTTTATCTAATAGGTCCACTGTGATTGGTTACTGTATTCTCGTTATTTCTCGTTCCCATGGCCCAGTGTGTTCCTGGCCCTCTGGGAACTGTAGTTTTTACTTATCTTGGCTGCTGTTTAATTAAATGCAAGATAAGAAAGCATAATAGGAGCCTCCGGTCTTGCCATAAAATTTTCTGCGCTTCGCGTTATGTGGAGCTCGCGGAGTTCCGTAAAATCTGCTCTGCGGAGGAGAGTTCCCCCCCCCCCCCCCCCTGGCTTGTCAACATCAAGTTGGTGAGTGCAAGCGTGGGAAATCTACCTCCCGGCGAGATTTTTCCTCATTCGAGCTTGTCAACACCAAGTTGGCCAGCGTGAGTGAGGGAAATCAACCTCCCAGCGAGATTTCTCACCGCGGGCGGTCAGATTTCTCAATGCAGGTGGCCAGGTATGCTTGATCCACTCGCATTGAGAAACCGTCAGTTCACGTTGAGAAAGTTTGCTGCTCGAGTAGAAAATCAACTCGAGCGGCAGAAAGGAAGCAGTGCCCGCTTGCATCAGTTGGCTTTGGGTATGGTGCCGTTTGAGATAATTTCACAGCGTGGAAAAACACCCGGTGCTGAAAATTGCAGCGAACAGCGTTTTTCTAACTCACTCCACCGCTTACGGAGCTCTGCGTAGCATGGCAGAGTTTTTTTTGCACTTCACTAGTACTGCGTACTCTGCAAACTCCGCCCAGGCTTCGTAATCACCCCAAGAGGACTCCTGAGACAGCGATTGGCACAACCTGCATTGTGGCCAGAAGTACCTGTGATGGCCCAGGCTGTTACCTGAAGTACTGTGCACATGCTCGGCTGTATGCCATCAAACTTTAGGGCTCATACCATTTTATTGTATTTTATTTGAGTATGTAATGCTGCACCTGCAAGAAAGTCCAGCATTTTGAGTGCTTTTGCAATTTTGTTTTAAGTTTTGCTAGCAGTTTGAATCTGGGCACTGTGAGGCTGAAATTCATCACCCCAATACATGTGCTCTGATGCCCGAACATGCTCAAAGTCAGCGGGTGAAGTTGAAAGGGGGTGCGTCAGTGAGCACAGGGGCAGACTCAAAGGCGTGGCTAAACAAAACATTCTGTAGCTATTTTGTTGGTCTTTTACTCTCAGGTAACTGAATTGAAAATAACGCATATCTGAAATGAAAAATAAATGCAAGTTAGACGAACCAGGGGGAGATGCACTATTTTAGGCTATGAAACCTCTGCTGGTTAATGTGATCCTAGCACCTTTCTATGTATGTGCCAGAGAGCCACATAATTGGACTCTGGTTGGTGCATTAACGAATAGTGCTGAGTTTTGAGTTACGAGTGCCCAGCCTGTGACAGAAAGCACTGTGAATATGCAAGTCATTAGTTTAAGCTTGCATTACACACAGTGTAAGATAGGGTTACCACAAAATGCACAAACAAATTTAGCTATAAGAGTGAATAAAAGTATTTCCAAAATATAGATTTTAGTAATACTCAAAATAATGCCAGTGCAAAAGTTTTGTATAGCTGTGTATTAAAAGGCTGTCTCCACAGGTCAGTTGGTAACACCCTTGCAATACTGATCAAATAGAATAGATCTTTGTCCTCCGGAAGCTTTAAGTGAACACCATCAGTTAACGCTAATAGGACTTTCAAGCAGCCTTTACCTTTGCAGATTAACCGATTGTGCACATTTAAATTACTTTCAGGCAGCAGACATCCAGGCAAGAAGGCTTGTTTCTTGTTCACCTGCCTATCCTTCACTTGGCTTCAGAGCACAAGAAACTCCCTCCTTTCCACAGCTGAGGCATCCCAACTTTTATAATTAACCCTTGTTCACCTCAGATTCCACCCACTGTGACCTCTGCCCTGAGTCCATCTTGCCAATGCACCAACTCTTGTTCTCCATTTTCTGACACCATTTGTCTTTGTGGGTCAGACCTCTTCCAGTTGCCACTGACCATCAAGCAAGAGATTACTGACTTCAGCAGGAGCAATGTCCTAAAATGTCTGTCACTGGTCCACATTAGTCCTAAATTCTAACACGGGCCAGGAGAGCGAACTGCAATCATGTACTCATGTCGCATTGCTTATCTCCAGTTAACATTCCCTCCTTTATTTCCTCGTACTTCAGGATCAAGTGTTGCTTCGACCTCACTGCCACTTTATTACTTCAACTCTATAGGACCTGGACCACCAGGTTGCCCCCGGCCCCGCCCCCACAGAACCCACAAATCAAAACTTGATTACCACTGTTGTGGTTAAAAAGAGGCCATGTTTAATCCAAACAATCACACATAAACATGACAATATTTATCTAATCAAATTCACATTTTCTGAGATGCATATTTATCCACTAGATCACTAAGAAATATTTACAATTTACATTTGATCCTAGCATCATAAACCATCTGTAAGAAATACCAGCTTTTATTTATATACAAAATTCTCTATCGCTACAGCACTAAGGGGCCCTCTGGCTCGCGTCCCCCAACTGAGAACCACGCATGGCGCAACCCACCTGCGTTCTTGAGAGGTGAGCCCCTGCCATATGGTCCTTGTCCGCAACCCTAGGGCCCCACCCCTCCACCACCAGGCTGTTTACGGAGGGCTCGTAAGGTATAACCAGGGGCCGCAACCCCATGCCCTAGTTTGTAACCTGACGCCCTTGCCCCCAGCCGGTGTTCCCATTCTCTGGGCTGAGCTTACTGTCTCTCCCCCTCAGTGCTGGCCTAGGGAGTCTGCAGGAGTTACATTTCTGTGGCCTGCTTACTGCCACCAGGGAGACCAGGGCCAACCGGTCCTTCGCCCACCCCACCACAGAACAGATTTCTCAGAAACGACCAAATGGCATCAATCCATAAGTCTGTTCCAATGTTTGACAAGTGAACGCCATCACAATGGAACGTCTGGTCCCCTCTGAGCAATTGGTGAGGTATGTGATAAAGGCGGCTTTGTCCGCAACACCGTTTGGCCAATTCTCCATTCAGGCGCCTCACTGAAACGTTCAAAGCCCTTGATCTCACTCCGGGCCCCCATTTACTCCGCAAGATCATAAATGACAATGCGAACCGTGCCCCAGGGAAAGTTCTCTCCAACCATGCGAAATCTGTCAGTAACGCCTCCCTGACAGCCCGACAACCAAGAGTCACCATGTTGTTTCCGCTCAAATGCAGGATGATTAAATCCAGGGACTTGGTCTCTTCCACTAACCGCCGCAGTTGGCTGACTCGGAGGCCCCCAACATCGCGCCAGTGGAATAACATCCCTTCAAAACACGCCAGGCTTGACCTACGTTGCTGTTGCAATCGGTAAGCGACCCACGGCACGAAAGAGTGTCCCAACACCCATATCACTTTAGAAGGCATGCTACTGCAGAAAGAGAGAAAAGACGCCAGAATGGCCATGCACAAACATTATGAGCTATATCCCAATAGAGGACGCACATAGCACTTGACACATGCCGAAGACCATCGACCCACGTGCTTAACCTAGTCAACTGACATACCTGCTCCGGCGGCCAATGTCTCCGCCCCTATCCTGAATGAGTGTGTAGAATATCCCATGGGATCCATACCGAGACTTCTCAAGGTGCTCCTGAACACTGCCCTGACTTGGTAGATTGATAGGTCCCTTCTGTATTACTGTACAAACAAGGCAAGCTTCTGGCCTTGTTGGCAAATCACCAAGTAAGCTTCCATTCACGCAACTAGGCACACTAGGGCCCCCGTGGCAGGTTTAAGCTGAAAAGTAGTTCCTTTGCCCAAAAGATCCATCTTAGATGATCTCTGTAATGTAATGGTAAACCCTTCCTGACACAGTTTCACATCCTGCCATTGCAGACCCCCGCCGCATCCACTCTAGAGGTCCCTACCAGTTTGCTCACCCTGAAAGCCCCATAAAAGGCTAATGTGAAAGCGACAAGATTGAATTCATAAGCTGATGAGCACACTGCTTGCAGGGCCTCCACCATATCCCCCAGCATGTGCCAGTCCAGGGGCCTTCTGCCAACTTTGTTTTCACCCTCTAATCTGGCCCACCCTGCGAGTGCCTTCCTGACCAAGAATAAGATCCCCCTTCCTGAACCCCTGCCAGTTTTGCAAAAAAAGCCAACCGCTGCTAAGTGGCCTTTGCATAAGACACTGTTCTACCCTGCTCTGTCAACGCCTGTAAGAAACCACATATGAATTCTGGTGAGAACATGCTCGCAATCCCTTGCAGCTGGACAAAAAACCTGTAAGCTTTAAAATGAAGCTGATATGCCTTCCAGGTGCGCTCGCTCAGTAAGGACCTTACAAGACCCGCTAGTGCTGGGCTCCAATCTTCCACAGAGATCTCAGGAACACTGTCATTTAGTCTGATGTTGTGGGTGGAACTTCCAGAAATCCTGCAACTTGGAGCGAGACAAAGTGTCAGCTGCCTGATTCTCAACATCTGGGATATGTGCTGCTCTAAATATTAAATTTAATTTCAGATATAACAGCACCAAATGCTTCAACAATCTTAAAACATGGGTACAAGAGGCCCCATGCCTATTGATAGCCTCCACTATAGACATGTTGTCTGACCAAAAAACTACTGACTTGTTGCAAAAAGAAGTCCGACCAGACTGTTACTGTCGCCACAATGGGAAATAATTCCAAAAAGGCAATATTCCTTGTCAGGCCACTTTTGTGCCAAGCCGCTGGTCAATCATCTCAGCACCAGCGAGGCCCCAGCACAGCCCCAAAACCCACGCTACCTGCTGCATCGGTGAACAAACCCAAGGCCTCACTGGTAACCGGTGGTGCTGGCCACACCACCTTTCCATTAAAATCCCTCAGAAAATCTCACTCCAAACCTTCAAGTCATCCCTCACTCCTGCACGCAACCTAGTATGGTCATGTTTCTTCATCAGCCCAGACATTGCTCTCGGAATTGATCTGGAGAAGGGGCGACCCATTGGAATGATACGCAACACAAAATTCAACTGCCTACCAATACTTGGAGTTGGTGTAAAGTCACCTTTGCTCCCTGCAGAGCAGAATCAATTGCCTGTGAAAAGACCTGTACCTTGTCCAATGCTAGCCTGCACTCTCCCACTGTGTCTATCTCAATCCCAAGAAATGCCATGCATGTGGCAGGGCCTACTTTCTTCCCTGGTGAGAGGGGGACTCCGACCTCCTCAAACCTTGCCACTAGCTCCTCCAAAGCCCACCCACAAACTCCTGACGAGGGAGGGCCCATCACCAGGAAGTCATCCAAATAATGCACAATATCTGTGTGACCTGATCTGAAGGTGAACAACCAATGCAACATTGAACTGAACAGCTCAAAGTACTTGCAGGATACTGCACATTCCATTGGCATGCACTTGTCATAGAAAAAATTGCCTTTAAATTGAAAGCCCAGTAAATGATAATCCTCATGATGCACTGGTATGAGCCGGAAGGCTGACTCTAAGTCAATTATTGCCATGCAGGTATTGGGGCCCAGATCTCGCAATTTGTGCAAAGCAGCGTCAAAGGAAGAGTAAGTCAGGGAGCATATTGCATGGTCTATCGCATTGTTAACTGAAACTCCTTTTGATGCTGACAAGTTATGAATCATTCTGAACTGGCCTGGGTCATTTTTAGGCACCACCCCTAGTGGTGAACAAACATAATTAGGCCGGGGGGGTTGGTAAAAGGGCCCGCTATCCTACCCAGCGCACCTTCTTTCTCTAATTTTTGGGCCACAACAGTGGCATGGGTGCGCGCAGACAGTAAGTTCTCGCAATACATCACAGATGGAACCCCTTGTGCCGTAATGTGAAATCCCTTAGAAAAACCCAGATAAAGCAATTGGGCTGTGTTCCTATTGGGATACTGATTCAGCCAGAAAATCAGCCTCTCAATCTTAACTGGAGTGGGCAGAGACCTATTGGGATGATGCCTTGGAGTCCCTCCCCCTGTCTTTGGATTTTTTGATACATTTGAATTCGGGATGAGATGGGTGGTCACAGAAGGCACAGGCGTGTTGAAATTTACACGATCCGGCTGGTCGCGAACAGATTTTTAGATTGAATGCCCAACAGGTCTCCTTTTTCTCACCCGATCCCCATTGTGTTGTCTGAAAGGGCTGTTTCATTGGTGTCTTGTTATTCACACTCTCCAACCAAACATTCACCTCAGTCTGGTCACAGGCAATCTCAGGATCCTCTACCTCTGACCATCTGAAATCCCTATCGTAATCTAACCATGCCATCCCGCCGTGCATTGCATGTGCCTTCAAAATTTTGTTAGAGTAAAATATCAATGGCGCCACCAACTCAGGCCTCTTTTCCAGAATCAGTGTTGAAAAAACATTAAAATCAAAGAGCCAATTCGTGATTGACTCTTCCACCTTTGGCTTCCTCTCATTGGAAGAGCTATATTTCCCCTCCTTTTCCTTAATATCTACCTCCCTCCTTCTAGGCCTTCTCAGTGAGAATATTTAGATAAAATCTCCCTTCCAAATCTTTTCCTTAACTTCCGCTGGGACATGAGATGCTAATTTCACAGGCTTTGAAAGTAATGTATCCTGCCCCCCCGAGGTTTCATCCAACTACTAAGATTCTTGCCTCCGGTCTCTGGCCCCTTACTTATTGGGGTGACTGCAGGTGAATTGGTTTTTGCAGAAGCCTCCTGACATGGGGACTGTGCTTATACCTTCTTTCGCCTGTGTCCTTGCTAAAAGATCTATCTGCCTGTGTAACTCACTCATGGTGCCCCCCAAATCTGTTGACGAAGCCCACGGGGCCACTGACACGCCACTACCCTGACTCCCAGAGGCAGGCACAGCTAACTGCCCTAGTAATGTTGCCATTGATGCCAGTAAGCCCGCTGTGGACCCCTGCGTTAAGTCATTTGACCCCCGGGAATCCCTGACGTGGCGCAGTTGCTACTCCAGATGTGGAGCCCTGGTCTGGCCCCCCCACCAGCCCCTCTATGCATTGCCGGTGTCTCAACTCCATAAGGAAGAACCCCTGGAAGTATGCCCTGGGCAGGAGCCCCTCCCCCAACACGGCATTTGCCGTAGGTGCTTGTAACCCTGTCACTGTATTCGAGGTTGTGGGGGCCAATGACCTCAGCTCCCCACGTATTTCTGCCACTACTGCCCATACATCAGTTGCACTGGGAACCTCCTGCTGTATTACTACCGGTATTATCGGTGGCGTCGCCATATTGGGTGTCTCCTGGGGAACTATATTGGAGGGAGGCTGAGAATCCTGCCCATTCTTATTGTGGTCGTCATCTAGCTCCCCTCTTCTGCTTTTACCTTTCCCTTTACTGGGGTGTGTTTTTGCCCTTTTTTCCAATGGAGGGAATCCAGCTCTAGGCAGCCCTGTTTGTTCGTCCTCCACTTCATCATTGTTGCCTAATTTATTCAAAAGTAGTCTAAGCAAGTGGGAGAGCTCGGGATCCTTACCCTTCCTCTTCCCAGTGCGTCCCCCTGTAGTCGGTATAACTCCTCTAATTTAATCTCCACAGGCCCATTTTTACTTGGTGGCTCACAATCCCCGCTGCAATCTGAGGCCTATTGTCGACAAACGCTCTCCCTGCCGTACACTTCAATGCAGGCAGTTATGCGTGCACGGTCCGCCCGTGTATACTTTTAGGCAAGACCCCAAAGGTGATCATCCCTGCAGCTAATAGAAGCGAATATGCACTAACTCAGGGCGGGGAAGCTGGAGGCTGCTTAATTACACGCTTTATTTCCCTGCCGACGCGTGTCTTCCCCACGTTCCGCTCGTAAAATGCACTAGGCGGGACAAACACAGTCAATCAAACCCTACTCTAATAACAGGGCAACAAACTTAAATCAGGTGGTTGCTACACTCAGAGGGGGAGGAGGAGGTCATTCAATCCCAATCTCAGCCTTCCGGGTGCACTACTGACGCGTGTCTTCAACCCAGTGCCTTGGGCAGTCGCAGGAAAAAGGCGCGAGGGGGCACGCAATCTCGTCTCCCCCATTAACTAAACGCCAAAACAATGCCAACAACTGTCGAAAGGCCTTCCTCCACGACTGCCCACTGCACCTGATGAATGCCCCCCTCCCTTTACCTATGTGTGCCGGTAAGCACACCAACTGCTGACTCCTGTCCGGTCGCTGCCACAATCTCTCAACCGCTGACTCCTGTCTGTTTGCTGCCCCAATCTCCCAACTGCTGACTCCTGCCCGGTCGCTGCCTCAATCTCCCACACTCGGAAACTGCATTGCTACAGCTGCCTGGTGTGTTCAATCCAATGAAGGTCCTGGGCTATAAGGTCACCAACTCCGATAATTGATGACGCTGACCGCTGTCCCCTGCTTCGAAGCGCTGACCACCACCCGCAGAGGAGATAAAGAAGAGAAAGGGGCTCCACAAAGATTGTGACGGAGTCCACTGTGACCGTGGCCGGCGCTGAGGAAAGGGAGGATGAGGGCCCGGGCAAGATGCCCTAAATAGGTCCCCACCTACTCCTCCCTTCCATCGCCGGTCACGGCAGGAAGTGACGTCACGTCCTGCCCCGGAAGTACTTCCCTTCTCACCGTCGCCATTCAGATGACCCTGAAGTCAGTAGGGCATGGCCAGGATCCTGGGGCGCTGGATCCTAATGGCACGCTTTCTTAAAGTTTGCGCTTTCCCATTGTACGTGTATATACAAATGGGTCTCTGTCCCTTCCTTTGGTTTTTGTTTGTTGTTATTTTAGCTAATTTATTGTGGCAGTTGTAGTTTTTGTCAGGTTTTGTGCCTGACTATGCCTGGAGCAGGGCGAGCATCCTCCTGTTGCCACTTCTCATTGAGCAGCTGATTGTCATTTTGTAGGATTGTATGGAATGGAGTATGGAATGCGGGGGGTGTTGGATTTCCTTGTCTGGAACTAGAGAGAGGGGTTGGATGGCTGTTGCTGCCGGACGTAGATCAAGATGGATGAGTAAAGGGGCAGCATACCTGCACCTCGAGTATGCTTCCTTTCACTGATGACAAGCTGGTCCGTTTGCTTCTGCCTCCTTGTGTCTGCACGCCTGTTTCTCCAAGCAAGCTTTGACCGGCATACCATTGTTGGTGGCAGTTCCCATACCACGTATGGTGAAGCTGTGCCCAAACAGCAGATTTGCGACCCTTCCAGATACTGGCAAGACTGCCAAAACTCTTTGTGAGTGAAGTACGCAAGACAGTGCTTACGGCAGCTCTATAAGGTAAAGCAAGGTTTGGGTTTGAGACTGCAAAGACCGGGTGACATGCGCTGCCATTCCTACCATGTGACGGAGCGCGGGCGTACTCTGTGCCCAATTTTCCATTCAAACACACGCAATGTGTGCAATGCGGCCGCCATCTTGGATTGGGGCCAAATGCCTAGTACGCAATTGTGTTTTCTCTTTGCAAGGTAAAAGGCACACCATTCTAATCAAGCCTGCACTTTTATTCTTGTGACATCGATGACAGGCATACCTTATATAAACATTCATAGAATTGAATGAACACTGAGTACAAAAAAAACTTAGAGAAGTAATAAAAGCAATTTAAAACGCCATAAGAATTATAACAAACAAAAGCACTTTTAATTTACAATTTGGGTCCCGAAGGCAGGAACATCCTTAAAACTCTACCCGTAGAGGTTGCTAGCACTCATGTCAGTGGTGGCGACAACGGTGATTACCATGTTAGTTGACGATTATGCACCTATCATCAAAACACTTGACAAGAGGTTAAACCCAAAGAAAAATGTTTTACTGGAACGCCACAATTTTTGCAATGGGCACAGATTCCTGGGAAAGAACTTTGGCGCCACTAGTAATTACAGAGAGTTTAAAGATGAGATCATCCTTGATCAATTAATTGAAAGAACCACCAACAAAAAGGTCCAAGCTAAGCTACTTTCCACTGAGGATCCCAATCTCAAAACTGCCCTCAGACTTGCCAGGAGAATTGAACATTCCCAACAGTGCATGCAAGAAATGAATGAAACTACCAAGATCAGTGATGCAGAATGTGAGAAGTTGGCCTGATATATGATGCTCACTAGTTCTAGTGATCACCTTGTATCAGTCCAAACAACCCTTATGGTGATTGGTTGTAAGTCAACCTTATAGACCAGCTATCCTAATGGTAGCATGGACAAAGCAGTTTTAGGCTAAACTCTTTTGGCATGTGAAGCCAGCTGTTTTACCACAATATAACCCCTTGAATACCAGATGAAAGGACACCACTCAGGTTGTTATGAAAATAAACAGTATATTTATTAATAACAACACCTCTGAACTCTTTATGAGGTCAGAGGGCTAAGCACATGACAATCTCTTACGAAAAACACTTCAAGTTGCACGAAATTACAATGGTGCCCTAGGGGCACGACAAACCATATACTTTAGGTGCATTTACCAATTGGTACTGGGCCACCTTATCAATCCAAGGAAAGTATACCTTAGGTATCCAGGACATAGGTGTACCCAGGGCCTACCAGGGGCTTAAGCATGTATTATGCCACCCCTGGCTGGCCATCTAAAACTGACACAATTGGCTGCATGACAGCTGGGGCAAGGTGGTGTAATCACCCTTTGCTATAGATATAGTATACCTATATCTAACCCCAAAATGGACACATATATTCCTATCAGTCACTCCTATGGAAGGCCTTATCAATCCTGAAGGCAGAGTGCTTGGAATTATGTGAGATGGTGCTCTGGCATGAGCTGAGCCCGTTTGCAGCTAGCGAAACCAAGTCCTAATTGCTGTTCCATGATAACGCTATACCATATACTCTTAAGTGCATTATCAACCTCGCGGTTGAATGCTAACTCTGGTATAACATTATCAAAACATGTCTAGTAAGGTGTCATACGATTTGGAAACTACCCCCTCGCCAATTCTGGTGACGGGGGTAGCATTCCACCCTTCTAGAGGGACACGACATGTATGTAACTGTGAACCCCGGTTAAAGTTAACTCGAGCCTCAGCATCACAAAATGGATGCTGCCACCACAGACACAAGTCTGACCTCCTGCTGCTGGGAGTCCTTCCAGCAAGGATGGCTTGGACAAAGGGTTTCCTGCCTTGGGAGGTGCTAGCACCACCCCAGACAGGACTTTGTGTATTGAGGTAGGGAGGCCTGAAAGGAATGAGACATGCCTGGGGCACACAAGGTGCCCTGTGCATACACCGGTTCAAACCAGTTGCTGGGGCATCCCAGCCCCAGCTCTGGCGGGAAACCGGACAAAGGATAGGGGGTGTAACCACCCCCCTTCCTGGTCCCACCCAGGGGAGGGACCTAGTCAGTAGTGCAGCCCCCTTTAGGAGAATAAAGGTAGGAGCTGGTCCCATTCCAAATTAGATTATCCTGAACTATTCAACAAGAAGAAACTCTGGCCTTCGACGTTCTGCTCCGCAGAAGACTGAAGAATCTCCCTTGTGGGCAAGGAGTGTCCACCCTGCAACTGCAGGCACCATCAAGCGTCCAGGGGCTTCACTTTGTCGTCTTCCCTCGAGGATCCAGACTTCAGAGCCCGACAAGACCCGGATTCCCAGACCTCTCCGACCTCAACTCACATCTGCAGCAAAGCTGAAACCCGTGGGTGCGACGAGACACGTGGGACCGGCCATCTTGAACGAACCTGCACTTCGCTTCCAGCACGACTCCCGAGGTAAACGCGACCAAGTGCTTTTGGGACTGAGAAGCCCCAGCCCCGAGCAGCCACTGCACCGAAGATCAGCCCTCCAGCATCCACGAGATCTGCGTGGGGTCCTTCTGCTTGTTTGCTGCTCGACGCGTTGTCTGGTCACTTGCCGGCTGGCTAGTGGCCTCCTAGACGACGAACCTTTGAATCTTTGCTGCTGGTCTGGTTGCTCCAGACTGGCCCTTGCTCCCTTCCAAAAGAGGGGCACCCCGGACTCTCCTAGTCTGCACCAGACGTCTTTTCCCTTCACTGCGTGGGTTGCCTTTGCCAAGGCCTGTTGACTCCAATCCCGGATCTGACACCGCCGACAGCGAGAGCCTGCGTGGGACAGCTCGTGCCTCCATCCTGGTTGTCGAAGATGCCTCCTGGTCCACGTGGCTGCAGAGTCAAGCGTCCACTCTTCACCTGATCGCGACGACAGCACCTGGTTCCTTCCTGGTTCTACACCGGTCACTGGCTAGTGACTTTGAACACTGTCCCCTCTGCTTTAAGGTCCTCTTCTTCACCGATCCACCCTTGGATCGTACTGGACATCTTCCTCCTGGTCGCCTGCAGCATCTTTTCTTTCAGGCTCCATTGACTTCAACGCGAGAACCCGACGCACTTTGACACCTATGCACCCGCGGCCCGTGGGTGAGGTAGCGAGAGCATTTCGGTGCTCAAGGGTAGTCTAACTGTCCTAGTGTCCAATTCCACAGTTGTTGTTGTCCTAACTAGTCAGGATTGTCCGTACTTACCTTTAACTTGAACTGTACTGTCCATAGACGTTGTTATGCATCTTGCGTGTGAGTTCACACTCTACACACGCGTTCCGTGGGCCTCCTATTACTTACCTGAAGTTAGTGTAGTGTGGTCCCATCGATCCTACAGCCTCTGGACAGCTCCATTCCTTTTATCGACTTTCACATTCCACTTACTTAGTATATGGTTTGTCGTGCCCCTAGGGCACCATTGTAATTTTGTGCAACTTGAAGTGTTTTTCGTAAGAGATTGTCATGTGCTTAGACCTCTGACCTCATAAAGAGTTCAGAGGTGTTTTTATTAATAAATATACTGTTTATTTTCATAACAACCTGTGTGGTGTCCTTTCATCTGGTATTCAAGGGGTTATATTGTGGTAAAACAGCTGGCTTTACATGCCAAAAGAGTTTAGCCTAAGACTGCTTTGTCCATGCTACCATTAGGATAGCTGGTCTATAAGGTTGACTTACAACCAATCACCATAAGGGTTGATTGGACTGATACAAGGTGATCACTAGAACTAGTGAGCATCATATATCAGGCCAACTTCTCACATTGGTGTGCAGCGGTTGGGATTTGAGCTTGCTGTTGTTTTTACCACATATAATCTTGAAATATCATTTGAAAGATCACATAAGGTACCTAGGTACATATAACAAGCTTAGAAATACTCTGAGTTCTACTGAACCAGCTGTTGTAGTAGAAAGGGCCTAGCACACCCTGACTACAACTCTTAGCAAGGGATCAGTAGGAAAACCCATAGTGTAGGTAAGTGCACCACTTATACCTCACTAGAAAGCATGTCTACCCATGGAGAGTCCTCAGAGACTCCCCAAGTGGTTAGTGACCCTCCACAGGTCCTTTCCAGATATGCAGCTCTCAGTTTCCAGGAGATGAGACAATTGTGTACCTCCAGGAAATTGAAACAGGGTTCTAACCCTACCACTCCTTTTCTGTTAGGTCTCTTAGAGACATATGATGCCAGAAGGGCTGCCAACACAGACCCCTCTAATCCAGATAGGAGCATGCCAGCCTTAGAAGGTACTCTTGGAGATACAGCCCTCCCTGAAACAGAAAACGTAGAAGAGGAGGAGGAAGAATAAGAACCATCTGGGGATGAGGCAGACAATGGTTCTGTGATAGTCAGCAGACTTACAAGGGCCAACTTAGACCTACATAGGGAAGGATCTGGGGGACCCCCAGTACTGACCCTGAGCAGGCCTAACTTTGGAGCTAGGAGAGATAGATCTCATTCTAGGGACTCCAGTAGATCTGTGCACTCTCATGCCTCTGCTCAGAGGAGAATGACTTCCCCTCAGAGGAGAGAGCATGAAGCAAGGATGAAGCAGGCTAATCTGAGGATCCAGAGGGAAGAACTTGCCCTTGCCAAAGAGAAGCTTGCCTTTGCTAGAGAGCAACAGTTGAGTGGGGTAGTCCCCACTGGTGGCAGCAATATCCCTAGGGATAGAGACAGGAGTTTGGATAATAGACACCTGAGTAAAATAGTGCCCTCCTATAAGACAGGAGATGATATCCACAAGTGAATAACTGCTTTGGAGAGAGCCTGCAAAGTACAGCAGGTACCCCAGAGTCAGTGGGCAGCTATATTGTGGCTCTCCTTTGAAGGTAAAGGTAGAGACAAGCTCCTCACTGTTAGAGATGAGGATGCAAATGATTACCAAGTCTTGAAAACTGCTCTGATTGATGGGTTTGGCTTAACCACTGAACAGTACAGGTTGATGTTCAGGGATACCCAGAAAACTCAGGCTCAAGATTGGACTGACTTTGTTGATTGTGCCACTAAGGCTCTGGAGGGCTGGTTACTGGGAAGTAAAGTTACTGATTACACAGGATTGTATAATCTAATTATGAGAGAGCAAATCTTAAATAATTGTCAGAACCAGTTGTTGCATCAGCACTTGATTGACTCAGATCTGACCTCTCCCCAAGAATTGGGAAAGAAGGCAGACAGATGGGTCAGGACAAGGGTCAAGCAGCAGAACCAGAACCAGGGGGGTGGCCAGAAGAAAGCAGACCAGAAGGGTAATGAGAATAAGCAAAATGACCAGAAGTCTTCAACAGGGCCCCAACAACCTAAGGAGGGTGGGTCACAAACTTCCCAAAATAATAAGAATGATGGTCCTAAGAAACCATGGTGCCAATACTGTAAAAGTAAGACTCACTGGTTTAGTGAGTGCATCAAGAAAGGCCAAACTCCTACCACTACTGTCCCTAAGACACCTGCACCCCCTAATACAGTTAGTAGTGGTAGTGTACCTCCCAAGGCTATAGTTGGGTTAACCCTGGGAACTGAGGTGGGTTCTGACTTAGTTAGAATTCCTACTCAGGCAGTTCTTGTTTGTACTGGGGACATGGATATGACCCCTACTGTAAGTCCTAGTACTCTGGGCAAATACAGACAAACGCCTTTAATTAATGGAAAAATGGCTCAGGCCTACAGGGACACATGTGCCAGTGTCACCATGGTGACACCAACATTTGTGGACCCGGACCAGATCATGCTAGGTTCAGATTACCTAGTGACCAATGCTAGCAATGTCACTACCAATCACAGTATGGCAGTTGTTAATTTCTCCTGGGGAGGGGTAACTGGCCTCAAAAGGGTTGTAGTTAGTTCAGACCTCCCAGTAGATTGTCTTTTGGGCAATGATTTGGAATCCTCACTGTGGTCAGATGTGGAGTACAGGACTCATGTAGAAATGCTAGGTCTCTCCTCATTTGTCCTTGCTGTGACTAGGTCACAGGCCAAGAAATGCCCAGCTGAACAAGTGCTGGATCCTGGAAGAATGGACCAGACACTACCCAAGAGAAGGAATGGTAGGGTTAAGGCAGAGCCTTCCCCCCCTGCCTCAGGTTGAGGATCAGCCCTCTCAGGAGGCTGACCCAGAGACCCCAGAAGGAACTGTCCTAGAAGAGCTTGAACCTGATCAGGTTGAGTTTCTTGGGACAGGGGGACCTTCCACGGCAGACTTGAGGCAGGCCCAATTAGATTGTTCCTCTCTTGAACCCCTCAGACAGCAGGCTGCTGCTGAGGCTGCAGGGAATGCTACAGGTGCCCATAAAGTTTATTGGGAAGATGGACTCCTATACTCTGAGGCAAGAGACCCCAAGCCTGGTGCTACCAGGAGGCTGGTCATTCCCTTGTCTCTTAGAGGTTTCCTTCTCACCTTAGCCCATGAGATTCCCCTTGCAGGTCACTTAGGCCAGAACAAGACTTGGGACAGGCTTGCCCCACACTTTCACTGGCCTCATATGTCTGAAGACACTAAAGAGTTTTGTCGCTCATGTGTCACCTGCCAAGCCAGTGGCAAATCAGGTGGCACAACAAAGCCCCCCCTTATACCACTACCTGTGGTGGGGGTTCCCTTTGAAAGAGTGGGGATTGACATTGTTGGACCAATGGACCCCTCAACAGCATCTGGGCACAGATGTATACTGGTGGTAGTGGATCATGCCACCAGGTATCCAGAAGCTATTCCCCTTAGGACCACTACAGCTCCTGTGGTGGGCAGGGCTCTAATTGGAGTTTTCTCCAGAGTGGGGTTTCCTAAGGAGGTTGTCTCTGACAGAGGTGCAAACTTCATGTCAGGATACTTGACTGCTATGTGGAAGGAGTGTGGAGTAAATTACAAATTTACCACACCCTATCACCCACAATGCAATGGGCTTGTTGAGAGATTCAACAAACCCCTCAAAGGGATGATAAAAGGGTTACCTGAAAAGCTCAGGCGAAGATGGGACATCCTTTTACCCTGTCTCCTGTTTGCTTACAGAGAGGTCCCACAGAAGGGGGTTGGTTACAGCCCTTTTGAGCTTCTGTTTGGGCATCCTGTAAGATGACCCCTATGTCTTGTGAAGGAAGGATGGGAGTTACCTCTCAAAAAGCCTAAGCTTGACAGAGTGGACTATGTACTCCGCTCCAGGATGGCAGAGTACATGGAGAAGGCATCTAAAAACCTTGAGGCCAGCCAAGAACTCCAAAAAGCTAGGCATGACCAAAAGGCTGTCCTAACTGTGTATAATGCAGGACAGAATGTGTGGGTGTTGGAGCCAGTGGCCCCAGCAGCTCTCCAAGACAAATGGTCTGGACCCCATACCATTATTGAGCAAAAGGGAGAGGTCACCTACTTGGTGGACATGGGAACTTCCAGGAGCCCCCACAGGGTGCTTCATGTAAACAGGCTCAAATCATTTGTCAACAGGGAGGACATGGGCTTGCTCATGGCCACAGATGAGGGGCAGGAGTGAAGTACTGGGTTTTTCAGAACCGGTACTGTACCGGTAACCCAGCGGTGTCAGGGTACACCCTAAGACTTCGGATTCTTCCTGATTAGACCACAGAAACTCAGAGTCTTCTAGGTGAAGTCAAAGATCGAATTTATTGGCTGCAACCAAGTAACAGGTATCCTAGAAGTACAACACAGTGTATATTCTCAGGAGACTGCTCAATCTTACAAAGCCAGTCTTCTCTTTTTATACAAAATATTATGCTTCAGGCAAACATTCTTAGGTTTACAGTTGACCATTCACATATTTTCACTACAAAGAAATAGCAGAGTCATGATGACAAGCCCACATTTCAGTTCGTCCAGCCCACAACAAATTACCCGGCAAGGCCCAACATTTTCATCAGATATCGGTGGACCCCCAATAAAAATGGGCACCTCCTCCTCGTAAAGCAAGTCATAAAGTAGGAAACAGGGACAGGTGTGTGCAAGATTAGGCGTGGTTTGTGTGTGATGAAAGGTTTATGGCATGTTGTGCCTTGGTGCTATCTCGTTCGGCCACTGGGAGAGGAACTGACCGAACAGGTTTGGCCTTGGGCAGTGGAATCAGCTTGCCCAGGTCAAAGAAAAGTCAAAGAAGGTGTACGTGTCCTTCAGGAATAGTGTTTGGCCTTAGTTCATTGGCCTATGTGAGGGCAACTCACAAAATGGCTGCCGTACACAAAATGGAACCCTAGGGTTCAGGACGAAAACTACGATTTAAAGGTGAAATCGTCACTTGAATATGACGAAAATGCTTGTACATGGTGTACTAGTCATTCTCGGTCTTCTGATATAAAAATCGACATGATACGATTATGTTTATAACACGGATCCAGAATTTTAAGTACTACAAACCCTCCTTTTGCCCTTACATAGGCAATAACCTATACTCATGCTAATCTGTGTCCAGGTCTATATTCCTAAAGTCATTGAGATGTTGCTGTAGCATCATCCTATTACTTAGCTCGTCCCTTGATACAGGTTTCCTTACACATGATGTAGCACATAGGCCACATATTGCAGGAGCACACTGCACGCACAGACAGAACAGGAAAAGAATGGCTAAAATCATCCCAACGACCATAAGAATTTTCCATCCCCAGGCGGATATCAGTTCCCAGAACCATCCCATAAATGACCAATCTCCTTTATCCACATGAATAGATTCAGAAATCTTATGCAGTTTGGAGATGGCCTGGTACACTGTTGGAGCGTTATCTGGAATGAAAACACAGCAACTCGATTGGATCAATTTACATACCCCACCTCGGTCTGCAAGTATGACGTCTAACGCGACCCTGTTCTGAAGGGTCATAAGACGATCCGACTGGAGCTCAGCAGTCAAGTTACTAAGGGCACTGGCAGTTTCAACTACGGTGGATTCAACCACCCTTGTCAATTGCCTAATGTTCCTGCTGTTAACCATGGGTCCCCAGAACGGCAGAAAACCCCTCATGAAGTCTCCAAATTCTTGTTCTGCAGTGTCCTCTTTACTGAAGACACCTCTAACTATCCTTGTTTTATGGTAATCTGCCACAGCTGTGTAGGTGGGAGGCAACAGGAATGAAACAAAGCATGTGCCTGAAAAGTCAGGGGGCAACCATGTATAGGCTCTATCATGGCAGATGAAATAGGTACCCTTAGCTGCTAAAAATGAAGGGGAAGTCTGAGACGCAAAAACCTACGTCTCAGTACAGATACTTTTCCCTAACTGAGCTCTGGGATTCTTGCCAATACCTTGCAGACATAAGTGACCCTGATGGGGTACAATCCAAATCGGGGAAGATCTCTTAGCTTGCTGTTTCTCACTCAGAGTAACTCCATATCCGGTCACGTTCCATCCTATATATACTAGTGTCTCTTCCCTCGGGATAGTCTCATAGGAGATATCTTCCTTAACCATGTCTACTAAACCCTTAACTAGAGCACTATTCTTAGGATTATCTTCCACAAAACGTAGGGGGTAGGTCTCATGTGCGTAGATGAACATTGTTCTGTATGCCCACACAGAACCATTGTGGCTGAAAGGCAGGACCAGATAAGGGATACCCTTATCCGTTGTGTGAGGCATAAGACCACACACCCAACAGTTAGTAGTGTTCATTACTAGTTGGTGTTGGTCCAAAAGCTGAACGAAGGAGTTATTAATAAACTCTAATCTCCTAGCGGATTCATGTTCAGGAAGAGGTTGAAAAGAATGTGAGGAAATAGTAGTAGGAGGAGGTATGGGCGATGAAGTGGGTGTAAGTGTCACTCGAAAAGAGAATAAAACATATCCTATGAAAAACATCATTACACTGAATAACATGAAAATGCACAATATCAAAAAGCTTTTCTTGGTCATCATTTTACATATTCTGCTTTTAAAGTTCATTTCTTTGGCAGGTCTCTCCATCTCGAAAAACTCAATCCTCTCTAATATGCTGCTCGCGATGGTTGGGTGTTCTATGCTAAGGAATGCTTCTGTCAGTCCAGGGCAACTCCCTTAGACCAACCAGAACTGTCGACCTAACATCTCCAGCTGCACCCCAAAGACTTTGGGCAACCGCGACCCTACAGCGGAACCCGGATGGTGGTTCGAAAAACAAAAATAAAAAAGTTTCCCAGATGGGAGAGCTGCACTTTCAAAAATAGCAAAGAAAAGGAATATCTTTATTTGTCCATAGTTCTCGGCCTCAGATTATATCTTTTCTTCCCGGTTACTGTTTGATCTTGAAACAGGAGTTCAGGCTCTGCAGTGTCCAATCGGATTGACGGCAGCACAGCTTTTTGCAAGAGATTGTCACTTTCTTGTTCTGAAATTGTTCCTTTTATACGTGCATCGCTAAAAGGCAGAAAACGAGGCACAGTTTTAGTCTCTGAGTCAGCGACACCCTCCTGGACCCACCGGTCGTACGGCAGAGGCAAAGGCACCCTCTTGCAATGTACACCGTGTATCCAGTGCTTCTTCCCTTCTACTCGAACGGCTGATCTTGTTGAGAGAAGTACTAGGTGAGGGCCGGTCCACCTGGGCTGGTCATTCTTTGTGCGCTTAAAATTTTTCACCAGCACCCAGGATCCAGGATCGATGTGATGACCTGGAGCTTCAGAGGCTTGAGGCAGAGTATCGTGAACCTGTTGGTGTAAAACACGCAATTTAGACGTCAATTCGTACAAATAGTCAAGCAAAACAGGGTGTTCGATTTCACTAAATTTTGTGGGCCTTGGCACTCCCCATATGTTGGCCGGGCGGCTGAAAACTATCTCGTATGGACTAAGTCCCACTCGCGAATGCACAGTCATTCTTGTTGATAGGAGTGCTAAGGGCAGGGCGTCAGGCCATTTAAGACCAGAGCTCGCTTGAATTTTGGCCAATTTTAGCTTTAGCGTGCCATTATAGCATTATACTAGTCCAGCTGATTGGGGGTGATTTGCAGCGTGGAATTTCTGCTGGATGCCTAGCCCTTCACATACTTTCTTCATCACTCGTCCCACAAATTCACTTCCATTGTCACTCCAGACCATTCTCGGCATTCCAAATCTAGGGAAAAACTCTTTCACAAGGGCTTTAGCTGTGGATAAGGCAGTGTTGTCCTTTAGGGGATATGCTTCCACCCATCTTGAAAAGGCACAAACAACAACGAGTACGTATTTTAAATTGTTGCACCTCTCCATGTGGATGAAATCTAGCTGCAAAACCTCGAACGGATACGTTGGAGGCGCAAAATGACCAGCTGGAGTTGGGGTTCCCCTACCAGGGTTGTATTTCAGACACACCATACAATTCTTGACCACATTCTCCGCACACTTAGGAATTCCTGCATTTTGCCATACTGGAGCCAACATCTTACAAATCCCTTTCACACTGATGTGAGCCATTCCATGGGCCATTGTAACCACTGCAAGCACATACGCATCGGGCAACAACCATCTCTGATGCTCTGACAATTCAATCCAACAACCATTGGTATCCATTTTACCCGTACTTTCTCTCCACACACTCAATTCTTTCTCTGTAGCCTCAGCTTGAATAGATTTCACACTCTCTATTGTATCTTCACACATTCCAACGTCACCAATCCATCTTGCTGGGCCTGCAACATACATTCGACTCATCACATTCCTTGCTGTTTCTTTTGCGATTTCGTCAGCAAATGCATTTCCACGACCAACATCATCAGTCACCTTTTTGTGTGCGCTACATTTCACAATCGCAACTTGCAAGGGCAGAGTAAGTGATTCAAGAAGCTCATTCACCAACTGACCATGCTGAATCTTAGCTCCATGCGAAGTCAGGAACCCACGTTCTTTCCACAATCGTCCAAAACTGTGAGCCACACCAAATGCATACTGGCTGTCGGTATATATGGTCACTTTCATTCCTTTCGACAACACACACGCTCGTGTAAGTGCAATCAACTCTGCTGCTTGAGCTGAATTATGTGGGATACGTGCAGCTTCAACAATCGTATGCAAAGTCGTGACAGCATATGCCGCAGTCGTATCTCCATTCGGAAGCTTGAAGCACGAACCATCCACCCATAATGTACCATCACACTTTACAAGAGGAGTATCTTGGAGGTCTATTCTCCCTTTCGTTTCTTCTTCTGTTCTGAGAAAACAATCATGCTTTTCAGAAGCATCTAGCTCTGCTACAATTGGCAACAACGTAGCTGGATTAAGTGTGTTGCATCTTTTTATGTGTACATGACTCGCTAACAGTGTCAACTCGTAACCTGACAATCGAGCACTAGTTAAGTGCTGTGTCTTGGTCCTGTTTAACAATGTGTCCACTGCATGTGGAACCATCACAATCAATGTATTATTCATCACTAAACCAGCAGACTGTCGAATAGAAACAGCTGCTGCTGCTGTGGCTCTTAAACAACTTGGCAATGCTTTAGCTACCGGGTCCAAAGTCGACGAAAAATACGCACATGGAAGCTGCTTGCCTCCGAACAACTGTGTCAACACTGACAATGCACAACCTTCTTTCTCATGGACATATAATGTAAAGGGCTTACTGTAGTCGGGGGAACCCAACACAGGAGCCGAACATAATGCATCACGCAATTCGGAAAAACTTTTCTGACACTCTTCAGACCACGGGACGGGATTCGGTGTATCTTTACAAGTTAATGCCACCAAAGGTTTGGCCAGCAAGGAAAAATTTGGTATCCATTGCCTGCAATATGATGTAATGCCTAGGAAAGCACGTACTTCTCTCTGTGTTCTTGGCACACTCAACTTCGCTATTGCCTGAAATCTTTCTGGGGTCAGTTTCCTTCCCTCCTTTGATAAGAGATGACCTAAGTAGGTCACTTCTTGTCAACAATATTGCAATTTTTAGAGAGACACATTGTGATGCAAATCACACAAATGACGCAACAATGACAACGTGGCTTCTTTACAGATTTCCTCAGTATCTGCAGCGACAAGTAAATCATCAACGTACTGGACAAGGGTAGCACCATCAGGTAAAACAATCGTATCAAGTTGTGTTTTTAAGGCTTGACTATATATCGATGGACTTTCACAGTAGCCCTGGGGAGCGCGTTTAAAGCGGAAGCTTCGACCTCCTAAACTGAAGCCGAAAATATCCCTACTCTCCTCGGCAATCGGGATGCTGAAGAAGGCATTCTTCAAGTCAATCACCGAAAACCATGTCGCGGAAGCTGGAATCATAGTCAATAGGGCAGTGATATCAGGAACAACTGGAAATTGTGGCACAAATATTTTATTGACCTCTCTAAGATCAATCACGAATCTGTAAACAGGTGGCTGGGAAGGATCAGTACGCTTCAAGACAGGCAGAACAGGACTATTGCAAATGTTGCCTCTTGTCTCTTCAATTACATCTTTTTCAATCAAATCATAAATGATCGCTAGCAAGGCTTGTTCACCTTCACTAGAGATTTTGTATTGTGGAATACGTGGCATTTTAACATTGTCTTTCAATGTTACAACATATGGCGGTATTTCCAAAAGACCTACATCATTAAGACCAGTACCCCAAAGGATATTAGGGAGAGATGACAATTCTGTTGGAAGTTTGTCCTTTGACAAATACATTGAAGAAATCACTTTCTTATCCAGTGTAAGTTGTACTCCTGAAGGAGAACAATATAACGTCGCATACAATCTTTTCAACAAGTCCAGTCCTAACAAGTTTTCACCACAACCTGTCGTCAGAATAAGGGGTGCTTCAAATTCACAAGGTCCAATAGAAAGGGACATAGGACTAGAAACTGGGTTTCTAACCGGGCGCCAGAAAAACCTACTGAATCATTCGTTTCGCCAGACAAAGGTGCGCCAGGGAGTTTAGAGTGCATAATAGAACTCTTTGTAGCACCAGTATCCAACAGAAAAGGCTCTGACACACCTGCTGTAATCACCTCAACATAAGGTCCACTCTGATCTACTGGAACTGAAACAACTCCCTCTCTTTGTCTACGGCTGTCCTAGCAATCATTACCTTCCATGTCCTCATCCTCTGCATAGTAGTCATCAGCATAGTACTGAGCTGTCCTACCGGACGCGTTATTCTGCTGATCAAACCTGTTCATTGAATTTTGAGGTGGAAAGGAACGCGCGTTCTGGGGGAAATTTCCACGTCCTCTACCTCTAGGTGCTTGTGAAATACCTCGACCTCTTGCGCTGGAAACACCATTCATGCGCTGTAATAAATCAGGACAACTACTTTTAAAATGACCCTCCTCTTTACAATATGCACACTGATTAGGGCCTACAGGAAAACGTTGTTGAGGATATTTGGTCCTTTGCGTGTCTCTCTGAAACTGCTGAGGCTGCTGATAGTTACTCTGAGCACTACGAGGCGGGTACGCCTGCTGTAAAAGGACCTTCGTTTTTAACTCTTTCGTTTTCTTCTCTGCTCTATCTTTCTCATCTTTATCTCTATTTTCATAATACTGTGAAGTAGCCAATATCTGTGCTGAAGAGTATACAGCCCACGAACTTTCTGAATCTTTCAATTTCTTACACAACTCGGGAAGCAAATTGTGCACGAACTTGTCAACGAACAACCGTTGACCACCTTCTGTACTCATATCTTGACCACTGTGGTCGATAAATGTTTCTTCAAACCTGGTAAAGAAATCAGACACCGTTTCATCTTTCTTCTGCTTACACGCAGACAATTTATCCCAATTCACACGCATCGCAGGCATTAAAGTCTTCATGTAATTAATGATCCTACCAGGGAGATCTGCTACTAAAGGCTCTGGTTTAGCACCACCAACTTGTCGGGCATCTGCAGCAGCAATATTAGCCCATGAGTCACCTAACTCTTGATCATGATCCGCATGACAAATCTTTCCCCATAAAGGCTGTGGAACAACATTTCCAAACAACATGTCTATGTCGGCTAAATTCATAATGCAAGAATCTGCAGTCTGTGACAATTCCTTGTAATACCCTGCAGGATTCTTACGAGGATCAGGAAATGTCTGATTAAGGGCCAATACTTCAGCTCGCTTCCAAGGAACATGTACCCAAACACGCTGAAAGTGTGCCGGTATAGCTGGGGGAACCTTATTTGGACCAGCCGCTACTTCTTCCTTCCATACTGGAGGTACTTCTCTCATTGGGTACTGTCTTACCTTCTTTTTAACAGAGGAATAAGACTCAAACAATGACCGAGAAACACCCTCACTTCTCAACGACAACAACGTCGCAACTGCTTTCTTAACATCTGAACCCACAACTGCGCCTTTTCCAAACTCGAACCGTATATGACATAACTCAGGTGGATTGGGCTCCAAATCATTTTCCTCTAAATCCTCACTCTGGAAAGTACACATTTTCTCAAAAACGTATCTCTGTTTCGGTGCTTCCCACTGATGGAAGACATCCATAACAGATTCTAATTCATATCTTGTTGGTTCAGTAACCCATTTATGCACCAAATAATTCAGCGTGTCCTTCTCCCTAGAATCAGGCAGTTGGCTACGCAACTGTGTACGCTCTGAGGTGGGGGGTCATGCTTGTTGCCCCAAAGAAGGGATATTGAAGGCTAGTGACCGTGCTAGTCACTCTTTGTCGAACAGAGGGAGAATTCGATGAAAAGACAAGCGGAAAAGCAGGGGGAGGCAAGGCAGATGCAGAGGCAGTGTCAGAAGGAATACCAGGAGTGGGAGTCGATATAGTAGTCAAAGTTGTAGGAAGTAAAGGCAGAGCAGATGTCAAAGGCGGTGGCCCTTGAGGAGGCTGCACCGGAAGAGTAGGGGCCAACTGAAGAGCAGCTGGTGGCTGAAGAGCAGGAGGCAATACAACCAAAGGTTGCGCAGCTAAAGGCTGCGGAGGTGCCGTAGCATTCTGCGCATAAGGGGGTGGCGAACTCAATAAATGTGACATTAGGGGGTCTTTTTCAAGATCTTTTGCTGCATCTTGCTGAAGAGGCGGCAAAACTGGATAACATTTATCGATTCCCATTTTACGTTGCCTATGCAACTGCTCGCTCACCTGTTCCTCTTCATTATCTTTACTGCATAGCAGCTTGCATTATCGAGATACCCCTTTCTCTCTTATTTTTCTTCTCTAAATTAATTTCTCTCTGTTTGGCTTCCTTACGCCATAGGCGGAAAGAGTCAAACATCGCCGGCCGGGCTTTCTTTTTGAAAAGTTTCACCTCGAGATTATCTAAAACCTCCGTGTCAAAGCTACCATATTGGGGCCATTTTAAAACACCATCTTTTCTGGTGTATTTGATCCACACTTCGTTACATGTGATGGGGCCTACTCTATGTTTCACATAAAGTTCATATGTTGGAGTTCCAATCGGAGGAACCGGACACGAGTCCTCCAATCGGGAATCCCTATTACAACCAAGACAACACAAATTTCCAAGTCTGCTAAACCCAGGCATCTTCGCTCACTAGTCTAGCTTCAAACTTCAAAGGATTATCGAATACGATATTCTCGTGAATACACGATTCCTTCGGCTTTGGCCCTTGCAAGTTCCAAATCAAAGATCCCAAGGGGATACCCAAAACTAAGGACTGGGAGACGCTCCACTTATACTTAACTGAGGTATCGATGACGTCTCCAGAAGACTCGTCTATCGTTTCGCTCTACCAAACATCAAGGGTCCAAATCAGGGCGATAGCCAGGGCAGCAGTCCTGCGTAGCCGTCGGGAAGTGGAGAACCTCGCAGCAAAGACTTTCGGACCACGTCGACACGCAGGGGTCGATGAAGTGGCGGCCTTCCTCCAGAATTTTCACACGAAGCTCCTCACGAACCTCTGGCTTGGACCGGTACCGCTGGTATCGACCCACGTTGGGCGCCAACTGAAGTACTGGGTTTTTCAGAACCGGTACTGAACCGGTAACCCAGCGGTGTCAGGTTACACCCTAAGACTTCGGATTCTTCCTGATTAGACCACAGAAACTCAGAGTCTTCAAGGTGAAGTCAAAGATCGAATTTATTGGCTGCAACCAAGTAACAGGTATCCTAGAAGTACAACACGGTGTATATTCTCAGGAGACTGCTCAATCTTACAAAGCCAGTCTTCTCTTTTTATACAAAATATTATGCTTCAGGCAAACATTCTTAGGTTTACAGTTGACCATTCACATATGGGCCACTGGGAGAGGAACTGACCGAACAGGTTTGGCCTTGGGCAGTGGAGTCAGCTTGCCCAGGTCAAAGAAAAGTGAAAGAAGGTGTACGTGTCCTTCAGGAATAGTGTTTGGCCTTAGTTCATTGGCCTATGTGAGGGCAACTCACAAAATGGCTGCCGTACACAAAATGGAACCCAAGGGTTCAGGACGAAAACTACGATTTAAAGGTGAAATCGTCACTTGAATATGACAAAAATGCTTGTACATGGTGTACTAGTCATTCTCGGTCTTCTGATATAAAAATCATCATGATACGATTATGTTTATAACACGGGTCCAGAATTTTAAGTACTACAGGAGGAAGAGAGTGACCCTCTCCCAGACCTGCTCACTCAGAACCCTGATGATGGGTCGGTAGATGGAGTAGTCTTTTCTGACAGCCTCTCAAAACATCAACAAGAGGATTGTAAACAGGTTCTTCAATCCTTCAGGCAAATGTTTTCACTGACCCCCAGTCAGACAAACCGGTGCACCCATGAGGTGGACACTGGTGACAGTCTGCCTGTCAAGAGTAAAATCTACAGGCAACCTGACCACGTCAGTGACTGCATTAAGAAAGAAGTCCAAAAGATGTTGGAATTGGGAGTCATAATTGATCCCTCAGAGAGCCCTTGGGCTAGTCCTGTAGTTCTAGTGCCTAAACCTCACACCCAGGATGGTAAGAGAGAGAGGAGGTTTTGTGTAGACTACAGGGGTCTCAATGCTGTCACTAAGACAGATGCCCATCCAATACCTACGGCAGATGAACTGATAGATAAGTTGGCTTCTGCAACTTTCTTAAGTACATTTGACCTCACAGCTGGTTATTGGCAGATCAGGTTAGCTGAGGATGCCAAGGCCAAAACAGCATTTTCTACCCCAGGAGGTCATTACCAATTTGTGGTGATGCCCTTTGGTTTGAAAAATGCACCTGCCACTTTTCAAAGGTTGGTGAACCAAGTTCTCACTGGGTTGGATGACTTCTGTGCAGCATATCTAGATGATATTGCTGTCTTTAGCTCCACCTGGGAGGATCACCTGATCCACCTGAGGAAAGGTTTGGAGGCCCTGCAAAAGGCAGGCCTCACTATCAAGGCTACTAAGTGCCAGATAGGGCAGAGTCAGGTTGTATACCTGGGCCACCTTGTGGGTGGAGGCCAGGTTCAACCATTGGAGAGCAAGATACAGGCCATAAAGGACTGGGCTCCTCCAACCACCCAGACACAGGTCAGAGCTTTCTTGGGCCTGTCTGGCTACTATAGGAAGTTTGTCAAAAATTATGGGTCCATTGTGACACCACTTAATGACTTGACAAGCAAGAAAATGCCAAAGAATGTTCAGTGGACAGTTAGCTGTCAGAAGGCATTTGATGACCTAAAGCAGGCCATGTGTACTGCACCTATTCTCAAGAGTCCTGACTACTCCAAAACCTTCATTGTCCAAACAGATGCATCTGAGTTGGGTGTGGGAGCTGTTCTTTCTCAACTGAATATTGATGGTCATGACCAGCCCATTGCTTTTATAAGCAGAAGGCTGACCCCTAGAGAGAAACGTTGGTCAGCTATTGAGAGGGAGGCCTTTGCTGTGGTTTGGGCCCTAAGAAGTTGAGGCCATACTTCTTTGGAACTCACTTCAAGATTCAGACCGACCATAAGCCCCTCTTATGGCTAAATCAGATGAAGGGTGAAAACCCCAAACTTCTTAGGTGGTCCATTTCCCTACAGGGGATGGACTTTACAGTGGAGCACAGACCAGGGACTGACCATGGCAATGCAGATGGTCTCTCCAGGTATTTCCACTTAGAACAGGAAGACTCACCTGGTCAAGGTTAGTTTAATGTCCCTAAGTTTGGGGGGGGTTATGTAGGAGAGTGGGGTCTGCAATCCTATGGTCACCCCAGATTTTTGCTTTTTGCTTCACTGGTTTACGACTTTCCCTGGCTGTGGGCCTGCTAATCAGACCCACAGCCTAGCTGTTCTCTCTCTAAATTGACAACCATGTACTTTAGGTGCATTTACCAATTGGTACTGGGCCACCTTATCAGTCCCTGTACAGTATACCTTAGGTATCCAGGGCATAGGTGTACCCAGGGCCTACCAGGGGCTGAAGCATGTATTATGCCACCCCTGGCTGGCCATCTAAAAGTGGCACAACTGGCTGCATGACAGCTGGGGCAAGGTGGTGTAATCACCCTTTGCTATAGATATAGTATACCTATATCTGTTATGTTATGTTATGTTAGTGGCATTTGTAATGCGCACAGCTGCTCCAGCGAAGGAGCGTCCCGGCGCCCGACAGGGTGGCCACACAACATAACTAGGGAACAGAATATTTTAAAATTTTACGTTTAATAGTGCTGGGAAAACAAAAAGGTCTTAACGGCCCTGCGAAAGGAAAGCAGGTCGACAAGGGTCCGGATTTTCAGAGGGAGGGCGTTCCATAGTGCGGCTGCTCGCACCCTAAAGGAGCGTCCCCCAGCTCGACTACGTTTAAAGCGTGGAGCTGCTGCTAATTCCTGATCCGAGGAACGGAGGGAGCGGCCAGGGATATAAGGACACAAAAGATGGTGCAGGATTGGAGCAGAAGGGCCTTTTAGGATCTTAAAGGACATACAAAGCACCTTGAAGTGGATCCGCTGCCTAACAGGCAGCCAATGTAGCGCACACAAGGTGTGGGAGACCGAACAAAACCTAGGGAGGCCCACAACTGCTCTGGCTGCTGCATTTTGCACTCTCTGGAGACGAGTAAGCTCGGCCTGATTTAACCCTATAAAGAGGGAGCTGGCATAGTCTAGCCGAGTCAATTCCGTCGCCTGAACCACAAGTTGACGGGTTGCGGCATCAAAGTATTTGAGTGCAGGTCTCAGATTACGTAGGATGCCAAAGCAGCAGGCCGCCGTCCTCTTGGTGTGGCCGACAAAGTTGAGTGAGGGGTCCAACCACACCCCCAGATTTTTGATCTCCGAGACCGGAGTGGGGGTGGGTCCCAACTCAGAAGGCCACCAAGTATCTCCCCAAAGTTCCGTCCGTTTACCAAAGACCATGACCTCTGTTTTTTTGGCATTCAGTTGGAGACAGTTAGACGTCATCCAACTGGCCACCGCCCGAAGTCCATCTCTGAATCTGGAGGCCTCCACCCCGGAGTCCCCGCTGATCGTGACCGCTAGCTGGGTATCATCTGCGTATGACACCATGGTCATACCGCAGAGCTTCACAACCTCAGCCAGCGGCCTCACATAAAGATTGAACAACGTGGGACTCAGCGAGGAACCCTGCGGGACCCCAAGAGACAGAGGATGGGATTTGGACTGATAGGGCGGGGCAGTCACACAGAAGGAACGATCCGCAAGAAACGAACGGAACCACTGTAGTGCAGTGCCAGTCACACCAGCCTCCTCGAGGCGTTGCAGGAGAATCCCATGCGAGACAGTGTCAAAGGCGGCGCTCAGATATAACAAAACAAGCGCCGCCGTTTGACCTGCATCAAGCAGTGCCCGCAGATGCTCGACCCCCAAAATGAACACATATATTCCTATCAGTAACTCCTATGGAAGGCCTTATCAATCCTGAAGGCAGAGTGCTTGGAATTATGTGAGATGGTGCTCTGGCATGAGCTGAGCCCGTTTGCAGCTTGCGGAACCAAGTCCTAATAGCTGTTCCATGATAACGCTATACCATATACTCTTAAGTGCATTAGCAACCTCGCGGTTAAATGCTAACTCTGGTATAACATTATCAAAACATGTCGAGTAAGGTGTCATACGATTTGGAATACTACCCCCTCGCCAATTCTGGTGACGGGGGTAGCATTCCACCCTTCTAGAGGGACACGACATGTATGTAACTGTGAACCCCGGTTAAAGTTAACTCGAGCCTCAGCATCACAAAATGGATGCTGCCACCACAGACACAAGTCTGACCTCCTGCTGCTGGGAGTCCTTCCAGCAAGGATGGCTTGGACAAAGGGTTTCCTGCCTTGGTAGGTGCTAGCACCACCCCAGACAGGACTTTGTGTATTGAGGTAGGGAGGCCTGAAAGGAATGACACATGCCTGGGGCACACAAGGTGCCCTGTGCATACACCAGTTCAAACCAGTTGCTGGGGCATCCCAGCCCCAGCTCTGGCGGGAAACCGGACAAAGGATAGGGGGTGTAACCACCCCGTTCCTGGTCCCACCCAGGGGAGGGACCTAGTCAGTAGTGCAGCCCCCTTTAGGAGAATAAAGGTAGGAGCTGGTCCCATTCCAAATTAGATTATCCTGAACTATTCAACAAGAAGAAACTCTGGCCTTCGACGTTCTGCTCCACAGAAGACTGAAGAATCTCCCTTGTGGGCAAGGAGTGTCCACCCTGCAACTGCAGGCACCATCAAGCGTCCAGCGGCTTCACTTTGTCGTCTTCCCTTGAGGATCCAGACTTCAGAGCCCGATGAGACCCGGATTCCCAGACCTCTCCGACCTCAACTCACATCTGCAGCAAAGCTGCCCATGGGTGCGACGAGACATGTGGGACCGGCCATCTTGAACGAACCTGCACTTTGCTTCCAGCACGACTCCCGATGTAAACTCGACCAAGTGCTTTAGGGACTGAGAAGCCCTATCCCCGAGCAGCCCCTGCACCGAAGATCAGCCCTCCAGCATCCACGAGATCTGCGTGGGGCCCTTCTGCTTGTTTGCTGCTTGACGCGTTGTCTGGTCACTTGCCAGCTGGCTAGTGGCCGCCTAGACAACAAACCTTTGAATCTTTGCTGCTGGTCTGGTTGCTCCAGACTGGCCCTGGCTCCCTTCCAAAAGAGGGGCACCCCGGACTCTCCTAGTCCGCACCAGACGTCTTTTTCTTTCACCGCGTGGGTTGCCTTTGCCAAGGCCTGTTGACTCCAATCCTGGATCCGACACCGCCGACAGTGAGAGAATGCGTGGGACAGCTCGTGCCTCCATCCTGGTTGTCGAAGACGCCTCCTGATCCACGTGGCTGCAGAGTCAAGCGTCCACTCTTCACCTGATCGCGACGACAGCAACTGGTTCCTTCCTGGTTCCACACCGGTCACTGGCTAGTGACTTTGAACACTGTCCCCTCTGCTTTCAGGTCCTCTTCTTCACCGATCCACCCTTGGATCGCACAGGACATCTTCCTCCTGGTCGCCTGCAGCATCTTTTCTTTTAGGCTCCATTGACTTCAACGCGAGAACCCGACGCACTTTGACACCTATGCACCCGCGGCCCGTTGGTGAGGTAACAAGAGCATTTCGGTGCTCAAGGGTAGTCTAACTGTCCTAGTGTCCAATTCCACAGTCGTTGTTGTCCTAACTAGTCAGGATTGTCCGTACTTACCTTTAACTTGAACTGTACTGTCCATAGACGTTGTTACGCATCTCGCGTGTGAGTTCACACTCTGCACACGCGTTCCGTGGGCCTCCTATTACTTACCTGAAGTTAGTGTAGCGTGGTCCCATCGATCCTACAGCCTCTGGACAGCTCCATTCCTTTTATCGACTTTCACATTCCACTTACTTAGTATATGGTTTGTCGTGCCCCTAGGGCACCATTGTAATTTCGTGCAACTTGAAGTGTTTTTCGTAAGAGATTGTCATGTGCTTGGTGTCCAGTAAAGCACGGAATTCTGAAACAGCATTTAGTAAAACAAAATTCAACAAATCGGAGCTCATATGTTTCAGGTGCTGTAGTAAGTCTAATCTGGGGAATACCAAATTCTGTTTTGCCCTAAATAAGACTCATTTCAAGTGCGGTAGAAAAGGACACCTTGCACAGATGTGCAAAGTAACATCGACCCCAAAACCCTAACATGCACACTCTCAAAGCCATTGAAGATGGTTTGTATGAGGAGAGCAATGTATTGTTAATGGTGTCCTCTTAGACTGTGCACACTGATGGAGAAGTAGAAATATCTGCTTTGCTGAGATCACGTAAAAGGAAAGCTCTGGTTTGTGTGGTTTTTGTGAACAACCGGTAAAATAACTTCTTGGCTGATTCTGGCTCTCCTTTCACTCTCATAAACCAGAAGGATTTTGGAGAGTTGGAAGACATTCAGCTACAACATGTATAAAGATCTTTGCCTATGGGGGTAGGAGGGTGGATGTTGTAGGGAAATTTGAGGGTAGTGTGGACTTTAATGGTAATTCTGCAACTGGACCTGTTTATGATGTGACAGAGGGCACACATCTGTTGGGATGGCAAGAACAAGGGGAGTTAGGAATAATCTTGGACCCCAATCATCCTGACATGGTGTTATCTAGTCGGAAGATGAAAGGAACTAGTAATGTTTCTCTGTCATCTACTTCTTCCTGTACTGGCATGCTGGGGCATTTGATGGCTGATGAATGGGTCCAGAACTATCCTGAGGTGTTTAGTGAATGTCTAGGCAAGCTGAAAGGTTTTCAGCACAAAATCATTCTCAAGGAGAGTGCACAAGAGGTTGCCCATAGAGTGCGCAAAGTACCTCCGAGTCTGCAAAATGAAATATGTGTGGAGTTGAAAAGGTTGTGTGGAATGGGCATAATTGAACCCATTGAAGGGTCTGAGTGGTTGGCGCCCATAGTTTTGGCACGCAAGGCTGACAAAGCTATGAGACTTTGTTTAGACTTGCTTGATCTTAGCTCCAATATTTGGATTGATCCCCAACCTTTGCCAAACATCAATGAAGTGTTGGCAACGTTGGATGGTGCCAAGTTTTTCACTTCATTAGACGTCTCTTTAGCATACTATCAGGTTGAGTTATGTAAGGAATCCAGGCATCTCACGTCTTTCGTCACGCCCAAAGGGGCTTAGCACTATGTCTGTATGCCTTTTTTGGTTTAGCGTCAGCATCAGCAGTATTCCAACCTCTGTAGGGGAGTTATGTAAGGATTCCAGGCATCTCACGTCTTTCTCCATGCCCAAAGGGGCTTACCACTATGTCTGTATGCCTTTTGGTTTAGAGTCAGCATCAGCGGTATTCCAACCTCTGTAGGGGAGTTTATTTAGAAATACCATGGTAGTTTTGTTCTTCCAGGATGACATACTGATTTATGGGAAGACTGAATCTGAACGCAATGCGAGAGTGAAAGAGGTTCTGGATATTGTGAAATAAAGTGCTTTAACTCTGAGGAGGGACAAGTGTAAGTTTTTCCAGGAAGGCGTGGACTATTTGGGTCACCACATTTCAGCCAAGGGTGTGGAGCCTAGGATGAAAATGTTGGAAGCTATACAAAAGTTTCCCAGACTGCATTCCTTTCTTGGGTTGTCGGAGTATTATGCCAAATTAATTTGAAATTTCTCTGATAAAATTGTGTTTGCACAATTTGATGAAAAAGAATAACAGATTTGTATGGAACGAGGAGTGTGAAGACAGTTTTGAACGTATCAAAAAGGAAACTGTGTTGGCCCGACTACTAAGATCATTCAACATCAACAATGTGACAATCGGGTCTGCTGATGCAAGCAATGTGGGTCTTGGTGCTGTCCTCATGCAGAAAAGGCATTGCAGTTCTGAAGAAACCATTGCATTTGCATCATGGACCTTGCAAGGGGAGGAAGGCGACTATTCCACCATCGCAAGAGAGGCTTTGGCGGTGTGCTGGGGTGTGCAACATTTTAGGAATATCCTTTGAGTTAATGTATTTGTTCTCAGAACTGGTCATAGGCCACTGCTGGATCTGTTTACTACTGAAGGGGCCAGCAGAGGTACTCCGTGCATTGCCAAGTGGCAGTACAGGCTGCAGGGATTTCATTACAAACTTGAGTATGTGGCTGATGCTAAGAACTTCCTAGCTGACTGTTTATCGAGGTTACCCCAATAAGATGCTGCTGAATGGGAGGAATCTGTTGATGAGTTGGAGTTTGTGTGTTTGGTATCTTATGTGAATGATGTGGCTAAGGGTGTGTGAGGGTGGGCGTACCGCAGGCCGGAAAAGCAGGCAAGGAGGCCAGATGTAGTGGGCTATGCCGGTTTTTATTAGTGTTTAAGGCAAGGAAACAAGAGCGGGAACATGAGAACAAAGTCTTTGTCCCAGGGTCCGGGTTCTGCGTCGGGCTTGGGTCCAGTTCCTTGCTGCAGGGTCTTCTGGCTGGTCCGACGTCGGGGAGGAACCTCGGAGGTAAGTAAGAGAAACAAGAGACCTGTTAGTCCCGCCGGGGTTCTCAGGAGAACCCTACTACCGTCACCCGGGTCGTGTGGGAGAGAAAGGAGTGACTGTGAGGCGGGGAGGAATCGAGAGGGGGGAGGGAAAAACTAGAGCGTGTCAGGTAAGGGTGTGAGGGGGGGGAGGATACTTACAAAGTGAGGGTGCTTTACAATCTTCTACAGTGCTCTTACGACTATGTTCGTGCTTAGAAGGGAGATATTTACATAGGATCTATCAGGAGCACCTAGAGAGCTCTGAGGGGGATTACGGGTACTCACACGGTCCGCCGTGACTCTCCGGTGAGTCACGGCCGCTCTCCAGCCACCTCCTCAGGTCTCCACCAGTCCTCCGTCCACACGTCTTCTTCGGTCTCCTCTTCTCCTTCCACGGCTCCAGTTCGAGTGTCCTGCCACGATACTCCAACGGCGTTCTGGTCCCAGGTCTCGGCTTTTCCCTGTTCTCACGCTGCCATGGGGGTGGTACTTCCGGGGTCAGAGGGTTGTCCTTCCTCTGGTCGCAGGTCTCTGGTTGGCTCCTGCAAGAGAGAGGAGGGCGGGATTCCGTTGGTCACGGGTGTCTCGCCTTCTTCTGTTGCTGTCATCGGGAAGCGTTTGCGGGGATGCAGTCCCGGCGGAAAGGAAGGTAATACAGGCGGATGTGGGCGTTTTCGGGGTAGCGGGGCCCGGGTCGCCGCCTCACATCCCCTTCCCCTAGCTGTTTGTACGGGTTGGAGGGGTCGGAGCAAGGGGTTAGCGGGAAAGGTAATCGGCATTGCCTTGGTCCGACCCTTTTCGGTGGAAAGTCTTGAAGTGGAAGGGCTGCAGAGATAGGAACCAGCGGAGGACACGGTCGTTCTGCCCTTTGTTCCGTGCCATCCATTCCAAGGGGGCGTGATCGGTATAGAGGACAAAGTCTCTGCCTTCCAGGTAGTAACATAGGCTTTCTACGGCCCACTTTATGGCCAAGGCTTCTTTTTCCACTACAGCATAGTTCTTTTCTCTGGGGAACAGTTTGCGACTCAAATAGAGAACAGTTTTCTCGTTCCCTAGAACATCTTTCTGTGATAGCACTGCCCCTAACCCTTGGTCGGAAGCATCTGTCTGTAAAATGAAAGGAAGTGAGTAATCAGGGCTCACCAGGACCGGACTGGAGGTCAGGGCATGTTTTAGGTCCGTGAAAGCGTGCCATAAAATGGGAGTGGGGTTTCTCAGGATCTCCTCAGCTTTGACCGTTTTCTTCAGTATATCTGTGAGGGGTGCTGCTCTCTGTGAAAAGTTGGGCACGAACCGCCGATAATACCCCAGAAGCCCTAAAAAGGCTCAAAGGTCTTTTTTAGTGTGTGGGAAGGGTATGGATCGGATGGCCACTGTCTTACTTTCTTGGGGTCTTATCAGGCCGTCCCCTAGGAGATACCCTAGGTATTGTACTGTTTTTGCCGCTAGGGTACTTTTGGCGGGGTTGATAGCAAAGCCAAAGGAGCCAAGGGTAGAGACAATGTTGTAGAGATGGACCAAGTGTTGTGCCCAACTGTCACTAAAAATGACAATGTCGTCTAAATAGGCCCCGGCGTACTGGGAGTGGGGCCGTAGTACGTGGTTCATGCCACGCTGAAAGGTAGCCGGGGCTCCATGAAGCCCAAAGGGCATGACTATAAATTGGTACAACCCCTCAGGAGTGGAAAAGGCGGTTTTCTTCTTGTCCTCTTCTCTGAAGGGTATCTGCCAATACCCTTTGCAGAGATCAAGGGTGGAGATGTATTTCGCTTTTCCAATCCTCTCGATCATCTCATCGACCCTGGGCAAGGGATAGGTGTCAAAGCGAGACACCTTATTGACTTCCCGGAAGTCAATACAGAACCTGACAGACCCGTCAGGTTTCGGGACGAGGACAATAGGGGAGTTCCAATCGCTGACTGAGGGCTCTATGATCCCCATTCTTTGCATCTCCTCCATTTCCTGTTTTATGACAATCCTACGGGCCTCAGGGACCCTATAGGGCCGTAAACGGACAACTGTCCCGGGTTCGGTTTGTATCACATGCTCAGTGATGGACGTTCTGCCCGGAGTGGAGGAGAAGACCCCTTTTACAGGCGTTAGGGCTTCTTGGAGTTCAATTGATAGTGCAGGGTCCAGATCGGGATCAAGACAGGGGTCAAAAGGAAAAGAAGGTGGGAGACCGGTCCCGTATAACACCGTCCGGGGTCCTTCCCACTTCTTTAAGAGGTTTACATGATAAATCTGGGACGTACCCCGAGTGGGGTCCAACTCCACCTCGTAGGTAACCGGTGTCACCTGCTGTCGAATGGTGTAGGGGCCCTGCCATTGACCCAGGAGCTTCTGGTCTGAGGAGGGCATCATGAGGAGGACCAAATTGCCTACAGCGGTTTTTGGTGCCCTTGTCATACTGCCTCTTCTGGGATGATTGGGCGCTCTCTAGGTTCTGCCTAACTATTTCCCGGATCACCAACAGGTGAGTTTTCCGGTTTTCTAGGTATTCGGGGACAGGACGGGTGCAATCTGGTTCCGCTTCCCAGGCTTCCTGAGCCGTGTCGAGCAAAGTAAGAGGGGGACGACCATACAACAATTCGTAGGGGGAATATCCAAGGCTACTCTGGGTTTTACACCGAATGGCAAAAAGGGCCAATGGTAGCATGTCTTCCCATCGCTTGGCTTCCAAACCCAAAAGTTTTTTTAGCGTTTGTTTGATTGTGGCATTAAACTGCTCTACCAAACCGTCGGTTTGAGGATGATAGGCGGAGGTTCTGATTTGTTTGATCCCCAATTGGGAACAAACGTTCTTCATGAGAACAGAAACAAAAGGCGTGCCCTGATCGGTCAGGATTTCCCGGGGAAACCCCACTCTGGCGAATATCGAAATAAGGGCTTTGGCGATGTTTTGGGCTGTGGGTTGGCGTAAAGGGACAGCTTCGGGGAAGCGAGTGGCATAATCGACTATGACCAGCGCATAGCGGCACCCACTTCGTGAGGGTAAGAGGGGTCCTATTATGTCCTATTCTACTAAACGGCACGTCAATGATGGGGAGGGGTTGTAAGGGCACCCTAGGGGGTCGATAACGGCTATTCTTTTGGCAGACCGTGCATTCACAGCAGTAGGTTTTAATCCTTTGGTACACGCCCGGCCAGTAAAACTTCTCGAGGACCGTCTGACTAGTCTTCTCATCACCGAAATGGCCGCCTAACAGGTGACTATGGGCTAAGAAGAGGACTTTATCCTGAAAAGGGGCGGGGACTAATAGCTGTGGGTTCTGTTGTGCCCCCCCTTTTCTGTATAGTAACCCGTTCCTATTAAAGAAGTAGGGACCTACTTGTAAGGGATCCTCGTTCTCTAGGGCCCTTCCCCAGGCTTCTTGTAGGTGGGAGTCCTCTTGTTGGGCTGCCCTGAATTCCCGGTCTGTCTGCCAGGGGTGTTCTTCCGGGAGAGCGGGATATGCAGACGTATAGTCCTTTTTTTCTCTTCTCTTCTGGTTCCTGGACTTGGGTGGTTTCGGATTGGTATCCGGGAACGCCTCCCCCTTCGAATAAGGGGCTTCTTTCCACCACTGGGTCAGGGAGTCAGTGGTGTCCTGGAGGAGAGAAGGCAGCCCAGGGTAGTCGCTCCCCAATATGGCTTGCTCAGGAAGAGCCGGCACAAGACCCACTGTGAGGCTGGTGGGGTATCGTTTGGTGTCTCCGTTGACACATTGTATGGCTACGATACCCGTAGGGGTACCAAGTGGGCGGTCTAGGTCCTGAGGTCAGAGCACGCTTTGTCGGCACCCGGTATCCGCAAGGGCCATGACTCGTTGTCCATTTATGGACACAGGGCAGTGGAAAGGGGGAGGTGAGGTCCCCGGAGTGGCACACACATAGTTTCTCACAATGCCGATCTCCATCGGCTCTTCCTTCTGGGGACATACGCGGGCGATGTGTCCGAAACCCCCACAGGAATAACACTGGGGTCCTGGGTTGGGGGGCCGGAACAGGACCGGTGCTGGAAACACAGGAGGTGGGTCTGTTCTTCGGGGCAATGGGGGTCTTGGAGGGCGAGGAGCCGTTGCGTTGTGGGGTCGGTGTTGTTGTTCCTCCTTGCCCCGTTGATGCTCTTGGGCTCTGCTAAAGGCACAGGCGATTTCTATGGCCGTCTCCAGGGTGAGGTGGGAATGTTGCCTTACCCATCGTTGGGTCGCTGGGTATAGGGAATTCATGAACTGTTCGAGATATATTTTCTCGAGGATGTCTTCTTTAGTGGCGGCCTCAGGTTTCAGCCATCTATTTGCAAGATCTTTAATACGAAATGAGAGGGCCCTTGGATTCTCTTGGGGTCTCTCCCTCGCTTGTCTCAGTTTTACCCTATAGGTGTCATCGTCTATACCAAGACGTTCTAGTATGCATTTCTTTATGTCAGCATACGGTGTGTTTCCCTGCACATTGGCCTGTAGGTCGCCGGTGAGAAGAGGTCCAAGGTATTGGCCCCATCGGTCCACCGACCAGTTGGCGGCCTGGGCCAACCTCTCAAAGTTGGTGAAGAAGTAGTCCGCATCTTCTCCGGGGACGTACTTCTGTAGGACTACTGAAGGGAGTGAGGTCACGGGCCTTGGTTGTCCCAGGGCGTCGGTCAGTTTCCCCATCGCTTGTTCATGGAAGACCCCCTGGCCTTTAAGGACGTCGTGAAGCTGTCCCCGGTCATCTTCCGCGGTCTTCAAAAACTGCTCCATCAGTTTCCCAAACTGTTCTTGTGATTCCGCCATTTTTCTCACCACGGCCTCCATGCTTCCAGCGGATCCCACGTCTGACACCAGTTGTGAGGGTGGGCGTACCACAGGCCGGAAAAGCAGGCAAGGAGGCCGGATGTAGTGGGCTATGCCGGTTTTTATTAGTGTTTAAGGCAAGGAAACAAGAGCGGGAACGTGAGAACAAAGTCTTTGTCCGAGGGTCCGGGTTCTGCGTCGGGCTTGGGTCCAGTTCCTTGCTGCAGGGTCTTCTGGCTAGTCCGACGTCAGGGAGGAACCTCGGAGGTAAGTAAGAGAAACAAGAGACCTGTTAGTCCCGCCGGGGTTCTCAGGAGAACCCTACTACCGTCACCCGGGTCGTGTGGGAGAGAAAGGAGTGACTGTGAGGCGGGGAGGAATCGACAGGGGGGGAGGGAAAAATGAGAGCGTGTCAGGTAAGGGCGTGAGGGGGAGGATACTTACAAAGTGAGGGTGCTTTACAATCTTCTACAGTGCTCTTACGACTATGTTCGTGCTTAGAAGGGAGATATTTACATAGGATCTATCAGGAGCACCTAGCGAGCTCTGAGGGGGATTACGGGTACTCACACGGTCCGCCATGACTCTCCGGTGAGTCACGGGCGCTCTCCAGCCACCTCCTCAGGTCTCCACCAGTCCTCCGTCCACACGTCTTTTTCGGTCTCCTCTTCTCCTTCCACGGCTCCAGTTCGAGTGTCCTGCCACGATACTCCAACGGCGTTCTGGTCCCAGGTCTCGGCTTTTCCCTGTTCTGACGCTGCCATGGGGGTGGTACTTCCGGGGTCAGAGGGTTGTCCTTCCTCTGGTCGCAGGTCTCTGGTTGGCTCCTGCAAGAGAGAGGAGGGCGGGATTCCGTTGGTCACGGGTGTCTCGCCTTCTTCTGTTGCTGTCATCAGGAAGCGTTCGCGGGGATGCAGTCCTGGCGGAAAGGAAGGTAATACAGGCGGATGTGGGCGTTTTCGGGGTAGGGGGGCCCGGGTCGCCGCCTCACAGGGTGCTTTGACTGAACAGGAATGGTTGAGTGCAGTGTCAACGAATGAGAAGCTCAAGGCGGTGGAAAATTCAGTTTCTGTTGGTTGGTCCGATTGTAACCCACGGAATTAATTCCATACAGGGGGTTGGTGAGGAATTGTCCGTAGTGAGGGGTATCTTGCGCTGGTGTGGTCAGTTAGTGGTCCCTAGTAGAATGCGCAAGAAGATTTTAGACCTAGCCTAGCCTAGGGTCATCTGGGCATTCAGGCCATGAAACTGAGAGTAGGGGAAGAGTTTTGGTGGCCAGGAGTAGACAGGGTTATTGAACACTATGCTCATGATTGCTGCATGTGTGTACTCAGTGACAAGACCAAATTCATGTGTCCTTCCCCTATTTTGTTTTTGGTCCTCATATAACCTACGTGAGATAAGCATCCTCTAAGTCTTAGCCATCCCAATTACTTGTATCTTGGGGTCTAATCTCAGCTGATGTTCACAAGACACAGCCTGCACTGTACACCATGAGCATGAGCTGACCAAGAGGTGTAATCATTGGACACATGTAGTGTTGTTGTTAAGTTCCACTGCGTTCTGTTCCTCGTGAAGCTTTCCTGGTCTTCACGAGGAACAAGTAGTATGCGTTAGGCAGGCTCATGGGCATGTTTGGGTTCAACATGTGCATGCGCTCAAGTGGGAGCTGTGTTGTTGTTTATGTTTGGAAATGGTACGTTGTAACGAAGGCGGTTTCAGGGTCTTACCGGCAGATGCGAGTTGGTGTTTGAACTGGAGGCCACTTTGTCTTCTTCTGGAACTTAATCTTTAATAAAGGTCCCATTTCATCAAATATTTATTGTGTATTTACTACACAAATATTGGCGACGAGGTTCTTCAAGGAGTTTAGCCATGCGTAAATCATTTATGGCAATTTCACCTTTTTCGACAATTTCTTCGCTCCTTCTGATTTTCAAGACCGGATTTGATTGGCCGCTTCTGCCTTCCAGTGCTGATTTATAAACTCTTATTGGACCAGCTTCCTTTCTTCTCACCAATCGGTATATAAATTACTCTTTATTGCACCTTGGCTAATGATACTGGCACGACGAAAGCTAGTGCATTTTTTCCTTCAACTGATTCGTGATTCTCTTCAAGCGCTGCTCTTGGTACGCCGAGTCTCCAGTTGGGTGCGATTTATAAAGGATTGTATTCTCCTTTACAAGGTGAGACTTCTGCGCTGACACACTCAGCATATTTGTGTGTTTCGCATCGCTGATTCACACAGCATAAAAACATTCCTATAACGGTCATTTCGGAGCTTAAGTACTGACTTACACAACCTATTGGTGTGTTTCCTTTCTCCGATGCTCACAGCATTTCACTAGTGTTCATTTCACGTTATTTCTGTGTTTATATGTATTACTTCGCTTATTAAGTGTGATTGCGCTATGTTATGAGCATTACTCCGCTTAGTAATTGTGAAAGTCCCAGTTAGTGACATATTCATTATTCAAACTTCATTTTTATTAATCCTTTTGACATTGTGTACTTATTCAACCTACTTAACATTATGTCTACTCCTCAGACTAGTATTATTGTCAATCCTCCCAAGGAATTCCTTTGTGTTCCTGATGATCCACCTGTAGCTTGGATTCAATGGAAAGAGTATTTTATTAATTATCTCTTCACCATTGACCACGCCAACAAATTGTCTAATGAAAGAAAAAAGGTATTTTAATGCATAGTCCTGGGCCAGAAGGTTTAAGGATTTACAACAAATTAAATAAAGAGTCCGCAGGAGGTGATGAAAATGTATTTAATCAAGCTATTACGCATCTTGACATTGCTTTTTCACCTAAAGTATGTACAGGAGTAACCAGATTCAAATTTTTCCAAAGAAAACAACTTAAGCATGAATCTATTGATGATTAAGTCATGGCTCTTCAAAAAAGTAGCCATTGACTGCAGGTTTGGTGTTATTGAGGAAGAATTGATCAGAGATCAGTGGTGATGCATTCCTTTGACCTTAATATTCAAGATAGATTATGGAGCAATGGCGATAATCCGCTCAAAGACGTTCTTGCAGTAGCTCGCAAAGGTGAATTATCTGGCAGGTGCGCCAAAGCACTCAAAGAATCAAATGGTCATCAAGTAGGAACAACCTCTAAAGAAACTGTGGCCAGAATTTTGTCAAATAAAAAAGGGAATTTCACAAACAAAAACCATTTTAAGAAAGAGTCAACTTCTAATAAAGAATACCGCTGTTTCAGGTGTGATAGTAAAAATCACTTAGCAAATGACAAAAAGTGCCCAGCAATTAGAAGTCGTTGTTCCATTTGTGGGAGAGTTGACCATTTTACTAAGGTATGCCATGATAAAAAATCTAATAGAGTTAAGTATGTTGAAGAAAATGACCTTATTTCTAATGATGATGACAGTGAGGATGACCAACATAGTACTTCTAATCCCAACAATAGTGTAGTTTTGAATATTTGTAATGACAAACAGTCTAATAAACCCATGTGTACTTTGTCTATAGGTGGTGTAAATATTTACATCGCTGCAGATTCAGGGTCACCCTTTACAATTATTAATGAATCAGTTTGGAGGGATAAAATCATCAATAAAATTGGATCAAACCTGTTACCCCCTAACATTGCTCCTGAAAGTTTTAACGGGGATCCTATAGATCTTCTAGGCTTCAGGAACCTTTTGTTTAGATTCAAACACAGAAGTGCACTTTGCAAAATGTATGTCTCTAAAATTGGTCCATCTGTGTTGTGCTGGAAAGATCAGAAAAAGTTGAACATCATATTAGATCTCAACGGTACAGAACAAGTTGTAATCTTAGATGAAGGTGACTCTTTAGGCAAGTCTTTACGCAATGAATTTCCTAAGGTCTTTTCGGGATCTATGGGGAGAATTAAAGGTTTTGAACATTGTATTCGCCTAAAACCTGATGCTACTCCCAAAGTCTATAAATTGAGAAATATCCCATTTGCTGTCAGAGAGGAAGTAGCCAATTAAATAAATAGACTGGCAAAAGATGGTGTCATTGAGCCAATTGAGAGTTCTCAATGGATTTCTCCGTTGGTCGCAGCCAGGAAGGCCAATGAAAAAATTAGGCTCTGCATTGATTTGCGCCATTTAAATACTAATATTCAAATTGATCAATTTCCCCTTCCAAAAATTAATGAAATAATATAAAAAACGAGAAATATGCAGGTGTTTTCCACGATTTACTTATCGCAAGCATATCACCATATACCCTTATCTAATTCTTGTAAGGATTTCACTGCTTTTGTATCTCATATTGGTTGTTTCAGGTACACCAGGATGCCTTTTGGCCTGGCATCGGCTGCTGCGGTGTTTCAGCGTTTGATGCACAACATTTTTGGTCACCTAAGTTATGTGTTAATTTTCCAAGACGATATCTTAATTATGGGAAAAGACAATGATGATCACAAAGAAAAACTTATGGAAGTACTCTCCTTATTGAACAAATTTGGATTGACTGTTGAATATTTGAAATGCAAATTTGCTTCTTCCAGTGTTAATTATTTGGGTCATGAAATCAGTGCTTTAGGCATACGTCCCAAAACAAAATTAGTCTCTGCAATAACTGATGCACCCAATCCCAAAAATAAAGATGTAGGAGGTCATTCTAAGATTTGGTTGAATTTTTCTCTAAGTTTGTTAAAAATTTTGCAGGTAGACCCCACCATATTAGGCAACTTTTAAAGGCAAAGGCTGAATTTGTATGGTGTAACTCTTGTAAGAAGGAATTGAAGATATAAAACTTGCCATTGCTCAAGCTCCAGCTCTACAGGGTTACAACCCTTTGGGAAAAAAAGTCATCACCACTGATGCCAGCACCACTGGTATTGGTGCAGTGTTTTTTCCAAATTGATAGGAATGGCAAGGAATTCATTGTAGCTTATGCTTCTAGGTCGATGTCTCCGGCTGAATGTAGATATGCAGTTATTGAACGAGAAGCCCTTGCCTGCGCCTGGTCTTTAGAACATTTTAGGATGTATATTTGGGGCAAGGAGGTTGTCATTAAATGTGACCACAAACCGTTGGTTAAAGTATTGTCAAATGTAGGAATGAATAACGTCTCTACGAGATTGGCAAGAATTTCTATGAGACTCTTGGATTACATTTCTAAAGTTGTTTACATTCCTGGTAAGGAGAATGCCATAGCAGACTTTCTCTCTAGATTTTCCACCCAGCTAGTAGAAAATCAGGTCTCATGGGAAGTTCAAATTTTCAAGACTCTACAGTCTTATAGAGTATCCTTATCTGAAGCTACTAAGTTTTTCCCGTTTGAAACCATGAGAGGAAGGAAACCGAGATTCAAGTGGGTACCAAGTTGGATAAAAATCAATTCAGATGTAAGATGGTCTTCTTCTGAAATAGTGGAAAATGTGCATAAGAAACATGATGTATATAAAAAATGTTATGATAAAAAACATGGTACTAAAAAGGTAAAGTTATCGATTGGTCAGCTGGTTAAAGTTAAGAAACCTGGTTTTGTTCACAAAGGTACCAGCAGATTTTACAATCCTCAACGCATTGTTCAGAATAAAAAAAATGCTGTTATTTTGGATGACGGAAAGTGTTGGAATCTCAAAAGAATTGCCTTGTGTTAACAACCCATTTTTGTAACACAACAAGATCCGGTCCAGAAATCTCCAGCTGATAGTACAAGCAAAAATGAGGAACAGCTAATCCTGGAGAGGAACTCTTCCACCGTTGGGAAAGAACATAAGGACACTCTTGGTACAAAAAGAATTATCAAGAAACCTCGAGCTCTACAAGATTTTGTTTGTTATTAAAATTCAAGAGAAAGACTCTGATCCCCTAATTTGAGAAATGTATGCCGTTTCCTCTGTAGATATCTTGCATGTTGTAACGCAAGTTATTGTGGTATATGGAACCCATACCTTAGTCTCTCAGGAAAGCAGAAACAGATCCTTTTGGGACCCCCTGATAAGGCCTGGGGGGTCAGGGGCACTCTACCCTGCCCCCTTTTCATGTTCTCAACTATTACATGTCACTCTCTTCTGTACCTACACAAAATGGCGGCGAGAGGGTGCATCAGAGACAGACAGTGAGAGAAAGGAGGCAGGAGATGAAGAAGAGATGTCAAATACACATTGGAGAAAATATAGTGGGAGAAGGGAAGTAACTATGAGTAAACTTACTATGTAACATAAAAATGTTGCAGTCTATACTATAAGTCTTAGTTTATACTACAATCACTTCGCTATTACCTCATAAATTACAAATAAAAATGAATAATGTCTCAAACAATTTTTAATTTCTAAATATAAATGTATTCTTCTGAATTTTCATAATTTAAAAGAACTATTTACATGTCTTCATCAGGAATTTCCTCTTCAATCACACCATCAGGAATCTCCTCATCAAAAGTCTGCAAAGTTGATTCCTGGAACTCTATGGTCTCCAAACATTCGATAAATTGGCCGTCAAGAGACTGATCAAAAAATCCCTCATGTCATCTCCTCCAACAGAAACTTCTTCATTACTGGTACTATCAATAAGTGGGACATTAAAAATGTCCATAAAAGTAGTGGAAAATTCAAAAGAAATTTTGACGGTCTCTGTATTGTGATCCATTTCATTTTGAAATTTCTTGCTGTAAATTGCAGAAAAAAATAATCACTTTCATTTATCGTTTTTAGTAATACATAATATAAAACTAGCTTTATCAAGTATTTATTTCTTTTCAATTAATGTGCACAAATTTGATCAAATACTTTATATAACTATATCATTAGAGTTAAGTCACTGTAGAGGTCAAGTTGACAAAGGTACTTCAGAGTTTTTAACAGTGAAGTTATCTTTGGGTAGTGTATAGTATCAGGCAGTAACTAGAAATATAAAGCACTGCATGTGATGAAGCCTAAATCAATCCATAACTATAACAGAAGGACAGTAAATAACTAACAGAAAACATTTTTCCAATTAACTTAAAGTGTACAACGTATTTCCCCTTACAAATTAACAACTCACCTTTTAGAAAGTAAGAGAAAAGTTAGTACTGTGTAAATCTCACACCAGAAATTGAACACAAACAATTCCTCACAAGTGTACCTCAGACAGTACTATGACAAAATGGCCGTGTTTCCCTCTCATTTTTGATATATACATAACCAATCAAACTTAATCACACACAAATTCATAACCAAAGTAACATTTTAATTGGTTCTAAATTTCAACACTTTCAAATGTGTTTTCCCCATGCAATTTTCTATAGGACATTTAGACACGGCTACAGCCAGAACGGCTGAACGGAATTACACCAAACTTGGCAAAATGGTAGGGACTGGTACGCAGAAGTGCCTTTTCAATATTTGGTGAAAATTGCTCCAGTGGTTTTTACGAAAATTAACTTTAAAAACACATTTATATATATGTGCGCGCTTCGAGTGCTTACCGGTATGCGTACCGGGGAGCGCACCCGGCGCGCCACGGGAGTGCGCGAGCGGAAAGCTGATTGGCTCTCGGGTGTCTGTCAACAATCCAAACAGTCCGGAGAGTCCGCCATCTTGTGTCTCGGTAGAATCGAGACACAAGAGGTGAAAAAAAAAGGGGGAATACTATAAAACGGGGCAAGGTAGAGACCCCCTGACCCCCTAGGTTTTCTGAGGGGGGCCTAGAAGGACCCTGAAGGGCAAAAAACTATTTCTTTTTTAATTTTCACGGGGTAAGCGCTGGGTGCGTTCCCATGTACGCTTCCCGGTACGCGTACCCTGAGCGCACCACGGGGTAAAACAGTGAAAAAAATTAGAGTAAAAAATAATTTAGAGTGCTTAGAGGTAGGGTAGCTCTGAAAAGAGTTGTTGTATTATGTGGGTGTTTTTTGTACCTACAAGTAGGTACCGATGCAGAGTCTAAAATTCAAGAAGACTCTATTCCCCTCATCTGTAAAATGCACACCATCTCTCCTATAAATGCCTTGCATGTTGTAACGCAAGTTGTTGTGGTATATAGAACCCATACCATAGTCTCTGAGGAAAGCAGAAACCGATTTATTCACATGTTTCCTTGCTTTCTCAATCTGTGGACAAAATTGGTTGGACCAGTTCCATTTTTGCCTTTGGCGTATATTAGAATATACTAAGGCAGTTTTTGGAAAAAGTGACATCAATTGCCCAAAGATGTCCTTTAAAAGCATTTCCAGACCTACACCAGTCAAAGTGCCCAGGTCATTTCCACCACAGTGCACAATTATGAGGTCAGGGTGTGGTAGATGCATAAAGGATTTTACCAATGGTATCAATTGGTGACATCTCAATCCTCTCTGTCCAATCCACATAATATCCACATTTGGTAAATCAAGGTTGTGAATACCTCTGTTTGCTGCATATTTTTCACTCCAGTGAACAAAGCTATGACCCACAATCCAGACTTTAGGCATCTTGAAGGTAGATGTGGTTGTATTCAGATGAGTTGTGGAAATGAAATGGCAGTTTAAAAGTAGGAGTTTTAAAAAAAAAGTGGTTGAGATTCAGTGCACTTGAAAAACAAGAAATGATTGGTGGTTTCTTAAAATTATCCACTGAAAATTAGGGTGCATGCTTGTGTTTTTTGAAAGTAGTAATTCTAATGGTTGAGAAAAAGTCTTTGAAAGAAACATTACACATGATTAGCTAGTATATTGAGAGGTCAAACACCCTTGCTGAGTTCATTTGCAGCATAGTATGATGAACTTTTCACCTGTGTGCTGAGCTGGAGGGGAGTTACCATGGTAACAGGCTGAATGAGCACTGGGGGGATGGGTGAATATTATGTGAGTTTGAAAGTGTTGAAATGTAGAGCCAATTAAAATGTTAGTTTGGTTTTGAAATAGTGTGGGAAGAATTTTGATTGGTTAAGTCCAGGGATATGTGTGAAGAATTACAGGGAATCAGGGCCATTTGTGGTTGCAGTGTTTGAGGTGCATTTCAGAGATTCTGCTTAAGAAAATCTGGTGTGTGTGACTGACACTGTTCTAAATCTTCAAAATCATTTTTAAAGGCGAGTAATGATTCATTTAATATAGATAGAGTGCTGTATGCACTATGGGGAAGATTAAGAAGCATATTGGGCTTCTTTATTCTTGCATTGTGTGTTATGTTTTTTTGTAATGCTGGCCAAAAAATGAATTGAGCATATTGGAAATGTATTTTGGAAATGAGTCAGGTTTCTGCCTTGTAATGTATTGGTCATTTAAATGCGCTGTGCTCTGTGTCTTAAACGAATTAGTATGCTACATTATTTTTGTCAAAATGTATGGCTTTTACATTTTTGACAAGGATCATACTGAGTGTCTGTGTGAAATAAGGAATTATATTTTCACATTTGTCAATAATGTCACCTGTGTCTGCTCACAGTTTGCATCTCTAAGCTTAAAGGGTACTTTGTGCCTGTGTCTCACCTCACTCTGTGCCTGTGTGTCATCTCACTCTGTGTCTGCCCCATCTCTCTCTTTGTGTGTGTCATTTGTCTGTTTGCATGTGTCTCATCTTACTCTGGTAAATGTTTTATGGTACAAAGTATGGCTTTAATATTTTTGACTAGAATCACACTGAGGGTCTGTGTGAAATAAGGAATTATATTTTCACATTTGTCAATAATGTCACCTGTGTCTGCTCACAGTTTGCATCTCTTAGCTTAAAGAGTACTCTGTGCCTGTGTCTCACCTCACTCTGTGCCTGTGTGTCATCTCACTCTGTGCCTGCCCCATCTCTCTCTTTGTGTGTAATATTTGGTAAAATGTATGGCTTTAACATTTTTGACAAGGGTCACGCTGAGTGTCTGTGTGAAATAAGGAATTATATTTTCATATTTTTCAATAATGTTACCTGTGTCTGCTCACAGTTTTCATCTCTTAGCTTAAAGGGTACTCTGTGCCTGTGTCTCACCTCACTCTGTGCCTGTGTGTCATCTCAGTCTGTGCCTGGCCCATCTCTCTTTTTGTGTGTGACATTTGTCTGTTTGCGTGTGTCTCATCTCACTCTGGTAAATGTTTTATGGTAAAAAGTATGGTTTTAATATTTTTGACAAGGATCACACTGAGTGTCTGTATGAAATAAGGAGTTATATTTTCACATTTTTCAATAATGTCACCTTTGTCTGCTCCCAGTTTGCATCTCTTAGCTTAAAGGGTACTCTGTGCCTGTGTCTCACCTCACTCTGTGCCTGTGTGTCATCTCACTCTGTGCTTGCCCCATCTCTCTCTTTGTGTGTGTCATTTGGTAAAATGTTTGGCTTTAACATTTTTGACAAGGATCACACTGAGTGTCTGTGTGAAATAAGGAATTATATTTTCATATTTTTCAATAATGTCACCTGTGTCTGCTCACAGTTTGCATCCCTTAGCTTAAAGGGTGCTCTGTGCCTGTGTCTCACCTCATTCTGTGCCTGTGTGTCATCTCACTCTGTGCCTGCCCCATCTCTCTTTTTGTGTGTGTCATTTGTCTGTTTGCGTGTGTCTCATCTCACTCTCGTAAATGTTTTATGGTAAAAAGTATGGTTTTAACATTTTTGACAAGGATCACACTGAGTGACTGTGTGAAATAAGGAATTATATTTTCACAAAAAGAGAGAGATAGGGCAGGCGCAGAGTGAGATGACACACAGGCACAGAGTGAGGTGAGACACAGGCACAGAGTACCCTTTAAGCTTAGAGATGCAAACTGTGAGCAGACACATGTGACATTATTGAAAAATTTGAAAATATAATTCCTTATTTCACACAGACACTCAGTGTGATCCTTGTCAAAAAAATAAAGCTATTATTGACTGTTTATTAGTTGAACCTTATGGGCACTATGCCCTTTATTGTCGTTTTTAAACACTAAGTATTTTTTCACTGTTTATGCTTTGAAACTACTTCAGCTGAACCCATTTGGATATTTTCCCTATAAATGCCTTTGTCTGTGTCTATGACACGTCATGTGATCAAGCCTCGTTGGTGGAGGCGAAACGCGTCATGGTGGATTGCAGGCTGGCAAATTGGCACAAATAAATCACTGAAACTGGCACTTACTTGGTGGTTCTGCTCTTTCGTTATTCGGCGTGAAGTGGCTGTGAATGACGATCTTCTGAAGCTAATAGTATCTGGGAGCTTCCTGGGTGCGAGCGGAACCCCTCTCCGACGTTTGGGCAAGAACACGGCAGGAAGCTGTGACTCCGTGACTCCGTGAACCGGAACCGGAATCGAAACCTGACTCCGGTAGGAGGAAGCCGTGGATGCCCCTGCGAGTGAGCACACGTCTGTCCGGAACTGAAGGAGCCCATATCACCGAAGAAGGATTGAGGTGTGCGGCAGCCCTATCTGGGTAAGACAGCGAACGCATAGCGCAGTGGAGACTGTGCCTGGTGGGAACGCGGGAAACTTCAAACACGCAGCCCGCCGGTGTTTTCAGTGAGCCATATTCAAACAAGCCATAACTAGCAATGTCCGCCGCCGTGTTAAGACACAGGGAGCAGGCTGCCGAATCGGTCTTCGAAACCCCGGCTGGGGGAGACTTTGCTTCAGTCACCCAACAACCCGACAAGGGGAACACGAACCCGACAATTAGGGATTTGTTTAGTAAATTAGAAAAACTCACCAAGAAGGAACAGGCAAAGTGGTGGGAGAACAAATCCCTCTCACGGTATCTTGAAGTGGGACGGGTCCCGAGGGGTCTCCACAGTACGCTGGCACCAAGTTATGACAGTCCGGACCCACTAATGCTGGAAGAGTGGGCTGCGGCAAATTTGGAGTCCTCGGCAAAACTATTGAGAATTTTAGTTAAATATGCGGAAAGTTACAGAATAAAATTGCAAACTGAAATTGAGGCATCGGAAGTGGAGCTGGCAAAAGTCGATATTAAGAAAATGAGGGAGGACATGGAAATCCGACTGGCTAAGGAGGAAGATATTATTAAAAAGCGAAAAGCCTTTACATTTGAGAGAGATAGACTGGACTATTTGAATGGGCATATTTTCACTTTCGCACGCAGATATGATGGAATTAAGGCACAAATTGGTAAAATGGGGCAAAAGCCAAGAGAAGCGGCGTCGATATCTGCCTCCTCCACTGATCTGAGCTCAGCGGCAGAAAGTGAAACAGAGGGAGGTCCCTCAAGAGGTCAAGGATTGGGGTTTACAAAACTTACCCCCGCACAGGAGGTGAGCTGTCTGTGCGAAAACCGAAGAGACACTTTGAGATCGAGCTCGCACCCAAAAACCTCTCAAGGAAACAAAGGGCAAATCGCAAATGGCTCGAACGCCGGAAATGCCATAGGAGCAGGTGGGGAGAGAAAAAGCAATCGGGGCAAGTGGAACAAAAAGCGGGGACAGACGCTAGTGCCCCTTCAATAATTAACCTGACAGATACTTTGTTAACATCAAAGGAGATTGCCATCCTATCCCTGGGACTTTCATACTGTCCACCTAGGGACTTTAACTACGCGAATACGCCGACAAAGGTACAAAGCCCCTCCTTACTAACTGCGGGGGAAGGACCTGCATTTCAGGAAATTTGGGGGCTACAATGTGAGAGTCTTGATACGAATTTTGGTGTTGACAGCAATATAACGTGTGGTGCTGGGATCAGCACTACACCTTTCAAACCCAAGTCTACCTTCTTGCCGGTATCAATTCATGACAACATAGATATGTATCATGAACTTATCATAGAGGATTTGAAAAAATTATACACTGCTTCCAACAAAAGAAACTTGGTCATCAACAGGCAAAATCAGAGTTATAATAACTTGGTCAGAAAACTTAAAGCTGATAACAAAAGAATAGTGAAACCAGCCGACAAAGGGGGGAATATCGTCCTTTGGAAACGGGAAGAATATATTAAAGAGGCTGAGCGACAACTTGGAGACACTGAATGCTACAGAAAGAGCAATTTGTCCATAATTAAGTCAACATGGGATGACCAAAATTTAAAGTTGATGGCATGGCGGAGCAGTGGCTTGATTTCCTTTGATGAGTTCAAATATCTGAACAAAGATCACCCGGTCATCCCCACCTTTTACCTTTTGCCTAAGGTGCATAAGGATGCCTCGATGCCACCAGGGAGGCCTATCATTTCGGCTATAGACAGTTCCACTGAAAATATCTCTCGCTACATTGACTATTTCTTACAGGAGTGGGTGAAGGGACTGGATTCCTATGTGAAGGACACTACTGACTTTATTTGTAAATTGGCCTTAGTAGACTGGAATGATGAATTTCTCCTAATGACTTTAGATGTAACCTCGCTTTACACGTCGATTAAACACTGTGAAGGTGTTAAGGCAGTGGAGCATTACCTTGACAAACGCCCCATAGAATGTGTACAACATAACAAAATGATTGTTGGTATGTTAAGACTATGCCTGGAACAGAATTTATTTACATTCAATAACCAAATATATCAGCAAATGAGAGGGGTAGCTATGGGGGCCTGCTTCTCCCCCAGCTTCGCATGTTTGCACATGGGGCTGTGGGAGGAGCAGGTCCTTATGGGCCAATATAGAGATATCATGACTAACAAGGTGATGTTATACCTTAGATATATAGATGATTTATTTATGATTTGGAATGGTTCATCTGAGGAAGCCACTGATTTTGTGAGGGAACTAAATGCCAACAATTTGAACTTACAATTCACCTCACAGATTGACAAAGAAACTGTACATTTTTTGGACGTAGAGGTCTACATCAAAGATAACACACTACAAACAAAACTACACAGAAAATCTACCGCAGGGAATACGTTGCTACATGCAACAAGCCAGCACCCACAACATCTTATCGGTGGTATCCCCTACGGGGAGATGCTTAAGCTGCGGAGAATATTTAGTTCGGACACTGAATGTGATTTAGCTCAACAAGCAAGCAAAAGCAGGTTCCTCAACAGGGGGTACAGTAATGAAATATTAGATGCGGCTATCAAACGAACCAGGGGTATTTCAAGAGAACAAGCCCTAGTACCCAGAAAAAGACCTGATGTAGCGAGGAGCAACAATGAGCAAATACAGGCAAGAGCCATTGTTACCTATAGCAATCAACATTCAGCAATTAGGAGAATATTCAATAAAAACTGGAATCTGGTCAAGGTGGATCCAATCATAGGGGGTCTGGTTTCTAACAAACCGAACCTTACGTTTCGGAGATCCCCCACCATGGCCAATGCTTTGGTAAGCAGTAGTCTGGATACCTCCAAATCTTAGATGGATCACATTACAGGGTTCAAGAAGTGCCAAACCTGTAAGGCCTGTCGCCATGGGATAAATAAGACACACATTTCTAGTCCTTTCCTAGATAAACCAATTGCCATCAACAAGAGACTCACATGCAAGACCGAATATGTGGTCTACGTGTTGCAGTGTCCCTGTGGGCTCCAATATGTGGGCAGTACACGTCTGCCCGCCACAAGCGCATTCTGCAACACCTCAGGGCAATATCAGGAAGGGATCAGACTTACCCGGCGGCTAGGCACTTCGAATCTGTACACAATAGTGACCCCAATATGCTTCAATATTTTCTCGTCGACTCCATTCTACCCCTTAAGAGAGGTGGTAACAGGGATGCTAAGTTGCGCCTGTTAGAGACGAGATATATTTTAGAACTTAACAGTAAAAATCCTGGAGGTTTAAACGCCAGTGAGGATATGTACACCTGCCTCTAATTCTTTTCAGCTCACTCCTGTGGGATATATAGCCATATAATGTACTTGAAAATATGAGTTCCTCCAAAGGGAGTTTTTTGTGATCAGATTCGGTAACCTGCTAATATTCTGTAGAATGATTTTTATGTAGCACTTGCACTTTCACTAAATATTTTTTTAATATCTGCAGTACCCCAAGGAGGGCATTATAGTGGGAATTAATTAAATGGGTTTTCAGTTGGTATGATTTTTTCTTCAGCCATTAGGCTTGAACGTTCATAACAGTGATGATTGTGATTTGATTTTAAAACTACGATAAATGTTATTATAAGGTTCTGTTATCTATTGTATTGTCACAATTGTTTTGTACATAGTATGATTTGTTTGCACACATCAGCGAAATGTACATATATGAAATTTTTGGATTGTTTTTTGGTTTTTAACTAAAATGTACATATATGAAATTTTTCATAGGTAATATAAATGTAATTAGGATCAACTTATAAATTCATTATTGACTGTTTATTAGTTGAACCTTATGGGCACTATGCCCTTTATTGTTGTTTTTAAACACTAAGTATTTTTTCACTGTTTATGCTTTGAAACTACTTCAGCTGAACCCATTTGGATATTTTCCCTATAAATGCCTTTGTCTGTGTCTAAGACACGTCATGTGATCAAGCCTCGTTGGTGGAGGCGAAACGCGTCATGGTGGATTGCAGGCTGGCAAATTGGCACAAATAAATCACTGAAACTGGCACTTACTTGGTGGTTCTGCTCTTTCGTTATTCGGCGTGAAGCGGCTGTGAATGGCGATCTTCTGAATATATATATATATATTAGTTGTTATAGTTAGGATCGTTTTCCATAGGAAATCCGCAACATTCTATTGGGAATAACTTTGGCGCCGAATGAGGGATCTGCCTGTAATTTTCCTTAACTTTGCCTCGCGGCGCTCCGCTCCTTCCCTGAAAGTTTCGGGGGGATCCGTCAAGCGGGGGCCGAGATAAAAGGGGGTCCCAAAACGTGTTTTCCCCATGTTAATTTCCATAGGGCGGTTGGACTCACTTTTAGCCCGAACGGTTGAATGGATTTCCACCAAACTTGGCAAAATTGTAGGGACTGGTACCCCGATGTGCCTTTGCTATGTCTCAAGAGATATGCTCTAGTGGTTTTTACCAAAATGAACTTTGAAAAAATATATATTGGGCTACATTGGGCTATATATATGTTAGAGCCCAAATGTAGCCCAATGTAGCCCAATGTAGCCCAAAGATGGCCACCAGAGACAAAAAAAAACAAATGTAGCCCAAATATCAGCCAGATGTAGCCCAACTATAGCCCAATGACAGAATGCCCCAGAGTGTTCTAAAGAACAACTAGAGCGCTAACAGTCTTACTTATGAGAAAAGTATGGCACACCTGAAGTCATCTTGATTGGAATAAAGTGTTAACACTTAAAACATTTAATTTGCAAAGTAACAAAATGAGGGGGTTCATTTTGCCATAGAAATTATGATTAGTGCTGAAGAAAGAAAAATTAGGGCACATTTTGAGTGACTTCTCAAATCCTCTTATATTTCATTAAAAAAATTCTGATATGCAGTCTCCCAAGATGGCCACCAGAGACAAAAGAGCCCAAATGTAGCCCAAATATCAGCCAGATGTAGCCCAACTATAGCCCAATGACAGAATGTCCCAGAGTGTTCTAAAGAACAACTAGAACGCTAACAGTCTTACTTATGACAAAAGTATGGCACACCTGAAGTCATCTTGATTGGAATAAAGTGGTAACACTTAATACATTTAATTTGAAAAGAAACAAAATGAGGGGTTTCATTTTGCCATAGAAATGATATATATATATATATATATATATATATATATATATATATATATATATATTTTTTCACTGAAAAAACCATAGGTTTCACACCAGTTATAGTTAGGAATTAGCATTTAAAAAACCTATTAAATTCACTGAAAAAAACATAGGTTTCACACCAGTTATATTAGGTGGAAATTTTACTCGCATAAAACCATTGAAATTCCCATGTTATAGTTAGTTGACTCACTATAACTTGCGCGTGCAATGCACTTCTGATGACGTCACATATTACATCACTCATGACATGGTCAGTGACATCACTCATGACATCACTGATGACATCTCAAATGACATCACTGATGACATCATCCAGTGAATGTGTATCTTTCTGAAAAATAAATATTTTTTATATATGTATATCTAAAGGTTGATGGAAGAATAAATGGGTAAATAAATGTCTAAATGGTTGTTTTTTGTGTAAAATTGATTGGTTAACTGACTTATTAAATGTATCTTAGCGAGTAATGTTTAAATATTTAAATATCTGTATCTGTGTCTCACTTTGTGTATAAGTGGCTGCATGGGTTGGTGAGTAGCTACATGAGTGTGTATATGGGTTATTAGTTGTTTTTTTGAGTATCAGTATCAGTGTCTGTATGGTTCGGTGGGGGATATTACTTAGAGCACAGATGCATGAATTAGTGACTCACTATTTGTATGTATTTTGAAGACAGCATGTGTGCAAGACTGTATGGGTGGATGATTGTGTGTATGGGTGGGTTAGTGAGTATGTGTTTTTATAATTGATTGTTTAAGAGAGTAAATATGTTTCAGTTTCTGTAGAAGTATGTGTAGTGGTGTGTATATAGCAGTATAATCAAGTAAATGTTTTTTTGATAGTTTATTTGCATGTGTGAATTTGTGTGTGAGTAACTATATGGATGAGTATTAGTGTGTAACAGGATGTATAGGTGTATGAGTACATATGATGAGTAAGTACATGCATGAGTGACTATATAGAACTGTTGGTGAATGAGTGGATGTGTATGTAGATGTTGGAATTACCTAATAAGTTGTTGTAATTGGTATTGGTTTCTCCTTTTTTAAGAAAATGTTAGTTTCTATTTTTGAATGTGTGTGTCAAAGGTTATTTTATGCTGATAGGAGGTCTGCCACTTTGTCACAAGGATGTTGTCATCAGTGATGTCATTTGAGATGTCATCAGTGATGTCATGAGTGATGTCACTGACCATGTCATGAGTGATGTAATATGTGACGTCATCAGCAGTGCATTGCACGCGCAAGTTATAGTGAGTCCAACTAACTATAATGTGGGAATTTCAATGGTTTTATGCGAGTAAAATTTCCACCTAACTATAACTGGTGTGAAATCTATGTTTTTTTCAGTGAATATATATATATATATATGTATATATATATATATATATATATATATATATATATATATATATATATATATATATATATATATATATATTACCTACTGGCGGTCGCCAGTAGGTATATATAGTTAGGATTTTTTCTCTATGTGTTTTTTGAAAATTCTATGTCTAATAACTTTGGCGTTTGTGGACGGAATTGGCTGAAATTTTCAGGAAAATGGCACATTTTGTTTCTGAGCAGCCCTTGAAAATTTGGGGGGGGTTCGTCCAGTGGGGGCCGAGAAAAAAGGGGGGTCCCAAAACGTGTTTTTAACATTGAGTTTTCCATAGGGCGGTTGGCCTCACTTTTAGCCCGAACGGCTGAATGGATTTGCACGAAACTTGGCAAAATTGTAGGGACTGGTAGCCCGATGTGCCTTTTGTAGGTCTCAATATATGTGCTCCAGTGGATTTTGAGAAATTAACGTTTAAAAAAAGATATATATCTGTAACAGCGGACCGGTTAGCGCTCTGGTTCGCGGACTTTTCGCGCAACGGAGCTTTGTGAAGCGAAGCTGATTGGTTCTCCGGCGTCTGTCAACATTCCAAACAGTCCGTAGCGGCCGCCATCTTGTCTCTCGGTAGGATCGAGAGACAAGAGGAGGTCAAAACAAAGGGGGAAATAACTATAAGGGGGCATAGTAGATCCTCGCTGACCCCCTAGGTTTGATGTGGAGGTTTTAAAAGGGCCCCGCGGGGCAAAAAAAAATAATAAAAATAATAATTGAACGGCTGAATGGATTTGCACGAAACTTGGCAAAATATTAGGGACTGGTAGCCCGATGTGCCTTTGCTAGGTCTCAATATATGTGCTCCAGTGGATTTTGAGAAATTAACGTTCAAAAAAAGATATATATCTGTAACAGCGCTCCGCTTCGCGTAACGGAGGTTTGCGAAGCTGATTGGTCATTCTGTCACTGGGCTATAGTTGGGCTACATCTGGCTGATATTTGGGCTACATTTGTTTTTTTGTGTGTCTGGCGGCCATCTTTGGGCTACATTGGGCTACATTGGGCTTCATTGGGCTACATTCGGCTAATTAGCAAATAGCTCATCGCAAACTAGGAATGGTAAAGAATCGCTATTTATTCCTTAAAGTTCGCTATTTAGGAAATGCAAATAACTTTGATGATACATATGGCGGTTCATCTCTAACAAGATAAGAAGCATAGGGATAGATTTATGATGACTGGCGCATCACCAGGGATGTGTTAGTCATTCTGTGCCGCTGTTCCGTCACCTATGGTGTGCTGCATTTACAATGCGGCGCATCATGGGGCAAAAACAGCACAGATGCGTGATGTATCTGTGCCGTAAAGGTGGCGCATTGCTGGAGTTGTATCGCAAGTGTGATGAAGCTCCAGCAAGGGTCGGGGGTGCCCCTGTCGCAGGGTTTCTGTTCTCACACAGAACTGTGGACAGAGGATTGGAACCTCGGCGAATTAGGGTGTCCCAAAACTCACGTTAGTAATCAAAAACTATTTAGCAAGCTAGGTACAGTGTCACATTGGATATAACAAACTCTCAATGTTTAGACAATCCAGAATATGAACTTATAGTACCTCAGGATACGTGGAACTCATGAACAGTCGGTCGTTATATATTTCTTAGAAACCAGAACATGGAGTTAAGAAGAACACATGTGTATTTGAAATGTTTATTTACTAATGCCGTCTTCTCAGGCGTAGTACCTTAGATAATAAAAGTACACATATTATCAGTAGCAAAATTACCAGCATAGTTACTAGTACATAAAAAGTGAATGGTGATAGTATGTTAACATGCTGTAAATGAATAAGAGTTAGCAACACTTATAAGCAGCCGCGGGCCGTGGAGGGAGTTACGGTGAGGCAGGGAGGCGGGGAGGGGGAGAAGCAGGGTGGAGAATACAAGTACACATATTATCAGTAGCAAAATTACCAGCATAGTTACTAGTACATAAAAAGCGAATGGTGACAGTATGTTAACATGCTGTAAATGAATAAGAGTTAGCAACACTTATAAGCAGCCGCGGGCCGTGGAGGGAGTTACGGTGGGGCAGGGAGGCGGGGAGGGGGAGGGGCAAGGTAGAGAGGGCTCCACCCTGCTTCTCCCCCTCCCCGCCTCCCTGCCCCATCGTAACTCCCTCCACGGCCCGCGGCTGCTTATATCTCACCCTCCCTAATACACATATTATATTATTTGCTAAGAAGGTCTCTTTGTGTTGGTTTAGGGCGTGTCCATACTTTAGTGTCTTAGATTTGAAGGAATCACATCAGCATACACCAGCTCTCTCTTCATGTGAACCGCATCAACTGTTGTGTATGTGTGTTCGGCAAAGCAATATAAAACCCGCCTCATGCCCAGAATTGGCAGAAGTTGCACTTATGTTATGAGTATGAAGTCGTGGAGATCAGACCTCATAACAATTCTGTATCGTGTTGTTCTTGAAACTTTAGCACTCGCTGTACAGATATAGTTTAACAAGTAAAGCAGATAGTAGACCAATAACATATTATTCTCATGTAAACCACGATGAACTACTAGGTGGAACGCTAAAGCAACAACTAAGTGTCGTGTGCAGAAGTTGCAAAAAAGGAAAAATGGCGTTTAAACCGGTAATGAGCCCATGCTAACTTAACACGGTGTAAAGATATCCAGGACCTAGATGACACCTCCTCATGATCCGGAAACGAACTGAATAAGATAATAGAAGTGCCATCTCATGAGAGCAGATTGCAAGTTTATATGTGGACGGTCCGCAAGGTAAAGCATTAAAAACTAGGAAAATTCAATGCTAAAGAAAAATAAAACAGCCAAGTACTTTATCGAGTCTTAAGCCAATAGGCAAGGTAAATAATAAAAACTTGACAAATAAGTCAATGAATTGTCAATGAAATGCTAGTACTCAGCATATCAAACATGAAAAAGGTCTATGACATAACTGTGTATGCAAAATAAGCTGCAACAGCCTCCAATAGGAAGTCACCGTCTTCATCCGAAAACAGTTCAGCCATCCAATTTAAAAGCGGAAAAGAACATACGTGCTCTCCCAGCACCGGATCCTCTATCACCATCAGAGGACAGCTCGGTGGGTTTTCAAGAAAGCTGTGTTCCAAGAAAGACTGTGCTGCCGCCAGTAAATTCCAGGGACCAAGTAGTCCATGCATCAATGCCACAGCCATAATCCTTTCGCCAGGACAAATCAACTCGTGAGTAATGATAGGAGTCATCAGCTGATTAAAGTCGACGTCAGGAGAAACCGGTCCGCAGAGACACAAATCAATGGCCCAATCGAAATCACAGGTCAGGCAGTGAAATACAGGCTGGACACAGGTGAAGTAGGAGAACCGAAAAGATAATCCATATGCCGTGCTTAATATCGCCAACGGCATTGTGCCATAATATTCTAGCATGCGATTGCGGAACAGTGTCAGCAGCTGCAGGGTCGGAGGTTGCATAGGAGGGACATCCATATTTAAAAATGTAAAAAAGCACAAGAGCGTCCGCTGGTAATGCAAGTAAAAATGCAATCCACGAACCAGAGTGGAGAAAATGGAATGAAAGGGAGCAGGGATGACTCCAAAGATTTTCTCAAATGAAGTCACGAGACCACTGGTAACAACTTTAAAAAAGTGTGCCAGGGATTTTGTGGAGGATGCGTTAAAGATAGTCGGAAACATGTTGCTGAAATTGAAAGGCAAACCTGTGTACGGGTGTTCGCTATGTGAAGTAGGAAAGTTTCACGGGCCGAACTCAAGGCCACCTCTCTCTGAGACAAAAGAGCTCTTATTCTTGTCATGCCGTTGAAACGTGTCCCAAGGTTGGTATTTGTGGCCAGATTGAAAACTCCCTATGTTCATGTGTGGGAGGAAATAGAACATTTCTGCAGCAAATAACCCGTTCACTTACTGTTACGATAAAAGGAATACTTTTAATTAACTCAGAACAATCTTCATTATTGAGCATCAAATAACTACCATTTTCCAACAACTTGAACGTGGGGATGATAGCAGGAACTGGCGTGCCTTGCAACACGCAAGCCATATTTGGTCGGTGTTTGTTGCATGAATCGTGTAACTGTATGTGCCTACACATTAGTGAATGATCTGGCGTCTCAGTGCATTCCTCTCCATTCAGATAAACTTCTTGATCATCTTTGAAACATCTGTATGTGTATGGAAGCGACCAGACCTCATGAACAAAAGCACTACCTAAAGGTTCATAAAGACCTATTGGTATATATTTCATACAATTTGAAAACTTATATAAAGCAAAAGGCAGCGTTATTAAACCGTGGATAAGGCATGTTGCCAAAAAACCCGCAATCCTCTGCTGATGATGTCACTGAGCATGTCATGAATGATGTAATATGTGACATCATCAGTAGTGGATTATGGGTAATAGTATCTCTAGTTTACTCCCCTATAGCTGTCTTTCTTTTAACATAAGTGTGTGTTTCCTTCCCTTATACTTACTGTTTTTGGTTTGCTTCCAGTTCGCGTACCAGCGAGCGAACTAGGAAGCGAACTAAGAGAAATAGAGGTTGGCACAGTTCCAAATATTGTACCAATTTTTTAATAACGGGGAGGTAGTTCTGAAAAGAACTTTTTTTTTTATTTTTCTGAACATTTTTTTACTGTTTTTGAATTTTTCGGAACAGTTTTATATTTTTTGGGGTTTTTCTTGGAGGGGGCAATGAAAACGATTCATTGTAAAGGGCTCAACAGGAGCAACAAAACAAAAAAAAGAAGTATTTATTATTTTGGGCGTTTCGGACAAACTTGCATATGATAGTCAATAGCTCTGTTGATCAGAGTGATGCTTCTTTCTCCGTAGGAAATGAATCCATCGCAAAATACGCAGGTGTGTTTTACTTCACCAAATCTCATTTGTATATTTGGCACCATCTCCCTGCCCTCTGGTCCCGTTACTTCCGGTACAACAGATCTTCTGGCCATAATAGGGAGATTATCTAGGTCGTTCCGAAACTGTGCAGCACTGTAGTTGTTAGGATGCCACCTAGTCATATGGCGATGCATTGTGTAGTTTCCGAAACTGTATTTTTTGTCGGTCCCTCTGGACAGTCTATCTTGACATATAAGGCAAGTTACGTATCTTGCATTTACTTTTTTCTGACCTTTGGGAATTTTAAAAAATTGCCAAATGAAGTTTTCTTTCCGGTGAGACGTCTTGGGCTGCTCAGGCAAAAACTGCCTCTCTTCGTGCTCGTCCTCCTGTTCCTCTTCTTCTTCTTCTTGTTGAATTACAACTTGAGCAGGTGGTCCACTCTTCCTTGGATGTGGTGGAGGTGGTGGGGAAGCACCAGCTGAAGCTACTAAAGAAGCCATTGCTCAGTGATCACAAAGGGTCTTTCTCTCACAATGATGAAAGTCAGAGTGAGGAAAGAAGGAGGGATTTTCATCATTTGGGAAAAACAAGAGTTCTCAACCAATCAAAAGTGTTCATTTTAGATTATATGACCTAGTCTTACATCATTAGGAAACCAAAAGTGAAATGAACCAATGAAAAGTGTTATTACCAAGTCACATGACTTGCTGTGTTTACGTTAAGCGCTTTGCAGGGCCTCCCTGTTTGCTTCCAGAAACCTGCGCTTTGGCACTCGCTTCGCGTACCAGTTCGCTAACGTAGCACGTCATATGACGTATCAAGCGACAACGTGGAACGTCATGCGGACGGGAGGCGTCACGATGTTGTTTTCTAACGCGGCACTTGCGGTAAAGAAACGTTTACCGGCTCGCGGTCTATTTCGCGGCATCAAGGTCAGCTAACGGGAAGCTTCCCGATTCGCGAAGCGGGAACGAAGAAAAAAAAATATTTAAAAAAAAATTATTCATAAACATATAAAATATATTTTTGGATTTAAAGAAGAATACATTTTACAGCTACAGATATTAGCTGTTAAAAAACCAATGAAATTCACAGAAAAAACCATAGGTTATAGACCATATATAGTTAGGAATTAGCATTTACAAAACCTTGAAAATTCACTGAAAAAACCATAGGTTATAGACCATATATAGTTAGGAAATAGCATTTAGAAAACCTTATTTTACTCACACAAAACCATTGAAATTCCATATATAGTTAGTTGCACTAACTATATATCGCGCACCTGCAATCCACTGCTGATGATGTCACATATTACATCATTCATGACATGGTCAGTGACATCACTGATGACATCACTGATGACATCTCAAATGACATCACTGATGACATCACTGATGACAACATCCAGTGACTGTATGCTTCTGTAAAGTTAAAATATGTCTTACATATTGAAGAATGAGTGGATGTATAAGTGTCTGGATGAAGGATTTAGTAGGTGCATGACTGACTGTATAAGTGAGTGATTAAATGTGTCTCACTGAGTGCATGGGTTAGTGACTAAACTGTTTTAAATTGTGCATCATTGTGTCTGTTGTTTTGTAATCTGATGCATGTGTTGATCATTAGCTATATGACTAACTATATGGGTTATTGATTAGTTGCCCAAGTATTTGTATGGGAGACTGAGTGTGTGTGTGGGTGTCTGGGAGGTGTATGACTCTGTGCATAGATGTGTGAGCAGTTGATTCACTAGATGTATGGGTTCAAAAGTGCATGTGGAAACATCTGTATGGGCGGTTGACTGTGTGCATGAGTGTATTGGTGAGTGAATGGATATCTCAGTGCTACATGTCAAAGTAAGTACATATGTAAAACACAGTACATGTGATAGTTGACATATATAAATAACTGTGCATAAGAGCCAGTGAATGTGTGAGTGGCTGTATGGATTATTGTGAACTTGTATCAGGGATTGTATAACAGAGTAAATATGTGTTATTATATGTTCCAATAAGTAAGGTGTGTATAACTATATAGTTGAGGAAATCGAGGTGTGATTGATTCTTTGCAAGACTGACTAGGTGTGTGAGTAACTCCATGGATGAGTGACAGTCTGTGAGTGTCTGTTTACACTGAGTGTATCTAAGGTTATATTAGAGTCTGAAGAGGTTCATTGTATCATCACATGAATGATGTCATCAGTTATGTGATCAGTAATGTCAAATGAGATGTCATCAGTGATGTCATCAGTGATGTCATTTGAGATGTCATCAGTGATGTCATCAGTGATGTCACTGACCATGTCATGAATGATGTAATATGTGACATCATCAGCAGTGGATTGCAGGTGCGCGATATATAGTTAGTGCAACTAACTATATATGGAATTTCAATGGTTTTGTGTGAGTAAAATAAGGTTTTCTAAATGCTATTTCCTAACTATATATGGTCTATAACCTATGGTTTTTTCAGTGAATATATATATATATGTATGTATGTATGTATGTATGTATGTATGTATGTATATATATATATATATATATATATATATATATATATATACAAATCAACACAGGAAGCCCATTTGAAGCAGATCCACACGAAGTTAAATAGGCACATTTCTTTATTTGCATCCATTTCACAGCTCGATCCCAAGCTGCTCCGAGCACCACCTTCTTACATAAGAGCCTAACACGTTTTAGGAGTTACCCTTTCATCAGAGGCAAGGTTTGAAGGTTCTGAGAAACAGTCTCTGGTCGTACACCTCTTCAAATACAAATCACCTGCCAAGTGGGCGTGGCCAATCTTGCACTGCATTCTGTGCCTTGTAGTGTACTAACCCTCTTCCCACAGTGGGGCTGCTTCTCTGACCTCACAATAACCACTATTGTTCCCCCAGTGGGGTGAAGGGCAGCGCTGGGAGCCTTCCGAGAGCGCTTTGTAGCTGCAAATTCATGCCAAGGCAGCGCCACCTGCATGGCGCCAGTCTTTGCTTCGTTCCGTGGCAAACTCCTGGAGTGAAGCCTGCCTTGGACCCTGGTCACAGGTGGGGTCCGCCTCTCGACCGAGCAGCAGCCGAAAAATATCCAAATCAACACAGGAAGCCCATTTGAAGCAGATCCACACGAAGTTAAATAGGCACATTCTTTATTTGCATCCATTTCACAGCTCGATCCCAAGCTGCTCCGAGCACCACCTTCTTACATAAGAGCCTAACGCGTTTCAGGAGTTACCCTTTCATCAGAGGCAAGGTTCGAAGGTTCTGAGAAACAGTCTCTGGTCGTACACCTCTTCAAATACAAATCACCTGCCAAGTGGGCATGGCCAATCTTGCACTGCATTCTGTGCCTTGTAGTGTACTAACCCTCTTCCCACAGTGGGGCTGCTTCTCTGACCTCACAATAACCACTATTGTTCCCCCAGTGGGGTGAAGGGCAGCGCTGGGAGCCTTCCGAGAGCGCTTTGTAGCTGCAAATTCGTGCCAAGGCAGCGCCACCTGCATGGCGCCAGTCTTTGCTTCGTTCCGTGGCAAACTCCTGGAGTGAAGCCTGCCTTGGACCCTGGTCACAGGTGGGGTCCGCCTCTCGACCGAGCAGCAGCCGAAAAATATCCAAATCAACACAGGAAGCCCAACAAAGACGCACTCCTTCTAGACTGCTGTAGAGCCGTGGAGAGTGGCGTGCACGCGAGCGGAGCACACCGGCTATTCCAATCTTACTTCATACACAATATCTGCTCGCTCTCAGGAAAAGAAGACTCTGTACCCATTGATGACCACAGGCATAGAGTCTTCTTTTCCTGAGAGCGTGCAGATTTTGTGCATGAAGTTATATATATATATATATATATATATATATATATATATATATATATATATATATATATATACCTTTGAAATTCACTGAAAAAACAATAGGTTTCACACCAGTTATAGTTAGCTGGACATTTTACTCATACAAAACGATTGATTAGTTGTACTCACTATAACTCGCGCGCCCGCAATCCACTGCTGATGTTGTCACATATTACATCATTCATGACATTGTCAGTGACATCACTGATGACATCAGTGATGACATCCCAAATGACATCACTGATGACATCACTGATGACATCATCCATGTGACAATGAAATACACCTCATCACACACTAGTATAATATTTTTCACTCACTGTAAAATAGAAAGTGCCCTATTTCAAACCATTGACACATCAATAGTATTTTCTAAACATCCACTCAGTGAATCATAGATCTATACGCACATCTAATCACTTACCTATCGATTCAGTGTTATATGCAGTGAATCATTAACAGAACACTAACAACTATACTTATACGCCTATTTCAACATTACACACCAGCGCACATTGTATTCACTTATAAAGACATCTTATTGACTTATGCAAACAATGGATCATACTTACATTTACTCACCTACACACTTCTACAAACAGCACTTCAGTTATTCATCTATACACTTAGGGGCCGATTAGGATGGCGGACGGACTTGCGTCCGTCCGCCATCCCAGAGGTGGAGGGACCGTCCGCATGGGCTGCGGCAGTCCCTCCGTGCAAATTAGGATGTGACCGCCACCCTGGCGGTCACATCCTGGATATTTAACATTGCGGCGGGTGCTGCTTCAAGCAGCACCCGCCGCAATGTTAAAAGTGCATGTTTTACATTTACATGCACAAAGCGGCAGGCACCGCGCGGTGCCTGCCGCTTTGTGCATGTAAATACTGGGGTGTACCATAGGTACCCCCCATGTGCACCCCCCACCCGCCTACACCCTGGGGGCCCGCAACGGGCCCCCAAAATCAAAAGTACACATGCTTTTCCACGGCGGAAAAACCGCAGCGGAAAAGCATGTTTACTAATGCATCCTAATTTGGCTGGCGGTGTCTGATAGACACTGCCAGCCAAATGAGAGCTTTTCCGCCGCGGTTGTAATCCGACCACGGCGGAAAAGCAGCGGACAGAAACCAAGACCCACCAGCCATCGTAATGCGGCGGTGGGTCTTTGGTGACTCCGCAGAGGATTTTCCGCCTCCTCCGGGCCGGCGGTGGCTTCCGCCGGCCCGGAGGAGGCGGAAAATCCTCCATCCTAATCGGCCCCTAAGTGTGTTATAAAATGACTATTAGAAATATTCAGTTCTCCATACAGTGACTCATACAATTACTAAGTCTTAGGCTCACTTAATTAGATATAACTGTAACATACACTGCTTTTTTATGCAAATTTAATGGAGATATACTATTGAGAGACATATTTCTTCACCACCACACCCATAAGCATATACACTCACTGAAACAAGTGTTATAACATGTAGTCTTAACCTCATTTACCTACTGAATGAACTATTCAGACATGTTTAGGCATTTACATACCCCCCACCAAACCACATAGGCATTCATTTACCCATACAAATACTCAGTTAAGAAACCAATAACAAATATAGTCTTTAATATACCAATTAAGTCAAAGCAATAAAGACTTTAACACAGTTAAATAACTACATATTATATATAGTGGGACTCTACAAACTAGTCAAGGAAACAATCAATGACACTGTTACTAAATCCATCATTCACACATTTATATCCACTCATTCTTCAATGCAAAGTAGTGTATTTATAATACATATTTAAATATCGAAGCAAACCACATTCACTGGATGATGTCATCAGTGATGTCATTTGAGATATCATCAGTGATGTCATCAGTGATGTCACTGACCATGTCATGAATGATGTAATATGTGACATCATCAGCAGTGGATTGCGGGCGCGCGAGTTATAGTGAGTACAACTAACTATAACAGGGGAATTTCAATGGTTTTGTATGAGTAAAATGTCCAGCTAACTATAACTGGTGTGAAACCTATGGTTTTTTCAGTGAATTTCAAAGGTTTTTAAATGCTAATTCCTAACTATAACAAGTGGGAAACCTATCGGGCCTTATTTACGAGCCCCTTGCGCCTCCGGCACGTCACTTTTTGTGACGTTCCGGTGGCACAGAGGACTGAGTGATATTTATCAGGCAGGACTAAGCCACTTTTTGTGGCGTAATCCTGCCTGATAAATATCAGTCCCTTTAACGCAGTGTCCTGCGTTAAAGGGGCGTGCAATGGGTGTTGCTGGGGGCGTTCCCAGCAGCATCCATGGACTTGAGTAATTTATAGCATCCTTAAAGTCAGTCTTTCAAAAATTCCAAAGTATAGGACATGATAATCCAAATCCAAATGTTTCTCAAGAAAAGTCATAAACCGTGGGTCATATCTGCCCAAAAGCCGATATTCCGAACGATTGAAAATGATACCTCTACCTCTCTACCTCTACACCTCTACCTCTACACCTCTACCTCTCAACATCTCTCTCTACATATGCATTTATATATATGTATGTGTATATATATATATATATATATATATATATACATACATATATAAACATATATAATCTGCATATCTATATAAATACAAATATAAATGCATACATACATATACATATATGCATGTTATTTACATGAAAGTTTAAAAAACACTAATGAAAGCAAAGCTAAAAAGCCACCTCATTACAAACACGATGGCTTTAACTTAAAGGAGGGTGAGATCTATTGCATTTTCAATGCTTGCTTACTTTGGTTCCATCAAGAAGGCATTCAGATGTGTCACACATTTGCCATAAATTCTGAATGTTAGCACTCTAGTTGCTCATTAGATCACTGTAGTAAAGCTACTGCTCACCAGGGAAGTCTGCTGCTGGTATTCAAAGTGCATGTTTCAGTCTGCATGTCAGAATTTTTTTAATGAAATAGAAGAGGAATTGAGAAGTCACAATGTGCCCTAATTTTTCTTTCATCAGCACTAATCATAATTTCTATGGCAAAATGAACCTCCTCATTTTGTTCCTTTGCAAATTAAATGTTTTAAGTGTTACCACTTTATTCCAATCAAGATGACTTCAGGTGTGCCATACTTTTGTCATAAGTAAGACTGTTAGCGCTCTAGTTGTTCTTTAGAACACTCTGGGAGATTCTGTCTTTGGGCTATACTTGGGCTACATATGGGTGATATTTGAGCTACATTTGGGCTCTTTTGTCTCTGGTGGCCATCTTGGGAGACTGCATGTCATAATTTTTTAATGAAATAGAAGAGGATTTGAGAAGTCACTCAAAATTTTTCTTTCTGCAGCACTAATCATACTTTCTATGGCAAAATATACCCCCTCATTTTGTTCCTTTTTAAATTAAATGTTTTAAGAGTTACCACTTTATTCTAATCAAGATGGCTTCAGGTGTGCCATACCTTTGTAATAAGTAGGACTGTTAGCGCTCTAGTTGTTCTTTAGAACACTCAGGGAAGCTGCAGTAGAACACAAAGGAATCAACTGACAGTCTCTATCCTTGTTGGATGTACATGTTTTACTGAGAATGTCAGACTTCATTCTCACATGACTGAGAAAGATAATGTGAATTTACAGAAAATATGCTTTCAGTTTAGCTTATAGATCCCCTTCCAAACCACTGTGGGAAAAGCATGAGATAATAGTTTTCTTTCAAACATGATTCATGATATCCCAGCAGAAGGCTTTTTCACATGGTAAAATCACGTTAGAACACACCACAATTCCTAAAATGAGTATGGTACCATCAACAAATGATTTATAATGTAACTAAAGTCCTAAAACCTTCTATTAACTGCAATGCTTTTTAATGAGGTGCTATCATGTATATTGGTCCCATGATGGCTGCCCACACTTCTTGGATGAAGTGCTGACAGCCAATCAGATCTCACGATGAGATGTGTGGTTAGGCTCCGCCCAGATATATACATTTTTTCACATTTGATTTTCTCAGGAACTACTGGAGAGATGTATACCATTTAACCAAAAGGGCGATCTGCGACCCAGACCCTACCATTTTCCAAAATTTGGTGTAATTCCATTCAGCGGTTCGGGCTGTAGCCGTGTCTAATCGTCCTATAGAAAATAACATGGGGAAAACACGTTTTGGGACCCCCTTTTTTCTCAGCCCCCACTTGACAAATCCCCCCAAAACTTTCAGGGAAGGAGCAGAGCGGAGCGGGCCATCTTCTTTAAAAAATTCGTGAAGATTCATACACCGGCGCCAAAGTTATTCCCAATAGAATGTTGCAGATTTCCTATGGAAACTAGCAGCCTGATTCATCAACGGGCCGTTTTGCGAGCCCCTAATAGCGATTCATAGCGAATCGCTATTAAGGACTCGCAAAACGGTATTCATGTAGGAATTGCTAAATAAATAGCGATTCCTACACATTCCTTATTTGCGAGTAGCAAATTGCTAAACGCAAATAAGGAATAACTCCCCATTCATTCCTATGGGCCAAAAGGCCCATAGGAATGAATGGGGAGTATTCCTTATTTGCGATTAGCAATTTGCTACTCGCAAATAAGATAGCGATTTAAAGGGTGCCAGGGGTGTCCAAAGGACACCCTGTAGCACCCCTTAAATGCAAATTGAAACTGGTGTTGCGCACACACATGTCCAAAGGACATGTGTGTGTGCAACATGCAACTTAGAAAAATGCTTTTAAAAGCATTTTTCTAAGTTTTTGCTATTTACCGAGAGGTCTGACCTCTCGGTAAATAGCGGCCCGAAATTGCCAATTAGCAATTTAAAAATGGTTGATGAATTGCATTTAAGGAATCTCAAATAGAGATTCCTTAAATGTAATTCCTCGCAATTTAGCGAATTAGCAATTACCGAATTTTGCATTTGGGATGATGAATCCCAAATGCAAAAATTGCGCTCGCAATGGGCCAGATTCTCAGAATCTGGCCCTTTGCGAGCGCAATTCGGCTTGATGAATCAGGCTGCAGGTCCTAACTATAACTACCTACTGGCAGTATGTAATATATATATATATATATATATATATATATATATATATATATCTATATCTATCTATCTATATCTATATATCGCCAGTAGGTAGTTATAGTTAGGATTGATGTCCATAGGGAAATCGCAACATTCTATTTGGAATAACTTTGGCGCCGGTTGAGGAATCTGCCTGAATCTTTCAGCAACTTTGCCTCGCGGCGCTCCGCTCCTTCTCTGAAAGTTTGGGGGGGATTCGTCAAGTGGGGGCTGAGATAAAAGGGGGGTCCCAAAACGTGTTTTCCCCATGTTAATTTCCATAGGGCTGTCGGTCGCACTTTTAGCTCGAACGGCTGAATGTATTTTCACCAAACTTGGCAAAATTGTAGGGACTGGTAGCCCGATGTGCCTTTGCTATGTCTCAAGATATGTGCTCCAGAGGATTTTGAGTAATTTAGGTTCAAAAAAATGTATATATCTATGGCAGCGCCCCGGTAAGCGCACCGGGGAGCCCTCCGGGCGCGCCACGCAACTTGCGCACGGGAAGCTGATTGGCTCTCGGGTGTCTGTAAACATTCGAAACAGTCTGGAGCGGCCGCCATCTTGACCGAGACACAAGAGGTGGCTAAAAACAAAAGGGGGAAATGACCAAAAGGGGGCAGGGTTCACCCCCGACCCCTTAGGTTTGATGTGGGGGCCATAAAAGGGTCCCGCGGGACAAAAAACATTTTTTTTCTTCCGATTTTCACGGGGGGAGCGCCCGGTACGCGCACCGGGGAGCGTACTATGGAGAAAAAAGAATGACAGAGTTTTTAAAAAATGTAGCTTTTTTTATAAATTGGAGGTAGTTCTGAAAAGAACTTTTTTTTTCTTTTTGTTTTTTTATATTTTTTTATACTTTTTTAAAACCATTTTATATTTTTTTTGGATTTTTTTCAGGGGAAAAACAAAAACAGGGATTCCAAAACTGCTCAACAGGAGCAACAAATTTTGAAAAATTAGGGACGGGGAGGGCAGCGGTGTTCCTGTCTCTTTATAGCAATGAGTTCAACGCTCTGCTCCCCATAACAGAGCAGTTCATCACAGTCCACGCATAGAAATTTTATGCCTGCAAACACCGGCTGCACGTTAAGGACGATTCTCCCACGTGGTGTTCCTGAAGGTGTTGCTCCACCAGTGGAGGTGCTGCTGCCATCTCTTGGTAAATTCCGTGCCAGGTCCCTCACACTCTCCCTGGCATAGTTTTTTGGGTGTCTTCTCTGGACATGCCTAATTAAATTGGCATTTCCAAAGCTATATTTTTTATTAGGATTGCCTCTGGATAAAATACTGCCACATATCTTGCAGGTTACCTTAGCAGCATTAACCTTTTTTTTTCCTTCAGGGATGTCAAAAAATTTCCAAATGAAGTGGTCCTTTGTTTTGTGGTGAGGAGGGTCGTCAGGCAAAAAACCATCAGAATCACTGCTGGATGACTCCCTTGCAGCCATTGCTGTAGATCAGGAAACTTTGAGAAGCAGATAATGCAAAGAACACCTCTTGCTCTCTCCAAGTACAAAGCAATAGTGAGAGAAATGGGTGGGTTTCTCAATATTTGGAAAAAAAATGTTCTGAACCAATGAAAAGTGTTATTTTAAAGTCACATGGCTTGACGCGCTTACGCTACGCGCCCTGGGGCGCGTCCCGGGGTGCGTAGCGTAAGCGCGTCGGGGCGCTTATGCTGCGCAATCGTATGCGATCGCGTGCTTCTGGGTGCGCTTACGCAGTGCGTCATATGACGCATCACGCGGCTACGCGATACGTCACGATGTTGTTTTTGTTCGCGGGAATAGCGCTAATGGGACGCTCCCCGGTACGTGCCCCGTAACATTGCGCTTACCCGTGCGTTCACCGGTACGCGCCCCGGGAGCGCACCAGGCAAAAAATATTAAAAAATAATAATAATACAAAATAAAAAATTACATATTTATACAATATAAAATTCATTATAAAAAATATGATTTCATACCTATAGAGATTTGCTATTAAAAAACCGATGAAATTCACTGAAAAAACCATAGGTTTCACACCAGTTATAGTTAGGAATTAGCATTTAAAAAACCTATTAAATTCACTGAAAAAACCATAGGTTTTAAACCAGTTATAGTTAGCTGGGAATTTTACTCGCATAAAACCATTGAAATTCCCACGTTATAGTTAGTTGGACTCACTATAACTTGCGCGTGCAATGCACTGCTGATGACGTCACATATTACATCACTCATGACATGGTCAGTGACATCACTCATGACATCACTGATGACACCATCCTTGTGACAGAGTGACGGACCTCCTTTCACTGTAATGTAACCCTTGAAACACATATTCAAAAATAGAAACTAAAATTTTCAAAAAAATGGAGATACCCATACCAGTTACAACAACCAATTCAGTAATTCCACCATCTATATACACATCCACTCATTCACCAACAGTTCTATGTAGTCAGTCATACATATACTCACTCATCATATGTAGTGATACACCTATACATCCTGTTACACACCGACAGTCATCCAAAAGATACTGTCACACATACTCACACATGCAAATAAACTATTAAACATCCATTTATTTGCATATACAGTTATACACACACTACCACTTTACTTTTAAGGAAACTTACACATACTTACTCTCTTAAACAATCACTTATAGAAACACATACTAATTTAAAAAGGAACTCTTACAATCCCTCACTCTCACATATTCTCACTTATATACATCAATATTCACATATACTACATTAAAACATATGTAGTTACTGATAAAGACACTAGTGAGACAGTCATTCACTCACTAACATACACATATACACACTCATCCACCCATACAGTCCTGCACATGTGCTGTATTGAAAACACATACAAACAGAGAGTCAGTCATTCATGCATCTATGTGCTAAGTAATACTCCCACCAAACCATACAAGCACTTATCCTGATACTAAGAAAAACATCTAATAACCCATATACCTACACATGTAGCTACACACCAACCCATGCAGCCACTTCTACACAAAGTGTTACATTAATACACATATTTAAATATTTAAACATTACTCACTATTATTTATTTTTCAGAAAGACACACATTCACTGGATGGTGTCATCAGTGATGTCATGAGTGATGTCACTGACCATGTCATGAGTGATGTAATATGTGACGTCATCAGCAGTGCATTGCACGCGTAAGTTATAGTGAGTCCAACTAACTATAACGTGGGAATTTCAATGGTTTTATGCGAGTACAATTCCCAGCTAACTATAACTGGTGTAAAACCTATGATTTTTTCAGTGAATTTAATAGGTTTTTTAAATGCTAATTCCTAACTATAACTGGTGTGAAACCTATGGTTTTTTCAGTGAATATATATATATATATCCAAAGATTACCCCGACCACTTCCAGCAAGCACCTGGCGAGGAAGGAGACTCAGGCCTCTGCAGCAGATTTTCAGGCAAGAAAAACTTTATTGTTCACTTCTCACAACGACGCGTTTCGGGCTATGCAGCCCTTGATCACATTCAGCTTAAACTGCGCCATTTTTTTCTTTTTATACATGTAGTGAAAGTGCACACCTGGGTTGCATTAAAACAACAGTCACATGGTCAAAAGACAGTGTAAAAAGACTTCAGAAGCAAGGTGTGCAGCGTATTTTTTCTTTTTCTTTGCCCTACACCAATACATGCTTATATGCTATTCATTTAGTTTAAAATGTAGGTGTATTTTGCACGCAACATTAATTTAACAAATGCAGCATATTTAAACAACTACAATCGTTTAAATACAATTGGTAATTGCAAATGAATGCAAAAAGATTCTCTCTGGATAAATCCATATTGAATCAGCGTTGTTTTTTTGTTATTTCACACATGCACTGCCCATGTGCATTTTATTTTTATTTTATTTAAAGATTTGTAAAGCGCCTGGTGACCCGGAGGCGTCCCCGCGCTGTGAGAGCTTGATATTGGCCAAGAGGGGAGAAAAAACTTATTTAGGAAAAAGCAGAGTTTTGAGCTGCTTGCGAAAACGCAAGTAGCAGGGTTCCAACCGCACACTGCGGGGAAGCGAATTCCAGCGTGTGGCTGCCTTTAGGGAGAAGCGACGGCCTCCAGTACGTACCCTCCTAAACTTGGGGACATTTGCCAGTCGCTCATTGTCCGAGCGCAGAGATCTCGAGGCTTTGTACGGGGTAACCATATCTCCTAGGATCGAAGGGCCTTGTCCGTTGAGGAGCTTGTGAGCGGTGCACATTGCCTTAAACTCGATCCTCTCTCGCACTGGCAACCAGTGGAGAGCCTTAAGCGCTGGTCTGGCAGAGGTTTTGGAAGGAAGACCCATCAGCATACGGGCAGCCGCATTTTGGGTTCGTTGTAGCTTGCCCAGAGTAGCTTCAGGGGCTCCTAAATAGACAGCATTGCTGTAGTCCAATCGTGCAAGTACCAGTCCTTGAACCAGGAGCTTCCTAGATTGAAGGGGAAGCAGAGGAAGGATCTTGCGGCTGACCACATAAGTCCAAAGCAGGTTCCAGCTGTTTTAGTTGCCTGGGTTTTCATTGATAGGTCCGGTTCGAGCCAGACCCCAAGACTCTTAATTTCTTTCTTGGGGGCGGGCACCTCACCCATAATATCGGGCCAAACAGATGATGGAATTGCTGACCACTTCTTGCCCATCAGCATAATTTCTGTTTTGGACCCATTAAGTTTGAGTGAGGACTCGCACATCCAGAGATGGATTTTCTGGAGGCAGTGCAAGAGATTATCTGGGCATTGATCAAGATGTGAGAGAGAGACGACCAATTGCGTGTCGTCCGCATAACTCACAATCTTGATGCCGAAGGGAGCAACTACATCTTCCAGAGGGGCCATATAGGTGTTACAAAGAGTGGGACTAAGTGAGGAACCCTGGGGAACCCCACTTGTCAAAGGAAGAGAGTCAGAACGGGAGTTGTCATCCCAGACCTGGAACGAGCGGCCTGACAGGAATGACTCTATCCAGGCCAACACAGTGCCCCCGAGTCCTGCCCTGGCCAGCCGATGGACCAAGACACAGTGATTCACCGTGTCAAAGGCTGCACTAAGGTCCAGGAGGATCACTGCCACTGACCCCCCCGAATCCAAAATGCACCTTGCCTCCTCGATGACCGCGAGGAGAGCAGTGTCCGTACCTTGGCCAGGACGAAACCCCATTTGGGAACGTCGCAACAGATTGTTAGATTCCAGAAACTGGGACAACTGGACGTTAACCAGTTTTTCAGCAATTTTGCTGATGCCCGGAAGGAGCGAGATCGGCCTGTAGTTGGCCAGATCAGCGGGGTCCAATTGTTTTTTTTTGAGAAGGGCTTTAACTACCGCCCCCTTCCAACTGGGCGAGACGGAGCCTTGGGACAGTGAGGCATTGATCAACTCCAGAACTGGAGGAACAATCGCAGAGGCGACTGCTTTCAAAAACCTCATGGGAGCAGGGTCACAAGGAGAGCCACTTTTCATCTTGGCCAGAGTCTTTTCAACTTCGTCCGATGAGACCGCCCTAAAAGCATTAAGCTGCGGGCGAGGGTCGCCTACTGAACAAGTGTCAGACGTCACGTTAGCTGGCTAGGCTGCGGAAGTGAAGTTAAAATGTGGGAGATTTTAGAGTCAAAGTATTTTGCAAGTTCATTACTCCTGTCCGGTAGGCCCTGGTCAATGAAGGGGGTTGTGGTACCTTTAGGAGTTCTTTAACGATGAGATAGGATTCTCTCGCGGAGTTTGTGGCATTTTTTATCCTATCGTCATAGTAAGAGGCCTTAGAAAGTTTCAGAGCAGATTTGTATGCTCTCACAGTCCTCCGGTAGGAATCTTTACTAGAGTGGAGCCAGTCTTTCCTCCACAGTCGCTCCGCTTTTTTACATTCCTTGCGGAGGGCTCTGAGTTCCAGGCTAAACCAGGGGGCCGAGCCTGTCTTTCCGCTCTTGTCTTCACGGGTTTTTATAGGTATGATAGGGTCGAGTGAGTCGGAAATCCACTTCCTGAGATTGCTGTCATCTACAACAAGGTCCCCAGAGGGGACAGGGGTCGTTGATTCCAGAGCTCTGGCCCAGTCCTCGGTTGAGAGTCTGGACCATGCCCTGTCCTGGGTGTACGTGACGGGCTTATGGGGCTTCCTGAATTCTCCTGGCCAGAAAAGAGGAACCAAAAAATGGTCTGTCCAGGAGAGGGGGCAAGAAGATTTGGCCTGGAGGGTACGGACATTTGTAAAAACTGGGTCTAGCAGGTGGCCCTTGATATGGGTAGCTCCGGTATTGGCCAGTTGGAGGCCATAAGCAGCCAAGTCTAGTATAAAGTCAGCAGCCCCTGTGTCTAGGGGATCATCAAAGTGAATATTGAGGTCCCCAAGCACAGTAAAGTTAGGTGTAGAGTGGGCAAGTGCTGAAATAGATTCTAGTAGGGCGCTAGCAATGGGACCAAAATGGCCGGGGGGGCGATACACCAGAAGACCTGCCAGAGAGATTGTCGGGGCCAGATGGATGGTAAAATGGCAGCTCTCTGAGTCCGTGATATGAGCATCGCTAATTCTGCATGAGAAATGATCTCTGTGCAAAATGGCCAGTCCGCCCCCTCTACCAGAGGGATGTACTTGGGACTGGATAAGAAAACCCGGGGCCAGAGCCAAGACCACCTCCGAGTCCGAGTGTGTTGTGAGCCAAGTTTCTGTAAGAAACAGGATGTCTAGCTCATGGTCCACGAGCAGGTGGTTAATAAACAGGGCGTGCTTGGGGAGCGACCTACAGTTCAATTCTGCTAATTTCAGGCCAGAGTGTGAAATTGGTGCCTGAATCAGTTGTAAATGGACCGGGTGGCAAAGTACGCAATTTATAAAATGTCCATCTGATTCGTGTACATAATTACACTGTGTGTTCTTTGTAGGTCTAAGACTTAATAAGGCACGACGCGAGTAACTCACCCTATCGCAGTCCGCGCCCGGCATAGGTACTGGCCCTAGGCCCGTTCATGCGCGGACGGGCGCAGACGGGCAGGACTCAGGCTTGACTCCGGCGCGAATCCGGCGCGCCCGCTGAACGCATCCGCTGCGCGGAGTCATGCCTGAACGTTTTTATAGCCGAGACTAGAGCGCCGAATAAAGGTAGCCCTACCCAAGATGTCCGCCGTCAATTCGGCCGACCTGAATGAATGGCCCTAGAATCGGCCACCAGTTCTAAGTCACCCAGAGGAAATAAACTGCCCCAAATGACGAGAGAAATATCGTGTGTCAGCCCTAAATAGTGTAGGTGCGCTGTGCTGGCTCCGGTCTAAAAACGGGGAATGGGTCGGACACAAGGGAAAAGCAGTGATACAATATTAAAAGTACAAGATAAAAAGTTTAGCAGCCGTCCGGGTGAGTGTAGGTGTAATAATAAAGCTCTCGCGAGCAGCGCTTCACTTCGGCTTTTATAGCCGAGACTAGAGCGCCGAATAAAGGTAGCCCTACCCAAGATGTCTGCCGTCAATTCGGCCGACCTGAATGAATGGTCCTAGAATCGGCCACCAGTTTCTAAGTCACCCAGAGGAAATAAACTTCCCCAAATGACGAGAGAAATATCGTGTGTCAGCCCTAAATAGTGTAGGTGCGCTGTGCTGGCTCCGGTCTAAAAACGGGGAAGGGGTCGGACACAAGGGAAAAGAAGTGATACAATATTAAAAGTACAAGATAAAATGTTTAGCAGCCGTCCGGCTGAGTGTAGGTGTAATAATAAAGCATTGCAATTCTATCCGGATAAATCCAGGCAACCAAAATACCCAATAAAAGTGCTTAAGTGCTAAGGTCCTAAATTAGGAACTAATATGACAGTGCAAAAACAGTAGTGTGCAAAATAGTATAAAAAGTGCAGTGCAGTAATAAATATAATATGTTAAGACCTTGATTAATATACTAAGATACAATAATAATAGTTGATAGCAAGCACGTATTATAATCCATCATTAATAAAATACTCCATCCGGGGTAAAATATAAAAATTGATAAAATTATTACGTAAAATGGCATATTGCTAAAATACCATTATCTTATAAAAACAATAATCAAGGAAAGGTCTAGGAAAGGTAGCAGCTGACTATTTGGAAATTTCGTAAGTCTCCAATGATATCAAAAAATTGATAGACATCATAATTATAACCATTTACATCATCAACACAACAATCCAACTTATACCCTTACAAGAAGGTGTGCATATCTTCTGTGTTGTTTAATCCCTGTGGCCACATGCTGTCAAAATCTAATATGAACTTGGTCTCAAGTTGCCTGAGCTGTCGCTCTCTATTGCCACCCCTCTTGGATTTCGGTATGGCACTGACAACATAGTATGTTAGACAATTAATGTCTTTACCATGGCAACTAGCAAAGTGTCTGGCCACAGGGTAGGCGGGATCGTTGTGTAGTATTGCCCTTATGTGCTGCAATATTCTGACGTGCACTGGCTGCTTAGTACTGCCAATGTAGTTGAGCCCACAAGTGCACGTCAAAACGTAAACTGCACATTCGGTTTTACAATTATAGCTGCCTTTTATTGGAACAGGAGATGTTTCCAAAGGTGTGCAATAGCTCGTCTTATTGCACCCAAACTTACAGGCTCGACATGAGGTACAGAGTCTGAAGCCATTGGCAGAGTGCAACCAGAGTGGTGGTTTCCTAGTTTCTGGAGAGTTTTTATCAAGGTCAGTGCCCATATATTTACCTTTCCTAAAGGTAATTGATGATACTTTGGGCAACCTTTCTTGTAACACCACATCAGTCAAAACAATTGCCCAATGTTTAGTTATAATGGCTCTAATTCTTCTCTCCTGCCTAGAAAAAGTAGTTATAAATCTAGGACTATCAGAAACTTTCTTCACTGGATTCTGACCAGTATGATGCTTTGTGAGCAAAGTACTCCTGGGACGCTCACTAGCTTTAGCAATAGCATCATTAATGATTTTGTTGCTGTATATATATATATAAATATGCAAAAACACAGTCCCAAGCTCCAACTCGTAGAAGACACAGGTACAGACCAGGTACTGCTGTTTCAATTTTCAGTGCATATTTATTCCGTGAGGATCGGCATGATGCGTTTCAGTCATGTTACCATGACCTCGATCACCTACATATATATATATATTTCCTAAAAACCCCTCAATCAATACCCACCCTAAACCCTGCAATGGCCCTGGCCACCCCAAAACCAATACCCACCCTAAGCCCTAAAATTACCCTTGCCACCCCAAAACCCATACCCACCCTAATCCCTAAAATTACCCTTGCTGCGCAAAAACCAATACCCACCCTAAACCCTAAAATTTCCTGTGTCACCAAAAATCCATACCCACCCTGAACCATAAAATTACCTTTGCCACCCAAATCCTGCAACCACTCTAAACCCTAAAATTACCCTTGCCACCAAAAAACCATTCCCACCCTTAACCCTAAAATTACAAAATTTCCATTGCCTCGCAAAACCCATATCCACTCTAAACCCCAAAAATACCCTAGCCTCCAACAAACTATACTCACCCTAAATCTTAAAATTACCCTTACTATCCCAAAACCCATACCTACCCTAAACCCTAAATTACCCTTGCCACCCAAAAATCCATACCCACCTTAAACCCTAAAAATGAACCTACCACCACAAAGCCCATACCCACTCTAAACCCTAAAATTTCTCTTGCCACCCAAAAATCCATAACCACCCTAAACCCTAAAATTACCCTTGTCACCCAAAAACCCATATTACATCACTCATGACATGGTTAGTGACATCCCTCATGTGACATCGCAAATGACATCACTGATGTCATCATCATGCGAGTGTGAGTGTTTTTAAAAGTTTACATACATATATACTAACCTATTGCAAAAGTTAAATTAGTATACTAGATGCTCTACTACTGAGTGATACTACTTCTAAAATATATCATATGAGTGGCTGTGTGACTGTATGTATCCTTATGTGTATGGGTTTGTGAGTAACTGTATGGGTATACAGGTGGGTGTGTAAGTAGCTGTGTGGTAAGTGAGATGCTGTCTGAGTAACTGTATTGGTGAGTGAGTGGGTATGTCAGTGGCTGTATGGGTGAGTGAGTGGTGACATGAGTGGCTCTATAGGTGGTAAGTGCGTGTGTAGTGATTGTATGGGTGAGTGAGTGGGTATCTGAATGGTTGTATGAGTGAGTGACTGTGTAAGTGGCTGTGTGGATGAGTGAGTGGCTATTTGAGTGTATGTTTGCTTAAGTGAGTTGGCGTCTGAGTGGCTGTAATGGAGCGTGAGTGTCTATATGAATGGCTCTATGGGTGAGTGAGTGGATGTGTGAGTGTTTGTATGGATGTGTGAATGTATATGTAAGTGGTTGTGTGAGTATGTGTGTGAGTGTGAGAGTGCTTGTAATGGGGGAGTGAGTGGCTGTGTTCTGAGGCTGCATGAGTGAGTGAGTGGGTGTGTAAGTGACTGTGTATGTAAATAAGTGGGTGTATGGGTAAGTATGTGGTTGTGTGACTAGCTGTATGGGTAAGTGACTGGTTGTATGGGTGAGTGAATAGTTGTGTAAGTGGCTGTACAAGTGAGTGGATGTGTGAGTGACTATGGAGTAGTGAATGGATGTGTGAGTACTGGTATGGATCTATGAATGGGTGTGAATGTGAGTGGTTGTGTATGTGTGAATGGGCATATAAGAGGTTGTACAGGGGTGTGAGTGGTTCTGTGGATGATGTCATCAGTGATGTCATCAGTAATGTCATTTGAGATGTCATCAGTAACGTCATTGTGATGTAATATGTGAGTTAATAAGCACTGCATTACTGAGGCATAAGTTATAGTTAGCTCAGGTAACTATAACTACCAAATTTCACTGCTTTTTTCCAAGTTAATCTATCGTCCCTGTAACCTTTGTTTTTTTCAGTGGATATACATATATAACCTATAACCTTTGCTTTTTCAGTGTATGTTCAAGTTAAAAAAAAATTATATTTCCTAACTATAACGTCCTTGTAACCTTTTTTTGTGAATTTCTAAAGTTTTTCAAATTCTATTTTTTTTAAGTTCAAATAAAGTTTTATTAATATAACAGAGGTGTCATCACATCAGAAGAAATAATAAGATACATTGTCGTCAAAAGGTAAGGTAAATTAGGTAACAACAATAAATACCAAAAAGCTGTAAGAAAGGTCACAGAAGTAGTGAGATCAGACACACTCATCCCCAAACCCAATAAGGATATCGAGACCAACACTCCTAGAATCATAACCACCTACCATCAAAAGTCTGATAAAGTCCGCAAAATCTTAACAGATAATTGGAACATTCTTAAAGCGGATACTATCATAGGCCCTGACCTGAATGATAGACCTCAGATTACCTACAGAAGAGAAAGGAATTTGAGGGACATTTTGGTTAAAGGTGATATAACAGAAAACAAAAAGCAACATGTGCAAGGACTCAAAGGATTTTATCCTTGTGGTCACTGCAGAGGTTGCAAATCAAGCTATATGGTAAAAGAGGTTGAGATTCCGGACCAGACAGTTAAACGTAAGATCAAACAATTCCTTACATGCAACTCATGCTTTGTCATTTATGTTCTTGAATGTCCGTGTAAGATGAGGTATGTGGGCAGCACTACCTGTCCGGCAAAGAAACGCATTCAGGAACATTTGAGGGCTATAACCAATACAGATGCACACTATCCAGTTGCCCGACACTTTGAGGAAGTCCATCAATCCAACTCCTCTCTACTTAGGTATTTTGCCGTTGAACAAGTCAACATTGGTAAAAGAGGAGGCAATAGAGTCTTAGCTCTAAGAAAAAGGGAGTCTAAGTGGATCATGGAATTAGAAAGCAGATATCCTGGAGGCCACAATTTAGACGAGGAGTTGTCAACCCACTTGTATGAACAGTAACTGACGATTTAGTCTTATCTACATTTAATCCTAGATCTGATTGATATTAGAACTTGTATGTACAGAACTGCATCTAAAAAGTATGTTTGATTTAAGAATGAATTTTTTTTAAAGGTATATTTTAATTATATGTATATGGTCTTTTTCAGGAGAAACGGAAGGGAGGCATCACTCTTTCGATAATGCACTGCACAACTTCCCTAACCTTTTCTTCGATGAAGAATGAAGTCACTCACTTGGTTAAGATAAGGAGCACAATTTCACTTTCTCACAATTTTTTGAATAATTGTTAGGATCGTATGAGTTTATGGCTTATGGGTCCTTGAACTTGTATAAAAATAACACAGAACTGGGACTTGACAGTAACACAATCGCTTCTTAAAGGAAAGGAATGTGATAGTAAACCAATGGTTGTATTTTGGGAACAAGACATGAATGTAATATTAAGGCACTAGACCATACAGAATTACTGAATGTTCTCAATTATCCTAAGAGTATCACGTGTATGTTCCATGACCATGGCACTAGTTCCTGGTATATGATTTTGCTGACTGGTTAATTCAGTGTGTATATATTAGTTAAAAAGGCACTTGCTCTTTGCTCTTTACACGATTTGGAATTCCATCACTGTGATACAGAAATGTATATTTGAGGGCTTTAATACAACACTCCAATATGGTGGATTAGGTTACACTGTTTAACTTCATGCATGTGTTGGGGACGTCTTCACTGTCAATTACATCTTCCACTGTCTGTGTTTATTTAGATAAGCAGAGCACTGTGTTAGGTAACGTGTGAGCAAGACACACTTAGTGTCGAAACGCGTAACGTTTTCTTTGAGAAATAAAATAATTTGAATCTGGAGCACCGAGTGCGCGCATTGCTTATCAGCAAACCTTGGATTGATATATATATATATATTCCACAGTTTGCACGATATGTGAATAAGTTGGGATCATGTTTGGCATTGTATAGAAAGAAAAATGTTTAAAGCTATCTGTTGTAAATAATGCCAGGTAGTCCATGTAGTTTCTTGATGCTCCTTTATTCATGTTGGTTGGTAAGTCAAGTATATAAAGGAGGAACCCCACCAGGAGTGGCCTCCTGCCACTCAGCCCACATTCAACTGCCAGACATCCACACAGAACATTCTAACAGGCTCTTGCATCATACATTCTAAGCTGGGCAGCAGGGACAAGTATAACACATCTCCCTTCTTTGATTTGATGAACAAGAGAGATGAATAGAAATTGCGGAGAGTAAATGAGATAGCAAATCACATCACACAATTTCCACATAAATGTAAAACAAAATAAGATTAGCAATTTTAACATCTTCACAAACTAATCACGCAAACTAATAAATAACATTCACACCACCTTCTCTCTTCCTTAAACAGACGTTACTGACACAACGAAATAACCAACACACTATCACGCCCACACATCACATACTCAACCCAAAAACCAAACAAACCGACTGGCCAGGTCAGGAAGAGGCAAAAAGGTCCCAACTTACGGCGTAACAGTATAGTGGAACTTCAAGCTCCCTCAAAACTCCATGAGAGTATTTAAAAGTGGAACTCCAAGCTCCATCAAACTCCATGAAAATGTCTAAAAGTGGAACTTCAAGTTCCCTCAAACTCCAATAAAAATATTCAAAAGTGGAACTCCAAGTTCCTTCAAACTCCACAAAAATATTTGAAAGTGGAACTCCAAGTTCCCTCAAACTCCATAAAAATATTCGAAAGTGGAACTCCAAGTTCCCTCAAACTCCATAAAAATATTTGGAAGTGGAACTCCAAGTTCCCTCAAACTCCACAAAAATATTTGAAAATGGAACTCCAAGTTCCCTCAAACTCCATAAAAATGTTTACAGGTGGAACTCTAAGCTCCCTGAAACTCCATGTAAATATTTAAAAATTGGAACTCCAAGCTCCATTAAACTTCAAGTAAGTATTTAAATTTATCACTCCACAACCCAAGAACAACAGAGTACATAATGCCCTGTGATATTTCAAACACATGACTCCCATAACCTTAAAGAATGAGACCATCCTATGAACAAAATTACAGGGCACTTAGCTCCTACAAACTCATCTCAACCCCTTCCACCAGCTTCACAGAACCATTTTGTCAGAAGAAACTTAAGCACATAGGCAATATACAGTGACAAGAAAATTAAGCAAACAGGAATCAATTAGCTCCGGTGAGCGATGTCTCACCCGAGGTCCTCATAGGGGTAGAGATGTCTGTCCTTAAACAGCCGGAATCCACAATCCAAATCACAATCCAAAGACCATAGAGTGCATTACTAAGTTTGCTGAGAAACACACCATGCACTGACAGTTTCATCTTCTTCACATCGACATGCCAGTGGTTAATTGCGGCATAAGTCATCAATACAGTACCTTTTTCTGAAGTGTTCCAGTTGAAACACGAAGCATTTTGACACTTTCTCACATTTCCTTGATGTCTCCGTGAAATGCGCTGCAACCCTGCACTACAATGTAGGTGTAAACTAAGCTCCATGGCCCCGACTTCAAAAAAGTAGTGTTTCCATGGTTTCAAATAGTTGTAGCAGACTAAAATGGAAGCGCGCAGTTTACGTTCTGCCGGATGGCTACCGGCACGTTAAAGCAGCAAAGCGTCCATAAACAGCATAAAATCCTCGAGCCACCTCTCGTAGGACCAGACGTCACACGGAGAACAGTCAGGCAAGGTAAAGTGCGTGCGTATGAAAATCGAACTTTGAAAAAGGTTCAAACATCGCACATTTCAACGTCTATTTCTTTAACTGTCCCCGGCATGGCTTGTTTTGCTCCGTGTTAGATAGTCGAAAAAAAAACAACAAGGGAATATTAGAAGTAATGTTTCTGCGTAGTGCCAATCTGCCGCATATGCACAAACTTGTTTGATTTCACTGCGCACTGCCCGTGACTTTCTCCTCATGTCATTAAACAGTGTAGCATCGCATTTAAAACAGCGCATTTACTTTCACAATTGACAAAATTTGTTTTAAAAGGAAACTTCTCTTGAGTGCAGGTCGTAAATCTTCTTCGACATTAAGCAGATGACAATTTCATTCACCAGCGCCTTAAATACACGAGCACACGATCAAACAGTTGGCAATTCTACTACTTAAGAGTTCTCTGTTATTTTTCTAAGCAAGGCGTTTCCCAATTGTCTTTAAAGTCTATTTTAAAGTGGTAATTAGACGCTACCAGTACTTTTACAGTCTATGACGTTGAGCTTGATCTGGCACTCTTGATTCTTGGGGCGACCGATTTCCTGGTCACTGGTGGGGTTTCCTAGTGCCAGTAAGCTTAAACACGCATTAGAAAAGAAAGTGTTTACCTTTTAAATGTTCTTTCTCAGTTCTTTTCTTTTCTTGAATACTCTTAAATGTTCGTTCTCTATTTCTTTTAGATTTTCTTTTCTTCTATGAGTTCAAGGCTCTTGTCTCCTTGTAAGTTCTTCAGTTTTTAAATTGTAGGTTTCTGCACGCTGTTGATTCTTCTTTCTGTCACCAAAAATGTTGTAAATAATGCCAGGTAGTCCATGTAGTTTCTTGATGCTCCTTTATTCATGTTGGTTGGTAAGTCAAGTATATAAAGGAGGAACCCCACCAGGAGTGGCCTCCTGCCACTCAGCCCACATTCAACTGCCAGACATCCACACAGAACATTCTAACAGGCTCTTGCATCATACATTCTAAGCTGGGCAGCAGGGACAAGTATAACACTTTCAATTGTTGGCAATACTTACTCCGTTCAATGATGGCGGAACTGTGGATATGCGAAGTCACATGACTTCACCCACTACCTCGTTTATGTTTACTTTTGTATATAACATGCCTGCCGAGACAGAATGGGTAACGTGTGATCAATGCACAAGGAGTGTCGAAACGCGTAGCGTGTAACTAAGAATAAATCAATTTTGCAGTACTTTCCTGAGTGCGCGTCGTGCTTTGAAGCAAACTGTGGATTATTGAAATTTTTCGGCTTGGAGAGGTCCGCCGAATCTATGCGCCACCTGACTTGGGAGAAAGGATCCCGGAAGGACCCTTCGTGTTGCTTGGAATATATATATATATATATATATATATTACCTACTGGCGGTCGCCAGTAGGTAGTTATAGTTAGGACCTAGTTTCCATAGGAAATCCGCAACATTCTATTGGGAATAACTTTGGCCCTGGTGGACGAATGTTTGCGAATTTCTCAAAGAAGATGGCTAGGTCCGCTGCGCTCATTCTGTGAAAGTTTTGGGGGGATTGGTGAAGTGGGGGCTGAGATAAAAGGGGGGTCCCAAAACGTGTTTTTCCCATGTTATTTTCCATAGGACGTTTAGACACGGCTACAGCTCGAACGGCTGAATGGATTTATAAGAAATTTGGTAGAAAGGTAGAGTGTGGGTCGCAGATCACGCTTTTGTTTAAATGGTGTAAATCCGTTCAGTAGTTGCTGAGAAAATTAAAGTTGAAATCAGTTATATATCTGTAAGCGAGCACGGGTGCGCGCACCTATGCGGGTGTGCGCGAGCGGCATTGTGATTTGCTGTTTAACGTCTGTCAACATTCGATTCGGAGGAAATCAGGAAGTGTTGTCCGCCATTTTGTTAGTGCGAGTGAATATATAATACAGAACAAAGGGTTAGTACATGGAAAGGGGAGAAGGTAGAGATTGTCTGGCTGGGTAGGTTTTCTAAGGGGGTACAGTATGGACCCTGAGCGCGAAAATACTATTTTTTTTTGGAGTAAACATTTGCGGGGTGCATGCATTCGGTCGCGCACCCCTATTTACAAGACTGTGAAAAACTATAGTGGTGAGAATGGAAAGGGAGCAGGGTGGAGAGTGTTTGATTTCGTAGGTTTCTTGAGGGGTTTATTAAGGATGACGAAAGTGTAAAAGTAGCTTTTTTTCGCAAATAAGTTACGAGGTGCGCGCACTCGGTCGCGCACGGCGATCAAAAAACATAAGGAAAGATGGAGATAAATTACAAGTTTGAGTGTTTAGATCTAAGGTGGCTCTTAAAAGAGCCCTTGTGTTAATTGAGTTTTTGCTGAACTTATAAGTGAGTTCCGATGCAGAGTCTCATGTTACAGAGGAAAATTCTATTTCCCTCATCCGTGAAATGAACACCATCTCTCCGATAGATGCCTTCCATGTTGAAACGTAGGTTGTTGTTCTATATAGAACCCATGTTATATTCTCTGAGGAAAGCAGAAACAGATTTATTTACATGTTTCCTTGCTTTCTCAATCTGTGGACAACGTTCATTGGACCAATTCCATTTTTGTCTTTGGCATATATTTGAATACACCAAGACAGTTCGAGGAAAAAGTGACATCAATTGACGAAAGGTGTCTTTTAGAAGCATTTCCAGACCTACCCCAGTTAATGTGCCTAGATCATTGCCACCACAGTGCACAATTATCAGGTTAGGTTCAGGGAGATGCATAAAAGTTTTCACCAATGGTATCAATTGGTGACATCTTAATCCTCTTTGGCCAATCCACGTAATCTGCACATTTGGTAAGTCAAGGTTACAAATTCGTCTGTTTGCAGCATATTTTTCACTCCAGTGAATATAACTGTGTCCTACAAGCCAAACCTTCATTTTCAAGGTAGATGCAGTAGTACTCCGATGGGTTCGTGAAGTGGAATGGCAAGTAGATGGTGAAAGTCACGATAAAAAAAGTGTGTGAGGTTTGGTGTTAAAGGAAAACTGAACATGATTGGTTAATTGATATACTTCAAGATTGAAGACTACGCTGTATGTTATAGTTTTATTATAAACAAATCTTCTATTGGTCGTGGAAAATAAAGAAATGTAAAACAAGAGTGGATAGGCAGGTGTGTTTGGAGGGAAATTATCCTTTTTGCTTGGATTTAGAACGTTGAGATATGAACTTTTGACCTGTGCCTTCAGCTAGGTGCAGATTGAGCTGTTACCATGGTAACAGCCAGAGAAGGCAGAGGGTGAAGGGTGACCGTTATGTGACTTTGAAAATATTGAAAGGATAACCAACTGAAATGTTAATTTGAATATGAAATTAAATGCGGGAACAAATATGATTGGTTGAGGAGACATATATGAGTGTGTATTGACAGAAAATCTATGCCATTATTCGAGTTCCATTGTAGTCCAGAGTCGTTCTAGTGGACCAGGCCCAAATCCGAGGAGTCGGCCGCCATTTTGAGCGTTCCGCAGCAACAGCCGCTCTTCACCCCGGCCACCGGAGCGGGTCCCCGGCCATCCAACCGAGTGGAACGCCAATGGCAGTCATGGTGAAGCTGACCGGGGAGTGAAACGCTAAGGGTCGCCCTGCTGCAGCTGACCGCGGGGATGGGCCTTGGCGCGTGGTGTCGCCCCCGGGCTATTTGCACAACGGTCCTCCACCCCTAGGCCGCCACCTATGCTACCTCGACAGGAACAGCGTCATGCATTTGGATCGATGTTGCAGCAGGCTGCCATGTAAATAGTTATTTAATAAAACGTTTTATCCTGTTACTTTGCTGGTGTGTTGTATATATTTATAATATTTGCATAGGGTTTGTCGTTATTTTGGGCGGGGTGGGCGGCGGAGCCGAGCTAACTTCTCTTATTTAGTCAGCACATAAATTGACTTACTGGTGCGCATTATTTTGGGTGTACATTTGGAATATCGGTTGGGGTCGGGTTCGTCGTACTGAAATAACCCTTCAAGTTTCTGGTGTAGGCTACTCTCCCATTCACTAGCTCCAGAGAGAGTCGTTCCTAAGTAAGGAAAGTGCTATATTCTTTTTCGTCCTTCACATGCGGATACCATGTTCGGGCTTATTTTTCTCATTCCATTAACCGTTCGATCAACGCCTCAGTCATACAAAAAGCATTCTTTTATTGACCCAGTCGTGCGCCACACATACACATTCATACCGTACAAATCAGGGCCCATGCGCACATTCATACCATACAATCTTTCACGCTCCCAGAGATAGCTCGTACATATAATGTACCGTCTCACAGAGCTAGCCTATTTTTCCTCGCGTGGAACACGGTGCGGTTTAGGTCTTCTCCATACTTTAGCTGAAATTCCAATGTAACCTGCAGAAAAAGAAAAGAGGGGGGGCAGCGTTCAAAGCACATCAGCGTGCATAAACACGAAAATGTTTTTATCTACCACGTACTTGACTTATCTCTCTGAGATGCATTCCCTTGTGTCTCGGCAATGGTAGTCTGTTCATTACATAGATCGCCCGAGGGCGGTAGTACAGACCGCGCGTAGGAAAGGGTCAAAAGCCAGGGGTATAGGAGTATGTAACAAGCGAGCCATTTAATTGAAAAAAATAAACGTGACAAACGGTTGCAGGATCAGTGAAGGTTGATTTTTTATTCGAAAGTATAACAGGATCAGTTACAATAAAATCGTCCATACGCACACCAAGGGCGAGTATCATGGGTAACATTACTTCGAAGCTTTAATAATACAATAATCAATAATGAAAAACCGACATCAATAGGGTTGTCCGTATGCCCAGTCAGTACCCTTCCCCGCCCGCCATGTGCACAAAGACCGCATACATCCCCCATAACGTCAAGGCTAAGTAACTAGAACGTCATAAGGAGTTGCAAGTCGCTCCCATACTGGCGCCATTTTGGTCGAGGCCAGGCAGGTCCTTTCAAGTGGTGTGGGACCTGCCTGGCTTGGGGAATCTTTCAAGTGATGTGACTGAGGAGCAAATTGTGGACCTCTTTAAAGACTTCAACCCACTACATGTCAAGAAATGTCAAAGCGGAATGAAATGCTTTGCATTTGTAGACTTCAGTTCGGCGAAGACCCAGCAGAATGTTATAAGTAAATGTCATGGCACGAAGTTCAGTGGGCGGTCTGTCATTGTGAAAGCTTCAATTAGGTTGAATGGCTGCAAGAGCCCCGATTACACCAGCAGCCCTGTTAATATGCCGATCTTGGAAAAAGTTCCTCTGTTGGATTGCAATGGCTGCAGTGATGGTCTTGGGAAACTGCTTCCGAAAACTCTAAAGGCCACGAAAGCTTGCTATGCTGTTTCTTTGGAAATGCGGTGCTGGGTGATGGAAGTTATTGAAGAGTTGGCAGTGGTGTTTTTTGTAGATTTTGGACGCTCTGCCACAGTCCTGGCTTCGTCATTACGAGCACTTGAAAACAAGACATTCTGGGCAATACCACCCTTGACGCAGCCCTTTATGCTACAAGATGGTGTCTTCCATACAGAAAATATTGTTGGCAGCATTTTGAAAGGAAAGATAAACGGCCGTTTTCCTAGTGAGTCTCACATTCTTACATTTATGAAGAATGTTGAAGAGTAGTATGTTGAAAATCTGAAGCCATCGTTCTACAAACTCTCAACCAGCCTTGGATGGAAAAATCCTGAAGAATGTACAAACTGAAAACCAGTTTTTGTCTGCATAGCATCAGCAGCAACACTTGAGTCAGCTTTGTGTGAAGCCGCCATCTTGATCCAATCAATACCGTCCCCCCGCACACATTCAGGGACCAGGCCGCATTGCGAGGGCACCGCAGGACGTGTCTTCAGGTCAAACGGATTGTGGGACAAGGTCCAGAATGGAAGAGTCACCAAAAGGCTAAAAGTCCCGCCGGACCCCGGGAGCCGGCAGCCTATGTCGGGGGCGATCTCAGGCCACACCAGGGCAACAAGACTTGGGGAGGGGGCAGGAGCCAAGCGCCCCCTCCGAGTCCGCGCCACCACACCGCCCCTCGGGGGCGTGGAACAGTCGCCCGGTCCGGACGTGAGCCATGAAGAAGGGCACCAGCCGCCATCTTGATCCAATCAACACCGTCCCCCCGCACACATTCAGGGACCAGGCCGCATTGCGAGGGCACCGCAGGACGTGTCCCCAGGTCAAACGGATTGTGGGACAGGGTCCAGAATGGAAGAGTCACCAAAAGGCTAAAAGTCCCGCCAGACCCCGGGAGCCGGCCGCCTATGTCGGGGCGATCTCAGGCCACACCAGGGCAACAAGACTTGGGGAGGGGGCAGGAGCCAAGCGCCCCCTCCGAGTCCGCGCCACCACACCGCCCCTCGGGGGCCTCCGTCAAGCGGCTCAGGGAGGCACCGCAGGCAGCGGTTCTTCAGATCAGTGGCTCTCACCGGCAAGGCTCCCCTCCGTCAGCAGCGATCGTTGGCGCTGTGGTTGCGGCCGGAGGCGGGTGAGACGTTGTAGCCGCAAGAGCAGGCGAAACTCAACCGGCCGATTGAGGCACTGTGCCGCAAGAGCGGGTGAGACTCAGCTGGCCGAGCGAGGCACTGTGCCGCAAGAGCGGGCGCAACTCAGCTGGCCGAGCGAGGCACTGTGCCGCAAGAGCAGGCGCAACTCAGCTGGCCGAGTGAAGCGCTGGGGTGCAGCTGAGGAACCTCCACCTGGGGAGGTGGGGGAGGCTCGTTCGCGCCGCCTCTCCCTCCCAGTGCACCCCACGCCGTCTCCTGGCGCAGGTATATGTGATGGTCGGACCAGGCAATAAGAGGGGGGGTCATCAGCAAGGCATTCACCCCCCCACCCGTGGCTCGCTGGATGCCACCTCAGGGTGGACGAATGGGAAGGCCAGTACAACAACATCGTGGCCGTGGTGCTTCCGGGCCATCCATCCAACGACCTCTTCGGCCGATGGCTGCCAGCAAGACCCCGCCCTATACGTGCCGGGGGCCTCGTCTTCCGGATGGGCGTAGCCGCGGACCTGCTGCACAAGGAGGGACAGGAACAGCATCATGCATTTGGATCGATGTTGCTGCAGGCTGCCATGTAAATAGTTATTTAATAAAATGTTTTACCCTGTTACTTTGCTGGTGTGTTGTATATATTTATAATATTTGCATAGGGTTTGTCGTTATTTTGGGCGGGGTGGGCGGCGGAGCCGAGCTGTCTTGCAGACATCATGGCGTTGAGCTCGGTTCCTCTCACTAGTTTCATATTTCTCATGAGGGGTTGTTCCTAATGTTTCTATTTTAGCGAGGTCAAAAAGAGATCCCATCAGTGGCCTACTGATTTTGCTTGATTCCTTTTGTTTTTTCCAACGATTTTTATGTTATAGTTTGCTTGCACGATACAACGGCTAGTCCGCATTTTATATATATATGTCCTTTTTATTAGGGGTGTCCTCCGGTGGTGTCGGATGATCTACCTCTAATAAACGGTCCGGGCTGAACCAACTACCAACAAACGGGGCAGAGATAGGCATGACGGATTACAAAGGGGACAAAAGTCTGCACTACCTATCCTTCACTATCCGCAAAGACTAAACAGAGTATTGCGACTCTGTGCTTATTTGTGAATAGAGAATCACCCAAAGAGAACCAATTCTGAACGATCAATGTTCGGCCAAACAATCAATCAAATGAGGGATAAAAATAGGCACAAAGGATTACAACGGGGGCTAAAGCCTGCGTTACCTATCCTTCACTATCTGCAAAGACTAAACAGAGTATTGCGACTCTGTGCTTGTTTGTAAATAGAGAATGAACCAAAGAGAACCAATTCCAAAACAGTAAATGCTTGGATAACAATCAATCAAATGGAGAGGGAAGCAGGCACGACGGATTACAACGGGGGCAAAGGCCTGCGTTACCTACCCTTTACTATCTGCAAAGAGAGAATACTCCTAAAAGAAAAGAGGGGGGGGGCAGCGTTGAAAGCACATCAGCGTGCATAAACACGAAAATGTTTTTACCTACCACGTACTTGACATTTTAAAGCTTTTGATATTTGCTATTAAAAAACCATTGAAATTCACTGAAAAAACCATAGGTTATAGACCATATATAGTTAGGAATTAGCATTTACAAAACCTTGAAAATTCACTGAAAAAACCATAGGTTTTACACACGTTATAGTTAGGAAGTAGCATTTAAAAAACCTATGAAATTCACTGAAAAAACCATAGGTTTTACACACGTTATACTTAGGAAGTAGCATTTAAAAAACCTATGAAATTCACCGAAAAAACCATAGGTTTTACACCAGTTATAGTTACCAGGAAATTTTACTCGCATAAAACTATTGAAATTCCCACGTTATAGTTAGTTGGACTCACTATAACTTGCGCGTGCAATGCACTGCTGATGACGTCACATATTACATCACTCATGACGTGGTCAGTGACATCACTCATGACATCACTGATGACACCATCCTTGCGACAGAGTGACAGACCTCTTTTCACTGTAATGTAACCCTTGAAACACATATTCAAAAATAGAAACTAACATTTTCAAAAAAATGGAGATACCCATACCAGTTACAACAACCAATTCAGTAAATACACCATCTATATACATATCCACTCTTTCACCAACAGTTCTATGTAGTCACTCATACATATACTCACTCATCATATATAGTGATACACCTATATATCCTGTTACACAACGACAGTCATCCAAAAGATACTCTCACATATACTCACACATGCAAATAAACTATTAAACATCCATTTATTTGCATATACAGCTATACACACACTACCACTTTACTTCTAAGGAAACTTACACATACTTACTCTCTTAAACAATCACTTATAGAAACACATACTTATTTAAACAGGAACTCTTACAATCCCTCACTCTCACATATACTCACTTATATACATCAATATTCACATATACTAGATTAAAACATATTTAGTTATAGATAAAGACACTAGTGAGACAGTGATTCACTCACTAACATACATATATACACACTCATCCACACATACAGTCCTGCAGATATGCTGTATTCAAAACACATACAAACAGAGAGTCAGTCATTCATGCATCTATGTGCTAAGTAACACCCCCACCAAACATATAGACACTCATATTGATATTAAAAAAAACATCTAATAACCCATATACCTACACATGTAGCTACTCACCAACCCATGCAGCCACTTATACACAAAGTGAAACATTAATACATATGTTTAAAAATTTAAACATTACTCACTAATATTTATTTTTCAGAAAGACACACATTCACTGGATGGTGTCATCAGTGATGTCATGAGTGATGTCACTGACCACGTCATGAGTGATGTAATATGTGACGTCATCAGCAGTGCATTGCACGCGCAAGTTATAGTGAGTCCAACTAACTATAACGTGGGAATTTCAATGGTTTTATGCGAGTAAAATTTCCTGGTAACTATAACTGGTGTAAAACCTATGGTTTTTTTCGGTGAAAATATATATATATATATCGGCAGTCTTTCTCGTATGTGTAGTTTTTGAAGCAAGAAGGCAGACCCAGAAATAGTGCAAAGTCGGGTTTATTCAGAAAACGCCCGCACCACCGCCATTACGCGTTTCAGCCTCCTCTGAGGCCTTGATCACATGACATGTTCCAGAGGTATTTTTTGAAATTTAAAGTGACAGTGCATAACATGTGGGATATAGACATAGAAGTAACACTATGACCATGATCACAGAATCCATATATATATACAGCATATGTACAAGAGTGCAAGTGTGCAAAACCCCGCAAAAAATATTTAGCATTTCATAAATATTTAAAACGTGTACCAGCCATCCAGAATATCAAAAATATTTAAAACCTTGAAAAATTCAATTATTAAAAATATTCTTAAAAAACTCTGTAATTGTAGTACATGAGCCTACCCACATACCCAATACAATCAGTAAAAAGGTATTAGTAAAATTGCACAATATAAGCATCGGAATCTGTCACGAAGTGCCCTCTCCAGTGCTGTAAAAAAGGTACGGGCAGGCTCACTGCGGTGTTTATCAAAATTAATAAGCTGTGCAATTATTACAACCGATATGTTAGATGGATTCCAAAGAAACAATAATATCAGTAATAACTTTATTTTGGCTACTAAGCCATAACAGTTTTACATCCATAAATTCACATAAAATCAATAAATCTAATCCTCAGATAAAAATACCTAGTAATATTATGTTACAACTTAAACATCTCTCTCTCTCTCTCTCTCTCTCTCTCTCTCTATATATATATATATATATATATATATATATATATATATATATATGCATATATGTGTGTGTGTGTGTGTGTGTATATATATATATATATATATATTCACTGAAAAAAACATAGGTTTAACACTCGTTATAGTTAGGAATTAGCATTTAAAAAACCTTTGAAATTGCGATTCTCCTATTTACATGACCAGAGAATCTGGATTTCATTAAAGACACGGAGGCTAACATTATGCATACAACTTTTAATGCAGTCCAAGCATAGCCACATATGTCACAAAGCAAAAGTTCCAACTGAGAATACATATGAATCAACAATAGCATGAATCACTAGGCAATCAGCCTCTTTTAAATGTGGTGACAATGAAAAAGGAAAAGTCCAAACAAATCCAATGAAACATCAAACTTGAAAAAGGATGACGGAAGAAAACACCATCCACGATTGATCCACAGGTGTGAAATCAAGAAGACAAGTTATCTGCAAGGCAAAGAAAGGTTGTTAATAAATCCCAATAAAAGTATTAAGGACAAGAATAATAAACGATCATCTAAATAACAATTCCTGACAAAGGAAAGGATGTAAGTAATCCTGCAAAGGAAAATAATGTTTGTTTGTAAGTAAAAAATTCAAATAAGCATATCATAACATATATTATATATATATTATATCATTTAATCAACCACCCAGGGAAGGGTGGGAGGGATAATGTTAGCCTCCGTGTCTTTAATGAAATCCAGATTCTCTGGTCATGTAAATAGGAGAATCGCAATTTCATTACAAGACCGGAGGCTACCATTATGCATGTTGGTAGCCATGTAAATCAACATCAGACATGTGAGAAACAGGTTTGCAATAATGATGAGCAAAGGTTCTAGAATTAGACCAATGAGCAGCCTTTAGAATATCATCTAACTTACCACCTGAGCAGAATGACTTACTGGCCATTGCGCCTCTAATAGAATGTGGTTTAAAAATATTCAGATTGATTCCAGGAAGTTTCATGACTGTTTTAACCCATCCAGCAATAGAGCTAGAAGAAATTCCTTTATGGGGTTTAACAAAAGAGAGGAGTAACTGAGATACATTCAAAGGACGAAGAGAGTTCATTCTCACATCATATTCTTTCATACATTGAACAACACAGAGTTTAGTGCAAGTATCAAAACGAGGATAGAAAATAGAATCTGACATGGTTTTAGTTCTTCTATGTATTTAAAATTTGACTCCAAACATATCTTAAGATCTAAAAGAAATATCTAGAGCTTTAACATCAGAGACTCTAATGCATGAAATTAAGCAAAGAAGAGTAGCTAATTTGATAGAAAGATTCTTCCTGCTGAGAAGAGAATTAACTGGCCAAGAACAAAAAAGGTCAAGAATTAAATTAACATCCCAAAGAGATTGATAGCTAGGTTGAGGAGGTCTTCTAAGTCTGATACTTTTAAGTATTCTACAAATATTAGGATTTTTACCTACCGTTTTATTGTTAATTAGAGAATGTCCTGCAGAAATAGCAGATCTAAAACAATTGAGAGATCTGTAACTTGAACCTCTATCGAATTGTTCTCCAAGAAAATTAACTATATCAACAATAGGTGCCTCCACGGGATCCAAGTCCCTTTCCAAGCACCAACGTGACCAGACTTTCCAAATGTTGTTGTACCCGTAATGTGTTCCAGGGGCCCATGACTCTCCAAGGAGAGTTGAAGCTGTTGACGAAAGTCTAGCGAGATCGTTAGACTTGGGATGGCCAAAAAGGAGTTACTAGGACAATTGAGGATCGTTCTTGTCTCACTTTCTGAAGGAGTCTCTGGATCATTGCAAATGGAGGGAAGGCATAAGCGTTGATCCCTACCCGAGGTTGGAGAAAGGCATTCACTGCTAGAGCACCAGGATCGGGCATCCAGCTGAAATAAGATATCAATTGGGTAGTCAATCTGCTCGCAAATAAATCTATTTGGGATGGGCCCCAGAAATGATTGAGGGAGTTGAAAACAGAAGTGTTGAGCTACCAGTCGCTGTAATCCAAGATGAATCTTGAATTCCAATCTGCGCAAAGATTGGATTTCCCTGGAAGGTATTCTGCTCTCAGAGAGATTTTGTGTTCTAGGCAGAAAAACCAAAGCTTCTTTGCTAGAATGGAGAGGTCTTCTGACTTGGTCCCTCCTAGACGGTTTATGTAAGCAACGGCAGACATATTGTCCATTTTCAATATGACTGATCTTCCTTGATGAAAGCGTTTGAAGCTCATTAGAGCATAAAGTCCTGCAGTTAATTCTAGATAATTGATGTGGTGCAGGGACTCTTGTTGGGACCAAATTCCTCCAGTGTTCTGGTTCTGTAGACAAGCACCCCAGCCATGAAGGTTGGCATCCAATTCTAGAATAAAATCTGGTGCTGAACCAAAGATCGCTCTCCCATTCCATGCATCTAGATTGTCTAAACACCATGTTAGTTCTAAGATTGCATCTGGGTTCAAGGAAATTCGATCTCCGTACCAAAGACCTGACCTGAGAGCTCTTGCTTTTATTCTCTGAAGGGCTCGATAATTCAGTGGTCCCGGAAAAATGGCCTGAATGGAGGAAGATAGAAGGCCTAGAAGTCTTGCTAGTTCTCTTAGGGAGAGATTTTCTTGTTTCAATACATGTCTTATCTCCTTTATTATTTTGGCAATCTTCTTGGGAGGGAGAAGGAGAAGACATTCTGTTGTGTCTACTGTGAAGCCCAGGAACTCCATCTTCTTTGAGGGGACTAGAATGGATTTTTCCCAGTTTATGATAAAACCCAGACTTTCTAAGAGGTCTATAACTGTCTTCAGATCTTTGATGATTTGAGCATAGTCTTGAGAAAGAATCAGGATGTCGTCTAAGTAAATGATGAGACAAATCCCTTTTTCTCTTAGACATGAGGCAACTGCTCTCATTACCTTGGTGAAACACCATGGGGCAGAAGAGAGGCCGAAGGGAAGAGCCTGAAATTGAAAGAGATGGTTTTTCCAAATGAACTGAAGAAAGGGTTGGTGTTCCTTTGTCATGGGAATTGTAAAGTAGGCGTCCTTCAGATCTAATTTGACTAGCCAGTCTCCTTCTAGTAAGAGGTCTCTGAGAAGATGGATGCCCTCCATCTTGAAATGACGGTAGACAAGGAATTTGTTGAGTTCCATGAGATTTATAACCGGTCTCCAACCCTTGTCTTTCTTTTCCACAAGGAAGAGAGTACTTATGAATGTCATAAATTCCATGGGTACCTCTAGAATTGCTCCTTTTTTTAGCATTGAGGAAATTTCTTCTTCTATGATTTTTTCTTGATCTAGTGTAAGGGGTGTCGGTCTTGGAAGAGAGTACTGTATTGGAGTCTTGGTGAAATCTATACAAAAACCTTGAACGGTGTTCAGAACCCAGGGATCTTGTGTGATAATTTTCCAATTGTGGTAAAAGAATCTTAGTCTGCCACCTACTTTTGGATTCAAAGAAAGGGAAGGGGAAGGAGTACTCACTTGAGGGGTGGAGTCAGCAGGTGCTCCTCGTGCTCGGAATTCTCTGGAGCGGAAACCTCTTCCTCTGGGTGGATAAAACTGTGGTTAGTTGGGTGGTTGGTACCCTCTACCAAAATTGCCTCTGTTTCTTGGGAAGGGGCGTCGATTAAAGGGGCCGGAAGATTGCCCCCTTCTTTCAGCCCTTCCAAAAAGGTTGCTGTTGTAGTTAAAAACTTTTTTCATGTTTTGATGCGCTCTATCTAAAGCGGTAAAGGTTGATACATATTAAAACTTCTCCAAAAAGTAAACCTTTTGGATTAATGGAGGTTTCTTTTTCAGCCATATCGATTAATTTTGGACTAATTTTATTGAGGACTACTCTTCTTCTTTCACAATTAAGTCCTGCGTTGGCATTTCCTAAGAGGACAAGTGCTCTTTGGCTCCATCCTCGAATGGAGTGTGTGTCAAGAGGGAACCATTAAGGTAACTCTCCTCAGCTGCGTCGATTATTTTAGTAAGTGGACCTAGGATGTCGAGAACTTTATCTTGGCAGAGCTTAAGCGACCTTTCCAAGCCTTTGCGTGGGTCTCTTCCTAATTTAAAAAGATAAGTAATTAGTTCCGGATCAAGGTTAGGAGTTTGACAGACTGTACCTTCAATTAAAGGTCTGGTGCATTCTGCCCTCAAAAGATTGCGAGTTTCCCTTTCTAAAGGGTTCCGAATCCATTTAGATATGAATTTAGAACGTGCTCATGTGGAGTCCACTCTGAGCTTCTAGGATGTTTAATGTTAAAAGGGGAGAACATTTCTTCCCCTAAACGGTCCAAGATACTATCTTTAGAAGATGAAGGACCATTGTCGTCATTCAAGAGAAAGGAATCAATATCTTGATCGTCCTCATCTAGGTCAAGAATATATTCGTCAGGAAATTCTGAGCCATCAATATCACTTGTATCATTATCTAGAGCACTTTGGTGAATTGTGCAGCGAGGGACACCCATCAAATTTGTGCCGCTAAGGACACCTTTCAGATTTGTGCCGCTAAGGACACCTTTCAGATTTGTGCCGCGAGGGACACCTGAGGCAAATGAGGTGCGAGGACCTCCTGTAAAATTTGAGGTGCTAGGACCTCCCGTGCTCTCTGGGGTATAATCAATATTATTACTTTTTTATGCCTCTTACCCCTTTTTTTCGGTGAGATCATTAATCTCAGCTATGTCCAAGTCAGATAGGTCATCATTATCATGGATCAAGGGTCTCTTAGATGACATAACTTGGGAGAGAGTAGAAAACATACATGATCTCATCTCCTTGTGGATAAGTTTTTTGATGGCATCATTATTAAAATCAGATTCAACAGTAATACTGTGAATTGAATCAGAATCTGACTCAGACATATTTTGAATTGAAAAAATAAATATATAAGAATGTCTGAAGCTTATATAGAATTCTTAACCTTTCTCTATAAACTTTCTATATATGTACAGCCTTTTTTTTATATGTTTATAGTAATCTTTTCAATATATATATATATATCCTCTCCCTTTTTAAATGTTTATTTTTTATTTTTTAATATTACCTTCAAATTAGTTTGTAAATATCAATCCTAATAGACTGATTATGGGAGGGAGGCGAGGGTAACACGGATAAATAATTAGATAAATTCACAAAGCGTCGTACCTCACAAGGTTTTGACAAAGTCTAAGGTATTGGGCACAATTATGAACGTCTGGGAGATTGTTCTGAAAATAAAAGCGGGTCACTGTGTTTTTTGAATAATTCGCGCGCGAGAGGAAAGAATTATAACTTTAAAATAAAGACAACTACAGGAAAGGAAAGCGGAAGCCAACCTCCGTAAATTGGAGGTTGGGGGTCTGGGTATAAGGAGTAAAAAAGTGTTACTCTACCTTATAAGATGGTATATAAAACAGGTACATTGTATATATATATAAATATTACTCCTGTAGGGATTAAGGGGTTAATCAGTATATAGTAACAAATATAGATTAATAATAAAATACAAGTCTTAAACATGAAATTACAATATTATAAAGAGCTAAGTAAGGAGGTGACTTATCTTGCTTGGAGCCGCATTTAAAAGAGGCTGATTGCCTAGTGATTCATGCTATTGTTGATTCATATGTATTCTCAGTTGGAACTTTTGCTTTGTGACATATGCGGCTATGCTTGGACTGCATTAAAAGTTGTATGCATAATGGTAGCCTCCGGTCTTGTAATGAAATTCATTGAAAAAACCATAGGTTTCACACCAGTTATAGTTAGCTGGACATTTTACTCATACAAAACCATTGAAATTCCCACGTTATAGTTAGGCGGACTCACTATAACTCGCGCGCCCGCAATCCACTGCTGATGATGTCACATATTACATCATTCATGACATGGTCAGTGACATCACTGATGACATCACTGATGACATCTCAAATGACATCACTGATGACATTTCAAATGACATCACTGATGACATCACTGATGACATCATCCAGTGAATGTGTGTTTCTGAAAAGTTAAAATATGTTTTATTTATTAAAGAATGAGTGTATGTATGAGTGTCTGGATGAAGGATTTAGTAGGTGCGTGACTGACTGTATGAGTATAAACTGTCTGAATATCTGCATCAGTATGTCTGTTGTTGTGTAAGCTGCTGCATGTGTTGATCAGTAGCTATATGAGTGGTTATATGGGTTATTGATTGGTTGCCCAAATATTTGTATGTGAGGGTGAGTGTGTGTGTGGGTGGCTGGGAGGTGTGTGACTCTGTGCATATATGTGTGAGCAGTTGATTCACTGGGTATATGGGTTCAAGAGTGCATGTGGAAAGAGCTGTATGGGTGGTTGACTATGTGCATGGGTGTGTTGGTGAGTGAATGGCTATCTCAGTGCTCCATGTCCAAGTAAGTACATATGTAAAACACAGTGCATGTGAGAGTTGGCATATATAATTGACTATACATGAGAGCCTGTGATTGCGTAAGTGACTGTATGGATCAATGTGTACTTGTATCAGTGATTGTAAAAGAGAGTAAGTATGTGTTAGTATATGTTTGATTAAGTAAGGTTTAGTGAGTAAAACTGTATAGTTAAGAAAATGGGAGTGTGATTGATTCTTTGCATAACTGACTAGGTGTGTGAGTAACTCTGTGGATTAGTGTCAGCGTGTGAGTGTCTGTATAGGTGTATGAGTGGATATGATAGTGTTCTATTGATGAGTGACTGTATGTATGAGTGATTGTATGGGTGAATGAGTGGATGTGTGTGTAGACCTAGAAATCAGTGAATGCGTATGAAGTTACTGGTATTGGTGTGTCAATAATTTCAGGAATGATAGTTTGTATTTAACACTGGGTGTATCAAAGGTTAGATTAGAGTGTAAGGAGGTGCATCGTATTATCACATGGATGATGTCATCAGTGATGTCATCAGTGATGTCATTTGAGATGTCAAAAGTGATGTCGTCAGTGATGTCATTTGAGATGTCATCAGTGATGTCATCAGTGATGTTACTGACCATGTCATGAATGATGTAATATGTGACATCACCAGCAGTGGATTGCGGGCGCGCGAGATATAGTGAGTCCAACTAACTATAACGTGGGAATTTCAATGGTTTTGTAAGAGTAAAATGTCCAGCTAACTATAACTGGTGTGAAACCTTTGGTTTTTTCAATGAATATATATATATATATATATATATATATATATATATATATATATTCACTGAAAAAACCATAGGTTTCAGGAGTTATATAGTTAGGAATTCGTTTTTAAAAAACCTTTGAAATTCACTCAAAAAACTATAAGTTTTAGTGGTGTTATAGTTAGCTGGACATTTTACTCATACAAAACCAATGAAATTGCTCCTATATAGTTAGTTGTACTAACTATATTTCGCGCACCCGCAATCCACTGCTGATGATGTCACATATTAGATTATTCATGACATGGTCAGTAACATCACTGATGACATCTCAAATGACATCACTGATGACATCACTGATGACATCATCCAGTGAATGTGGTTTGCTTCGTTATTTAAATATGCATTATATATATAGCAATTTACATTGAAGAATGAGTGGATATATATAAATAAATATTTGGATGGAGGATTTAGTAGCAGTGTAATTGACTGTTTACTTGACCAATTTATAATGTCTCACTAAATATAGTGGATAGTGACTAAACTGTGTGAATATCTGTATCACTTTGTCAGTTGTTGTGTAAACTGATTCTACAGTTGGTTACTAGCTATTTGAAAGTCTATATTAGTTATTGATTAGTTAACTGAGTATTTGTATGGGAGTGTGAAAGTGTGTGTGGTTCGGTGGGGGGTGTGTGACTGTCCAAAGATGTGTGAATAGTTGATTCAGTAGATATATGAAGTTAAAACTACATGTTCTAACAGTTTGGGTGAGGGAATCTCTTTATGGGTGTGGTGATGAGCAAATATATTTCTCAAAGGTACAGGTCCAACAAACAAGAAAAATAAAAGGCAGTGTATGTGTCAGTTGTTGTATATAAATAAGTATACATAAGACACAATGATTGTGTGAGTGACTGTATGGATAACTGTATACTTGTAATAATGATTTTATAATTCACTAAGTATGACTTACTATCTAAATGAATACAAGAAGTGGTGTTTGTATAAGTGTTTTGCTAAGTAAATATGTAAGTATGATCCATTTTTTGCATAAGTGAGTAGGATGACTTCATATGTGAATAGGATGCGTGCTGTTGTTTAATGTCCATATAGATGTATAAGTATTTTTGATAGTGTTCTATTGTTCATTGACAGCATGTATGAGTGAATCCATAGGTAAGTGATTAGATGTGTGTATACATCTATGAATCACTGAGTGGATTTTTAGATACTTGTATTGCTGTGACAATGGATTTAAATATGTATTTTACAAACAGTGATGAAAAATTGTAATAGTGTATGAAAAGGTGTATGTGATTGTCACGTGGATGATGTCATCAGTGATGTCATCAGTGATGTCATTTGAGATGTCATCAGTGATGTCACTGACCATGTCATGAATGATCTAATATGTGACATCATCAGCAGTGGATTGCGGGTGCGCGAAATATAGTTAGTACAACTAACTATATAGGAGCAATTTCATTGGTTTTGTATGAGTAAAATGTCCAGCTAACTATAACACCACTAAAACTTATAGTTTTTTGAGTGAATTTCAAAGGATTTTTAAAAACTAATTCCTAACTATATAACTCCTGAAACCTATGGTTTTTTCAGTGAATTTCCAAGGTTTTTTTAAAATGCTAATTCCTAACTATATAAGGCCTGAAACCTATGGTTTTTTCAGTGAATTTCAAAGGTTTTTTAAATGCTAATTCCTAACTATATAAGGCCTGAAACCTATGGTTTTTTCAGTGAATTTCAAAGGTTTTTTAAATGCTAATTCCTAACTATATAAGGCCTGAAACCTATGGTTTTTTCAGTGTTTTTTTAAAACAATTGATTGGTTAACTGGCTTATTAAGTGTATCTTAGTGAATACATATATTAGCGAGTAATGTTTAAATATTTAAATATATGCATGAGTGATGTAATATGTGACGTCATCAGCAGTGCATTGCAGACGTGCAAGTTATAGTGAGTCCAACTAACTATAACGTGGGAATTTCAATGGTTTTATGCGAGTAAAATTTCCAGCTAACTATAACTGGTGTGAAACCTATGGTTTTTTCAGGGAATTTCAAAGGTTTTTTAAATGCTAATTCCTAACTATAGCTGGTGTGTAACCTATGGTTTTTTCAGTGAATATATATATATAAAATTTCTATGGCAACATGAAACCCCTCCTTTTGTTCCTTTTCAAATTAAATGTATTAAGTGTTACCACTTTATTCCAATCAAGATGACTTCAGGGGTGCCATACTTTTGTCATAAGTAAGACTGTTAGCGTTCTAGTTGTTCTTTAGAACACTCTGGGACATTCTGTCATTGGGCTATAGTTGGGCTACATCTGGCTGATATTTGGGCTACATTTGGGCTCTTTTGTCTCTGGTGGCCATCTTGGGAGACTGCATATCAGAATTTTTTAATGAAATATAAGAGGATTTGAGAAGTCACTCAAAATGTGCGCTAATTTTTCTTTCTTCAGCACTAATCACAATTTCCATGGCAAAATGAACCCTCTCATTTTGTTCCTTTGCAAATTAAATGTTTTAAGTGTTAACACTTTATTCCAATCAAGATGACTTCAGGTGTGCCATACTTTTGTCATAAGTAAGACTGTTAGCGCTCTAGTTGTTCTTTAGAACACTCTGGGACATTCTGTCATTGGGCTATAGTTGGGCTACATCTGGCTGATATTTGGGCTACATTTGTTTTTTTTTTGTCTCTGGTGGCCATCTTTGGGCTATATTGGGCTACATTGGGCTACATTGGGCTACATTTGGGCTCTAACATATATAGCCCAATGTAGCCCAATATATATTTTTTCAAAGTTAATTTTCGTAAAAACCACTAGAGCACATATCTTGAGACATAGCAAAGGCACATCGGGGTGCCAGTCCCTACAATTTTGCCAAGTTTGGTGGAAAATCATTCAGCCGTTCAGGCTAAAACTGAGTCTAACCGCCCTATGGAAATTAACATGGGGAAAACACGTTTTGGGACCCCCCTTTTATCTCGGCCCCCGCTTGACGAATCCCCCCCAAACTTTCAGGGAAGGAGCGGAGCGCCGCGAGGCAAAGTTAAGGAAAATTTCAGGAAGATTCCTCAACCGGCGCCAAAGTTATTCCCAATAGAATGTTGCGATTTCCCTATGGAAAAGAATCCTAACTATATATACCTACTGGCTATCACCAGTAGGTAATATAAAATTTCTATGGCAAAATGAAACCCCTCATTTTGTTCCTTTTCAAATTAAATGTATTAAGTGTTACCACTTTATTCCAATCAAGATGACTTCAGGTGTGCCATACATTTGTCATAAGTAAGACTGTTAGCGTTCTATTTGTTCTTTAGAACACTCTGGGACATTCTGTCATTGGGCTATAGTTGGGCTACATCTGGCTGATATTTGCGCTACATTTGGGCTCTTTTGTCTCTGGTGGCCATCTTGGGAGACTGCATATCAGAATTTTTTTAATGAAATATAAGAGGATTTGAGAAGTCACTCAAAATGTGCCCTAATTTTTCTTTCTTCAGCACTAATCATAATTTCTATGGCAAAATGAACCCCCTCATTTTGTTCCTTTGCAAATTAAATGTTTTAAGTGTTAACACTTTATTCCAATCAAGATGACTTCATGTGTGCCATACTTTTGTCAGAAGTAAGACTGTTAGCACTCTAGTTGTTCTTTAGAACACTCTGGGACATTCTGTCATTGGGCTATAGTTGGGCTACATCTGGCTGATATTTGGGCTACATTTGTTTTTTTTTGTCTCTGGTGGCCATCTTTGGGCTACATTGGGCTACATTGGGCTACATTGGGCTACATTTGGTCTCTAACATATATATAGCCCAATGTAGCCCAATATATATTTTTTCAAAGTTAATTTTCGTAAAAACCACTGGAGCACATATCTTGAGACATAGCAAAGGCACATCGGGCTACCAGTCTCTACAATTTTGCCAAGTTTGGTGGAAAACCATTCAGCCGTTCGGGCTAAAAGTGAGTCCAACAGCCCTATGGAAATTAACATCGGGAAAACACGTTTTGGGACCCCCCTTTTATCTCGGCCCCCGCTTGACGAATCCCCCCCAACCTTTTAGGGAAGGAGTGGAGCGCCACGAGGCAAAGTTAAGGAAATTTTCAGGAAGATTCCTCAACCGGCGCCAAAGTTATTCCCAATAGAATGTTGCGATTTCCCTATGGAAAACAATCCTAACTATATATACCTACTGGCTATCGCCAGTAGGTAATATAAAATTTCTATGGCAAAATGAAATCCCTCATTTTGTTCCTTTTCAAATTAAATGTATTAAGTGGTACCAATTTATTCCAATCAAGATAACTTTAGGTGTGCCATACTTTTGTCATAAGTAAGACTGTTAGCGTTCTAGTTGTTCTTTAGAACACTCTGGGACATTCTGTCATTGGGCTATAGTTGGGCTACATCTGGCTGATATTTGGGCTACATTTGGGCTCTTTTGTCTCTGGTGGCCATCTTGGGAGACTGCATATCAGAATTTTTTAAATGAAATATAAGAGGATTTGAGAAGTCACTCAAAATGTGCCCTAATTTTTCTTTCTTCAGCACTAATCATAATTTCTATGGCAAAATGAACCCCCTCATTTTGTTCCTTTGCAAATTAAATGTTTTAATTGTTAACACTTTATTCCAATCAAGATGACTTGAGGTGTGCCATACTTTTGTCATAAGTAAGACTGTTAGCGCTCTAGTTGTTCTTTAGAACACTCTGGGACATTCTGTCATTGGGCTATAGTTGGGCTACATCTGGCTGATATTTGGGCTACATTTGTTTTTTTTTGTCTCTGGTGGCCATCTTTGGGCTACATTGGAGTACATTGGGCTACATTTGGGCTCTAACATATATATAGCCCAATGTAGCCCAATATATTTTTTTCAAAGTTAATTTTCGTAAAAACCACTGCAGCACATATCTTGAGACATAGCAAAGGCACATCGGGCTACCAGTCCCTACAATTTTGCCAAGTTTCGTGGAAAACCATTCAGCCGTTCGGGCTAAAAGTGAGTCGAACCGCCCTATGGAAATTAACATAGGGAAAACACGTTTTGGGACCCCCCTTTTATCTCGGCCCCCGCTTGAGGAATCCCACCCAAACTTTCAGGGAAGGAGCGGAGCGCCGCGAGGCAAAGTTAAGGAAAATTTCAGGAAGATTCCTCAACCGGCGCCAAAGTTATTCCCAATAGAATGTTGCGATTTCCCTATGGAAAAGAATCCTAACTATATATACCTACTGGCTATCACCAGTAGGTAATATAAAATTTCTATGGCAAAATGAAACCCCTCATTTTGTTCCTTTTCAAATTAAATGTATTAAGTGTTACCACTTTATTCCAATCAAGATGACTTCAGGTGTGCCATACATTTGTCATAAGTAAGACTGTTAGCGTTCTATTTGTTCTTTAGAACACTCTGGGACATTCTGTCATTGGGCTATAGTTGGGCTACATCTGGCTGATATTTGCGCTACATTTGGGCTCTTTTGTCTCTGGTGGCCATCTTGGGAGACTGCATATCAGAATTTTTTTAATGAAATATAAGAGGATTTGAGAAGTCACTCAAAATGTGCCCTAATTTTTCTTTCTTCAGCACTAATCATAATTTCTATGGCAAAATGAACCCCCTCATTTTGTTCCTTTGCAAATTAAATGTTTTAAGTGTTAACACTTTATTCCAATCAAGATGACTTCATGTGTGCCATACTTTTGTCAGAAGTAAGACTGTTAGCACTCTAGTTGTTCTTTAGAACACTCTGGGACATTCTGTCATTGGGCTATAGTTGGGCTACATCTGGCTGATATTTGGGCTACATTTGTTTTTTTTTGTCTCTGGTGGCCATCTTTGGGCTACATTGGGCTACATTGGGCTACATTGGGCTACATTTGGTCTCTAACATATATATAGCCCAATGTAGCCCAATATATATTTTTTCAAAGTTAATTTTCGTAAAAACCACTGGAGCACATATCTTGAGACATAGCAAAGGCACATCGGGCTACCAGTCTCTACAATTTTGCCAAGTTTGGTGGAAAACCATTCAGCCGTTCGGGCTAAAAGTGAGTCCAACAGCCCTATGGAAATTAACATCGGGAAAACACGTTTTGGGACCCCCCTTTTATCTCGGCCCCCGCTTGACGAATCCCCCCCAACCTTTTAGGGAAGGAGTGGAGCGCCACGAGGCAAAGTTAAGGAAATTTTCAGGAAGATTCCTCAACCGGCGCCAAAGTTATTCCCAATAGAATGTTGCGATTTCCCTATGGAAAACAATCCTAACTATATATACCTACTGGCTATCGCCAGTAGGTAATATAAAATTTCTATGGCAAAATGAAATCCCTCATTTTGTTCCTTTTCAAATTAAATGTATTAAGTGGTACCAATTTATTCCAATCAAGATAACTTTAGGTGTGCCATACTTTTGTCATAAGTAAGACTGTTAGCGTTCTAGTTGTTCTTTAGAACACTCTGGGACATTCTGTCATTGGGCTATAGTTGGGCTACATCTGGCTGATATTTGGGCTACATTTGGGCTCTTTTGTCTCTGGTGGCCATCTTGGGAGACTGCATATCAGAATTTTTTAAATGAAATATAAGAGGATTTGAGAAGTCACTCAAAATGTGCCCTAATTTTTCTTTCTTCAGCACTAATCATAATTTCTATGGCAAAATGAACCCCCTCATTTTGTTCCTTTGCAAATTAAATGTTTTAATTGTTAACACTTTATTCCAATCAAGATGACTTGAGGTGTGCCATACTTTTGTCATAAGTAAGACTGTTAGCGCTCTAGTTGTTCTTTAGAACACTCTGGGACATTCTGTCATTGGGCTATAGTTGGGCTACATCTGGCTGATATTTGGGCTACATTTGTTTTTTTTTGTCTCTGGTGGCCATCTTTGGGCTACATTGGAGTACATTGGGCTACATTTGGGCTCTAACATATATATAGCCCAATGTAGCCCAATATATTTTTTTCAAAGTTAATTTTCGTAAAAACCACTGCAGCACATATCTTGAGACATAGCAAAGGCACATCGGGCTACCAGTCCCTACAATTTTGCCAAGTTTCGTGGAAAACCATTCAGCCGTTCGGGCTAAAAGTGAGTCGAACCGCCCTATGGAAATTAACATAGGGAAAACACGTTTTGGGACCCCCCTTTTATCTCGGCCCCCGCTTGAGGAATCCCACCCAAACTTTCAGGGAAGGAGCGGAGCGCCGCGAGGCAAAGTTAAGGAAAATTTCAGGAAGATTCCTCAACCGGCGCCAAAGTTATTCCCAATAGAATGTTGCGATTTCCCTATGGAAAAGAATCCTAACTATATATACCTACTGGCTATCACCAGTAGGTAATATAAAATTTCTATGGCAAAATGAAACCCCTCATTTTGTTCCTTTTCAAATTAAATGTATTAAGTGTTACCACTTTATTCCAATCAAGATGACTTCAGGTGTGCCATACATTTGTCATAAGTAAGACTGTTAGCGTTCTATTTGTTCTTTAGAACACTCTGGGACATTCTGTCATTGGGCTATAGTTGGGCTACATCTGGCTGATATTTGCGCTACATTTGGGCTCTTTTGTCTCTGGTGGCCATCTTGGGAGACTGCATATCAGAAATTTTTTTAATGAAATATAAGAGGATTTGAGAAGTCACTCAAAATGTGCCCTAATTTTTCTTTCTTCAGCACTAATCATAATTTCTATGGCAAAATGAACCCCCTCATTTTGTTCCTTTGCAAATTAAATGTTTTAAGTGTTAACACTTTATTCCAATCAAGATGACTTCATGTGTGCCATACTTTTGTCAGAAGTAAGACTGTTAGCACTCTAGTTGTTCTTTAGAACACTCTGGGACATTCTGTCATTGGGCTATAGTTGGGCTACATCTGGCTGATATTTGGGCTACATTTGTTTTTTTTTGTCTCTGGTGGCCATCTTTGGGCTACATTGGGCTACATTGGGCTACATTGGGCTACATTTGGTCTCTAACATATATATAGCCCAATGTAGCCCAATATATATTTTTTCAAAGTTAATTTTCGTAAAAACCACTGGAGCACATATCTTGAGACATAGCAAAGGCACATCGGGCTACCAGTCTCTACAATTTTGCCAAGTTTGGTGGAAAACCATTCAGCCGTTCGGGCTAAAAGTGAGTCCAACAGCCCTATGGAAATTAACATCGGGAAAACACGTTTTGGGACCCCCCTTTTATCTCGGCCCCCGCTTGACGAATCCCCCCCAACCTTTTAGGGAAGGAGTGGAGCGCCACGAGGCAAAGTTAAGGAAATTTTCAGGAAGATTCCTCAACCGGCGCCAAAGTTATTCCCAATAGAATGTTGCGATTTCCCTATGGAAAACAATCCTAACTATATATACCTACTGGCTATCGCCAGTAGGTAATATAAAATTTCTATGGCAAAATGAAATCCCTCATTTTGTTCCTTTTCAAATTAAATGTATTAAGTGGTACCAATTTATTCCAATCAAGATAACTTTAGGTGTGCCATACTTTTGTCATAAGTAAGACTGTTAGCGTTCTAGTTGTTCTTTAGAACACTCTGGGACATTCTGTCATTGGGCTATAGTTGGGCTACATCTGGCTGATATTTGGGCTACATTTGGGCTCTTTTGTCTCTGGTGGCCATCTTGGGAGACTGCATATCAGAATTTTTTAAATGAAATATAAGAGGATTTGAGAAGTCACTCAAAATGTGCCCTAATTTTTCTTTCTTCAGCACTAATCATAATTTCTATGGCAAAATGAACCCCCTCATTTTGTTCCTTTGCAAATTAAATGTTTTAATTGTTAACACTTTATTCCAATCAAGATGACTTGAGGTGTGCCATACTTTTGTCATAAGTAAGACTGTTAGCGCTCTAGTTGTTCTTTAGAACACTCTGGGACATTCTGTCATTGGGCTATAGTTGGGCTACATCTGGCTGATATTTGGGCTACATTTGTTTTTTTTTGTCTCTGGTGGCCATCTTTGGGCTACATTGGAGTACATTGGGCTACATTTGGGCTCTAACATATATATAGCCCAATGTAGCCCAATATATTTTTTTCAAAGTTAATTTTCGGAAAAACCACTGCAGCACATATCTTGAGACATAGCAAAGGCACATCGGGCTACCAGTCCCTACAATTTTGCCAAGTTTCGTGGAAAACCATTCAGCCGTTCGGGCTAAAAGTGAGTCGAACCGCCCTATGGAAATTAACATAGGGAAAACACGTTTTGGGACCCCCCTTTTATCTCGGCCCCCGCTTGAGGAATCCCACCCAAACTTTCAGGGAAGGAGCGGAGCGCCGCGAGGCAAAGTTAAGGAAAATTTCAGGAAGATTCCTCAACCGGCGCCAAAGTTATTCCCAATAGAATGTTGCGATTTCCCTATGGAAAACAATCCTAACTATATATACCTACTGGCTATCGCCAGTAGGTAATATATATATATATATATATATATATATATATATATATATATATATATATATATATATATATATATATATATATATATATATATATATATATATATATATATATACATGAATGTACGGTAAATAAAGAAACATAACATCCAAAAATGTATATTTGGCATATAAATAAATAAATTTACGATGTCTGGCTGAATTTGTGATCAGTGAAAAGACAATTCGAAAAATGTAATCACAAATATAGGAATATAAAAGCACAAACAATGCAAATCTAACCATAGAAAAATGAATATCTAATATGAGTCCAATAATCGATGGAAACCCGCCAAAACTCCAAAATCTTTTTCCTTAAATAAAAAAAAATCAAATGCATCCCGGTTAAAAATAAACTCTGATGTCTGAAAATAAAAACCTGCCAAGGAAAAACCACATAAACATAACCAAAAATACTTATAGCCATAATACAAGCCAGAGTAGTGAAAATGTGTTTAAATTAATCTGAAAAAGATAGAACAAACCTGCAAAATGCAATTAAACATTACATTATACAGTAAGGTTTATCATAATATCATAAACTAACTAATACATATTACGGTAAAAAACAATACACCAACGGGCTGATTACAATGACGAGGGTCTGAAGACCACAGTGCGGTCAGATGGCGGTCCGACCACCACCATAGCTTTGGGCCTCCTGCTCAATTAATTTGGTCACAGTAGGACTGCCACAAGACCACCACCACCAACAGGATTCCGTGGCAGGCAGATGGTGGTCAAAATCACAGTTTTGCCGATGCCAGCACCTCCAAGTAGATTATGACCTGCCTTTCCACCATGCATTTCATCGCAGGGACCCCAGCATGTAATGCATGGAAGAAAGGCATGTAAAGAGCCCCCAATAGGGCCCCAGGGCAAACTGTCCATGGGCTGCATTTAAGGGGGGCACATGATGTGCCCCCCAAAAGTGTACAGTTGTGCATGCTCTCTGTGGCATGCAGGACATGGTGAATGCCACACCATGCACAGATGTGATGAGCTTAACCAGCCACCGTGATACTGCTGATAAAATCCTGCGAGCCCTGGATTACTGCTGTAGTCCGGTCGGACAGGGATGCCACAGGCTTGCGGTATTCCTGGGAGGTCCATCAGGAAGAACGTCAAACTCATAATCGGGCCCTCAAGCGAAATCCTACTATAACTAACTCAAAACACCCCTCCCTACCACTTAAAATAAGTTTAAGACAGTCTTACCCGAGCCAAAGACAAGCAATGGGAAACAACCACCGCAGGCTCCAGGAAAAGCCAAAAATGACAAAGAAAGGTTATAACATCAAAGTATCTAGAACAAAATGGCAGAAATTTGTAATTAAATAAGACTCCCAACCCCAAAAATATCAGCATTGAAAAAAAAATTCATTTATTAGTGTTTATAAAATGCTGAATAACAAGTAACATTTTTATTTATATTCCTATGTTTAAAAAAATTGACAAAAATGTTTTATGTAAAAACATATAATACATTTTTCTGTACTTTTTAAATGTAACACATTTTAAAAATATAAATAATGTTATGAATGATATGTTTATAAAACAATTATTGCACAGTATATTAAAAAAATGCAACTGCAAATTAAAATGTAAATACACTACAGTTATATCATATATAGGTAATTGCAAATATTCTGAATTAAAAAAATATTTTGTTTATGTAAATAAAAAATATTCTGAACAATGTGAGTAATTATTATTAGGTGTAGTGTTCCCACCCCAAACTTAACCAAATTGGGGAAAGAGTTACAAGGATACAAGTTAATATTTCCCCTCCAAACCTGTTAAACTTTTGAATATTTACTATTTTGGGGTTATGCACTACTCTTTTATTGTTTATTATAATAATTTTTTTTTATTATTATTGGAGTATTTACTATTCCCACTCCAAACTTACCATATTGTGGAGAATACTGGCCTTTGGAGAGATACAAGTTATTACGATAACTCTAAACACAATAGGGAAAGCACTGTCGTTCATTTGAAAATCACTACAATTATAAAACTTAACATAACCATAACTATAAACATCACAAAAAAAGTGAATTACTCTATTTTTACTATTCCTCTATAAAACCCAACAAATGTAATTACATAAAAAAATTCTAATTAATTAAAACAAAAAAAACACTAATTACAAAAAAAACAGTAAATACCAGTGATGTAAAAGAAAACAATAATTTTAACAATGTTCGAAAATTGTTTTAAAAAATGATAATCTTATCTGTGATATTCGGAACTACAATTTATTTTAGATCATGCTATTTAAGACATGATATTTGTGTCTTTTGTTAGAAAACCTATCTTTTAATCTCAGTTTCTTCGACTAAATGCAACATTTTTAGTGAGCGCACTAACATATACAAAACTTTATCCTTACACTGTTTTGAAGATTATGCCAAGCCTTTCTTTGTATATGTTCCAAGTCTAAATAAAAAAATACATTTTCAGGGCCAAAGTTAGATGCTAAACAAACTTTAACCTCAATCATGGGACTTGATCATAGAGCAATCATTATAGCTATCTCCTCTATTTCCAGTGAGCTCCTAATCCACTCTTTAATATAATTGGCCACATGATCTAACACTACTTTACACTGCAAGTGTGGTGAATGGAACCAGGTTTAAACATGTGATTTCCCTCAAATCCTTGATGACCTCCTCTGCACATCCTATATTCCCACTCTCTGAAACCTAATTACCGATATGTTTATATTCCACATCATATACATACCTATCAAATGGCACTACTTAATTAAATATTTCTTTCTTTGATCCAAACTCATTCTCCTCTGATGGGTATGCCCACTTCACCTTTTTGCTAGATTGGGTACATTTGTTTGCACACCACGCTACATCTCACTCTTTATTGGTTTTTGACCATTCATATCCAATACATTTTCTTCTACAAGTATTTTTCTTAGTTTTACATATCTCAGCATTCTTCTCTTTTTCTTTTACCCATGATTAATTTGATTGCCTTTATAATTGAGCATGAAATACTCTAATTAATTAATAATTTCAAAACATCCTCCTGAACTTTCTCACATGACAAATAAATGTCATCTCTCTCAGACCATGTCAAAGGTCTCTGCTAGGGATCATCCTACTTAAAAGTTCAGTGTGGTGTCTTGCATGAGGATACACTTATCAAGGTTCCAGGCTTTGAGCTGGAATGCAGGAGCTTTGAGGTGGTTGGAATTTGCAGATGAGAAGGACTATAGCTGAGGTTGTGTAACTTTTCCACCTTCTCAAATCCACCTACTCCTTCTTCACATTGGCAACAAACTTAGTGGACATACACTCCATCACATCAGGATTTGTGCTGGCATCGGTGATCACCATGGCACACGTATGACAGAGATAGACATCAGGTCAGGTGGCTTTGGCAGACAAGATATTCAAATGTGTGTGTTTTGCCAAACAGCGTTACTTTTGAGGTTTAAAGACACAGTGAGCAAGGTTTATGTGCTTTTCAATTCTAATGCTGCTCCTCGGGTGCAGATGCAGGGTATATAGGAAAGTTATTCAAAGGTGTCAAAGGAGTGTGCTGAATTTGAAAGTGCATTCTCAAGGATATGCAGCAGGAAACTGGGTTGCCCCAAAGATTGTTCTAAAGTAAGGGACAAGTAAACTTAGGAGGCTACCCTTTTGAGTCATTAATTCAATAAAGGATGAGATTCATGGGTGACAGTGCCTGTGGAGGCATCAGAAAGTTTGGTTCCTGTTTTTGTAGAAGGAAGGTCTCGGGTTAAATTTGGTTGTGTGTAGATTTAAGAGTGCTCAATGAGGAGGCATTTATGGAAACGATTCCTTCACCCTAGGTCAGTGAACTCCTGTCATTGGTGGTAGAACAGGAGCTAAGGGCAATATTTATGGCCAAGTCACGGAGTGCAACACAGCAAGTCACCTTGCTGTGCTGCACTGCATGACAGGGAAAGGGCATGAATGCCCTGCATTTAGGTCCATATAGTGCATTCTTGCCTTTTCCCCTTGGCTGGTGCCCTTTGGCTCCATAGCGCCAATGTAGCCATCCTCACATCATTGCGCAAGTGTGCCTGCATTGTAAGGAGGATTGTTTTGTGCAGGAAGGGGCACCTTCTTGCACAAAAACATTACCATGAGGCATTTTCCTTTTTATTATATGTGTGTTGCACTCTGCACACATAGATAAAGGAAATAATGAGGAGAAATATGTTTCTCCTCATTACACCTCATCATGGGAGGCATATGTTTTTGGCACATTACCAGGACTACCACCTCTGGTAAATCTGAGAATGAGTAAAAATACATGGACGATGCTTGGGAAAACCCAAGTAACGCCCATGGAAACGCCGCCTTGATGCAGAGTAATGCAATGTAGTGATTTGTGCTGATTTGCATTACTCAAATTTCATGAAGCCAATCAGGGCCACACAAGGTGGTGTGCGTGGCTTCATAACTCTCAATTTGCGTCGCTCTTGCACCATGCTGCATAGTGCAAGAGTGACACAAAGAGGCTCATAAATATGTTACTAAGTATTTAATGACCATTAACGTGGCCTCGGCATGGATGTATGAAGGTACGACGCGTACCGTTACAACGCGTCCCTTTATGACGCAGTTTTGACAGCGCAAGTGGTTACAACGACTTGCGTTGGGGGGCGCTGATAGTGAATAGTTTAATTTACTATTCCAACACCAGTCCCCGTGGAAAGTAGGGAAGGTGTTGGATAGTAAATTAAACTATCCCCTATCCTAGAGTGCCTTCCAGCGAAAGTCGTTGTAACGAATTTCGTTGTTAAAATTGCGTCGTAACGCAACCGCATTGTAGCGGTTGCTTTGTAAAGGATGTTCCCCCCTCGGCATACCAGATTGGACTACATTGTGACTCACAAAATCTGCCCCCTTCATCACTTCCACGCGAGAGGACAAGTTTGTTAGGCTGCTGTTAGGCCTTGTCCCATTGGCATAGGTATTACAGGGGATGATGCCTTCTATTTTGGAAGATTTGGAGTGAGTGAAGTATTACTAAGATGAAGTACTGATTTTTGGAAACACATAACAGCAGCATAATGCTAGATTGATAGAGATTTTGAAGAAATTTCAGGAGTTCGCTCTTACTTTGTTATTTATTTAGGTCATACTGTGAGTGCTGATAAGGTCAAACCAGAGAAAGATATGTGGCTAGCATGTGTAGGTTGAAATCCCCATAGAGCAAGGAGGAACCTCTTTCATTCTTTGGCATGGTAAATTTTTATGTCAGATTGGGTTGACAGCAAAAATCTTTTTGATTACGACCTCTCCTGATGAACAATGCTGCGTTTGTGTGGTTTGAGGACTGTGAGGCTCAATTTGATTTGGTTAAATGGTAATTGTCCAAGGGTCTGGATTTGCTGGAGAGGTCTGTGTCCTCAACCCTGACACCGATGCCAAGGTGCTAGATAAAGTTTTAACTTAGGTACATAAGGGTGAGGAACCCCCCATTGAGTTTGCCTTCAGGGCTTTGAGGGGATTGGAGTTGAATTATTCAATGATGCAGAAGGAATTCCTGATGGTGTAATTTCCCATGATGTTGGCACGTTGTAGTGAGATCGGACCACAAGCCATGGAAGGAACTTTCTAAGAAGAAGGGGTTCAATGTTGTGTCTGCACTCCTAGAAAATGGGTATTTGTGTTAATTAGCATACCTTTAATGTTCAGTAAGTCCCAGACATAAGAAATTGAACCGTTAACAGTCTACCTTGCCTGGCTGTTGTTCATGAGGAAGCTTCTGATAGAGAAGAAGAGTACTCCTTGTGTGATTCTGGAAGATTAATGGAAGAGAGAGGTTTCTCAAGACAATGTTCCCCGGAAAGTGTTTACTTTGTTAGGAGGAAGATGGAAGGAGAAATATAACATATCCATGAAAGTTAAGTCTTTTAGTATTCTCAAAGATGAGTTAGTTGTGCATGATGGACTGCTGTTTAGAGGAACCAGGATGAGACCCACAAATCTACTGAGAAATGGATTACTGACCTTGCACATCAAGGGCATTTAGGAGTGTTAAACGCCAAAGGGAGTCTGAGATTGAATTTCTGGGAACCAGTACTGGATATGAGGGTTGTAAGAATGATAAGGAAGTCCTGAGAGTGTGCAAAGAGTGAGAGGGCCCTAAAAAACGTCACCCCACACGTACACTGTCTAGAATGTTTGAGGGTATTCAGCAGCTGGTGCAATTGGATCTTGTTGGTCCACTGGCAGAGGAGATATTTTTCTCTTTCGTTTTTGCCCTGGTGAAACTGTATTCAAGACGGCCTAAAGAGAGTTGTGTGAAAGATGTCAAGTCTTCCAGTGTCTTAAAAGGTATTTTCCAGACCAGAGAGAGGCTTCCCACAAAGCATGCTGTCTGAGCGTGATGTGCAGTTTATACAAAATAAATTGAGAATAACTTTGCGGAGAACCATACATAAAAAAAAGTGCTATCTATCACGCTGAGACCAATGGAATGGTTGGAAAATTCAACCACACCTTGAAGGACTGTACAGTTAGCCAGTGTGTGTGGGTTAAATTTGAAAGTACAGGTTTATTAAAGTATAGTGGCGTACAGATTGGCATCTCATCAGACTACTGAAAGAAAAGTCATTGGAACTGTTCAGATGAAGGAATCCCAATTGTAAGCTTCTATCTGATTGGATGGAATGGAGAAAGTATTGTGTGAGAGTTTTGACTTGCAAAAAAAGGCATAAGCAGGTTTTTGATTAGTGCAAAGCCACATATGAGAGAGAGGTCAGGGTAGCGGACTGGGTGAAGCTAAGAGTGCCGACAGGTTGTGAGACATGGTCAAAATTCAGTTGGCCTTTAAAGATGGTAAAGGCGCCCAGGAATGCTTTGAAAACTTTGAATGGCAAAGTCTGCAATTTAGAACACTATCAGTGTGTGTGAATGATTTAAAGAAGCTCAGTCCCAGGGGTAATCCCTCAAGGCCTTCCAGAATAATATCAACAGGGAGTGGATTAATTGGAGTGGGTCCACCGCATGATGGTTCTGATGGCCTTAGAAAGAGGATTCACAGAAAACCTGCTGATCTTCAGGACTAGTAACTTCCCCATCTTGCCATGTATTCAAGGACTTTTTTACTACAAAACTATTCTGTGTTTCTACTCTGAGACATTTGGGTTGGATGCACATATCTCATTGCTGTTTGTTTTACTTACCAGTTTGCGTGAAACCTGTTGTTATTGGGAGTTCGGTTTCTTTTAATTTATGATGGAAAGTTATGCGTCTTGCATGATGATGCACTTACCAAAATATTTGGAATGCAAGAGCCTTAAGACTCCTGGAGGGGCAATAGGGATCAGCAGTTGAGAAGGACTGCGGCTGAGGTTGTCTACAATAAACTTATCTGTGACTTTCCTGACTGCGCAAGTTCACCTGCTCCTTCTTCATATTCCGTAAGCAAATTCTTTCAGAATTGCTTGATTGTCCTTCTGATGCACAACCGACAACAGCTGACTTCAGCAGCTGCTGATGTTTCACCCTTATGTGGTCCACTGCTCTTTCAATATGTATATATTTACTGGAAGGAATGGACTGGCACAAAATAGCCACCACCTTACCCAAGTCTGGCACACCTACAATGTGATGATGTCCTAACCTCTGCTCCTGTCATGTATATAGGACATTGATGAATAAAGCGTGAAGTTCTAGACTGCATTTGAATTGTTCAGAACTTTTGTGCTCACTATCTTGTGTCATCATTATTATGCTTCTCACACCCTATCTTAACGACTGGTCAGTGCTACTATAACGGTTTTAAAATGCACTAGAAACTATAGTTCAAAACAAGCATTCACAAGAAATACATTTACCCACAACGTATATTTCCAAACAGTAGAAATAAATAACATATATTCCCAAAATGCAAAACATATTAGCTACATTTACCCAGAAACAAAAAATACTACAACACTCAATAACCTTAAGCACTCTTCTACATCTTCCTAATCCCTAAGTATGTCCTCAATCAATAATCAAACCTATTTCAGGTTAGAACATGTTACTTTGCTTTCAAGGAGCAACATTCAATAGAGAAAACTATTGACAGACCGAGGGTTAAAGGATTTGAACATTCTGTAACTAAAAGATTTGTGGTTGTTCTACATGCTTCCAAATGTGTAACGTATAAACGTTAAAGGGCGATATAGCATTAAAGGGGAATTTGCATAATGAGAGCACCTGATCTTACCATAAAATTCAATCTTGATGTAGAGGGAGTGTCACCAGAATATTGGGGAAATGAAAATCTATGCTTTCTTAAGATGTTAGCAAGTGATTTCACAGAAAGTTTGAGAAGTGAGGGATGAGGATGGAACCTTGAATAGCTCCATTTGGTAATTTTAAAGAGTCGAAGAAGGAACTGCACATTTTGATGTAGTGCTATTGGCCTAATAGTTAGGAGATTAACATCTTGAGCACTATTCCTTCAATCCTAGTTGCCTAGGATATGTAAGATGGTTTAATGGATAACAATGTTAAAAGCCACTAAGAACTTGAGGTAGATCAGGAAGCATGAGCTTCTTTTTTCAAATAATAAGAATGATCTTCATAATTTTAAGGAAGAGAGTTTCAGTGCAGTGTCCTGAATGGAATTCAAATTGAAAGTCCCCTAGAAGTGATTGTTATGAGTGCACTTTTTTGTAGTTGTCTAGCACTTGGGTGTCAGCACCAGATTTTGTAAGAGCCTGAACAATGCCATTTATAATGGACTTGGTAGAGAGTCCTAACTCAGGAAGGTGTCCATGATTTGGAACCACATTGGGGAGTGAAAATTGTGAGGATCTCTTATCTAACAATGAATTGATGTGGTTTCAAGAGAAATTGTAAGGTTTACTGTTAGTGATGTATTTGAGGTAACATGGGCTAATGCATTCCAGATTAATGAGGGATTTTGCTTCGTGAAATGGATGCTTTATAAATTTTGTAATTGTGAGTTAATTATCATGACTCTTTTGGAGAAGTGGAAGTTTAAGTTATTGGATATGGATACAGCGAGGAATGATGGGATATTCTCCTTGGATCGATGTTGTCTGATCATAATGACTTCTGAAGATCTATTTGGTGTCAAAGGATTGGGGTTACGGAAGTATTCTGGATGTTATTTGGTTTGCATGTGTGCTTTTCTGGCAACTCTGAGCTTACGGAAGTAAGTGGAAATGGGGGGAAAAGGGGGTTCTCCAATGCCTTTGAGATGCCCATAGTGTTTTTCATATACTGTTTGTATGTCGCCATTCTCCAATTTGAGGGTTTCCTGAATTGTTTCAATTTGGAGTTTATGTTAGCTAGTTTGTTCATAATGTGGGAGACCATATCATTATAATTCTGCACTTTTTTGGCGGAGTCCCTATTTTGGCTCTATATATAGTTTTACAGAGTGGACCAAGTGTCGAGTTTAGGGCCTTTCTATCAGTGTGTTTGAGTTCCTTGGTTTTTACCACTTCTATCATTGGTTCAGCAAGAGGAGAGTGCAGAAGGCTGTAGACTGTTAAAGGAAGAAATAATTGGCCTGACCAAATACATTTAAGATGGTTAGAGATGTTGATGTGGTCTCCAGGGAATGCACCTCATTGAGGTTAGGAAGCATGAAATACGGTAGTAGCTTTCTTTCCTATTAGAAGAATTTGAGGCGAGAAGTAGGTGTATCTTTATCTTTTGTTACAGTGAAACAGCCCATGAAAAACTGATCACAAGGGCAGTGTTATAATCAAGGAAATCATGATGAAAACTCTTTTTGTTAAAAGGAGTCCTTTCAGCCTCAGTTGTTAGGGGTTGCAATTGTAAACTTTATAGTAAGGCATTAGAACAGTGCTGTTTACATAGTCAATCAGCTTCCATGTGCAGCTTTCCTTGTTAATAAGGGCAATCCCCAATCAGTTTTTCTGATGATCATCCTCAGTGGTTTAGATATTATAATTTTAATCTCCACAGTGAGGCACTGGTACAAGGAGGAGTTGACGGAGTTACTCCGTTGTCTGCTGTTACTTTGATGAATCTGAATTATTTGCTTTTGCCAGGTAGTGAAGTGTCATACTGAGGACTAGGTAAGTTGTTAACATTGATGTGTGGCATACATTTTGTATTTTCTTGATGAAGAATTTTGCTTGTGAGTTAGTTGCACGGTTGCCGGATTTTGCAAAGTGCTGTGCACAACTGTCACATTTCTTTCTCTGTTTAGTTTTCCAAAGGAAATGGTAAGTCCTTCATTAGCTCTCACATCACATACCACCCTGGCAACTGTACATCAAATAGCAGATGTTTCCAGGTAAGGGTCACAGTGAGGAGAAAAAAGTCTTGAATGCATATATCACTTCAGGGAAAAGGCAGGAGCGTAAAGGTCTGCAATTGCAGAAATGATGAAAAATCACTTGACGTAAGGCTGTATAAGATTGGGTAATCTAGAACAGATGTGTTCAGCAAAACCCCAAAAGAAAAAAAAGGGGACAAAATACATTGGGTAAGGGATGAAGAAGATCACATTGAAAATTACATTTGAATACTTTGTAATACAGTGTATCTAGTTTCTAGTGCAATGACTCCCTAAATGGAAGGAATCACGAAATGAGGTATGAGAAATGAGGTATGAGAGAAACAGGAAGTGATGTGTAGGAAACACTAGAGTCATGTCCGTTTGAATAATCTCCAAATGCAGAAAATACAGAAGTGTCTATATTAGTTTGGGGTAAATGAGAACAGAATTTCTGGTGGCCAATAGGATCTGGGCGAGATTCAAAACTAGATCATGAAAAATTAGTTGCCTGCTCTTTCCCTACAAGGTAGGTAAGCCTCTCAGCCTGATGCAAATGCCACAACCCAAAAGCCAGCTGAAGCAAGCCCTTGGTTGCCATGCACCCAGACACATGTGCCATATGTTGTCAATCCCAATAGAACCATCAGAGAGAGGAGATCTGCAATGGCAGCAGCCATTCCCCAAGGTAGGGACCACAACAATGCATACATTAGGAGAACTGACCTGACAATATTATATAATATAGATCTGTGGTTCAGCCAAGGAACATTTGCCACAGTTGGTACCAACAGCATGTATTCTTCCTGATTGCCCAGCTTCCCCAGAAGGCATTAGGGAATCAACAAAGGAAGCCAGAGATGTGAATAGAAGCAGCACCTACACAAAATGTTCACTCTGTGGGTAATGTTTCTAGACCTCAATAAAGCATCGATGACCTCGGAAGAGACAAGATTTATTGTACTTTAACCTCAGTGATACTTTGAATTAAAGTAGGAGAGAGTGCTGAAGACTCTACATGGAAAGGATTAGAAATATAGCGTATGAAATAGGAAACATGAAAAGGAGCATGCATTTTCCAAGTTGATGGCAGGCATAATCTATTTATTACAGGATTTACCTGTTTCATTATGAACGAGCTACTGAAATAGCGACGTCTAGGCAGAAATTGAGACACAAGTCTCGATTTTTTAGTTGGTGCATAGAGAGAAGGAGGCCTGTATTGGTCCATGGTCTTCATCATATCTAGTTTGGCTTGCTACAAGTTCTTTAATAGGTGATCTAAGTTCACAAATGTGTTCTATGTAATCTGTAGCTTCTGAAAGCACGGTAACAATTTTTAGAGCTGAAGTTAAGGCACATGTTTAGAAGTCTTTTAGACAATAAAAAATTATACTTTTGGCGCACTGTAGATAATGTTTGTGTATGAAAACCCACACAGAAATAGATAAGTAGATACAATGATTTTCGTGGCACTATATTAACACCATAAATATTGCTCATAACATTGATTAAGAAGTATTTTGATTGTACCACTGGTCTGTGGATGATATCTAGAAGAGGGGTCTTAAAAATGATAGAGAGGAGCTTTTTGTAAAAATGAAATGGGATGTTAACGATTTTGCTTGTGACACTAACAGTGACAAAGGTGAAGATGGATGGGATGATAGAGTGGTAAAACAATGGAACAGGTTGGTAGGTGAGGGGAAGGACTTGTATTTGGTTTGCATGTGTGCTTTTCTGGCAACTCTGAGCTTACGGAAGTAAGTGGAAATGGGGGGAAAAGGGGGTTCTCCAATGCCTTTGAGATGCCCATAGTGTTTTTCATATACTGTTTGTATGTCGCCATTCTCCAATTTGAGGGTTTCCTGAATTGTTTCAATTTGGAGTTTATGTTAGCTAGTTTGTTCATAATGTGGGAGACCATATCATTATAATTCTGCACTTTTTTGGCTGAGTCCCTATTTTGGCTCTATATATAGTTTTACAGAGTGGACCAAGAGTCGAGTTTAGGGCCTTTCTATCAGTGTGTTTGCGTTCCTTGGTTTTTACCACTTCTATCACTGGTTCAGCAAGAGGAGAGTGCAGCAGGCTGTAGACTGTTAAAGGAAGAAATAATTGGCCTGACCAAATACATTTAAGATGGTTAGAGATGTTGATGTGGTGTCCAGGGAATGCACCTCATTGAGGTTAGGGAGCATGAAATACGGTAGTAGCTTTCTTTCCTATTAGAAGAATTTGAGGCGAGAAGTAGGTGTATCTTTATCTTTTGTCACAGTGAAACAGCCCATGAAAAACTGATCAGAAGGGCAGTGTTATAATCAAGGAAATCATGATGAAAACTCTTTTTGTTAAAAGGAGTCCTTTCAGCCTCAGTTTTTAGGGGTTGCAATTGTAAACTTTATAGTAAGGCATTAGAACAGTGCTGTTTACATAGTCAATCAGATTCCATGTGCAGCTTTCCTTGTTAATAAGGGCAATCCCCAATCAGTTTTTCTGATGATCATCCTCAGTGGTTTAGATATTATAATTTTAATCTCCACAGTGAGGCACTGGTACAAGGAGGAGTTGACGGAGTTACTCGGTTGTCTGCTGTTACTTTGATGAATCTGAATTATTTGCTTTTGCCTGGTAGTGAAGTGTCATACTGAGGACTAGGTAAGTTGTTAACATTGATGTGTGGCATACATTTTGTATTTTCTTGATGAAGAAATTTGCTTGTGAGTTAGTTGCACGGTTGCCGGATTTCGCAAAGTGCTGTGCACAACTGTCACATTTCTTTCTCCTGTTTAGTTTTCCAAAAGAAATGGTAAGTCCTTCCTTAGCTCTCACATCACATACCACCCTGGCAACTGTACATGAAATAGCAGATGTTTCCAGGTAAGGGTCACAGTGAGGAGAAAAAAGTCTTGAATGCATATATCACTTCAGGGAAAAGGCAGGAGCGTAAAGGTCTGCAATTGCAGAAATGATGAAAAATCACTTGACGTAAGGCTGTATAAGATCGGGTAATCTAGAACAGATGTGTTCAGCAAAACCCCAAAAGAAAAAAAGGGGACAAAATACATTGGGTAAGGGATGAAGAAGATCACATTGAAAATGACATTTGAATACTTTGTAATACAGTGTATCTAGTTTCTAGTACAATGACTCCCTAAATGGAAGGAATCAGGAAATAAGGTATGAGAGAAACAGGAAGTGATGTGTAGGAAACACTAGAGTCATGTCGGTTTGAATAATCTCCAAATGCAGAAAATACAGAAGTGTCTATATTAGTTTGGGGTAAATGAGAACAGAATTTCTGGTGGCCAATAGGATCTGGGCTAGATTCAAAACTCGATCATGAAAAATTAGTTGCCTGCTTTTTCCCTACAAGGTAGGTAAGCCTCTCAGCCTGATGCAAATGCCACAACCCAAAAGCCAGCTGAAGCAAGCCCTTGGTTGCCCTGCACCCAGACACATGTGCCATATGTTGTCAATCCCAATAGAACCATCAGAGAGAGGAGATCTGCAATGGCAGCAGCCATTCCCCAAGGTAGGGCCCGACAACAATGCATACATTAGGAGACCTGACCTGACAATATTATACAATATAGATCTGTGGTTCAGCCAAGGAACACTTGCCACAGTTGGTACCAACAGCATGTGTTCTTCCTGATTGCCCAGCTTCCCCAGAAGGCATTAGGGAATCAACAAAGGAAGCCAGAGATGTGAATAGAAGCAGCACCTACACAAAATGTTCACTCTGGGTAATGTTTCTAGACCTCAATAAAGCATCGATGACCTCGGAAGAGACAAGATTTATTGTACTTTAACCTCAGTGATACTTTGAATTAAAGTAGGAGAGAGTGCTGAAGACTCTACATGGAAAGGATTAGAAATATAGCGTATGAAATAGGAAACATGAAAAGGAGCATGCATTTTCCAAGTTGATGGCAGGCATAATCTATTTATTACAGGATTTACCTGTTTCATTATGAAAGAGGTACTGAAATAGCGTGGTCTAGGCAGAAATTGAGACACAAGTCTCGCTTTTTTAGTTGGTGCATAGAGAGAAGGAGGCCTGTATTGGTCCATGGTCTTCATCATATCTAGTTTGGCTTGCTACAAGTTCTTTAATAGGTGATCTAAGTTCACATATGTGTTCTATTTAATCTGTAGCTTCTGAAAGCATGGTAACAATTTTTAGAGCTGAAGTTAAGGCACATGTTTAGAAGTCTTTTAGACAATAAAAAATTATACTTTTGGCGCACTGTAGATAATGTTTGTGTATGAAAACCCTCACAGAAATAGATAAGTAGATACAATGATTTTCGTGGCACTATATTAACACCATAAATATTGCTCATAACATTGATTAAGAAGTATTTTGATTGTACCACTGGTCTGTGGATGATATCTAGAAGAGGGGTCTTAAAAATGATAGAGAGGAGCTTTTTGTAAAAATGAAATGGGATGTTAACGGTTTTGCCTGTGACACTAACAGTGACAAAGGTGAAGATGGTTGGGATGATAGAGTGGTAAAACAATCGAACAGGTTGGTAGGTGAGGGGAAGGACTTGTACACCACACAATGTGATATGTTTGGGTAAAATGGTTTGATTTAGTGTAGGGTGTATGTTATTTATACTTTTCACATTCACGGAATCAAAAAGTGCAACTCAAGGATTATCAAAATGCAGTTAACAAATGGCTCAAAAGAAAGACGTTCTAAATGAAAAAGTCATCACACACACTCAAATGATTGTGATGTGAATCCGGTAGTCAAAAGGAAAAAAATGTTTTTCTAGAAGACACACTACATGCTATCATCAGACAGATTGAAAAACCTCTACACAGAAAATTAAAGAAGCTTATAACAAAACAATGACATAATATAAAATGCGCAATGTTTCAAACTGGTATCAGATCAAAATAATTTCAAGCTCCCTCATATGAGAGGTGCAATAAAAATGCGAAATATAAACAAAATAATGTCAATTGCGGTAAGCAAATACTGATCAATCCACTCTCCCCCACCCATCAGCTTTGGTGTACTCTAGAATGTTTGTCTACCCCAGACTAGGTAAAGTCCTCAAAAACATTATCTTATCATAAACTTTATTCGACAATTAAGTCATAAAAGTATACATAAAAAGAATTAGTATTTTAAAATCCATTAAAATTCATACAATAAATATTAAAAAGGAATTAAACTACAGTAGACTATTGCCGAATATCCAATTACATTGTTTCAAATATGACTTAAAATCAATCTCATCAATGTACAGTTCTTCCAGGGGTATATTGCACTGGAGCTCAGATATAAATCTAAAACTTCATAAGTCTGACCCTATTTGTTTTGAACGGATTACCCAAGCCCATTTTAAAAACTTAGCCACAGCAACAGTAATTGTAGGGGTTGGGTCTGTACAAAAAATTCTAAGAGCCTCTTCATGCCTATATATCCCAAGCAATTTACATATAGGCTTGATCCACATCGTTCTGGGGGCAGTATACATGGGGCAGAAGAAGAGGAAATGGTTTATAGACTCTTGAGCCTCCCCACACTTTGGGCATCTGTCGTTGCCATTTTTTCCTGCCCAATTTGCTGTAAAAGACTGTAGGAGAGTAGGGTCTGCTATCCTATGGTCACCCCAAATTTTTGCTTTTTGCTTCACTGGTTTATGACTTAATGTGGCTGTGGGCCTGCTAATCAGACCCACAGCCTGCTGTTCTCTCTCTAAATTGTTACCCATGTACTTTAGGTGCATAACGAAATTGGAACTGGTTCACCTTATTGGCCCCTGTAACAGTGTACCCATGTACCCAGGGCATAGGTGCTTCCAAGGCCTACCAGGGGCTGCAGCATGTATTGTGCCACCCCTGGCCTGGCCTCCATATTTGACATAACTGGCTGATCACTCAGCTGGGGTAAGTCGGTGTAACCACCCCTTACTTAGGTGTAGTATGCCTATACCTAACCTAAAATGGACACATATGTCCCTATCAGCCACTCCTATGGAAGGCCTCATCAATCCTGGAGGCAGAGTGCTTGGGAATATGTGAGATAGTGCTCTGGCATGAGCTGAGCCTGTCTGCAGCTTTCGGAACCATGTCCTTTAGCTGTTTCATGATACTGCCATACCATATACTCTTAAGTGCATTATGAACCTCGTGGTTAAATGCTATCTTTGGTTTGGCTTTATCAAAACATGTCGAGTAAGGTGTCATACGAATTGGAATTAGGTTAGGGAGCATGAAATACGGTAGTAGCTTTCTTTCCTATTAGAAGAATTTGAGGCGAGAAGTAGGTGTATATTTATCTTTTGTCACAGTGAAACAGCCCATGAAAAACTGATCACAAGGGCAGTGTTATAATCAAGGAAATCATGATGAAAACTCTTTTTGTTAAAAGGAGTCCTTTCAGCCTCAGTTGTTAGGGGTTGCAATTGTAAACTTTATAGTAAGGCATTAGAACAGTGCTGTTTACATAGTCAATCAGATTCCATGTGCAGCTTTCCTTGTTAATAAGGGCAATCCCCAATCAGTTTTTCTGATGATCATCCTCAGTGGTTTAGATATTATAATTTTAATCTCCACAGTGAGGCACTGGTACAAGGAGGAGTTGACGGAGTTACTCGGTTGTCTGCTGTTACTTTGATGAATCTGAATTATTTGCTTTTGCCAGGTAGTGAAGTGTCATACTGAGGACTAGGTAAGTTGTTAACATTGATGTGTGGCATACATTTTGTATTTTCTTGATGAAGAATTTTGCTTGTGAGTTAGTTGCACGGTTGCCGGATTTCGCAAAGTGCTGTGCACAACTGTCACATTTCTTTCTCCTGTTTAGTTTTCCAAAGGAAATGGTAAGTCCTTCCTTAGCTCTCACATCACATACCACCCTGGCAACTGTACATGAAATAGCAGATGTTTCCAGGTAAGGGTCACAGTGAGGAGAAAAAAGTCTTGAATGCATATATCACTTCAGGGAAAAGGCAGGAGCGTAAAGGTCTGCAATTGCAGAAATGATGAAAAATCACTTGACGTAAGGCTGTATAAGATCGGGGTAATCTAGAACAGATGTGTTCAGCAAAACCCCAAAAGAAAAAAAAGGACAAAAAATACATTGGGTAAGGGATGAAGAAGATCACATTGAAAATGACATTTGAATACTTTGTAATACAGTGTATCTAGTTTCTAGTACAATGACTCCCTAAATGGAAGGAATCAGGAAATGAGGTATGAGAGAAACAGGAAGTGATGTGTAGGAAACACTAGAGTCATGTCGGTTTGAATAATCTCCAAATGCAGAAAATACAGAAGTGTCTATATTAGTTTGGGGTAAATGAGAACAGAATTTCTGGTGGCCAATAGGATCTGGGCTAGATTCAAAACTAGATCATGAAAAATTAGTTGCCTACTTTTTCCCTACAAGGTAGGTAAGCCTCTCAGCCTGATGCAAATGCCACAACCCAAAAGCCAGCTGAAGCAAGCCCTTGGTTGCCCTGCACGCAGACACATGTACCATATGTTGTCAATCCCAATAGAACCATCAGAGAGAGGAGATCTGCAATGGCAGCAGCCATTCCCCAAGGTAGGGACCACAACAATGCATACATTAGGAGACCTGACCTGACAATATTATACAATATAGATCTGTGGGTCAGCCAAGGAACACTTGCCACAGTTGGTACCAACAGCATGCATTCTTCCTGATTGCCCAGCTTCCCCAAAAGGCATTAGGGAATCAACAAAGGAAGCAGGAGATGTGAATAGAAGCAGCACCTACACAAAATGTTCACTCTGTGGGTAATGTTTCTAGACCTCAATAAAGCATCGATGACCTCGGAAGAGACAAGATTTATTGTACTTTAACCTCAGTGATACTTTGAATTAAAGTAGGAGAGAGTGCTGAAGACTCTACATGGAAAGGATTAGAAATATAGCGTATGAAATAGGAAACATGAAAAGGAGCATGCATTTTCCAAGTTGATGGCAGGCATAATCTATTTATTACAGGATTTACCTGTTTCATTATGAAAGAGGTACTGAAATAGCGTGGTCTAGGCAGAAATTGAGACACAAGTCTCGCTTTTTTAGTTGGTGCATAGAGAGAAGGAGGCCTGTATTGGTCCATGGTCTTCATCATATCTAGTTTGGCCTGCTACAAGTTCTTTAATAGGTGATCTAAGTTCACATATGTGTTCTATGTAATCTGTAGCTTCTGAAAGCATGGTAACAATTTTTAGAGCTGAAGTTAAGGCACATGTTTAGAAGTCTTTTAGACAATAAAAAATTATACTTTTGGCGCACTGTAGATAATGTTTGTGTATGAAAACCCTCACAGAAATAGATAAGTAGATACAATGATTTTCGTGGCACTATATTAACACCATAAATATTGCTCATAACATTGATTAAGAAGTATTTTGATTGTACCACTGGTCTGTGGATGATATCTAGAAGAGGGGTCTTAAAAATGATAGAGAGGAGCTTTTTGTAAAAATGAAATGGGATGTTAACGGTTTTGCTTGTGACACTAACAGTGACAAAGGTGAAGATGGTTGGGATGATAGAGTGGTAAAACAATCGAACAGGTTGGTAGGTGAGGGGAAGGACTTGTACACCACACAATGTGATATGTTTGGGTAAAATGGTTTGATTTAGTGTAGGGTGTATGTTATTTATACTTTTCACATTCAAGGAATCAAAAAGTGCAACTCAAGGATTATCAAAATGCAGTTAACAAATGGCTCAAAAGAAAGACGTTCTAAATGAAAAAGTCATCACACACACTCAAATGATTGTGATGTGAATCCGGTAGTCAAAAGGAAAAAATGTTTTTCTAGAAGACACACTACATGCTATCATCAGACAGATTGAAAAACCTCTACACAGAAAATTAAAAAAGCTTATAACAAAACAATGACATAATATAAAATGCGCAATGTTTCAAACTGGTATCAGATCAAAATCATTTCAAGCTCCCTCATATGAGAGGTGCAATAAAAATGCGAAATATAAACAAAATAATGTCAATTGCGGAAAGCAAATACTGATCAATCCACTCTCCCCCACCCATCAGCTTTGGTGTACTCTAGAATGTTTGTCTACCCCAGACTAGGTAAAGTCCTCAAAAACATTATCTTATCATAAACTTTATTCGACAATTAAGTCATAAAAGTATACATAAAAATAATTAGTATTTTAAAATCCATTAAAATTCATACAATAAATATTAAAAAGGAATTAAACTACAGTAGACTATTGCCGAATATCCAATTACATTGTTTCAAATATGACTTAAAATCAATCTCATCAATGTACAGTTCTTCCAGGGGTATATTGCACTGGAGCTCAGATATAAATCTAAAACTTCATAAGTCTGACCCTATTTGTTTTGAACGGATTACCCAAGCCCATTTTAAAAACTTAGCCACAGCAACAGTAATTGTAGGGGTTGGGTCTGTACAAAAAATTCTAAGAGCCTCTTCATGCCTATATATCCCAAGCAATTTACATATAGGCTTTATCCATATCGTTCTGGGGACAGTATACTTGGGGCAGAAGAAGAGGAAATGGTTTATAGACTCTTGAGCCTCCCCACACTTTGGGCATCTGTCGTTGCCATTTTTTCCTGCCCAATTTGCTGTAAAAGACTGTAGGAGAGTAGGCTCTGCTATCCTATGGTCACCCCAAATTTTTGCTTTTTGCTTCACTGGTTTATGACTTAATGTGGCTGTGGGCCTGCTAATCAGACCCACAGCCTGCTGTGCTCTCTCTAAATTGTTACCCATGTACTTTAGGTGCATAACGAAATTGGAACTGGTTCACCTTATTGGCCCCTGTAACAGTGTACCCATGTACCCAGGGCATAGGTGCTTCCAAGGCCTACTAGGGGCTGCAGCATGTATTGTGCCACCCCTGGCCTGGCCTCCATATTTGACATAACTGGCTGATCACCCAGCTGGGGTAAGTCGGTGTAACCACCCCTTACTTAGGTGTAGTATGCCTATACCTTACCTAAAATGGACACATATGTCCCTATCAGCCACTCCTATGGAAGGCCTCATCAATCCTGGAGGCAGAGTGCTTGGGAATATGGGAGATAGTGCTCTGGTATGAGCTGAGCCTGTCTGCAGCTTTCGGAACCATGTCCTTTAGCTGTTTCATGATACTGCCATACCATATACTCTTAAGTGCATTATGAACCTCGCGGTTAAATGCTATCTTTGGTTTGGCTTTATCAAAACATGTCGAGTAAGGTGTCATACGAATTGGAATACTACCCCCTCACCAGTTCTGGCGACGGGGGTAGCATTCCACCCTTCTAGAGGGACACGACATGTACCTAACCTGAACCCCGGTTAAAGTTAAACAGGGCCTCAGCATCACAAAATGGATGCTGCCACCACAGACACAAGTCTGACCTCCTGCTGCTGGGAGTCCTTCCAGCGAGGGCAGCTTGGACAAAGGGTTTCCTGCCTTGGGAGGTGCTAGCACCACCCCAGACAGGATTTTGTGTATTGGGTAGGACAGGGCTGAATAGAATCAGACATGCCTGGGGCACACAAGGTGTCTCTGGGCATAGGCCAGTTCAAACCGGTGCTGGGGCCTTCCAGACCCAATCCTGGCGCGAAACTGGACAAAGGAAAGGGGGTGTAACCACCCCCTTCCTGGTCCCACCCAGAGGAGGGACCTAGTAGGTGATCCGGCCCCCCAGATTCGAATAAGAGTGGGAGCTGTGTCCTGAGACTTCAGATCATCCTGAATCAACTTGAAACTAAGAAGACGACTAGACTTCGACATTCTGCTGCACAGAAGACTGAAGAGCATCTCCCTTGTGGCCTAGGAGTGGCCACCCTGTGAACACAGGCACCATCCAGCAACTCGACGTCTGCTTTGCCGCCGCCTCCCATCGGAGCCCGAGCCCAGAGCCTGACAAGACCCAGACTCCCAGACTTCTCACAGCCCGATCCACAGTCCCTGCAAAGAAGGGACCCGTGGAGGCACCGAGAGATGTGGGACCGGACCTCTTGAAAGACCCCTGAGAAGCTGACTGCGCAGCACCCGAGGCACCCTTGATGCTGTGCTTTGGGGTTTGAGAAGCCCCAACCTCGAGCAGCCCTTGCACCGAAGATCATCTCCCCAGCATCTTCACGATCTGCGTGGGGCCCTTTTGCACTGTGCCACTCGACGCGCCATCCCGGCCACTTGCCACGTGGCTAGCGGCCATCTTGGTGATGAAAACGACAAACTACACTGCTGGTCTGGTTGCTCCAGACTGGCCCTTGCTCCCCTGAGAAGGAGCACCCGCTCTGACCTTGCTGGTCCGAGTGAGAAGCTTGAATCACTTCCTGCGTGGCTTGCTGTACCCAAGGCCTGTTTGCTCCAATCAAGTTGCTGACACTGCCATCAGCGAGAGCCTACGTGGGACAGCTTGTGACCGACTCCTGGACATCCTTGACCTCTTCGTGTCCACGTGGCTGCAGAGACAATCTTCACGACATCACCTGTTTGCACCCGACATCGCCTGGTTCCTTCCTGGTTCCACGGTAGTCACTGGCTAGTGACTTTGAACATTGTCCCCTCTGCTTTCAGGTCTTCAGCTCTTCAGATCCACCCTTGGATCCACCGGAACTCTTCACATCGAGCCGCCTGCAGCATCTTCAGCTCCAAGCACCATCGACCTGCGTGACGAAACCCAACACTACTTCGACCCTGTGCACCCGCTTCCTGTGGGTGAGGTAACTCAGCAACGCCGGTGTTCCCACACTGGTATACACCTCTAGTGTCTGTGTCTAAAGTTTCATCCTTCTAGGTCCCTCGGAAGGTTCCTTAATAACTAACTTTGTAACTTTTACGCACCATTGACATGCATTGGTATTGCGTGCACTTTCCGCACTGCACCCGAGTCCCGCGGGCCTTTCCCGACTTCTTCACGGCTAGTCCCGAACAGCTCCAGCGATTCCCCAGGCCCTAGGCCTCTTCACTTTTTTCATAGTGGTTCTTATACCACTATTTTAGTATATGGTTTAGGTGGCCCCTAGGGCCCATCCATAATTGTGCAACTTTTGTATATTTAAACTGTGTTTTGTTTTAACGCATTTGCTTCTGTGCTCATAAAGAGTCTCAGGGTTATTTGTAGAAATAAATCTATATATATTTTCAATATATATCTGTGTGGTGTCCTTTTATTTGGTATTCAAGGGGATTGTGTATGGTAAAATAGCTTGCTTCACATGCCTTTACAGAGTTTAGCCTAAGACTGCTTAGTCCATGCTACCCCTAGGATAGCTTGTCTATAAGGTTGACTTTACAACCTGCACCATAAGGGTAGCTTGGCATGGTACAAGGTGATCACTAGAACTAGTGAGCATCATATACCAGGCCAACTTCTCACATTGTTGGCAGCGGTGGGATTTGAGCTTGCTGTTGTTTTACCATTACAATCTTTGAAAGTATCATTTGAAAGATCATACAAGTACCTGATAGGTACACTATGTTATGTTATGTTATGTTAATAACTTTTATTCAGCGCACAGCTGCCCCAGCGAAGGGTCGTCCTGGCGCCTGATCAAGTACCACAACATAACAGATCGCCACTGAGAAGAAGAAATTAATTAACGGAGGTGAACAGATGGGTCTTAATCGCCCGTCTGAAAAGAGTCAGGCTATTCAGGGCACGGATATGGACAGGAAGAGAGTTCCATAGTCCAGCCGCCATAACACAAAAAGAACGACCTCCTATCCTACTCAATCTGAATCTAGGCACGTTCGCTAGGTAGAGAGATTCCGACCTGAGAGACCGCCTGGGGACATATGGGGAAACAAGGCCCATCAAGGCGGGGGGAGACGAGAGTTTCAAGATCTTAAATGTCAAACAGAGTGCCTTAAATTTGATTCTCTGTCTGACCGGCAGCCAATGCAGGGAGGTCAGGACTGCCGATACAGAGCACCGTCTCGGGAGGCCTACAATGGCCCGCGCAGCGGCATTCTGTACTCTCTGCAGTCTAGTCGCCTCAGCCTGATTAACGCCGAGTAACAGAGCACTCCCATAGTCCAGCCGGGAAAGAATGGAGGCTTGGACAACCAGTTGCCGAGTAGGGGGGTCGAAGAATTTAAGGACCGGTCTCAGTCCTCGCAGAATCCCATAACAGGTGGCTGCGATCTTCTTAGTATGGCTGGTAAAAGAAAGGTTGGAATCCAGCCAGACCCCCAAGTTCTTCACTTCGGCCGCTGGAATGGGAGTCACCCCCAGCTCAGGAGGCCACCATTGATCTCCCCACGAATCCGCTTGCTTTCCTAAAATCAGGACTTCGGTTTTCTTGGCGTTTAACTGTAAACAGTTAATACGCATCCAGTCCGCCACGGCAAGAAGCCCTGCGCGAAACCTGGGGGCAGTCACCTCAGGGTCCCCACTGAGTGTCACCGCTAGCTGCGTGTCATCGGCATAAGATGTCATGGTTAAGCCAGATTGTCTAACTACGGCAGCTAGCGGTTTCACATACAAGTTGAACAGCGTGGGGCTCAACGCCGAACCCTGAGGGACTCCTAACCCCAGAGGATGGAACGAGGACTGACCAGGAGGAATGGCCACTTTAAAAAACCGGTCCGAAAGGAAAGAGCGGAACCATTGAAGAGCCTTGCCCTCAAGTCCCACTTCCTCCAACCTCCGCAACAAAATGCCATGAGACACAGTATCAAATGCGGCGCTCAGATCTAACAAAAGGAGCGCCGCTGTCTGCCCCACATCCAGCACCGAACGGAGATGTTCGCTCATAAAGAGCAGAGCCGTTTCGGTGCTGTGTTGTGCCCGAAAGCCATTCTGACTCTCGTCAAGAATATTATTACGAGAGAGATGGGCAGACAAGATGGAATTTACATGTGCCTCAGTGACCTTGGCGGTCCAGGGCAGGAGGGAGATGGGGCGATAGTTCTCAGGGAGCAGAGGGTCTAGACTAGGCTTCTTCAATATAGGGCTGACCACAGCTTGCTTCCAAGAAGCAGGAACCACGCCTTCCGTAAGTGAAAGATTAATCAGGTCCAGTATGGGTTCACGACACAGGGGCGGGAGGAGAGTGATAAGCTCTGGCTTCAAAGGATCTAAAGGAGAGCCCGATTTAATTTTGAGGCTCAGGGTGTCAAATGCCTCAGCCGACATAGCAGGCAAGGAGGACAGAGGTTCACAATCTGGAACCCCAACAGGCCTGGGCTCAGCATCGGGCACAGCTGGCATAAACCCTCGGTAGATTATCTGCACCTTCTCCACGAAAAAGGATGCCAAGCTTTCACAATGAGAGTCCGTGCAGATTTCTAGCGAGGTGGCCCGTTTACCCATCAGATCTTTAAGCACCTTAAAAATTAATTTAGATGGATTAGGGCTGTTGGAGAACTCAAACGCATAATATGCTGCCCGGGCTTGACAGATAGCTCTGTGATAGCTCTTAAGCTGGGTAAAGTACAATGATTTCAGTGTGGGGTCAAAAGACTTCCTCCACGCCCTCTCCGCTTGTCGGCAAGTTCTCTTGAGCTCAGCAAGGGACTCATTATACCAAGGACTGCGGGTTTTAGCATGACATTTCGACCAACGCATTGGTATAAGAGAATCGAGGGCAGTACGGACCCAAGCACAGAACTGTTCATATCCCTGTTCAACATTCGACAGGTTGCCCAAGGGCTGTGCCTCGAGAATATTAACAAACTCCTCCATTTTAAGCTTACGCCAATTTCTTTTGAAGGTCAATCTGTCCACAGGTTTAAATTGGTGATCATCCAGAGGGCATGATACTTTAACCAATAGATGATCAGTCCAGCCCACCACCATCGGGTCAGATGCCAAAGCCCGGTCCAAGGTGGTAAAAAAGGGGTCGAGAATGTGACCTCCTCTGTGGGTAGGGGCAGTGACAAGTTGGTTCAACTGCATGGCTTCCAGATCCGCTATCAAAGAGCTGATAGATAAAGAAGATGTCTGATCAAGATGTATATTCAGATCACCAATGATGTTAAAATTAGCACATCTAGGAGCCAGGGAGTTAACCATGTCAACGAGAGCGGCCTTAAAGACCGTGTCATTCCCTGGAGGGCGATAGATTAACAGACCACTAAAAGTGAACTGATGGCTGACAGTGACCTTGAAAGCGGCGCTTTCGCACATCGGCAGATCAAGGGCTTGCCAGACCGCCGGAAAGCAAGATTTTGTTGCCAAAGCTATGCCTCCACCCCTGGTAGTACGGTTCAGGGTGAAGACCGTGTAGGTGGAAGGAAAGGCCAAATTTATTATGGCCGAGTCGGTGTCCTGTAACCACGTCTCAGTGAGAAAAATAAGATCCGGTGAGTCCTTGTCGATCATATCGCGAAGGGACTGATGGTGCTTAACCAATGATCTGACATTAAGGCTCCATATACTGAGTGCTCGCCCGGAAATGTCAGTATGCGCAGCTAGGGTAGACCTTTCAGAGGAGCGCACCCCACTAGGGGGATCCAACGAAAACCTGCCACACGGACAGTCATAGGGTCCCACAAGTGGGCACACCGGAGCATGAGTACAATCCGAGTGACCGTCTCTTAAGGTAAGGAGGTCAGTACGATTGTACCTGAGTGGCATGATAAAGTCCATGGTGAAAAGAGGACTGATGCCAGAGTCCTGTAAAACAAGACTAGTATACTTAAGTTCTACTGAAGTTAGTTGTTGTAGAGGATAGGGAGTAGCACACCCTGACTACAACTACTAGATAGGTTTGGTAGGAAAACACAAGTGTGGGTAGATTGCAACACAACCACCACACTAGAGCAATGTCTGGAGCAGAGGGATCCACTGGACCTATCTCTGTTGAGAGTGACCCTCCAAGGGCACCATCCAAATTTGCTATCTTTCCTTTTAAGGAACTGAGGCAGCTGTGTTCCATGAGAGGAATCAAAACAGGTCCTACTCCTACAGCAGGACACCTCAGAGAGCTTTTAGACCAGTCTGAAGCTCTAAAGAACTCTAAACCAGGCCCCTCAGGGACTGGTGATGGAGGTTCTCCTTCTGAAGAAGAAAACACTGATGCCCCTGCCCCTGTTATCCACATAGATGAGGAAGACCAGGTCACTGGAGATACTCAGCCAGAGGACGAGGAAGAAGAGGAGGAGGAGGAAGAAAGTGGGTCTGATGATGAGAGAAATAGCCAGGTGTTAGTCAGCAGGCTTAACCAGGCTAACTTAAGCTTATTTGGGACTGAAGGTGGGTCCAACCCCTTCAGACCCCCAAGTGGACTTAACCAGGAGCATAGGAGGAGGAGGAATCACTCAGGTGAATCCAATACTTCCCATGTTTCTAGAGGTTCTCATGGCAACTCCAGAAGGGAGTTGACTAGCCCTCGGAGAAGGGAACATGAGGCCAAAATGAGAGAGGCTGAACTTAGGATCCAGAAGCAAGAATTAGAAGTTGCCCTGGCCACAGAGAAACTTGCTAGAGCAAGACAGCCTAGAGAGAGTGGATTAGGATCCACTGGTGGCAGCACTATCCCTAAGGATAAAGACAGGTCCTATGACAATAGAAACCTGAGTAAGATTGTGCCCCCCTACAAAGTTGGGGATGATATTCACAAATGGATGACAGCACTTGAGAGAGCTTGCAAAGTACAGCAGGTCCCTCAGGAGCAGTGGGCAGCAATCGTGTGGCTCTCCTTTGAAGATAGAGGCCGAGACATACTCCTCACAGTTAGTGATGGGGATTCTAGAAACTACCTGGTCCTGAAGAGTGCTCTGATTGATGGGTTAGGCTTAACCACTGAACAGTACAGGTTAATGTTCAGAGATACCCAGAAGACACAGACTCAGGACTGGTCTGAATTTGTTGAATGTGCCACTAAGGCTCTGGAGGGCTGGTTGCTGGGAAGTAAGGTTACAGACTATGAAGGATTGTACAACTTGCTTATGAGAGAACAGATTTTAAATAACTGTCAGAACCAGCAGTTGCATCAACATTTGGTTGACTCAGATCTAACCTCTCCCCAAGAATTGGGAAAGAGGGCAGACAAATGGGTTAGAACCAGAGTTAAGCAAAAGAACCAGAACCAGGGTGGTGACCAAAAGAAAACAGACCAGAAGGGTGGGGAGCAGAAAGCTAAAGACCAGAAGTCTTCAACAGGGCCCCAAACTAATACTGAGGGTGGGTCCCAAACGTCCAAGAAGAAGAAGAAAGAAGGTAAAAGAAAACCCTGGTGTAGCTTTTGCAAAAACACCACTCACTGGACAAGTGATTGTAAAAAGGGTGGAGCCCCCAGCACTGCAGCCCCTAAGGCACCTGCACCCACTAGTACAGTTGGCAGTGTTGGTCCACAGACTAAGGGGGTAGTGGGTATCACCTTGGGAACTGAGGGAGATTCTGACCTAGTCAGAATCCCCACACAGGCTGTTCTGATTTGTGATGGGGAGATTGATTTTTCCCCTACTGTCAGTCCCAACAATTTGGGCAAGTACAGACAGACACCTTTAATTAATGAAAAAGTGGCTCAAGCATACAGGGACACATGTGCCAGTGTCACTATGGTGACGCCTAGCTTTGTGGACCCTGGACAGTACATACCAGGTGATAATTACCTGGTGACCAATGCCAGCAATGTCACTACTACACATAGTGTGGCAATTGTTAACTTTTCCTGGGGAGGGGTAACTGGCCTAAAAAGAGTTGTGGTTAGTGCTGATCTCCCAGTAGAATGTTTGTTGGGCAATGACCTGGAGAGTTCTCTGTGGTCAGAAGTTGAGTACAGGACTCATGCAGAGATGTTAGGGATATCATCACATGTCCTTGCTGTGACCAGGTCACAGGCCAAAAAGTGCCTCTCTGAACCTCAGGTCTTGGATCCTGGAACAATGGACCAAGTACCTCCCAAGACAAGGAACAGGAGGGTAAAGGCTGTGCCTTCCCAAATGCCTACAAGTGGGGATCAGCCTTCACAGGAAGATGATCTTGAGACCCCTGAAGGAACTGTCCCTATAGAGCTTGAACCTGACCAGGTTGAGTTTCTGGGGACAGGGGGACCTTCTAGGGCAGACTTGGGGCAGGCTCAGTTATCCTGTCCTTCTCTTGAACCCCTCAGACAGCAGGCTGCTGCTGAGGCTGCTGGGAATGCTCAAGGTACCCATAAGGTTTATTGGGATGATGGGCTCCTTTATTCAGAGGGTAGAGACCCCAAGCCTGGTACAACCAGGAGGTTGGTCATACCTCTGCAATTTAGGGGCTTCCTTCTTACCTTGGCACACGATATTCCCTTAGCAGGACACCTAGGCTAGAACAAAACATGGGACAGACTTGTCTGTCACTTTCACTGGCCTCACATGTCAGAAGATACAAAGGAGTTTTGTCGCTCCTGTGTAACCTGCCAAGCAAGTGGCAAAGCAGGTGGTACCACAAAGGCCCCCCTAATACCACTACCTGTGGTGGGGGTGCCCTTTGAAAGGGTAGGGATTGACATTGTTGGACCAATGGATCCCCCTACAGCATCTGGGCACAGATTCATACTGGTGGTGGTGGACCATGCCACCAGGTATCCAGAGGCAATTCCACTTAGGACCACAACAGCTCCTGTTGTGGCCAGGGCCTTACTTGGAGTTTTCTCCAGAGTGGGGTTTCCTAAGGAGGTAGTATCTGATAGAGGTGCAAACTTCATGTCAGGATACTTGACAGCTATGTGGAAGGAATGTGGTGTCAACTACAAGTTCACCACTCCCTATCATCCATAATGCAATGGGCTTGTTGAAAGATTTAACAAGACCCTGAAGGGCATGATCAAAGGATTACCTGAAAAGCTCAGGCGAAGATGGGATATCCTTCTGCCCTGCCTTCTGTTTGCTTACAGAGAGGTCCCACAAAAGGGTGTTGGCTTCAGCCCCTTTGAATTGCTGTTTGGGCACCCTGTAAGAGGACCCCTATGTCTGGTGAGGGAAGGATGGGAGTTACCTCTCAAAAAGCCCAAGCAAGACATAGTGGACTATGTACTTGGTCTCCGCTCCAGGATGGCTGAGTATATGGAGAAGGCATCCAAACACACAACACTTTATTATTATTTTTTTGCACTGCAGGCATCAGCTCCACCATTGGTAAGGACACTTGCGGTGACAGGACTATGGCCTAGTGACACGAAGCCAAACTACATCTGGGCTTCTCGACACAGACCTAGTTCTGGAGGTCCTACATGATGAGGCTCCGCCATGCAGGTGGGCTGATAGGACTCAAACAGTCATGTTGAGTGCCACTCTTGTTGGTGATAACTGATGTATCACTTCTCTGTTGTGCTAAGTTCAGTGTTAGTCTAAGCGTCTCAACGTTATCTGACCTTCAGGTCTTCTTTTTGTTTATGCAGTTGTACTGGGGGTATATTCCTGATTGGTCGTTAAACACTTCCCTCTGACCCTCCTCTGAAAGTTGTTGTTTTGTTGCACTGAGCAGCTTCGGCTGCGGGTCATTTATTTAAGTACTGCACGGCTAGTATTGCCGGGCAATTGGCTCACCCAGTTTACTTGTTTGCCACCCACGGTTCACTGACCATGGAGGACTTTGGTGGCCTTGCGTTTGATGATGAGGATCTGAACACTATCCTCGCTAATAATCCTAGCATACTAGATGACTTACCCTCGACATCGAATCCCACGATTGAGGATGATTGGGTAAGGCTATTGAATCTTAAGAAAAATCACTCCCGTATTTCTCTACACGGAGTAATAATGAATGAGTACCTACATGGTAAGTGTGCACCATCAGGCTTGATCGTTACTACCACACCACGACTCTTTCTCACTGACAAAGAGTTTTTGAAGAATTGGGCACTGATCGCATAGCGATGCACCCGCGATTGGCTCATTCTGATTATCAAAACAGCCAAGAAAACAGCCGATGCCCTACTAATTGAGATCCAAGTTCTGGAGAGTCAAATAAATGCAGCAATCCGTCCTGTGTTATACAAGAAGAATTTGGAAGACGCCAATAAAACCAATAAGGAGTACCGTGATAACATTCTGCTGAACAAAGTGGACAAGTTCAAGAAAGATCTGGCACGTTTCTCTATGGAATTAGCCTACCCATATTTAAGTGACTCCTATGTAGCTCCTTTGACCAATTCTAAAGGTAAAAGATACGGGTCGAATTACTCGTCCTCTGGCTCAGATTCTGGCTCTAGTGACCAAGGAAATACCAACGCAGGTTCCAACACCGGAGTGAGGGGGAGAGGATCCCAAAGGAGATCCAACAGGGGTAGAGGTACTCAACAGTACCCTAGCCCAGGCCAATGGTGGCCCCCAGGACCTTGGAACTACCATCAATCACCAATGGGACCCCCGCCAATAGGTCACCCGATGCCCTTTTATCCACCTAACCCGTCATTCTACTACGACCAGTCTTTTTTATGGCAGGGACGCGGCAGGAACCGCGGCAAAAGGAGAGGCCAGCAGTCAGTCAATTGGGCTCCAGAGACAACCAACAACAGAGCAGGTCCACCGACGACAGGAACAACGACCTAGTGGTGAATCTGAGCTCAAGGATTATCACACCTATTGAAAACTCTGTCCTAAACAAAGGGTTAGGATTTGTCCCTACCAATGAGGGAGATCCATTCAAGTTGAGGTGTGAACTCGAGAGCTTCTACAGAAAAATACGTCTGCATTTTTTCTTTAAAGTAGCTCGTTCAAACTTGGACGTAGGTAACACGGGCGAACAGGAGGATTGCAACACTGGTCTCAGACCAAAGTCGACCTTTACACCACTGAACCAGCAAGTACCAGCCAGAGTTTTAGCCTTTGAACAGGCAGTTACGCATGATATAATGGGCCACACCCAACCTCGTAAAAAGATCTTTCATAACATGACTACCCCCGAGAAACGAGCATTGTCCGTTTTATCAAACGATAAATCTCTTACCATCAAGCCCGCCGACAAGGGCGGTGCCATTGTGTTACAAGACACCAGTATTTATCATGATGAATGCCAGAGACAATTGACCGATACTAGAGCTTATCGCCGCCTCACTGAAGATCCCACATCGAGAATCTCGAATGACATCAAGAGTCTAATAGAGGAAGGATCATCGGAAGGTTGGATCACTCCCCAAGAGGCAAGATATCTTATCACAGCACATCCAGTGATTCCATATTTCTATTGCCTTCCGAAAATTCATAAGGCTCAGAGACCGCCTCCTGGACGACCCATTATTTCGGGTATAGGCTCTCTACTTGAGCCTCTGTCTACCTTCGTAGACTTCTTCCTGAAACCCATTGTAAAAGAGACACCCACGTACTTACAAGACACGGGGGATGTGCTCAGACTATTAGCAGACACTGAGTTTAACGTCGAGACTGACCTTCTGGTAAGCTTCGACGTTGAGTCGTTGTATACCTCGATCCCTCAACAAGAAACGTTGGATTGCATTAGAGCTCTCTTAGAAGCCAGACAAATGAACACAATAACACCAGTACCCTTCATCATGGAATGCGCCAGGCTTGCTATGATGGAGAACTATTTTCAATATCAAAATGACCTCTATTTACAGGTCTCAGGGACCTCAATGGGGAGTGTCTTTGCACCCAGCCTTGCTAATCTCTATATGCACCAGTTCGAGCAAGATCACGTCCTGATCCACAGCAACCCATTTTGCCATCAGGTGGTGCTGTGGAGAAGATTTATCGATGACATCATAGTGATCTGGAGAGGCTCATCTGCTGAGGCGTCGGCTTTTCACAACTGGTTAAACTCAAGAAACCAATATCTCAAGTTTACCATGGAGAGCAGTAAAGAAAAACTGGCTTACCTTGATCTCCTCATATTCCCAGGAGAAGGAGGCTTACAAAGTGAACTTTACAAGAAGCCCATGGCGCGAAACTCTTTGTTATCCTTTCAAAGTTTCCACCCTCAATCACTTCGTGAGAACTTACCAGTAGGACAATTCCTCAGGGTAAGAAGAAACTGTTCCTCTAACAGCCTCTTCCAACAACATGCCAAGGAGCTGTCATCGAACCTGATAAAACGACACTATCCCAACCATTTAGTACGCCGGGCATGTAAGAGGGCGTTCCACAATAATCGAGATGCGCTCTTACAACATAGCAAGTCAGACGCTACCAATGATCGGATGACGATGGTGCAAACTTTCAGCACATCATCAAACGGAGTGAAGAAGACCATATTGAAGCATTGGAAGATCCTCAACACAGGGGCAGGTGAAATACCTCGACCACTCTTTGCATTCAGGAGAGGACCATCCCTCAGGGACAATCTGGTTCATACCAGACCCAGAAATCAACCGCAGGTAACCACGAATACCCTCTGGAGTACTAACCGAGTACAAGGTCACTACCCATGCGGGGGCTGTGCGGCTTGCCCACAGACACAGAAGACCCTGACAATAGACATCGGTACCGCTAGACCTTGGCGGTTAACCAAACATACGAATTGTAACTCTGAGAAATTGATCTACATGATCACATGTCCCTGTATGATGAAGTATGTGGGCCATACCACAAGAAAGATCAAGTCACGTATCAGTGAACATAAGAGTACTGTTCGTTGTAACAAACAATCTACATGCCTAACGAAGCACTTCATGGACAAGAAACATAAAGCTGAGGACTTAACATGGGTGGTATTAGAACAGCCATACATTCCTCCACACATCACTGATGTCTCACGCTTTCTCTTCATCAAAGAACAACGTTGGATTTTTAAATTGAAGACTGACATCACTGGGGCTCAATGACAACATTCCGTGGGTCTCGATCTGATGATCACACTTACCATCTTGTACTCAATATAATCATAGTCTGGGATTGTTGTAGATCTGATTTATTTAAGCTGCTGGCTGCTTATATTGCCATCGGAGCCTGTAGAATTAAGCAACAGGCTATCCTTCACTGAGTACTTGACAAGTGGCTGTGGGCAAACCTGATTGTCCGTGGGACTTGTTTTGGTTGCCTATTAGCCACCGTCAGGTATATCGCCTCCTTAGTATTACCAATGGTTCTGACGATCAATACCATATGTTGGCTAACATACACACGAGACATTTCCAGTGCAGACTTGTTCTATCAACTTAGATACATGCTCACAGGCCATCGCTCTAACAGGAATGAGGATGACCAGACTGAAATCTCCTGCTTCACCCCCCTACTTGGAGGCTTTTGATTATGAAGTATGAACTCAGGCTTGAGATTTCAGGCTCTCTATAGGACCATATATGCTATATGTGTTCTAGGTACCATTACTGGAGAAGTATGAACTCAAGCTTGAGATTTCAGGCTCTCTATAGGACCATATATGCTACATGTGTTCTAGGTACCATTACTGGAGAAACAATATTCCCCTCAGCCAGAAACAGTGATTTATATCATTCTTTCTTTAATAAGAAATGTTGACTGAATCTCGATGATCCTGATGTACACGCACCGGTAGCCATCTCGTTATATCAGCTATCTCTCTAATCGACATACACAGTGGAGATACACTCAATACGCGGGACAATACACAGATATGAGGGAGGTCTACATATTGGAGTAATACTCAGTAGCACAGCACTGTTTCTCTCTTGTTTTTGGCTTTATTAGCATAAGGTAGAAACTCTACTCTCTCTGAGCTTCGCTTATTAGCGGCGCAGTAGACGTAGAGAAGGATCGCTTAAAATCGACCGCATACGTATCGCACGCATGCGCGAGTGAATAGTCTTCAGAAGTCAGTAAGCGCGCTGGTCGCACGCATGCGCGAGTGTATATTTCATTTATCCGCGCACGCGTGGTCCTCAATACCTTCTCTGACTAGCGTAACTGCAGGCACGCACGCGTGCTGCAGTGAAGATATCTTCAGCTGTAGCTTATTAAGCTCAGGGGCGGCAGTATAAAAGGAGACCCCGCCTGTCCGTCGTTGCCTCCCCTTCGGCTCGTGATCACGCCGCGAGGTAAGGTAAGGACAGGTAAGAGGGAACATGGGTTTTAAGAGGGCAAACCGGCAACCTAAAGATACTCTTTATTCTAAATTTTTAGAGTAAAATACTGGTCCTGTACTGTCTCCATACTTAGAGCAATCAAGTTCTACCAGAGTGGTAGATGGTTATGCTGTGTGACACCACAGGACCACTGCACCTCAAGACAGCTATATTACTATTGAGGAACAGGTAGCGGGTGCACTTAACTAAGACTTAATTTCTGTTGTTTGTACCTGTTTGATTTCAATAGTGAGACAAATGCCTTACCAAGGGAGGGTTCCTTCTCTGGCTACATTGTCCTCCTCCCCAAATGTATATGTAGTCATTACATCAGCTACTTGTGAGCAGAAGGTGTGGCCTAATTTTGTCATGGGCCAAGTTCACAAATGAATAGAAGACAGAGACTTTGCGTCCTTAAATCTGAATGGAAGCAAGTTTATTGATTCTAGACAGATTCATTACTACACAGTCACATGACCATTAATGCTAGAAGAATTTTTGACTTTAAACATTAATGGAAGTAAGTTTGTTGATTCTAGACAGATTCGTGATATCCATCACTATACAGTTACATGACAAGTAATGCTAGAGGATTTTTTGTAGATTTTAGTTGTTAAGCGCTTCCATCTTGGTCCCAAGGTTGGTAGCCATGACAGGCATATTCAGAAAACTGTTGGTTTATCAATAGATGTGTAGACATGAAGGGCGACAGTTATCTAATCTTGAAACTGTCCTTGTTTACACGTTTAGAGCGGGGCCTCATTCTCCGAGCAGTTGCCGGGTGAGGTGAGGCTATCTTCCCATCAGATTTGGGTAAGTGTTTCACAATGTTTTTCAAAATGATGTACAGATTATCTGTTGGCGACTAAGCATAGCGCACACTTCAAATGAGCATCATTATTAGTGAATGATATGTTGAGAATTGTGGATCATCACTGATTTTGCACATAAAGCACTTCTCTTCAGGTGCGAACCGTTGATTTATGTTTGGTACTTTTTACATATTAAACTAAGAGAATGTTAAAAAGTGGATTATAATTATTTCCTTTGGTATTTTTCACAGGAAGGTTTTCTACTAACACTCGTACCAATCAGGAGGATAGGGTAGGATGGTCCCAATGACCGCTCGTATGTCTCTTGATAATGGTCTGTTAGTAATGTTGTTGTTTTTTATTGAGCACTAATGATAGTGTAATTTGCAGTAGCATACACAAAAGCTTGGCCCTGACGAATGCCGGTGAACATCCACTGTATGGCAGAAACATGTTGGCCCTATTTAATAACCAAGCAAATTAGACAGTGATTTTTTCACACTGTCCCCACACTGTTTTTTAGACTGACGTCCAGGTGAACACCAATAAATGCCTTTGTTTGCCTTGATAGCCATTTTAACACACAACACTTTATTATTATTTATTTGCACTGCACGCATCAGCTCCACCATTGGTAAGGACACTTGCGGTGACAGGACTATGGCCTAGTGACACGAAGCCAAAATACATCTGGGCTTCTCGACACAGACCTAGTTCTGGAGGTCCTACATGATGAGGCTCCGCCATGCAGGTGGGCTGATAGGACTCAAACAGTCATGTTGAGTGCCACTCTTGTTGGTGATAACTGATGTATCACTTCTCTGTTGTGCTAAGTTCAGTGTTAGTCTAAGCGTCTCAACGTTATCTGACCTTCAGGTCTTCTTTTTGTTTATGCAGTTGTACTGGGGGTATATTCCTGATTGGTCGTTAAACACTTCCCTCTGACCCTCCTCTGAAAGTTGTTGTTTTGAAGGCATCCAAAAACCTTGAGGCTAGCCAGGAATTACAGAAAGCCTGGCATGACCAAAAGTCTGTCCTGACTGAGTACCAGCCTGGACAGAAGGTATGGGTGTTGGAGCCAGTGGCCCCAGCAGCACTCCAAGACAAATGGTCTGGACCCCATACAATCCTTGAGAAAAAGGGAGAGGTTACCTACATGGTGGACCTTGGAACTCCCAGGAGCCCCCACAGGGTGCTCCATGTTAACAGGCTAAAAGCATATGTTGACAGGAGAGACATGGGCTTGCTCATGGCTACAGATGAGGGGCAGGAGGAAGAGAGTGACCCTCTCCCAGACCTGCTGACTCAGAATCCTGAGGATGGCTCAGTTGATGGTGTGGCCTTAGATGGCAGCCTCACTGAACATCAGCAACATGACTGTAGACAGGTTCTGCAGTCATACCGACATATCTTCTCCCTGACACCCGGTCAGACTAACTGGTGTACCCATGTGGTAGACACTGGTGATAGTCTTCCTGTAAAGAACAAAATTTACAGGCAGCCTGACCATGTCAGAGACTGTATCAAGGCTGAGGTACAAAAGATGCTGGAATTAGGTGTCATTGAGCCTTCAGAGAGCCCCTGGGCTAGCCCAGTGGTTCTGGTCCCCAAACCCCACACCAAAGATGGAAAGAGAGAGATGAGGTTCTGTGTGGATTACAGAGGACTCAATGCTGTCACCAGGACAGATGCACACCCAATTCCAAGGGCAGATGACCTCATAGACAAATTGGCTTCTGCCAAGTATTTGAGCACATTTGACTTGACAGCTGGCTACTGGCAAATCAGGTTAGCTGAGGAGTCTAAAGCCAAAACAGCATTTTCTACCCCCAGTGGGCATTATCAGTTTGTGGTGATGCCCTTTGGTTTGAAAAATGCACCTGCCACCTTCCAAAGGTTGGTGAATCAAGTCCTTACTGGGTTGGATGACTTTTGTGCAGCATATCTGGATGATATTGCTGTCTTTAGCTCCACCTGGGAGGATCACCTGGTCCACCTGAAGGAAGTGCTAGAGGCTATGCAAAAGGCAGGCCTCACTATCAAGGCAACCAAGTGCCAGATAGGGCAGAGTAAGGTTTTGTACTTGGGCCACCTTGTGGGTGGAGGCCAAGTTCAACCACTGGAGAGTAAGATTCAGACCATAAAGGACTGGACTCCTCCAACTACCCAGACTCAGGTCAGAGCTTTCTTGGGCCTGACTGGGTACTACAGGAAGTTTGTTAAGAACTATGGGTCCATTGTGACTCCTCTTAATGATCTGACATCCAAGAAGATGCCCAAAAAGGTTCAGTGGACAGAATACTGTCAAAAGGCATTTGATGACCTGAAGAAGGCCATGTGCTCTGCACCTATCCTGAAGAGTCCTGACTACTCAAGAGAGTTTATTGTCCAAACAGATGCTTCTGAGTTGGGAGTGGGAGCTGTGCTTTCACAACTTAATGTAGATGGTCAAGACCAGCCCATTGCTTTCATAAGCAGAAGGTTGACCCCCAGAGAGAAACGTTGGTCAGCCATTGAGAGGGAGGCCTTTGCTGTGGTGTGGGCCCTGAAGAAGTTGAGACCATACTTGTATGGCACTCACTTCAAGATTCAGACCGACCATAAGCCCCTCTTATGGCTTAATCAGATGAAGGGTGAAAACCCCAAACTGCTCAGGTGGTCCATTTCCCTACAGGGGATGGACTTTACAGTGGAGCACCGCCCAGGGACTGACCATGGTAATGCAGATGGTCTCTCCAGGTACTTCCACTTAGAACATGAAGACACAACTGGTCAAGGTTAGTCTAATGTCCCTGCGTTTGGGGGGGGGGTTGTGTTGGAGAGTAGGGTCTGCTATTCTATGGTCACCCCAAATTTTTGCTTTTTGCTTCACTGGTTTATGACTTAATGTGGCTGTGGGCCTGCTAATCAGACCCACAGCCTGCTGTTCTCTCTCTAAATTGTTACCCATGTACTCTAGGTGCATAACGAAATTGGAACTGGTTCACCTTATTGGCCCCTGTAACAGTGTACCCAGGTACCCAGGGCATAAGTGCTTCCAAGGCCTACCAGGGGCTGCAGCATGTATTGTGCCACCCCTGGCCTGGCCTCCATATTTGACACAACTGGCTGATCACTCAGCTGGGGTAAGTCGGTGTAACCACCCCTTACTTAGGTGTAGTATGCCTATACCTAACCTAAAATGGACACATATGTCCCTATCAGCCACTCCTATGGAAGGCCTCATCAATCCTGGAGGCAGAGTGCTTGGGAATATGGGAGATAGTGCTCTGGCATGAGCTGAGCCTGTCTGCAGCTTTCGGAACCATGTCCTTTAGCTGTTTCATGATACTGCCATACCATATACTCTTAAGTGCATTATGAACCTCGCGGTTAAATGCTATCTTTGGTTTGGCTTTATCAAAACATGTCGAGTAAGGTGTCATACGAATTGGAATACTACCCCCTCGCCAATTCTGGTGACGGGGGTAGCATTCCACCCTTCTAGAGGGACACGACATGTACCTAACCCGAACCCCGGTTAAAGTCAAACAGGGCCTCAGCATCACAAAATTGATGCTGCCACCACAGACACAAGTCTGACCTCCTGCTGCTGGGAGTCCTTCCAGCGAGGGCAGCTTGGACAAAGGGTTTCCTGCCTTGGGAGGTGCTAGCACCACCCCAGACAGTATTTTGTGTATTGGGTAGGACAGGGCTGAATAGAATCAGACATGCCTGGGGCACACAAGGTGTCTCTGGGCATAGGCCAGTTCAAACCGGTGCTGGGGCCTTCCAGCCCCAGTCCTGGCGCGAAACTGGACAAAGGAAAGGGGGTGTAACCACCCCCCTTCGTGGTCCCACCCAGAGGAGGGACCTAGTAGGTGATCCGGCCCCCCAGATTCGAATAAGAGTGGGAGCTGTGTCCTGAGACTTCAGATCATCCTGAATCAACTTGAAACTAAGAAGACGACTGGACTTCGACATTCTGCTGCACAGAAGACTGAAGAGCATCTCCCTTGTGGCCTAGGAGTGGCCACCCTGTGAACACAGGCACCATCCAGCAACTCGACGTCTGCTTTGAAGCCGCCTCCCATCGAAGCCTGAGCCCAGAGCCTGACAAGACCCAGACTCCCAGACTTCTCACAGCCCGATCCACAGTCCCTGCAAAGAAGGGACCCGTGGAGGCACCGAGAGACGTGGGACTGGATCTCTTGAAAGACCCCCGAGAAGCTGACTGCGCAGCACCCGAGGCACCCTCGATGCTGTGCTTTGGGGTTTGAGAAGCCCCAACCTCGAGCAGCCCTTGCACCGAAGATCAGCCCCCCAGCATCTTCACGATCTGCGTGGGGCCCTTTTGCACTGTGCCACTCGACGCACCATCCCAGCCACTTGCCACGTGGCTAGCGGCCATCTTGGCGACGAAAACGACAAACTACACCACTGGTCTAGTTGCTCCAGACTGGCCCTTGCTCCCCTGAGAAGGAGCACCCGCTCTGACCTTGCTGGTCCGAGTGAGAAGCTTAAATCACTTCCTGCGTGGCTTGCTGTACCCAAGGCCTGTTTTCTCTAATCAAGTTGCCGACACTGCCATCAGCGAGAGCCTATGTGGGACAGCTTGTGACCGACTCCTGGACATCCTTGACCTCTTCGTGTCCACGTGGCTGCAGAGACAATCTTCACGACATCGCCTGTTTGCACCCGACATCGCCTGGTTCCTTCCTGGTTCCACGGTAGTCACTGGCTAGTGACTTTGAACATTGTCCCCTCTGCTTTCAGGTCTTCAGCTCTTCAGATCCACCCTTGGATCCACCGGAACTCTTCACATCGAGCCGCCTGCAGCATCTTCAGCTCCAAGCACCATCGACCTGCGTGACGAAACCCGACACTACTTCGACCCTGTGCACCCGCTTCCTGTGGGTGAGGTAACTCAGCAACGCCGCTGTTCCCACACTGGTATACACCTCTAGTGTCTGTGTCTAAAGTTTCATCCTTCTAGGTCACTCGGAAGGTTCCTCAATAACTAACTTTGTAACTTTTACGCACCATTGACATTGCATTGGTATTGCGTGCACTTTCCGCACTGCACCCGAGTCCCGCGGGCCTTTCCCGACTTCTTCACTGCTAGTCCTGAACAGCTCCAGCGATTCCCCAGGCCCTAGGCCTCTTCACTTTCCCCATAGTGGTTCTTATACCACTATTTTAGTATATGGTTTAGGTGGCCCCTAGGGCTCATCCATAATTGTGCAACTTTTGTATATTTAAACTGTGTTTTGTTTTAACGCATTTGCTTCTGTGCTCATAAAGAGTCTCAGGGTTATTTGTAGAAATAAATCTATATATATTTTCAATATATATCTGTGTGGTGTCCTTTCATTTGGTATTCAAGGGGATTGGGTATGGTAAAACAGCTTGCTTCACATGCCTTTACAGAGTTTAGCCTAAGACTGCTTAGTCCATGCTACCCCTAGGATAGCTTGTCTATAAGGTTGACTTTACAACCTGCACCATAAGGGTTGCTTGGCATGGTACAAGGTGATCACTAGAACTAGTGAGCATCATATACCAGGCCAACTTCTTACAAAGACCTTACTGGGAGGGTGCCCACTCTGAGCTGAAAATAGAGCTTGCGATCCAGCTGTTTCCCAATTATATCCCAGTAAGGCTCCAGAGTCGGATGGGTCTTAATATCCATAAAAGGACCTGTCAGGTGCCGGGAGAGACCCTCAGACCTCTCTTCTGTAATCACCATCTCCCAGTACTTTTTTTTAAGAAGAGTTTTGGAGGGGAAAAGAGCATTTTCTGGGTCTACCCACAGTTCCCTCATTCCCAATTTACAAAGTAAAGACCGAATGGCCTTCAACCAGTGTATTTTTCAGGAGGAATCCTTAGTCATTATCTCCCTCAGGCCCTGGGCGTAGTGGCTTAGTTCTTCTGTAGTCCATAGGCGGCGCCAGTAAAGTAGTGGCAGCAAAAGGGCGAGGTCCTGTACCGTCTTTTTTCCAAGGTCCCATATTAATGGTGTTAACGGGGTACTTACGGGGATGCTAGTAGCTTTTCGCAGAAATTCGTTTTCTGCTAGCGTCAATTTCCCTAAATCTTCAAAACCCCAAAGTTCGGCTCCGTAAAGGGCCGAACTTAGGACCTTCATCCCATATACTTCTAGTAGTGGGCTAATGGGCTTTGTCAATGAAGAGGTAATTTTTTTCAGGAGAATGCCTGCCTGCTGGCGGTGTTTTAGGACTGCAATGTCTAATTGTCTAGACCACCCTAGATCTCTCTGGAGGGTAACCCCCAAATAAGTAAAGGCGTCTACCCGCTCCAGCGGGAAGCCATTCATATGTATCGTCCCTCTAAAAGGCCTGGCAATCCCATGAACTTTACGGCAAGTAAGGACCACAAATTTGGTTTTTGCCGTGTTTATTTCTAAGCCCCTATCGAGACAAAAGTCTTCATAGCGCCTGAGCGCTTTCTGGAGCCCACTGGGTGTTTTTGAAATGATGAGGGTATCGTCCGCAAACATGAGGATCGGGACCCGCTCACCAGACAACGCAGGGGCGTCGGTCGGGACCAGGGAGAGGAAATCCGCAACCCCGTTCACGAAGAGCGAGAACAGGGTCGGTGCCATGACACAGCCCTGCCTCACTCCCCGCTCAACAGGGAAGGGTTTCGTGACCTCCCCCTGGCGACCCCACCGGACCCGAGCGAACGTACCCTCATGCAAGCGGACAATCAAGCTCAACAGTTCAGGTGGCATCCCCTGCCCCGCAAGAACTTCCCATAATATTTTTCGTGGGACCAGGTCGAAAGCCGCCTTTAAGTCAACAAAGACGGCAAACAAAGTACCCTTTTCCAGGACCACGGTACACCAGTATAACATTATAAACCGAAAGACCTGGTCTATGATACTTGTTTTTGGGCGGAAACCAGCCTGGAGGTGACTCAAAATATTGTCATTATCCATCCAGGTCTGGATTCTGCCCAAAACCAGCCGTCCCATGATTTTTTGTATGCACTCAATTAGACTTATTGGTCTATAATTGGCTGCGAGCGACTTGTCCCCCTTCTTATACACCGGCACTATTTCTGCCCCCTTCCAAGATTTAGGTACATCCATACCTTGTGCTACGGCGTTGGCCACATACAAAATGTAGACCCGCCATCGCCCTCTGTTACTTAGAAATAGATCTGCGGGGACACAATCCATGCCGGTAGCGCGATCTTCTTTGACTTGGTCCAAAGCCCTATCCACTTCCCCTAAATTAAAAACAGGCTCCTCGTAGAAGGTATAATTAAAAGAACCTTCGCTGATTTCAGATGCACTATTGGCGTATTGGGGCTTGAAATAGTCAACACATGACTTTCGGTCGACATTATTTTGGGGGTTCTCCCGGTGCCCTCCCCTATCCCATTTAAAAATGTCCCAAAAAAGTTTGGGATTCTTTGAGTTACACGGCGCTTTTAGATCCTGCCACATGCCCTCTTCCCATTCCCTTTTTGCTTTGTATTGCTTAAGCCTATAGTTAGCTCGTGCCTGTTTTTTTATACACATATCTTTGGATTTTAAGTCTTGACCCAGCTCAACCCTGGCTTGGCGATAAGATCCGTCGTACCATCTCTCAGATTTTTTAGTTTGTGTTTTTCTTTTTCCTGAGTTAGGTTTGCAGAAGTATGTTTTTAGTTTAGTGAAAAACCTATTGTGTAACTCCAACAGATGATTAGGGGGAGATCCATTCAGGGTGGCTACCTCCATAGCCTCTAGGGCCCCTACCAGATCTTCCTCAAGATTATCAATAATATCCTGGAGATCTACAACTTGGCACCATTTAAGGTGACGCTCATCATTTGCCAGGACTGAATCTGGAGGGGTATTACCCTCATAGGGATCATCCACTTTATGTATGCCCAGATTAAATATTGCGGTCAGGGGATTGTGGTCACTCTCAATACGAGTCACTACCTCCATATCAAGGAGAGTAGACCACATCTTCAAGGGGACAAGTAAATAATCAATATTGCTTGCCCTGACGCCATTTTCGAAAGTTACTTTTCCCATTTTATCTGACAATGTGCACCCATTGGCAGCTGGGAGCTCATTTTCAATGCAAAGGCCCTTTAACTGTATTGCGGCCTTGGTCCATTTTCTTATGGGTTTGGTGTCAAGCTGAGGAACTCCCCACCTGGCATCCTCGTCCTCTGTTAAATGTATGTCGTCCAAACCTAGGGGTTCAAAAGTGGTGCTAAAATCACCGGCAATTAGTGACAATATATTGGGGGGGGTCGCCTGAAGTAATTTATCCAGTTCCTCTACAACTTCAGATTTCTTTCCACCCTGTAGCCCCCTTGCATAAACATTGTAAATATTAATTGCTAAGTTAGCAGGGAAACTAAACCTAACACCAAGAATATCATTACTTACAACTGGGAGCAACTGGGTTTGACATTTTAGAGACTGCCTAACCCACATCACTAAACCCCCCATAGGACGACCATGGCTTTTCTTAATAGCAGGCACAAAGAAATTCAGATATCCTACTCTAAACATTGGTTCAACCGTCCACACCTCTTGAAACAAACAAATGTCAAAGTGGTCAATGAATTCTGTCCAAGCCTGGGAATTTAGTTTTGACCCCAGTCCCCAACATTCCATGAGACGAACGATGTATGACGTAGAGGTCCATCAGGTGTTGCGTCCAATACGCCCCTTAAGTGGCAGCCCCCTGTGCCAGGATATACATTATTGTGCTTGCCCAAGAGCAGAACTACATTTGGGACCTCAGTAGTGATATCAGATATATTCCTTTGGCCAACGTCAGCCTCCCCGTCTTCCCTAATTTTTAGAGTAGACACTTGCCCTGTCCTGGTCTCTGTCCCCTCCCTTGTAACCCCTGCTCTGCAACCCAGGGTAGACCTTTGCGATTCATACTGTCAATCACAATCCCCTAGCCCCGTCAAGAACGGGAATCTGTTAAACAGCCTTATGTTCCCTAGTGGACAAGGGTTTGATAGAACTCCATGTGGGAACATATCCCTCTCGAAGGAAACCGGAGTCGGGGGGGCATAAAAATAAGCTAGGGGTAGAACGTGTATCCCATTTGGCTGACCATTATGGGGCCAATTGCAGATGTAATTTACACATTTCTGGTCTCTAAAATTGATAACGATGCAGTCTCCTGCCACCGTCTTACAACCCCTGCCTATCCAATTAACTCTCCTGACCCCTATTATATCAGCTCGCGTATTCACTGGCAGAGGGCGCTTCTTGTTAAGCCAGAAAATACATTTATGCTTTAGATCTAGGTATGATTCTCGTTTCCCCTGAATTACTGGTGGAACCCCTACCAAGACTACCACAAAAGGGGCTGATTGGGGAGGGAGGTCAATGTAGGGTAAAGAAGGCTCATTGTGAGACCTGGGTAAAACAGGCAATTTTTACTGTCTAACGTCCAACCTGTTAATGGCATCTTGATTACTATCTTTGCTTAATGGTGCCGCTCCCACCCTTGTATGGTTGAGTACCTGGGAGAGATTTTTCAGAGCCAAAGAAGTTTGAGGCACCCCACTATCCTTGCGAACATTTCCCACCCCGGTCAGGGCAGGGGGTTGAGAGTTAGTAGTGTGCACCTTATCGGTAGCCAGGGGTGGCCCAACCCCCTGTCCAAAACCGGCACCACTATTGATACCAGTTGAACCATGGGCTACAAGTGTTTTCGCCCGGGCAATGTGGCCACTGTGCATTGGTCCTGCCTGTTTCTGAGCTGTTACCAAATTCAGTTCAAGGCACACTAGTCTATTTTCAATAGAATCCAACCGCTCGTGCACCGGGTGGCAGATTGTCTTAAAAGTGCCCTCCAGTCTTTTCCAAAATAAAGGTCCCAAGTCCAAATGTGACTCCTCCCCCCTGGTGTCCAAATGGCTTTCCTGACCATTTTTATCGGCCATACCTTGATGTACCGGGCTGTTTAGCATAGTCACTGCTGGGTCCTTGATAGAAACAGTATTTTTAAATGACCTTGCTTTTTTTCCTCCAGCATTAATTTGCGTGCCAGGGCGCTTCCTTTTTACTTGCGCCCTCCGCTTAGGCTGGACCATAGTTGGTTTTACTTGCCCAGCTAATCTAGTTTTAATGTTAGGTGATGGTGCTCTCTCTGTGTCACTTGCAGGTACTCCATCTCCTGACGAGTTTTCACTTATGTTCAGGATGGTTACTGGCTGAGGCGAGAGGGTAGTTTCCACCCCGACGGAGTAAGCGTGCCCTGTGAATCGGTATGTAAGTGTATCGGAGATCTGGCTTCTGCCAGATGGCCCAACGAAGACCTTTTGTGAAAAGATGTGTCCAAGGATAGTCTTTTCTCAGTCAGTTCAATATCCTTAGCAAGTGCGGGAGATACCCTGATGAGAAAGTTATCTAAGGTTCCCAATAATGATCCCCCCGTAGATTTCCTGCTGCTTGGGCCAACATCTGGTGGGGTAGCCATCCTTGGTTAATCCTGGATGTTACTCGATGCGATTAGCAAATGCCACAAAGTAGATGTCACAACAATTTATTGTATTACGACATTGACCTTTAAGTTGCTACACCAGGTGTCAGAGGGGTGCCCGTCCCGTCCTTAACCGGTCTTGAACGGGCTTAAACGGGCCCGCCCTTGGCCCGGGCTTAGCCCGGCTGGTCCCGCGTGCGTCCCGCGTCGCGGGAGAAGCGCCGTTGCTTTTTAGCGCCTCTGGGCGCGGGCGATGACGTCGGTGGGCGGGGCTTGCGGGAATTGTGGGGGCTGTAGTCCCCCCGCTCGGCGGCCGCGATGTGGAATCGCGGCGGCGGGGGGGGACCAGGCACCCAGATGGCAGCACTCCCGATTCAGCAGCACAGGGCCCCTGAGACAGTACTTCCCCAGCAACAGGGAACAAAGAAGGTACAAAAACAGCTCACGGAAGAAAGCGGCTCCCCTCAAAAACATTAGTAGTCAGTAGAACACTGAAAATTCTGGTGATCCTTTCCTGGCATCAGGGCGAACACATAATACTGCATCAGGCCAAAAAAGACAAATTACTCCCTTCCCAAAATCAAAAAGGTGAACTTAATGAACTTTCAGGACCATTTTAACTGACATAAAGGCCCTAAGGCCAGACTACATTTTGAGCAGGCCAAGACCCCCTTTTGTACCGCTTTTGTTCGCCATTAGTTGGCAGGGTATGCTCAGACGTGAGTCCCTTGCTCACTTTGCCACTGGATTCAAGCAAGCCTGGCTGAAGACGGCTGAAATGCCATGAAACCGGTCCTAGGAAGCTTGTTTCCGGTCCAGGGAAGGCGTGGCTTGGCAGTTCGGGCTGGACTGTTCCCATGAGGCACAGGGTCAGACTGATTTCCATATGGCCATGTCTGAACTGGGGTGGCAGAGGTGGCTAAAGAGCGGTGATGGATTAAACCCAGATCTTTTGACTGGGTGTGAGTGTTTGATTGGTTCAGATACTCCTGTGGTATTGGGTTCAAATCAGGCCTACATACTCTGCTAAACTCTTGAACACCTTAGTATAGAAGTTGGCACGGACACTGGAAAAGGTAAAAGACAAGTTTATTAAGACCCCATGGGGTGGTGATACATTCCTACAGCACCCTTCGGTAATGTAAGAAGTAGCACACCGAACATCGGTGCGCGACCTCTTTTATATAGTTTAATAGCAATAAAAAGATAGGCGGTTACAAGTTACACATTTTAGGTACATATAATGTCATTTTTGGAACACAGCCAACATGTGGGAGGAGTTTCAACAGCACTGGTCAGTTAGCATGAACATTCCTGAAGAGTGACCAATTGGTGCGTAATGCGCATGTGCGCTTGACCAGTACTAAAAATAGCCTGTTGCCGAGCAGATTAGTGACCATGGGTATCAAGAAAGGACGAAAGGGCACACTGACCACGAGGCAGCATGTTCATAGGAAACGGAAGTCAGAGGGATTCAAAATGGCCCCCGTTAGTTTTGGTCAAGTTAACAGAAAAGACCGTGTAGCTGTGCTAAACGCTAACTCAGGAGCTGCCAAAACACGACAGACGGCCCTTTTAGCGTTTAGCAAAAGCTACCTCATAGTGGACATAGTCAGAATGTTCATCCTCAATGTTAATAGCCATTATTTTCAATACTTCATCATTGATCAGTTTCTCTTGTTTAACAATAGCTCGTTTGGACGGAATACAGGCTGTGATACATATGGAACATAATGTAGGGCCACATTGAACACATAGACAAAGGAAAAATAATACTCCAATAAAAACACAGAGAATCGTTAATAATTTCCAACCCCAAGTACTAAGCAGGGTCCAGAACCAACCAGAAAAGGTCCATGTTCCATTTTCTGGGTGGATCTCAGCAGCTATCTTGTGTAATTTTGTAATTGAATCATATACAGAAGGTGAGTTATCTGGTACGTACACGCAACAACTACTTCCGATGACGCGGCATGCTCCACCCCTATCAGCTAATATCACATCTAGAACCATTCTATTCTGGAGCGCCACAATTCTGGTAATTTGCAATTCCTCAGTAATATTCCCTAAAGCAGAGGCAGTTTCATTGGCAACGGCTTCCACCACACGTGTAAGCCGCCTTATCTTCCTGCTATTTAATGCAGCTCCTACGAATGAAAATAACCCCAGATTGAAATCTACATATTGTTGTAAAGTGGTATCAGTCTGGTCTATTTCATCAAGATCTATTGTTCGTTTCACTCTATTCAATATGAAATCATGGTACAAAACATAATCATTATGATACATGGGAGGAGCAATAAACACGGGTGGTAATACAAATGCTACATAACACGTTCCTAACCAACCCAATGGTAGACGATGGTATCCCTTATTTCCACAAATGAAATATGTGTTACGTGAAGCTACAAATGCAATTCCAATTGGTGTATCAAAGGTAAGTGTAATATTACATTCACTGCGGCCTACAGGGATTGTACCTTTATTTCTAATGCACAAATCTGCTTTTGTATCGATGACTGTTATTATGTGCATGCTCGTCACATTTGTAAGTCTTTGATTCGTATATACACGAGGTGTAGAAACATTGTCCGGACGATATTCTTCCCATTCAAATTTAGTTCCTTCAGCGTGTGGATAGCCATCTTTATCGTTATAACATATTTTATTCAACCGAAAAAGTAATCCACCTTTCGTTGGCCATCGCAGAGTAAAAAGAAGAGTGTACCAAGCATGACAAGAACCATTATGAGAAAACGGGAGAGGAATGAGTGGTGTTCCTCCCTTCTTCTGGTGTCCGGGCAACATCCCACATACCCAACAATTAGACGTGTTGGTCATGTTATGAGTATGATGCAGAATCTTAATAAAGCTGTTATTCAAATAGGTCTGCCTATGTCTTTCTTCGTGAAAAGGCAGAGTGAAATGAAAATGTTCAGACGGACTTGGAGTGGTGGGCAGTAAATGTTCTCGTACAGGAAACAACAGTTCTATAGTCCAGGCTAATACTGCGATCACCACTACGGTCAAGACAAACAAAACAGCACCAAGAATTCTCCCTCTTCGTGTCGAAGGAGATGCCATAGTTCCCAAAAAAAAACTCTTCAAAAGCAACACTAAGCGAGAAAAAATAAAACGATGGTTCTGAACCGAGGCTGCCGTTGATTTGTTCTCCGGGATTCAAGACGGGTGTCACTACACTGGGCAGAACTGATCCCCCCCCCTTGATATTCCCGGTTTCCGTTTCACAAACCTCAGAGCGGTTACCAACCAGTTTCAAAAACACAAAAGGAATCTTATTTCCTGGGGCGTAGATTGTACTTCACTTTATCAGAAACAACGTGGTCCGGGAAGGCTCCCTCCAATTCATCAGGCGTGACAGCTGGGCTCTTTTCTGTATCCAAAATCTTTCTGTAGTCAGATAGCACCACGGGGCTCACCAGATCCGGAGAGACCCGTCGGCAATGCGTTGAATGAATCCACCGCTTCTTGTTGGTGACTCTCACAGCAGTTCGCGTAGCCAGCAGCACTTGCTCAGGGCCATGCCATCTCGGTTCCAAACTGCTGGATCGCTCAAAGATTTTGACCATTACGTGGTCCCCAGGACGGAGATCGTGAGCCTCACCAGCGGAGTTATCAGGGAGCGCCTCTCGAACCTGTTGATGAATAGAAAGCAAATCATTTGTTAATCGTGCCAGATAATCGTTCATCATTATACAAGGCATATCATGTATCAAACGAGGTTTTGGAACTCCCCAGATATTCATAGGCCTTCCAAACACTACTTCATAGGGTGTGAGGCCAGACCGAGAATGGGGCACTGATCGAATAGACAGCAATGCCAGAGGCAAAGCGTCCGGCCATTTCAGAGATGTCGATGCCACTATCTTTGCTAGCTTCAGCTTCAGAGTGGCATTATATCTCTCCACTAAACCTGCTGATTGCGGATGAAAGACAGCATGGAATCGTTGTTTGATTCCCAATCCTTTCAGGACATATTCCACTACTATTCCAATGAAATGAGGGCCATTATCACTCCACATAAGTTTACAAACACCGTAGCGCGGGAAGTACTCCTTGAGTAGCACCTTAGCTGTTGTCAATGCTGTATTGTCTTTCGTAGGGTAAGCCTCAATCCATTTGCTGAAGGCACACACCACTACTAGGACATACTTGAGATTATTACAGCGTTCCAGCTGGATGTAATCCATTTGTAGTACTTCGAATGGTGCAGTGGGTGGAACAAACCCACCTTTAGGAGTATGAGTCCCTTGTCCAGGATTGTGCTGCAAACATATCAGACAGGTCTGCACTACTCTCTTAGCCGTGCTAGCAATGTCAGCATTTTCCCAAACTCGTGTAAGCAATTTAGTAATTGCGAGAGCTCCAATGTGTGCCAATCCATGTGTCATTTGCACCATTGTTTGTAAATAGGCCATGGGTAGTTTCCATCTCTCCATATCTTTACTACGCCAGCAACCCTCATCATCCAATACTCCCTCGGTGGCCCATTTCACAAGTTCTGCCTCTGATGCTGACTTCTGTATATCGAGTATTTCTTCTCTAGCATCATGCCACCGCTCAGCTTGTGACTTTACCACATACATGGGGAAATTATTTTGCAGCATAGCGGTCTCTCTCGCAATGCGATCTGCAAAAGCATTGCCCTGTCCTATTTTGTCCGTCACCTTTTTATGTGCACTGCACTTGACTATTGCAACTTTCTTTGGGCATAACAGTGCATTCAGGAGATCGCGTACCAATTCTCCATGAATGATGTGTACTCCGTGTGAAGTCAGGAATCCTCGTTCCTTCCAAAGTAGGCCAAAATCATGCACTACTCCAAAAGCGTAACGACTATCCGTGTAAATGTTCACACATAGTCCAGCACTTAACTCACATGCCTTCGTTAAGGCTATCAACTCAGCCGCTTGAGCTGATTTTTGGGGTATCCGTGCTGCTTCTACCACAGTCTTAAGTGTCGTGATCGCATAAGCTGCGGAAGTCGTACCATCTGGTAACCTCACACATGACCCATCAACCCACAGTTCCCCATCTACATCTGGAAATGGCGTATCCTGTAAATCGATACGACCCTTTGTCTGTTCCTCAGTCAGAAAAACACAATCATGTTGTTCTTCCTTCTGGGCCTCAGCAACAGGATCCGGCAATAAAGTAGCAGGATTTAGTGTTGCACATCGTTTTAGTGTGATGTGCGGTGCCAACAACGTTAGCTCATATCCTGTCAGACGGGCACTAGTTAGATGCTGTGTTTTCGTTTGATTCAGTAACGCATCTACCGCATGGGGAACTAGCACCAACAATTTGTGTGACAAAACTATTCCCTCACTTTGTCGTATCGCAACTGCTGTTGCTGCAACTGCTCGAAAACATCCAGGCAATCCTCGAGCCACAGGGTCGAGTACCGCCGAGAAGTATGCACAAGGCCTCTGTTTGTCTCCGTGTGTCTGCACTAACATTGACAATGCACACCCATCCTTCTCGTGTACATATAATGTAAAAATCTTCGTGTAATCAGGTGTACCTAACACTGGTGCAGAACAAAGAGCTTGTCTCAATTGTTCAAAAGCATTCTGACATTCGTCCGTCCATTCAATGGGAATCGGTGTATCTTTAGACAACAATGCTAACAATGGTTTAACGATATGTGAAAAACCCAATATCCATTGCCTACAAAAAGACGTCAAACCTATAAAGGCGCGAACATCCTTCTGAGTGCAAGGGACTGGAGTATCTAGGATTGCTTGAATTCGATCCGGTGTCAATGCACGGCCCTCCTTAGACAAAAGATGACCGAGGTAGGTCACCTTTGGTCTACAATATTGTAGCTTTTTCTTCGAGACTTTATGATTATGCTTAGCCAGGAAGGAAAGCAAGGAAAAGGTACTCTTCTCACATTGTTCTGGCGTGTCTGCAGCAAGTAAGATATCGTCTACATATTGAATGAGAACCACTCCCTCTTGTAAGTCAAAGGAATCAAGCTGTCTTTTTAACGCCTGACTATAAATGCTAGGACTTTCAGTATAGCCTTGAGGAACTCGACAGAATCTGTACGATTTATTATTTAATGTAAATCCGAATAGATATCGACTGTCAGGATGTACAGGGATCGAAAAGAAGGCATTCTTCAAATCAATGACTGTAAAAGTAGTTGCCGTCGGTGGAACCAACGTCAGCAACGTGGTGATGTCAGACACCACCGGGTACTGAGGCACTACTATCTTGTTTATTTCCCTCAAATCAATAATGAAACGGTAAACCTTAGCATCTGTATCTCTTTTAAGAATCGGTAAAATTGGGCTATTGCAAACATTGTAGGGAACTTCCTCAACTACTCCTGCAGAAATCAAATCATTTACAATGTGTATCAAAGCAAGTTCACCTTCTCTAGAAATCTTATATTGTGGGACACGTGGTAGAGATACTCCCTCCTTTACAGTAATACGTACTGGAGGGATTAACATCTGCCCCACATCCGTGTCTGAAGTGGCCCACAACGTGTTTGGTAAGGAGGCCAATACTTCAGATTCATGGAGAAAACACACTCGCTCAACATCTGGGTAATTCTCATTCAACACAACTCGCACTCCTTCTGGGGCACAGCGAATAGTAGCTCGAAAGTGTTTTAACATATCGAGTCCAATAATATTATCGGGTGTATTTGGAGACAACAAAAAGGGACAAGGAGCAGCAAATTTATCAACATGAAATGCAACTGGTTGAGACAGTGGGCTAGAAGTAGGTGTTCCATCGAACCCTATTGCTGTAATTACCTCGCCAGACAGGGGAGCCCTTGGAACCAAGTATTTGGACAAAGCGCTACGAGTAGCTCCTGTATCGACCAGAAATTGATCAGTAGAACCCAAAACACGTGCTTCTATGTATGGACCCCTCTGATCAACTGGTACCTCAACCGATTCCACACCCCATCCTACGCAATCCTATGCGTAATGCTCATCCCGTGGTTCAGCAGGGTCACCCTCATTTACCTGATATTGATTGCGGTTATCAAACGTATTATAATCTGACTGACCACGACCCCTTGCTCCATATCCTCCACGATCGTTCGTGCCATAACCTCCTCTTGACCCTCCATAATAATTCCTAGATCTCCCACTTCCTCGTCCCCTCAAATTACGCTGCTCTCGAAACACCGGACAGTCTGCAATCCAATGCCCAAACTGTTTGCAGTATGCACATTGATTCACAGAAATGTCAGAACGAGGGGAAGGAGCATTACTGTATGATCCTCGCCCTCCTCTATTGTTCCCCCTCGTAGCCTGAACCTGAGCTAACATTACCTTCGTCTTCAAATCCTTCGCCTTCTTGTCACTACTTTCTTTCGCCTCTAATTCCTGTCTTTCATAATATTGAGCCATAGTCAATAAAGAAGCAGGGGTCGCGGTGGTCCATGAACTTTCACTCGCTTTTAATCGTTTCGCAATCTCCGGTAGGAGATTAGCTACATACTTATCAACGAATAGATGCCTGCCAGTATCTTCTGTCAATGATTGACCACTGTAATCATGGAACGCTTCCTCGAAGCGAGAGAAAAAATCGGAAACTGATTCATCCGCTTTCTGCTTACACGAGGCTAATATAGTCCAATCAATCTTTTTAGCGGGAGCAAGAGTTTTTAGTTTTGTTAGTATGGCCCCTGGAAGGTCTAATATTAACTGACACGGCTTACATGCTGGTTCTCTATCTAAATCAGCCTGAACAAGATCTTTCCAAGTGGCCCCGAGAGTCGTGAGGTCATCAAACCTACGAATCACTCTCCACATATCAGGGGGCAATATCAACCCGAAAAATAGATCAATATCAACTAACGTCATGATACATGAAGAAATTGCACTTTCAACATTTTCATAAAAAGCCGCAGGGTTTTTTCGGGGATCAGGTAAAGCATTCTTAAGCGCCATGACATCTGCTCTATTCCAAGGCGTATAAACCCAATTATATACAAAATACCCTTTCGCATCTTTAGAACTTTTATCATCATCTGTGCCATCCCCTTTATGAGGGACATATAAAGGCGCAGCTTCTCGCATAGGTCTAACATTAATCGCAGCGATCTTATCTGTTTCAAAAATAGGGCACTCTTTGGATATCCCCGTCGCTCCGGACGCAGACGAATTCTTCGACTTTCCCAACTCCCGTAGTCGTATCGCCTCATTTCGCAGTTGAATCAAACGCTTGAAGAAGTCGTCCGCATCTGAAAGAACAAAAAGACCTTTACGAAAATTCTCACGGCCCTCGGATATCTCCTTGGGTTCTAACTCGAGAGAATATTTTCTATACCGCTCAACAACTTCGTCTCCAAAATGATCTAAAAAATACAGTCGTTCCTTATCAGGCCACTGTTCCATTTTTTCAGCAATGTCAGAAACAGTAACAGTATTAATATTTAGCTTTCGTGCCAACGAACGTAATTCCGCAGTTCGTTCCGCATGTAACCTGGTACGCTGTGTTCGATCACTATCCTCGTCTGATCCCTCGCTCGGAGCCGTGGGTGCGACGTACGGAGGCGGACAACGATCTAGTAATGAAAAATCATCCGTTTCATTAGTAAGGACTGGATAGAGAGGACGCCTGATAGGGAATTGACCATTAATCTGTAAATTACGTTCTCGTCTCTCCCTCTCTTTCTTTTCCTGTAATTCCTTCTCCTGTAGCTGTAAAGCTTTGTCATGTGCAGCCTTCCGCTGCACTTTCTCCGCCAAGGCTTCCTCACGCTTCGCTCGTTCACGCACCTCTTTCTCCCACATACGCACACAATCAAACATCTCTTGTCTAGACCTTCGCTGAAACAAACACTGCTCTACATACTGTACCTTCCGAAGGTCAAACGACCCATATAGTGGCCACTGTAATTCACGATCAGTTTTAGTATACTTATGCCATAATGTACTATACATTATTGGTGGAATACCGAATTTAACATACATTTCACGATTTGGAGTCCCCTCTGGGGGAGCCGGCTGTTTTGCACTTAATCGATAATTGGTACCATTTTCAGAACAGCACATCCTACGGAGTGTGCTAAAAACAGGCATGTTTCAAAAAGTACCACGAAAACGTGATACTACAAAAATGCCACCTAACACGGTGCACTGTTCAAATCAAATAAATCAGAGAAATATCCCTACATGCCTGCCTATGTGAGGTGCACTTCACATATTCAAATTCAAATTCAAAGATTCAAAACGTTAGCTAACAAATTCAAATTCAAATTCAAAGTTTCAAAAAGCCACAGTAAGTGTCAGTAGACTACTTCACCACTCAAAAGCTTACCAAATATTTTCAAACGTCCAAAGTCCAACTGCCAAGTTCTGTGGTCAAATCAGCCAAAACGGCACATCACGACAATCCAAGATCAGAATCTCAGTCGAGGACCGGCGCCACCTGGAAGGTCAGATCGGAAGGAAGGGAAAGCACACCGTGGGTGCCGAGACTCGGGTCACTCAATGGCAGCGATCGCGTCCATGGCGAGTTTCCTAACCTTCGTCACGACCTCTCCTTCGGGCATCCGAGTCGCCGATGAGTCCCTTCGTGGTCGCCAATTGTGGTATTGGGTTCAAATCAGGCCTACATACTCTGCTAAACTCTTGAACACCTTAGTATAGAAGTTGGCACGGACACTGGAAAAGGTAAAAGACAAGTTTATTAAGACCCCATGGGGTGGTGATACATTCCTACAGCACCCTTCGGTAATGTAAGAAGTAGCACACCGAACATCGGTGCGCGACCTCTTTTATATAGTTTAATAGCAATAAAAAGATAGGCGGTTACAAGTTACACATTTTAGGTACATATAAGGTCATTTTTGGAACACAGCCAACATGTGGGAGGAGTTTCAACAGCACTGGTCAGTTAGCATGAACATTCCTGAAGAGTGACCAATTGGTGCGTAATGCGCATGTGCGCTTGACCAGTACTAAAAATAGCCTGTTGCCGAGCAGATTAGTGACCATGGGTATCAAGAAAGGACGAAAGGGCACACTGACCACGAGGCAGCATGTTCATAGGAAACGGAAGTCAGAGGGATTCAAAATGGCCCCCGTTAGTTTTGGTCAAGTTAACAGAAAAGACCGTGTAGCTGTGCTAAACGCTAACTCAGGAGCTGCCAAAACACGACACTCCGTCCATCACCACCCCCTTTTGTACCGCTTTGTTCGCCATAAGTTGGCAGGGTATGCTCAGACGTGAGTCCCTTGCTCACTTTGTCACTGGATTCAAACAAGCCTGGCTGATGACGGCTGAAATGCCAGAAACCGGTCCTAGGAAGCCTGTTGGGCTAAAGAACGGTGATGGATTAAACCCAGATCTTTTGACTGGGTGTGAGTGTTTGATTGGTTCAGATGCTCCGTCCATCACCACCCCCTTTTGTACTGCGCAGTTAATTAATGACAAAACAATTGCCACCTAGACTTACAACTATGGCATGGTGATATGAGCGATGATTAAGTATGTTTACAGCTACCACCTTGGGCTGGGCCCAACACTGAAATGGGCTGTGACCTAAGGGGGCATGCCTGCCCTTTGCTAATGGATACTTTTCATCCAGACAGTATATCATTAATGTACTATCCTTCCTGCCTCGGGTGAAAAGTAAAAGAGACAACTGATGGATGGAATGCTGAACAATGCAAACATTCACCCCTAGTCACAAAGATCTGGGTTTAATCCATCGTTCTTTTTTTGTGAAAAGTGTGCATGAGATCTCTAAGAGCCTCATTTAGAATTACTTTTGTCTCTTACATAGTAATATGTTTGAAGTGGCTCAAAGGTGCAAATGTGTCTTCAGATTTGGCACATCCTTATAAACCTAACTCAAGTGTTCAAATATTGCATGCACTTAGCGTGACCTAATGCACATGAAATTGTTACCTGGAATGTGCTGCAAGAATGCAAGTACATGAATGTTGATATTAAAATATTAAAGGCACTCATTTGCCTCCTCCATATGCCCTGCCCCACCTTCAGTCCTTTCTTGGGTAATTATGCACATGATTAGGTTCATCTGCTCGTCCACCAGAGTTATCTCTAAGTCTGGTGGCTGTTCTTCCCCAGTTGTCATACTCTCTCACCTGTGCTTAGACATTAGGTCCCTGACACCGCGTTTTACTTCCTGGAACCTCCTCTTGCAGTCTTCAACAGTGTGAGGGTGATGGGAAACTGATTTTACTTTTTTTATATTTCTTTTTATTAACACAAGGCATCAAAACAAGAAAAATAACAACAGTACATGGGGGAGACAGTCTCCCATATCACTCACCATCCGACAAAAGGAAAAGGGGGGGGAAGCGGGAAACATGGTAAATAATCATAAACAATCACGGAGAGCCGGGAATATCAATGGGCGCATCCACAGGTGGCACGCAAATGTCCCCCCTATAACGGTTCCACAGCCCCCACACAGGTGTCCATGTACGGGGTCGGGCCCTAGCCACATAAACAGTTTTTTCTCGGAACATACACCAATCCTTGTTCTCCATCCATTCTTCAACGGTCGGCACCCTCTCTGACCCCCACCGCTGTGCTATATTCCGTTTCGCAATCATATTACCTAAAGTTACCAACTTGGTCTGTGCCACATTTAGATCCGTAGGTTCCCAAATATTCAGGAGGCATCTCCGCACTTCTGGCAACACAGCGACTCCCAGAACTTCTCGCATGATATCATGTATCCCACTCCAATACTCGGTCACAGAACGACACTCCCAAATAATGTGAAGAAAAGTACCCACAGAGCCACAACCCCGTCTACACAGACCCGTCTCCGACAGTCCCATCCGAACCAGGCGGGGCCCTGTGACATAAACCCTGTGCAATATTTTCAACTGAACAAGGCGAAGGCGCGCTGGGATTGCGATCACCTTCGGTGAAGAGACCGCAGCTTGCCAGTCCTCATCATCAAGTTTAATACCATTGTGCGACCATTTATCCCTTAGCTCCACCAGGAGATCTAACCTATGATTAATCAGTTTTTTATAAATCAGGGAAATAGTCTTCTCGGGCAGGTGGCCATCAAAATTCTATCTTCAAGAGGAGATGCCTCGGGGAGGTCTGCCTCCGCCGGCAGTACCGCCATCAACGCATGTTTGACCTGCGCATAGCGAAAGTACTCAGTTGTCCCCAATTTATATTCAGTTTGCAATTCCTCAAACGTCTTAATCCTCCCCTTAACCAAAACCGCACCGATAGTAGAAATCCCAATCAGATCCCACTTGTCAAAACCCTTTGTATTCCAAAGCTTGCCCAACTCTTCGGAGTCAAAAAGCGGGGTAGCCTGCGTCAAGTGGTCCCTCCATCCCAAAGAGCTGGTGGCATCACGCCAAATCCGCACCGCATGCCTAGTCGGTCCAATCAAACCCTTCCCCACCGACCTGGCATACAGCGCACGACTATAGAAGTTCCCAGGGAGAAGCCATCTATCCATTGCATATCCAGGGTCAGTAGGGGATCCATAAGTACAAAGGTTAATGGCTGCCAATTGTGAGGCCCAAAAATATTGCCTGATATCAGGGAGTGCGATCCCGCTGTCATACCATGGAAGTGTCAGTTTAGCCAATGCGATCCGGGGTCTACCATCCCATAACAGACTACGTTGTAATCCCTCGACCTCTCGAAAATAGCTCGCTTACACAAAGTCTAACGTATTTTGTAGGGCATAAAGAAAACGGGGCAAAGACATCATTTTAAAGAGAGTCGCACGCCCAAGCAGGGGGAGAGGAAGTCTCCTCCAGCCGGCTACATCACTGCGCACTCGGACCAAGGGCGGAAGGAGATTCCTAGCATAACAGACCGCGGGGTTCAAGGAGATAAATATCCTCAAATAATTAAACCCATCCGTAGCTATTTGGATCGGGCAGTTTCGTGGGGGAATCGGGGCGTCCCCACTAAGAACGAATAACAACGATTAACCCCAATTTATAGAGAGCCCCGAGTTCCTTCCGAAGGAGGACAACACGTCGCAAACCGCATCCAGGGATCTCCTAGGTGAGGCAAAATAAAGTAAAATATTGTCTGCATACAGAGAGATCCTGTCCTCCCACTGTGGCGACCACTGGAGACCCCGAACTGAGGGCTCCAAGCGGATCCAGGCGGCCAACGGTTCCATAGTCAGTGAGAACAGAAGGGGAGAAAGGGGGCAACCCTGCCGGGTGCCCGTCCAAGACAAAATGGCGATGAGACCCGGTTATTCACGATTACTTGGGCAAGGGGTTCAGCATATAACAAGCGGACCCAGCAGATGAATTCAGAGCAGAAGCCAAATTTAGCAAGGACAGCCCACAAGTAAGGCCATTCTATCGTATCAAAGGCCATTGTTTTATCGAGCGATGCTATTACAGTGGATTCCACCTGGGTGTGAGCCCTGGTGAGCATACCATGCAACCAACGCAGATTGAAGGCCGTACTCCGATGGGGGATAAAACCCGATTGATCGGGATGTATCAAGCCACTGATCACCTTTATCAATCTGGTAGACAGGATCTTAGCAAGGATCTTGGGTTCCGCATTTAATAACGAAGTAGGCCTATAGGAAGCACAACAGGATTTCGGTTTGCCCTCCTTATGAATAACCGCTATAGAGGCCACCCTATGATCATAAGGTAGGATCCCCTTCTCCCGGGCCTCAATGAACATGCGCCGCAGGTAGGGAGCAATCCTATCGGGTCGAAGTTTGTAAAGCACAATTGAGATCCCATTAGGCCCCAACGCCTTACCGGAGTTTAAAGAGCGCACCGCCTGGGCCACCTCATCCGTAGTGAGGTAACTATCCATAACTTCCCGATCTTCCCTAGACAAAAACGGGAGCTGCAAGTTGCGTAACATCAATTGGGAGTCCTCCTCAGGGAGGTCCGATACCGATGTGTACACATTGTGAAAATACTGAGCAAAGCTATCTACTATCGCCTGGGGATCAGTGAGATGAAGCCCGTCCTCTGTCACAAGCTCCGGGACAACCCGATCCACCCTATCCTTCTTGTCCAGCCAAGCAATAAGCGCCCAGCTCCTTGAGACCCTACGGGTGAGTAGTGCGCTCTACAAATGACCTGATTGATTGATTGATAAGCTTCCCAGCTTTATCCCTGACGTCATACAGCCAACCCTGCTGCTCTCTACTCAGGGCTTTAGCGCTGTTTGTAACCAGCGTTCTATACTCATGCTGTTTGAGACTAAGGACATGCTGGTTAGCACGAGTCACCTCCTGTTCTAGCTCCCTCTCTAGGCCCATAATCTCAGCCTCCACCTCAACAATTTGTTTATTCCGGTCTTTCTTAGCTCCTGCTATCAGCGAAAGAACCTGACCACGAAGTACAGTCTTGAAAGCCTCCCAAAGCGTAACGGGCGAGGGCATCGATCCCTCGTTTTCAAGGAAGTAGTGGTCTAATGCCTTGATCAGGTCCCTTCTAATCTTGGGATTACGTAAGTACCAGGGATTAATGGGGGCCACTCTACCCTCAGAACGGAAGGCCACACCGAAACGGAACCAAAGCGGGGAGTGATCGGATATTCCCCTAGCGAGGTGCGTTGCTTCCAACACGCAAGATGCATAAACAGCAGGGACAAGACAGTAATCCGGTCTAGACTTGCTACCATGAACCCCAGAGTGAAAGGTATACTGTTTCTGATCCAGATGAAGCAGTCTCCAACCATCAACCAAACCCATGGTCTCGAGGAAGTCAGGTAACCAGCCATGCGCGCCTCCCACATCCCTCGGGGGATGCCTGTCAAGAGCTCCAGAGACGACCGCGTTGAAGTCACCCCCCAATATTAACAGACCACTCGGGAGATCCAGCAGAGCCTTACCCAAATCAACAAAAGTAAGGGCTTGCATGCCAGGAGGCACATACATAGACAACAACGACAGAGCATGCCCCTCCCAGCGGGATCACTGACAGAATATCAACAGCCAAAATATCGACTTGCCAAAATATCGAGGTAAAAATATAGAATGCCAGAATATCGACTTCCTATCTACAAACAAGTAAGTACAAAAATATCGACTCCAAAATATCGATAGGAAAAAATATAGACAGTCTAAATATTGAATTTTTTAAATATCTTAAAATGTATTTAAAACTAATATAATAATAAATATAATTAATTTAAACATACTTAAAATACTTAAATAAACTTAAAATTAATAAATAATTAATGTAACTTTAAAAAATATATTTTATTTTAAAACATAAATATGTATATATATATATATATATACATATTATTAACAAAACATATACAATATTTTTTCCGTAGGATAGCCAGAGGGTTAAATTTACTATTCCCACTCCAGAGAGTGCAACAGTAGGGAAAACGTTGGATAGCGTAGGGGTAAAAATTACTATTCCCACTCCAGTGAGTGCAACAATAGGGAAAGCATTGGATAGCGTAGGGGTAAAAATTACTATTACCACTCCAGTGAGCGCAACAGTAGGGAAAGCATTGGATAGCGTAGGGGTAAAAATTACTATTCCCACTCCAGTGAGTGCAACAGTAGGGAAAGCGCTGGATAGCGTAGGGGTAAAAATTACTATTCCCACTCCAGTGAGCGCAACAGTAGGGAAAGCATTGGATAGCATAGGGGTAAAATTTACTATTCCAACTCCATAGAGTGCAACAGTAGGGCAAACGTTGGATAGTGGCAGGGTAAAAATGACTATTACCACTCCAGAGAGAGCAACAGTAGGGAAAGCGTTGGATAGTGTATGGGTCAAATTTACTATTCCCACTCCAAAGAGCGCAACAGTAGGAAAAGCATTGGATAGCGTAGGGGTAAAAATAACTATTCCCACTCCAGAGAGTGCAACAGTAGAGAAAGAGTTGGATAGCGTAGGGGTAAAAATTACTATTCCCTCTCCAGTGAGCTCAACAGTAAGGAAAGCGTTGGATAGCGTAGGGATAAAAATTACTATTCCTACTCCAGAGAGTGCAACAGAAGGTAAAGCTTTGGATAGCGTAAGGGTAAAAATTACTATTCCAAATCCAGAGAGCGCAACAGTAGGGAAAGCGTTGGATAGCGTAGGGGTAAAAATTACTATTCCCACTCCAGTGAGTGCAACAGTAGGGAAAGCGTTGGATAGCGTAGGGATAAAAATTACTATTCCTACTCCAGAGAGTGCAACAGTAGGAAAAGCGTTGGATAGCGTAGGGGTAAAAATTACTAATCCCACTCCAGTGATTGCAACAGTAGGGAAAGCGTTGGATAGCGTAGGGGTCAAAATTACTATTCCAACTCCAAAGAGTGCAACAGTAGGGAAAGCGTTGGATAGCGTAGGGGTAAAAATTACTATTCCCACTCCAGTGAGTGCAACAGTAGGGAAAGCGTTGGATAGCGTAGGGATAAAAATTACTATTCCTACTCCAGAGAGTGCAACAGTAGGGAAAGCGTTGGATAGCGAAGGGGTCAAAATTACTATTCCCACTCCAGTGAGTGCAACAGTAGGGAAAGCGTTGGATAGCGTAGGGGTAAAAATTACTATTCCAACTCCAAAGAGTGCAACAGTAGGGAAAGCGTTGGATAGCGTAGGAGTAAAAATTACTATTCCCACTCCAGTGAGTGCAACAGTAGGGAAAGCATTGGATAGCGTAGGGGTAAAAATTACTATTCCTACTCCAGTGAATTCAATAGTAGGGAAAGTAAATACTTCATATATAAATATAAATAACATAAATATTAATGCCAATTACAAATTAATTAAAATATTTTACAATTTTATAAAATATATTAATTAATCAATTAAAATTACAAATAAAAATTAACTAATAATAAAAATTACCTACTAATACTAATTATATACCAATTACCGATAAATTAATTTACAATATAAAAATAATTAAAAATTAGACACAAATAAAAATATTTAAAAAATGTAATTACTTACAATTAAATTACTTCCCAAGCTATTCCTCTATAAACACACAACCCACTACAGAAACTAATGTAATAAAAGTAACATATTTATCAATTAATCAATTACAATAAATTACAAATTATATTTTAATTAATTACTGAATATTAATTAATTGACAATTAATTCTAAATAAATACCAATAAATAAAATAACATATTTAATTAATTACTATTAAATTACTTCCCGCCCTATTCCCCTATAAACCCACAACCCGCTACAGAAAACAAATTACTAAAATTAACATAATTATCAATTAATCAATTAAAATGAATTACCAATTATATTTTAATTATTTACAAAGTAATAAATAATTCACAATTATTTCCAACAAAATACCAATAAATAAAATAACATATTTAATTAATTATAATTAAATTACTTCCCACCCTATTCCCCTATAAACCCACAACCCGCTACAGAAAATAAATTACTAAAATTAACATATTTATCAATTAATCAATTAAAATTATTTACCAAATATATTTTAATTAATTACCAATTAATAATTAATTGACAATTAATTTTAAATAAATACCAATAAATAAAATAAAATAATTAATTAATTATAATTAAACTACTTCCCACTCTATTCCCCTATAATCCCACAACCCGCTACAGAAAACAAATTACTAAAATTAACATATTTATCAATTAATCAATTAAAATTAATCACCAATTATATTTTAATTAATTACCAATTAATAAGTAATTGACAATTAATTTTAAATAAATACCAATAAAAAACAAAACATATTTAATTAATTATAATTAAATTACTTCCTGCTACAGAATTATATTACACAAATATTAAAAATTATTATTAACTTACCTTAAATTCGATATTTTTGTTGTCTATATTCTGTCTAGTCGATATTATGTCCATTCTATATTTTTGATTCGATATTATGTCCATTTTATTCGATATTAAAATTTTCTAGTCGAAATTTTGGTAGTCTATATTCTGTCTAGTCGATATTATGTCTATTCTATATGTTTTACTCGATATTATGTCTAGTTGATAATAAAAACTCAATATTTTGACTCTATACCCTCCCAGCGACCCGTCACACCAACATACCTGCCCCTATCATCCTCAAAGACAGAGTCGATCACCAATCGGAGCGTTTTATAAGTGAGGATACCTGCTCCCCTAGAGCCAGTAGTAAAGCCCGCATGCGTCACTAATCTGTAACCTATTTTATGCATTGCTTTACATGTATTTCCGACCAAGTGGGTTTGCTGTAGCAAAACCACATCAGGAGCATACCGTTTAAAATACTGAAGAACCACACTACGCTTGATTTTATCACCCAACCCATTGACATTCCAGCTCAATACCTTTAGTTCCCTACCCCCATCATCGAACACACAGATGGAGCGATCACCCCCAACCACTGAGCACCTTCCAATTCAATGCCTTGAAAAACCACAACACACAATACAAAAAGAAAACAAAAAATCCCCCCCAAACAAACCCCACTCCCCACCCCCCTCCCTGCACCCCTGCTCACGGTGTACCTCCGCCCCCAATTCGCAGTCTGCCTGTCGTCCCATACTCTAACTACTGAACTATCGAAAAGGAAATTGGAGGAGGAGTATGACCCTCCGATTCCCGGCCTGACCCCAAGATTACTATCGGACCTGTTGGAACCATTATTACACCCAACTTATCTGCGACTAACTGCTAGCCAGGATACACCCCCTGCCCCCGGTCCAATCCCACCTGCAACAATGTCAATAATTATTCTTGCTCCTATGCACCTTCATCCTCCTCTCCACTCCGCCGCCTCAGCTCCTCTCGAGAGGAAAGTGTGTCCAACCAGTCCGAGACAATTTCAGGATTGTCAAAGAAGAACGCATTGCCCTCATATTCGACTCTCAACTTTGCAGGATACATCATGGCATATTTCAGTCCTCTTTCACGGAGTTTCCTTTTAACACCCATGAAGGTTTGCCGTTGCTTCTGTACTGCCTGCGTAAAGTCCGGAAAAAAACTGAGGGTGGAGTTTTCATACTTAAGAGGTCCCCCATTCCTGGAGGCCTGCAGGATAGCGTCTCGGTCCCTAAAGTTAAGCACCCGTGCAATCATTGGACGGGGCGGTGCTCAAGGTCGCTGTCTTCCTCCCGGTATCCTGTGCGCTCTTTCCACTGTAGAGAAGTTCCCCAGGCCTCTGGGCTTCAGATGATTAAGTATAATATCCTCGACAAAGAGGTCCGCGGCCTGTCCCATGGCTTTTTCAGGCACACCAATAATACGCACGTTGTTTCTATGAGCTCTACCTTCATAGTCGTCCAACTTGCGACTTGTGTCTTCACTAGACGTTTTAAGATCACAAACTTACTGTTGCAACAGAGACACATCATCCGTAAGACTGGAGGTTTTGATGTCCAGTGATTTTACCTTTTCACCAGTTTTGGTGAGATCCTCACGGATTAGATTAACCTCTAAAATGACTGTGTCAAGCTTATGGTCCAAGGACTCCATCTTTTGCCCCAAGGAGGTTTTCACCCCGTCGATCGCAGCAATCACATCCTGCAGCGTAGGCTCCGTCATAGAGGCCATCGCCTCAGCACTTCCGTCTTGTGATTTTCCAACTCCGGCAGGCGACACCCTGGGTTGCTTGTAACAGTCCAGTTTGTTGGCCTGGACGTATCTCGCTTCTCCGGTCGTCTTGACTAGCTGTTTCTCCGTATCAGTTTTGGTTGCCATTTTGTAATCAAGTGGAGACCAGGGCCAGCCGTGGTAGGGGTCCGCAACTAAAACGCCAACTCACTGGCAGCACAGCTTGGGCGAGCACACAGCCGTTCTCAGTAATCCAACCGAAACCACCACCAGCTACACAGCCGCATGTTCCAGGTGGCAGGAAGTCTCTATGCCGCCGCAGTTGTCACCAAACCGAGCCGATCGTCCATAACCAGCCCGTCAGCCAGGCCACAGGGCATACGCACCCTGCCACAACCGTCCACTCAACACCCTGAGCTCACAGAGTTGGAGAGCCTCCTTGTTTCATACACCGGAGACAACAACTGCATGCCCCTCTGCCCCTGCGTCACCTCCATCATTCTGGATTCATTTCCAGCTGTGGGGGCCACCACTGACCGTCACTGGCCCTCCAAGGTCCAGTACAGGGCACTCAGCAATCAATTCTGCCCCCCTGTCCAGCCAAAACAATCCATGCAGGCCACCTTGCCATGTAAAGGGGGCTAAGGCGCCAATAATCGCACCCCCACGGTGTAAGCACACCACCCAGGAGGGTCCAATACGGCAGTCTGTGGGGGGCAGTGCGCGGGGGTGGCCGTCCAGCCAGCAGGGGGAGAAAGGCAGGGCTCGACGGGGCCGAGCCGGAGACTTCCGGTTTCGGCCCCGGTGTTGTTGCACTGCAGCCGGGGTCTACCCTCCCTCGAGACCCCGGCTTTCATCAGGAGTAGGCCGCAAACTTCCGGGTCGCTGTAATCAGGCTGGCGGCGGCCGATCGCGACGCCGATTTCAGCATCTGGTTCCGCTCCGTGACCGCAATCGATTCCTGCGGTCCGGCGTCAGGATAGATGACAGGATGTGCCTGGGGCGGCGGAGGCTCGGGAGCCTCTAACTTACGCGGCCATTTTAGAGGTGCGCAAGCTCCTCCCCGCTGATTTTACTTTTATTGTTATTTCTTTCCATATTTTCTCTCTGACCTATGCTCTAGCTGACAACGTAAGCCTGGGAACCCTGTTAAGTAGGTTACCACTTGAATACATGATAAAAAAGACTCATTTAATCTCAAGAAAAGCATGGGATGTTGGGCGCTATTTTTCATTATGTATATACAAATTCTTAGTTATTATGACATAGACGACTTACTTGCAGGGTTGTTTACACTTGTGCAAAACAATATTTTATTTAAAAAATGAAGCACTGCATTTAATGTAGATGAAAGGTTAGGGGAACTGCCTTGTGTTTTTTTCCCACCTGTGGTGTAATTGATCTAGTTTTTACTGGAAAGTTGAAAGTGTCTGAGGTAGTTTTGAATTGTGTCTTCAACACCCTGAATGCTACTTATTAATCTTTTACATTCTGGTGAGAACCTCGATAACGAAAGCATCTGTCTCTGCCTGCACAGTACTCGCATGGTAAAATATTGCCTTTTGAGATTTATCCTCCTGCCGACATCCATGGAGTTGTAGCTGTTCCTCATGGGCAGCTTCATAGGTTGAAGGGGAGAGGCATTGTTTTTGCAGGATTGCACCTTTAGGTCCTGATTACAAGAGGCTTGTTAAATTGTGATCCCTGCACAAACAGCTGTTAGCGCATGGATTGCAATTACAAATGGCACAATGCTTATCGCACCTGCTTATTACCAAATGCGATAAATTATGTATTTTTCTGCTCCTGTTGTCTTTGTGATTTGTATAGGGCACTAATCATCACCTGAGAGGGCATTCAGATGCTTAGGCAGGTTTGTAAGTGTGTAGTCTCCGAGGCGCTAATACGAAAATCCAGGTTTTCTGCTTCTTGCAGAACTCAAGAAGTGAGGAAGATTTTAAGGAATGTCAAGTGGCAACTATATTGTGAGAAGCCATGCCATCTAGTTTCAAAGCTATGGGGATATTCTCAAGGTCCGGCGATACCTATCGCAAACGGCAGTTAGCAGCAGTTTTTTTATCACAGCCTAACCATAAAAACGATCACCATGTTAGCGTCAAAATAATAAGCCGTCGCTACAGGGTGATAGTATCAGGGAACGGCGGTGAAAACTGCTGCTAACATCCACGTGAAGGTGATAGGAAATACGGCGTTAGCAAGCGAAAACTGCAGATAAGCTCATTAGCAGCAAAAATACTCATGTTAGTCAGCCCAACACGAGTTTTTTTGCCTCTAATGCAAAAAATAGCTTACCAGTCAATATCCAATGGAAAATAGGCATAAAAACCAAACAAAACGCTCAATGGAGCAGCCTGGGCCAAGTGCAGCACACATCAACGGCCCCTGCAAGCCACCCAACATCCAGGATGACCAGGATGAGAGCCAGGATGCCTCGCTGGACCTAGGTTTGGAGCCTGGTTGCCACGCTGGGTCTGCGTCTGGAGCCTGAATGCCTCGCTGGACCTGTGTCTGGAGCCTGGAGTAGGATGCGGAGGAGCAGTGGAGTCAATGAGCCACGATCGCCCGTACCTGGTGGTGAAGATTGACAGGCCGTACGGAGGCACGTTGCTCACCTGTGTGAGAAGCCACCTTGGGCACCTTGGAGCTGTTAATATTAGAGGCGCTACTGTGCCCCAACATAGGTAGGTCTGCATCGCATACTACGATCCACCACTACACCGCGGTGCACGGAGGGGATTACCAATGGTGGGTGCTGCCTCTCTACATCACAGCCCAGATGATGATGGGTTGGCTGGATGCTGTGGAGGGTGAGCCCCCTGAGCTGCGCCAAACTTATGTGGCGGGAGCTCTGCAACTTCACACCTAAGGGGCCCCTGCGTCATCAACTGCATCGTGAGGTTCACCAGTGGACTTGGTGACGACTGCTCTACCCAGGATTGTGAAATCCCACCTGGCTGAGGCTCCTGCTGGCTGAGTCACAGACTTAGAGAGAGTGCAGTGGATTGCACCACGGTGTCAATGTCCAGGTAAGGGGAAGGTGGGGCTTATAGAGCAGGACGCCTGGGGGTCGAGTCGCCCAGGCCTAGCACATGTAGATGATTCACCCCCAGTGGCGGCTCATCCGCTGTGGTGGAAGAGCGTGATCCCACTGCTTTCAAGCAGTGCAGAAGAGGAACAATCATCACATGATGATAACTTACTGATGTAACCGTGCTATGTTTCCTTTGTGGGTGGGAAGGTGGGCAGGACTGCTCCAAGTACGGGGCAAGGCATGGGCGGATTGGCATGCCCACTCAAGCGCGCAATTATTGTTTGGTCGGCCCACTCAGGCTGCCCAAAGCAGTCATGCGCACTTCCTTGTTCGTAATACAGGCTGCATTACGGCCTGTATGGAGAACATGCCCACCCCTCCAGCCCCTGACTGCATGCCTTGTCCCGTTGCCAATTACCAATCCCACCGCCGCATCACAGCATTGGGATCGGCTTAGGGGAGGGAGCCTGGCTGCCTACTTCATGTTCCTGGAAGCAGACGCAGGAGAGCAGGAGCAACTAAGACACAGGACCTGGCTTTGAGGTAAGACTTCCCTTATTAAAATATTTACAACACCTGCTCACACACACATCCCGTGTCCACGCCCCATCCAGTGTTCTTACCAGTGTTTACAACCTCACAGCTGTCCAGCCCCCCAGCACTTCTCAATGGCAGCCTCTGTGCGCCCATGCACAGTGGGCGTACCATTTGTGCGCCAAAGGCATATACGTGGTTGCAACGCATGCCATAACATTGCATTCCATTCCAATTCATACTAATACTAGGCACATTGCAACAGTAGAGTAAGTGTTGCATAGCGGAGACATTAATATCACTATTCCCACTTCAGTGAGTGCAACCCAAAACTAACCTTTGCACCCCAAACCCAACCGTAAACCCTGGAATTCCTTTTAGAGCCCCCATAACACACCAAAAAATCAAATTTGACCCAAATGCACACCCCAATTTTCATATTTTACCCCAAAACACACCCCAATGTTCATAATTTACCCCAAACACATCCCAATTTTCATATTTTACATCCGAAACCCATACCCACCCAGAGAACTTTAAATGACCGCATTACTCATCTCACAATGCATTGTAATCAAAAGAGATGTAAAGGAACCTGAGTTGTCGGAGTTCTGCTGTTAATGATGTACTGCCTGCATTGTAATGGACATCTCCCGTGCCAAAGGCAACCCATGGGCTACTTTGCTTGTGTCCGTCTGCCCCTGGACCGCGCTCAGCACCAGGAAGCCTTCCTCTTGGACACTCCACCTCTACAACGCCAGCACCCTCCTCACCATCAACCATGGATGCCACTTCGCCTGCCAGGACCAACCTCTGCTATGGACCAGAATTCTCCTTCGCCATCACTGACGACTGTAGAATATGACCCCTAGTCTCTTAAGCTTTACGCTAATCTTCCTCTACAAATTTGTTTTTCAGAACAGCATCTTTACTTCCTCCCTCTGTCTACCTTATTATTCCTTCATACTATGACCAACCTGGCACTGTGGTTTCATACAATAAATGGAGATGCTATCAAGGAGGGTCATTACACTGCATTTGCATCCAACTTTTTTGGGGGGACCTGTGCTACGGAACTCCTCTTGTCATGATGCTGTCTCCGTCCTCTGAAGATACACAACTGATGCTGTTGACCTTCCCCACCACCAGAGGCCACCAACCATGGTGGAACTGCGGTGCCTGTCAGTTTACAAAAAACGCAGGTCCTTCGACCTAGGCCTCACGACACCTTGGAAGTTGAAACACCTAACAAACTGCAATTCTAGCAATGTTATTTATGTCCTGAAATGTCTCTGCAACCTTCGATACAGAGGCATGATGAGGAGGAAGGTATGTGTGCGAATAACAGAACAAAGAAGCACAATAATGTTCAAAAAAAGACAATACAAAACTCACCAAACATTTTACAGAACATCGACACGCTGCAGACAACATTGAATGATGCGTGATCAACAAACTAGATCGGAGACACGCAAACATGAACAAAGCGCTCATAAATACGAACATCGTTGGGTGTTTAGATTGCGGAATGACACCTGTGGATACAATGATGATATCCCTTTAGGGTACCAGGGAAGCTGAATATATAAGAGTGTAGACTTTTAGTCTCTTGTAACATAACACACCCTGGTATCCCATGTATATATGAGTTCATGGCAATAGTACCCCTCCCACATAAGGGATAAAGGACATTTCGGCACTTATGTTGTTTATCATACAGCCTTTCTACACAATATTATATACGATATCCGTTTTAACATAAATGAACAAAGAATAGCTCTTCCATGAATAAACAAACTGAGTAAGTGATTTAACAGTGTGCTTTTATAATTTTCTGCAATTCCTCTGTGAGCATGTATGGCTACGCATATAGCTTTCCAAATGACTCCTATATCTTCAATTACCTCCAAGTAAGGTATACATCATGTAATCCCACAATCGCTTTTCATGAGTATTAATAATGTGGCCCAAAATAATCTATAAATATCCTATAATATCTATAAAAACAGCGATAAACATAATACATGCAACATCAAATATAATCTATAGTAAAGACACTCGGCATACACAAAATAAACGGGTCCTTCCAATATATACAACAATTAAAAGATTTCCATGTCAGGGAGATTATAGTTCATGATGCTCAAATCTGCACTAATCAGAGACTATGGCAAGACGTTAATAAAATTTGGCGTACAACACAGAATGAACTGCTTCTTGGCGCTGTGAATAGAAGTTATTGACAAGCTTGTGCATGGTACCGCTATAGGAGTAATCCTGACCATAATTTGAGCGGGTGCAAGGCAGAATGCACACTTCACCATAGTTTACAAGTGGTTCCATGTGGTGGAACACCTTTAACCAATCCCGGATTTATGACCACCTGTGAACTGCATTCTGGGATTTGTAGTCTTACTTTTAACAGGGTAAGCACTGGTTCAAAAATACCAGCGTGGACATTGACGTTGGCTTAAACAGTCACTACCGGATGACGGTATCGGGCATGACACTAGGCTAGTGGTCAGTTCTTTTTTTTTTTTTTACAGAGTTTTATATAGCGCTAACTTAACCCAAAAGTATCGGGTACCAGAGCGCTTTACACAAGCACAAGTTACGTTACATCATGAGGACACATTCATTTTTATCAGGCACGAACAGCCTATTATTATGACAACAGGCGCAAAGTTCCGTGAGCTGCCAATATTTCAACCCAGAATTCCGAAAGAGAACAATAACCCCTTTGAGTAGTTCAAGGCATGTTAAAGATGAAGCCAATTTAAGTGAAAATCTCTAATCATTCAGTTGTTAAGCCATTAACCAGTTACCAGTAATGAAATGCGTAAAGGTTACAGGATAAGAGGCAATCAGCACACAGTTACTCTGCTCAACCTTCCAACAATGTCTTGAAAAAGGTACTGAGCGATTCAAGAAAAATATGAATACGGGTTCAGAAATAGCTCCGGCGCAGACCTAGCACCGTGATAACTTCCACACGTGAGTAGCCAAGCATGAGGAGGTGCTCGCCCTCTCTTCCGGGTTGGAACTCTGCGCAGAGATGATGATAAGTTCCCCCATAACTTTTTAAACCAAGTTAACCAAATCCATTTTATTTCAGCTCCTTGGTGAAAAAAAATTGAAAGTTCTCACACCGGTATTGGGACGTCTCGAGCGCCACAAAGCCCAACAGGGCGCTTCGTGAAAGGAGCCAAGGAAATCCGAAATATTAGAGTAACTGAAAGTGGGAACTACCGCCCAGCAGAGAAAGAAGAGAGCAAAGTTTGGTTGGCAGATTCCACCCACCCCTTATTTAATTGCGCTTTTTTCAGCAATAAAGGAGCCAGTTAAACTGACAGTACTGCAAAGAGCAAATGATGCCCCGAAGGGCCCGGGCGGTTTTCCATCATTCCTAGACCCCGGGGATGTGCTCATTGTTGTGCCCTGGGCGCTGAGGTTGCAGCCTAGGGGCTGAACAAAGGGAGGTGTGGGGCGCGAAGACAAAGCAGGTTTTCATTTATCTCCGTAGTGAAGTGTTGCAGGCGGAGCACGGCTATTTCTACCAATATGCAAGACTAGGCGGCCACCTAGCTTTACTTTCGTAGGTTCAAATAAATAAAAAAATCCCCCTTTTGCCGCCCCCTCGCTTTTGCCGCCCTAGGCGGCCGCCTAGTCTTGCCTAATGGTAGAAACGGCCCTGCTCTCAGATGCATTGAACTAGTTAAATAGCGCCACTCACACCAGTAAAGGATGTCAAAGCACTTTGTATCACACACATATTACACAGAGACAATCAAGTGTATAGGAAATGTTACATGAGCCAAAGGACTAAAGTGTAGGAGTCACATGTCATCCATACTGGTAAGGCAGTATAGTTTTAGAGTGCTTGGTGTGGAGAAGCACAAACTCAGAGTCGAAAAAAACAGCATAGTTGGGAGTTTTCTTTAATAATAAGAATCGATTTCTAGCCAAATAACCCTTTTTGCAACATTACTCAATGTTCTAATGTATACTGTGCAGGGTGCATACAGTTTTCTAATGAAAGTTAATAGCTCACTGTTCTATATTAGGACCTTAAGTTTTAAATTGCAAGTAACAAAAGGATGTCTCTTTTAAAAGCAGTAACCTGCTTATCTGTTTATATTATATGCATTCTGTAATTTACTTGGTATAGGTTCTTTGCAGCAGGCATATTAACCCTCTGCACTACCTTCACATCAGTCAAAACCTCAACTATACAAAACTTTGATCTGTCTCCATGAAGAACATTAATCACAGGAGTTATCTTTGAGGAAAAAATAAACAACGCTCAAAATTCCTCAAAAGAACTATTCCGCGTAAATTAAAACACTATCCAAGGTTAACTCTACCTCTAGCCCCTTGGAAACATCTGTAGTGAGATGTAATGAATTGGCCACATACTTCCTCCCAAAAATAACTAATATATATAGTAACTTCAAGAATGGGAGAGATACTCCCCCAGAGGAGGATGAAGACAAAGGGTTAGCTTCTGGACAAAGGCTGACACAGTTCCCCGCTCTGGAGTTGGAAGAGGCTACAGAACTGATGGAAAGGGTGAAATCTGGCTCTCCTTTAGACCCAGCCCCATCAAAATTCCTTAAAGCCGTCACTCCTGTCATTACACCTAAGCTAGTGACAATACTGAGCTAATCACTAGAATCAGGAGAAGTCCCAGGAACATGGAAACATGCAATAATAAAACCCCTATTGAAGAAAGCCAATGCAGATCCGGGACAGCTGGGACATTTTTGACCAATATCCCTGTTACCTAATGCAGGCAAACTGCTAGAAAAACACGTGAACAGGCATCTGTCTAATTTTCTTGAAAACAACCAGTGTCTGCACCCCACCCAGATGGGCTTCCGAGCACAACACAGTACAGAATCGGCACTTCTGGTCGTGGTAGAAGAACTTAGGCAAACTCTAGACATGGGGAAATCAGCGGTGCTTCTCCTTCTGCATTTGAGCGCCGCCTTCGATGCGGTGGATCACCGTATACTAGGTAAAAGGCTAGCCAATATTGGAATACAGGGCAATGCTCTCAAATGGCTGCAATCTTTCCTGAACAAAAGAACCTTCCAAGTTCAAGAAAACCACCCGCTCGGAAATTATGAACCTAGAGTGTGGGGTGCCCCAGGGATCGACCTTGAGCGCGACCCTTTTCAATGTTTATATGGAACCACTTGCAGATATTGTACAAGAGTTTAACATATCTATGACCTCCTACGCCAATGATACCCAATTAGTGATATCATTAGACCCAAAAAACAACACAGACGGAGAGAAGCTGTCACCTTGCTTGTTAAAAGTCAAAGAGTGGATGACAAAAAGCTGCCTAAAGCTAAATGGTGAAAAAACAGAGATTCTATATCTAGGGAACAAACCCTAGGTTAGCATGGCCTGAGAGCTTAGGTAAATTACCTTTGGCAGCAGATACTATTAAAAGCCTAGAATCCGATCTATCTATGCGGACTCCAGCCACTAAGGTAGCGGCTATATGCTTTGGCCTATTAAGTAGCATCAGACAAATCCTGGACAGAGAGCCAATTCACTTACGGAAGACAGTGATCCATTCTCTAGTCACCTCCCGACTGGATTATGGAAATTCACTGTTCCTTGGTGCACCTAAAGAGGTCACACGAAAACTGCAGACAGTACAACACGCAGTGGCTAGACTACTTTGTAACATCCCCAATCGAGAGCCGGTAAAAAAACACCTAGTTAAGTTACATTGGCTCCCAGTAGAGGCAAGAATAGAATTTAAAACGCTAAACATCACACACAGAGCACGTCATGACAAAGGTCCATGTAAAATCAATAAGCTTGTTCTGCCATTCATACCACCCAGACAGCTGCGGTCCAGTACAGCAGATCGCCTGATACAAACAAAGGTCAAAAGAGAAAGATGGGGCTAGAGCTTTTTCACATCTAGCTCCCAAACTTTGGAACTCCATTCCATCAGAATATAGAAAGATCGACAATGAATTGCAATTTCGGAAGCAAATTAAAATTTGGCTGTTCAAGCAATATCTGTGAACTCCCCACTCTACGCTTGTAACTGATCATTAGCGCTGGGAAGCCGGAGGGCAGCCATGTGCTCTATAAATCCGCCATAATAATAATAATAATAATAATAATATTAATAATAATTGTGTCAGGCCTGTTAATTGCCGGAGGAAAGGAACACTGCAGAAGGTGCTTTAAAACCAGAATAAACTTGCAAATACGGCGCCCCCAGGAAGCCAGCACCTGGTGCGGTGGCACCAGTTGCACCACCCTAGAGCCGGCCCTGTTGAAAACACGTGAGTACTCTGTTCTGCTCGGGAACTAACAACACACCTTAATGAGAAGGCGGGGGCACAACAAACATTACCTCTGCTTGACCAATAGAGAGAGATGCAACAGTGTGAATAGCCGTCCCCTCCAAGATGTAAAAAATAGAAGAGCCTTGTAAGGGGAAACATTCACAGGTAATGTAGAGAGACACCCCTCATTAAGGATCTTCAACAATGGCATATAAACACAGTATTTGACAATACACCATCCTACCAGACAGCTGTTCCTCGGGGCAGGGTAGGAATAAGGAGGGCAATTCTCCTTGATGAAGAAAGTGATATGCGGCTGAGTAGTTAAAAAAACATTAACCTGGTCCTTATTACAGACTGTAAAAACAGCACACTTCTTACTGGGCACAATTTTGCACTAGTGATTTCCTCATAAGGAAGAGTGTGAACCTAACCAAGAATACAAGCCTTTCTTTACTGCAGCATACATCTAAATATATGGATACTTCTTAGAGTGTGACAATATGAGTTGCCCACCCCTGAACAGACCATGAGGAACAGGGCCTCACTGTGCTAATGAAGCAACTAGAATTGAAAATGCAAGTTTTTTATCAGCAGAAACATGTTGGCACTTCAGAAGTACATAAGGGAAATGGTACCTAGTAAAATCCTCTGAAAATACTTTACAGTATTTGTATATATACCTGGGGTAGTAAACGATCTTTTATGGTTTATTTGAGGTATTTTTAACATAATCAACTGGATCACAGGTATTTATTCGAAGAAGATTCCTAAGAAGTCCCTCAAAATAGTCCTGCTTGAGGTCGAGTCTGCCCTGGTTGTACTATCTCACCAGGGTGGGATGAGGTAGCCTGTGATGAAGATACAAAAAGTATGCTGTTCCTAATTATGAGAAAAGGGAAAACTAGGGGAACCGTTTTTGCGTGCTCATGAGAAGTAGGAGGACGGGGATTCCTCCTCTTGGAATTTGGGTCCCTCACACACTGGGTGTCATGCTTCATCAAAGGGCTGCTCCTCATCAGGTTGGCGTTGCTATGCCTGATGGTCTCCCTATGAGGAGCACATTGGGGGAGATCTTTTATTCCAAATAGCTGTTAGGTGCCGTGTGGGTGAGGGACCTAACCAGTGTAGATGAGTGAGTGGAGGTGTATAACCTGAAGGAAGTTTAAAACAGGTTTGGAAGTACCAACGAAAACAATTTTAATCAATAGGTCTCCCAACCTGATTAAAAGAAAGGCACATGAGTTTATGTCTCAGGTAGGGCGCTCTATTGTGTGGTCAACATGTTTCTTGCCTGGTAGTCAATCAATCTAGTGGCGATTCGTCAGGACCTTCTAGAATTAAATCTATGTACACACGGGTGGTTATATGGTGTAATCTACCTCTATAAACCAGCCTAACACATACTAAGTGTAGTACCTGATAGAACATGACCAACCTGGTGAAAGAATAAAAACAAATATTAAGATCTGAGACTTCAGTATAAACAAAACTCTTGTGTTCCCTGTGTGACAAACTCACAGCTCACAGCCCTGATGGCCCAATACATACACAATGTGAGTGCTGAGTGGGTGACTCTCACAGACCTTTTATCGTGAAAATTACATAGGCACGTATGGTGGAACACGATCATGGTTGGAGAAAGAAATGATGAACTCACCCCAGTCGGGTTTCTTATTTTACTTCATCAATACCCAGCAGGTATCACACAAGGAATTTCCCTATGAACTGTGTGGGTTGTAGGTTAAAAGAAAAGGAGATTAGAGCACAACACGTAAGATGTTGTAGGTACGTGATTAGGTATATGGAGCAGTGAAAGAGTTGTTAAAACTATCAACAGTTAACTAGAGGCAGCCGTTAATATATGTTATGTAAACAGACTCACACCAGATCATATGGTGGTCAAATAGACATGAGCTGGGTTTGAAACTTGTTTGTTAAAAGTTGCGTGTGTCCTGTCAGGGAATATGTGATGAAAACTCACATGTTGCCCTTTATTAAATTAAATGGAAGTTGCAATTCATTAGCCAAACCATATTTAAAGAGGTTAGGTAAAATGATAACAATTTGATAACGTCATGGGGGGGGGACCAGTATTCAGTGGGGGCCATGACTTTATAAAATTATTATCATTTTACCTAACCTCTTTAAATATGGCTCGGCTAATGGATTGCAACTTCCATTTAATTTAAAAAATGGCAACACATGAGTTATTGCCACTAGACTTAGTGGGAGCATAATAGCAACTCCACATCATGAGTGAAGCCCTAACCCACTCCAATATGGTTGTTCCCAGAATCAGGATTTCATGTCATCCAAGATGGCCCCCACTGAATACAGGTTTTCCTCCTATGACTTTTGCGGTCTACAAGGAGTTTCCCGCCAATTCAGGCTGAGTCACTTCCAGTATTTACACAGGTCCACAATACGCCCCAGTATCTCCTGATCCCGGCAGAAGCAGGTAGATCAGAGAGCCTGTTGCTGATTCAGCAAACGTGAGTACCTTGCGTCCGATAACGCTGTGCTTCTCGGGGTACACTTTGCCCAGAGCCTTCATAATTCTCCTTATTGGTGGGGTTTTCTTAGTTACTCTACAACACGAAAACTCTTCTAATGTTAGTTTGGTTTTCATTATGCACAGTTTACCGAAACGACGAGAGCTTTTGTACACCTAGCGGGGACCCATTATCTTTGCAATTGTTGTACCACACAAAACAATCTTTGGTACGCCCGCCACAGATCAAATGTTTCAAGACTATTGTAACCTGACATGTGGCATTTACACAAGTATCTGTCCTGTCAGGACACACGCAATTTTTAACAAACAAGTTTTACACCTAGTTAATGTCTATTTGACCACCAGATGAACTGGGTGAGTCTGTTTACATAACATATATTAACGGCTGACTCTCGTAAACTGTTGATAGTTTTAACGACTCCCTCACTGTTCCATATATCTAATCATGTACGTACCACATCTTATGTGTTGTGTTCTAATCTCCTTTTCTTTTAACCTACAACCCACACAGTACATAGGGAAATTCCTTGTGTGATACCTGCCGAGTATTGATGTAGTAAACTGAGAAACCAGACTGGGGTAAGTTCATCATTTCTTTCTGCAACCATGGTGGTGTTCCACCATACGTGCCTGTGAAATTTTCACGATAAAAGGTCTGTGAGAGTCACCCGCACTGCACTCATGTTGTGTGTGGTTTTAGCCATCATCAGTGTGTGCTGTGAGCTTGTCACAAAGGGAACACAAGAGTTTTGTTTATACTGAAGTCTTAGATCTTAATATTTGTTTTTATTCCTTCACCAGGTTGGCCATGTTCTATCAGGTACTACACATAGTATGTGTTAGGCTGGTTTATAGAGGTAGATTACACCATATAACCATCCGTGTGTAGATAGATTTGATTTTAGAAGGTCCTGACGAATCACCACCAGATTGATTGGCTACCAGGCGAGAGACATGTTGACCACACAATAGGGCGCCCTACATGCGACATAACCTCAGACATGCGCCTTTGTTTCTTTTAATCAGGTTGGGAGACCTATTGATTAAAATAGTTTTCGTTGGTACTTCCAAACCTGTTTTAAACTTCCTTCAGGTTACACACCTCCACTCACTCATCTACACTGGTTAGGCCCCTCATGTACACGGCACCAAACGGCAATTTGAAATAAAGAGCCCCTCATAAGGAGCCCATCAGGTATTGCAGCGCTGACCTGACGAGGAACAGCCAATGATGAAGCATGACACCCAGCCGGGTATGTGAGGGCCCCAAATTCCAAGAGGAGCAATCCTTGTCCTCCTACTTCTCATGACCATGCAAAACCAGTTCCCCTACTTTTCCCTTGTCTGGTAATTAGGAACAGTATACATTCTTTATCTTTACTAAGTTTGGGCACGTATGCTGGACCTCTCCAAAAAGCCCAGAGTCCCTCCTTTGTGATTGATAGCCTTTGATGAAGCATGTTACATTTGAGTGAGCCAACCTCATCTAATTCTTGGAATTACCAGGATTTAGAGTAGGAGATTAGGAACTGGTAGACAATCTCTTGAGGGGTACCAAAAACGCTTTTGTGCTCTCCACACTGGTTACCACATCATTGTGTGCTTAGATGTAATTTCTGTCCTCCCACTCTGTGTTTACTCTGCAATCCATGCAGTACATGCGCTATAGTTGTAGCACATGTGACATGGATGCAGAAAATTGCCTTGCGTAGTTACGCAGTGGGCTCAGTATTTCACTTCTGATTTAGATCATAGCTTCTTTCTAAATTGTTCTTGCCAGACAGCGAAACGACATGCTGGTTATTAGTACAGACCCTACAGATATTTTCTAATATACACTTTACTGTTCAGTTAGAAACTGCTATCAAGGGCAGGGTTTTATTGTGTGCAACTGTGTTTCCCCCCACAGTAATTATCCAGAACCAGACCAAGCTTCAACACCCTTTTAAAAGTGAGCAAAATCGAGAACATTTAAAGTGGTGAAAATTGTTTAAAAGCATTGTACTTCGAACGCTCCTTCCATCTGGAAGTTCTGAGTCCCAAAGGAGCAGTAGAAATGATACATTGCAATAAACTATAGTGACTTACGAAAATACATCACCAGCAAAGCAATCCAGGTAAGGTTTTCTGATGCAGATCTGAAAAAACAGTCTCAGGCTCCTGGAACATTAACTGCTAATGGCTTCCCAGGCCTTTTTCTTAGTATACTGGAAGAAAAATGCAAAGAAATATTATTATAACTGCATTGTGGGTACTTTTGCAAGGATTCTGCAATGCAAATATTTTGGCTTTTAATTTATGAGGAGTTTATGTACATCTGACGGTGGAGGCTAACAACAAAGATGTCTCACAAAGCTGACCATCTTTTCTGGCTTTGCCTGGGAGTCTCGCTGCATGTCACAAGGTCAGTTTGGGGAAATCTGGAGCCCACCTGGTCCCCACTAATTCTGTTTTTGGTTGCGAGTTCCATAGTCCATGAGGGATTGTTTTTCTTTTACATAATAGGCATTTTCGGGTCACAAACCCAGTGATTTTGGAAGGTTTGTGATCACAAAATCCTTTTGTATATCTGCCTCATGCTCCCTTAATGATATTTCAAGCACTGAACTCCAAGTATCAAACTGATGTGGCACCATTCTTTTAATTATCTCAATAAGATGCTGTACAGGCTGAAACTTTGACTTCTTGCTTTTTTTATATATGACTAATGCTCAGTTGGCTTTTTGTGCACTGGAGCATCTTTGTTCATTACATTTGCTCACAAGGTGTTATTGCAGTGTTGCTTCCAAAAACAATGTAAATACCAAATGATGTTCTGCTTTTGGTGACTTCCCCCAGCCCACAAGCTGGGCCCCTTCCTCCTTTTTTAGGCTCACAGAGACTCACAGATCACAAGATGCCATGTGCTTCTGTGAGTGGTTGTCGGCATATTGCTAAATCAACTTTTTGCATCTTCACTGTCAAACTGTCGGGAAGTGGGCTGGGGGCATTGCTTACTGCTTGGAACTTGGCAAGGGAGCAATATCCAAACTTGCTTTGAGTTTCTTTCATGCAAGGAAAACGCTGGTGGTCTATGGAGAGGGCCCACATTATCTGGAGAGAAACTTCACGGGTGCGGAGAATGCACTATATGACAGAATACAGAGAACCAACCACCTTTCCGAAAAGCAAAGAGTTGAAAGCCATATTTGATATCTGAGAGTATTGCTTTAATTTCCCTCATGGCCCATGGTGTCTTTGCTATGCAATCATGATTCCATGTTGCTTCAGCCAGGATCTTGCTATGTAATCGCAGGTTTTCTTTTCCATGAACCAGTTCTTTACCTTTGGATGTTTACTGAATAATATTGGGGACATATTCTGAAAGTTGTGTTGTTGTGGAAATGCTCTTTGAACTACTTTAAACATTTATATAAACTTTTTAAGACTCTTCTGAGAGTTTTACTAACGTGTCTTCTATGATGGAACAGGGTGTATTCTGTATCTTTGACTACGTCACATTTGTTATGTATGAATGTGAAAACATAAGTTGTCTTAGACATCTTCTATAATTGCATGAATTGCAAAACTAAGGAGCAGCAGAGTATTAACATTGTTGATTTTCTTTCAGAACTACATAAATCATGGTGAATCTATAAATAATCTTCCACAGAGAGCACATAGTATGCCGTTTTTCAAGTGTTAATGTTAGGAGTGTTAGTGAACATATATTTAAAGTATTCATTCTTTGTATACTTAGTTTCTTGGAATTAGACATTCCATACCAAAGTATAGAGAGTTGGTTACACCGAGATATTCCTAAGTTATATCCATTCACTGTTACAGTTTAGTATAGACCATTTTATGGCAAGGTATTAAAGATATATTTTTGCCTATAGCTATATATACAACATCCTTAACCTCAGAAGTGATGAGACAGTGTTGTGGAGTATAATGGCTCTGTTTTCTCACTTATCCCACTCCCTTTTCCCCATTTCCACCAGTGGCCATGCTTTCCCGTGTTTGTGGTCATTGTTGGAGGCAGTGAGAGATAGACAAGTGCATCTCTACAGTTGGATACTAAGCACAATATCAGTGCATTCTGACACAAATTATGGCATCAATCAAGAGGCCGGTGAAGTGGCAGCAGCGTGGGATTTTCAGGATGTCATCTCACACAAAAATAAGGGGGAGAGGGTATTCAACTCCACTTCCCCAACCCTCAAATTATAACCTACACACACATAAAGGGGTAGTGAGGGACGAGAAAATGAATGACATAGCACAGGATGGAGCATAAGGGTGGGGGTAACATAAAACAGTACAGACAGACGAATACAAAAACAGAAGGTGGGTACACAATGTTACCAGCTCAGACTGGGAAAACGAGATAAGGACAAGTGCAGTGAAATTGTGAAGTTAAAACTGCCTCATGAGTACCCTATGTCTATACCTTTATTCCATAGTCTCATGGACAGGATTAAAAAGTGAAGGGGTGGGTATATCTATGAGAATCGAGGACTCACATCAACCCCCCCCCAGACAAACTGCTAAAGTCAACATGTTTCGACCGATGTATTAAGTGCCCAAACTCAAGGGTCACACCGGTCTTCCTCAGGACTCCATATCTGCCCCAGTCCACCTTGTTACCTTAATTAGGTTGAAATCCAGGGAGAATGGCAGTATATACTGCTTAGTGGAGGAATTCCTTTCACATCACAGGAAACATATACTGTGAACGTAAGAAACATACAATCAACATTATTGCAGAGGTCCCTGTGGATGAAGTAATATACACTCATACCATTCACAAACGGCGTTCTTTTAAACCATATAGTACATTGTCCCCAAATCGCGGCCAAACTCGGTCGCGTGGTCATGTGATGCCTTGCCCCTAAACGCGGCCAAAATCGGCCACGTAATCACACTGGGTCCTGAATCCTGAAGTCCTAAGTCCTGAAACCCCCCCGCCCCCCTGGACACTCGGCAAAAAGAACTATCCATTTCAAAACACTCGCAACTTTGATGGTGGCGCTTGTAACCTGATAGTATAGAGAAAGTCAAAGACAAAGCCAGCCCCCGGTCGCCCCACCCACCGAGTCTATTGAAACCCCAGGCTAAATAAGGCTGCGGGCTGTATGAATTTCCTAGGACAAAACCTGTCGGTTTAAAAGAGAAGAAACGCTCAGCAAACATGCCGAACCATCCCCAAACTCAGTCCAGAAGCACCGGACCCCGGTGTAAATATAATCGATAGTCAGCATATACATTCCACGGACCGAGAATCAAGGGTCAATTACTAACTTGGTGGATCAAAAATCTAGTTCAAAATTACAGTCCCTAGGAAGATTCAGACCCAATCGGTCAGCCGCAGACCTGCCGTGAAGTGCAAGCAGGTCCGGCAGACGTTGTCTCAAAATACTATACTTTCCGGTCCCTGGGCCAATCACCTGCCAGCGTGCCTCCCACGTGATTGCATGTCACGTGTGATGTCATATGGAGGCTGGTCCCCGGTTCGTATATTAGAGAAAAACCCTCAGGAACCCCCTCCAAACCTGATCTATCAACCACAAGTACTATGAAGTATATAGCGCTGCTGGCACATACCAACAGGCCAAACGCGACTCAAGGCGGAATACCAGTAAGTGTATATCGGTTCAGTAAAGGGAAAGGAGGACGAAATTATGAGGAGTCAGGAAAGCCTCACTCACATAACAAATTCTGTTATATATGATCAACCTGGGATGGGGTAAATGGTTAATAGAAAGCACCACCATTCAATGAGCCAATTACACCAGAAACAGCCTCTGTGTATTCTAGATAGAACCAACAATGGAGATGGGGTCTGTAAAGAGATGTATGAGCCCAGACTCCCAGGAGATCGTGAAATCATGTACTAGATGGGCCCACAACTGTAATAGACCTTAAAGAGGTATGTACCCACACAGCTCCATCTCCTCCAACAGAAGTCAACATGACCAACCATGTAATATTGAACCAACCCCGAGGGATCAGTTAAACAGGAGCCTCATCTGTTAATAGAGTGCCAAGGGATCTCGTCATTGAGTCCCACACGATGGCTGTTTAAGCAATATACACACTTCTGCTCACGTAGGAAAAGGGATCTGTTTCTATCCACTCCTAGGGTGACATTTGTAGAAGCAACATGTGGTTTCTCGTTCACTGTCCATCTAAGGTCCTCTGTGGTATGGCCCATCTCAAGAAAATGTGCCGTAAGTTTAGTGCTAGGCCTGCCACATCTAACAGTGCTACGGTGCTCCATGATCCAAGTTTTAACTTTCCTGTTCGTCATCCCCACATATTGATTTCTAGAGGGACACGTGATCAAATAGATGACCCCCTCGGTGTTGCAGTTTGTATGCGATCTCTGTTCCCAGGGGAAGTTAAGGTCAATGTCGATGCATTTAGTGTTTGAAGTAAGGTGACATTCACTGCATGTGCCACAACTTGTATGGCCCCTTACTGGCGGTAGGGTGCTGGATGACATGCACCTGCCCACTCTCTGGTTCCTTGGTTTAGTATGAACCAGAAGGTCCTTCCGGTTCTGACTGCGTCTGTAGGAGAACAAGGGGTTTTCTACCTTCAAACCACTAGAATTCAGAATTCTCCAGTTCTTCAAAATCAACCGTTTGATTTGCTGAGAGGCTGTATTAAAGGTGGATACGAACCCTGGTTTGTTGGATTCAGGTCTCAGTGTCTTGGTCAACAGTACTTCCCGGTTGGTGTTAGTCATCCTTTTCCTGGCTCTTTTAATCATCTTCCTGGGATACCCTCTAGTTGTTAGTTTATCTGTTAAGACCACAGCCTCCTCCGTAAAGTCAATCTGTTCAGAGAAATTCCGACGAATTCGGAAGAACTGCCCCACAGGTAAGTTTTCGAGGGATCTTGGGTGAAAACTATCAAAGGCTGATAAGGATTTCTTATCAGTAGGTTTATGATAGACCTTAGTAAGGAGCACCCCTCCCCTAGGTACAATCAGAAGGTCAAGGAATGGTAGTTCAGTCCTGAGGAAGACCGGTGTGACCCTTGAGTTTGGGCACTTAATACATCGGTCGAAACATGTTGACTTTAACAGTTTGTCTGGGGGGGTTGATGTGAGTCCTCGATTCTCATAGATATACCCACCCCTTCACTTTTTAATCCTGTCCATGAGACCTTGTTTCAGCTTCTACGAGGATCGTGGTGGGTGAGGTGGTGTGTGATGGGTTTGGTGAAGGAGAAGCTAACGCAGTGATGTTCGGTCCAATGTGGCTTGGAGGCGTGGTTTACAGAGATGTAGTTGGTTGTGGAGAAGATGGGGTCACGCGTGTTTCCTGCTGAGTGGGTTGGAGAAGTGAGCAGTTGTTTGCGTCTGATGGTGTTGAGGTTCTCCAGTAGGGATGAGGTGTTGTTGTCGACGAGGTTGTCCAGGTGGAAATTAAGGTCACAGAGGAGGATGTAGTCCATTGAGGTGAGAGCGTGGTGAGAGATGAAGTCAGCAATGGCTTTTCTGAGGGGGTGGCATGGTCCGGGAGGTCTGTAGACGAGGGTGCCATGGAGGTTGGCATTCGGGTTGGTCTGGATCTGGAAGTGGAAGTGCTCTATGTCAGGTGAGTGGTCTTTGAGCTGGTTGTGAGGTGGTGGGTGCCTCCTCCTTGTTGGTTGATGCGGTCCTTGTGGATTTAATTGTAGCCAGCAGGGATGGCACTTCCAATGTCCGGAAATGAGGTGGAGTTCATCCAGGTTTGCGTCCCAATAGCCTGAAATGCAACAACAGAAGTACCTTAAAACAGCTTGTCTCCATGAGAGAGGGAAAATAATGGTTAAAAGGGACAAGAACTCCTTAATGAGAAAGTAAAACATAATAAAACACAAAACAGCAATTTTTAATCCCTTTCCTCTAAATACACTAGCTTACCACACAACGCTCCAGAAGAAGCTATAAAGAAACCAAGACACAAGTGAGTTCTTCTCTGCCAGTACAAAGGAAATATTTAAATCCAGACGTTCTAGCAGCTACAAAGTGGAAGCAAATACAGTAAATAATTGAGGGCGGTGCATATTTACCCAGAACACCTATACAATCTGCAATTTTATCAGGTGAAGACTAGGCTCCAAGTCACCTACCAACTAACAGCAGGTTGGTAGAGAAGCCACATACTGGTAGATCACCACATTCCAGACAGATGTCCTCTGGAATGACTTGCCACAAGTGATAAATACCCTCTCCTCCCTCCCAGTGATGCAGCTGTCCACATTCCGCACCCATGGACATATACAGTGAGCCGCCGGTCCCCAATGCCAGTATGGAGTTGCCAGGCTCTCTTAAGAAATAGGTACCTCAAACTTAGCTCTCAGTATGCGCAGGATCGACTCAGCTTCAGAGGTCTTGTTCCATTCAGTTGGCAACCTAAGTGTTGTAAAATTGCCTTCTCAGAAGGGTCACTCCAAAGGTTTTGCCTTCTCCTCCTTTTCCTCTTTTTCTCACCCTGTTTTTATTGTCTTTAGGAATCTGAGCACTGTACCACTGCTGACCAGTGCTAAAGTGCACGTGCTCTATTCTTTACAAATAGTAACATTGGCTCATTCTCAATTGGCATATTTAAATAACTTATAAGTTGCTTGTAAAGGTCACTACATGTGCCAGGGCCTGTAAATTAAATGCTACTAGTGGACCTGCCCTTTTGGGAAGACATGGCTTCGCAGTTCGGGCTGAACTGTTCCCAAGAGGCACAGGGTCAAGGCTGATTTGCATATGGCCATGTCTGAACTGGGGTGGTGTGGTGAGCAAAAAAACGATGGATTTAGGCCCAGATCTCTGTACTGGGGTGAATGTATGACATTGTTCTGCATTCTGTCCATCAAATGTTTTGTTTTTTTGCACTAGTGGACCTGCAGCACAGATTGTGCCACCAACTTAAGTAGCCCCTTCACCATGTCTCAGGTCTACTCCTGCAGGGCATGTGTGTGCAGTTTATACTTGCCATTTAAATCCCCTTGCCAAGCCTTAAACTCTCCTTTTATTATATATGTCACCTCTGAGGTAGGCCCTATGTAGCACACAGGGTAGGGTGCTGTGTAATCAAGTGGCAGGGCATGTACATGTAAGGTTTGCACGTCCTGGTAGCAAAAAACACCCAAATTAATTTTTCACTACTTTGAGGCCTACCCCTCTTATTAGTTGACATTATGAATTCCTTATTACATTTATAGGCTGTAATTCCTCATTGAGAAGGAGTGGAACTATCATGTTATATATCATTGCAATGGTAATGATAAATCCTCTTTACTGGTAAAGTTTAATTTATCACTACCCTTTTAAAAATGTCACTTTTAGAAAGATGAATTTGTCCTGCTCTTGATCCTGTGTGCCTGCAGCCTGTCTTTAGAACATTTCTGGGGGTGGGTGACAGGTGGACTTTGTTCATTCCCTCTAGACAACCACATACAAAGAGAGCTTATGTGTGACTGAGTGTCCATTCACATCCCGATGGGCAGGATGGGAGGGAGGAGCTGACACATATACCTGAAAAGGCTACGTCCTGTCCCCACACAAAGGGCCACATACTCCTCTGCAGTGTTTCTGGAGCCAAAACTGGGAGGGAGGACCTTTTTTTTTTCACTTCAACACAACTCTCTTAAGTCACCGCCACTTCAAAGGCACAACTGGGTATAAATACTGGGGTTCTGACCCCACCAAATCAGACACTACTGGACCTCTGAAGAACTCTGCCAGGAGGAATGACTGCTGTGCTGCTACAACAGTAGTGGCTCCTGATGGGAGTGCTGTAGGGCGGAGATGCGGGTGGGGGAGTGGCAGGATGGGCTAGTAAACTCTGGAATAAGGCCCAACAGAGGTAAGTAAACAATTAAATAAATAAAACAAAATTCATTGAGCACGCTGCATTGCATTTGGCGATGCAGCGCGCACAATGAAATGTGTTTTATTTATTTATTTGTTTACTTAACTCTGTTGGGCCGAATTCTAGAGTTTACTACCCACCACCCTGCCTCTCCCCCATCCAGCGTCATCACCCGGCAGCGCTCCCACCAGGAGCCGCTACTGTGCTACAAGGACTGCCACTCTGCTGGACAGCTGCTCTGGAATAACTGCTTTTCTGCTGTGCTGTCGTGCTGTCTGCCACCCTCTGCCCTGTTGAAGAAGAGCTGGACTACCTTAATTGAACCCAGAGTGATCTCCAAGGGCATGCTGGCTTGCCTCCTGTTTTAAGACTAAGGGATATCAAAGTCTTACCCACTGCTCCTGTGACTGGTCCATTGGGGGTGGATCCAGGTGCATGCTTTAGTGAAACCGATGCATCCTCTTCTGTCTGAGCAGAATCAACGCATCACTGCTGTTGCGGGAACAGAACTGGTGCATCGCACTTGGGACCAGCGTATTACCATCTGAACCGGTGCATTGGAATAACCGCATTGCCGCCAATGCAGAGAGATGAGCGACGCATCCCCTCGACTGCATATAGAAAACTGGCACATCAGCTTCAGAACCAACGCATCTCGGAACCAGTGCTACATCTTCAGAACCAGCGCATCGCCATCATTAAGTGGAGAAAATCAACACATTACGTCGCCTGTGGGATTGACATCGAGGCATCACTCGGCTGCACCCTGAATCTAGCTGTTGTGGCCAGTATGAAGGTTGTTTTGTTCAGCAGGCCCTGCGTGGCTCCTGTGTCCCCTGTCCATCATGACCGGATAACCCTATACACGCTTATGACTCCTAAGAGATATTTTCACTTTTAATCTTTGAAAACTAATATCTCGACTTCTACTTATTGGATTTTTGTCGTTTTGGTCTTGTTTTATTTATATAATCATAATATTTTTTTCTAAACTGCGGTGGAGTCTTTTTGTGGTGTTTTTATTATGTTACTGTTTGAAGTGTTGTGCAAATACTTTACAGGTTGCCCCTTAAGTTAAGCCTGCCTGCTCTGTGCCAAGCTACCATAGGGTAAACACAGGTCAATTTATGGTGTGTATCTGACTTATCCTGACTAGGACTGTGGTCATGCTTGGGCAGGGTGCATACCTCTGCCAACCAGAAACCGATTTTTTAACACTACTGACCTGGCCTACTGATTTCTACTGCTCAGTCACTGTTGTCCTTTGTTGACAAGTGTCATTGATGACCATTATCATGAGTGACTCAACAAATACCAGCCTCACCATTGTCAGTGAGGTACTCATTCCTCCACGGTCTTCAGATTCCAAGTCTTCATGCTGCAGTGGACAATGGTCCAGAACTGCGGTCGCACAGCAAGTGTAGTCTATGGACAGGCAGGACTTTGGCTACATGGGCCAGGCTGGGAGGAACATACAGGCATTGCAGCTAATGGGACAAGGCAGCAGCCTGCTCTGTGTGGGAAGGGCAGGTGAAACGCTGGGCAGCATGCCACTGCTGCAAGTGCCCTATGTACGGCACATGTCCTGTGACCCACCACACCTCTGCTGACTCATTCCAGCTGTAATTAGTCTATGGGAGGTAAAGCTAAAAGAAACTTACTGGGACACACCAATGATGTCCTGATAATCCAATCATTACCGTCATGCCATCATCAGTACCGCTGCAAGGCAGCTGAAGTACAGTAATGCCTGGGCCAAAAAAAACGGACAGACAGTCAGGACAGACAGGAAATGTTTGACTGGGTTCTCCACACTCTAAAGGTACTAAAGACTCCCACTGCCATGAAATAAATGACAGTGTTGACCATCATTTTGCACAGGTGAAATGAGTCACTGCTGATGTCTCTCCTAAGATGACCTGTTATTTGGGATCCTTTTCTCTCTGTCTTTCTATCCTTTCCGCAACAGTCTGTAAGATTTGTGAAAGATTATGAAAAAAACACTATCAATGTGTCACTCCTATCCTATTGTATGTACTTTTAAGATATTTTATGCCCCTATTTATTGAAACACAATAAAAAAGAGAATATGTAGTAAGAGACTATTACTAAACCCAACCAATGTGCCATAGACATGTTTAGAGAAGCTCCTTTCCAGGAACCATGTTACATCTGAGGAACTGGCACACTGCCAAATGCCTCTTCTACTTCTAAGTGCCATGACTCAGAACACTACCTCGCTGCTGGCAGGGGTTCTGTTAGGCCATATGTGTCAGGATCACCCATGCTCCAGGGCATCACTGACACAGCACACCTTGAGCACTCTCACATGCCACGGCTAATTCTGTCAGTATGGTGGGGTAAACGGTTCCATCAGTATGGAGCGTCAGGATTATTTGTTCCCCTGTGCCCAATTTATGACCTCAGCTGAGGCTTAGGTCCTGTCCATTCGTTGCCGAAATTGAATGTATCATTGGATATCTCAGATCTGGAACCGTATCACATAAACTGTACAATAGCGCAAAGTTAATAATATTTGACTTTCATGACGTCCCTGTGCTGTTTACAAAAAGCACACCTTTAGAATGTATCCTGTTAGTCATGCAGACAAAAGTTGGCTGTCATTTATCAGTTCAGCCTGAGTTTTGTATGTCACTTGCATGCTAGATTAGGGTCCAAAATAGGAAATGGGAGAATTGAAGAGGAAAAGAGTAAAAAATCAGGTGGGCAGAAATAAACAATGTGTTTCCAAGGCCATTTTTATGTATTTTATTTTATGAGTTTAATATAGCTCTAGCTAGACACTTGGGTATCAGAGCGCTTTATAACATGAAAGAATAGAGTAGTGAAAAGCATGGTATAAGGATACATGAGGAGATATGCATAACAATAAACATTTAGAGACAATGCTTTAGAGGGGTGAGTTTTAGGTACCTTAGGTAGGTGAAACCATCAGAAGACCACCAGTTCTTGAAGGTCTAGGTAGTAAGGCGAGTTAACTGGGTTGTCAGAATCTGGTTCAGTTGGCTTAATCGGTTTAGTATTTGTCGAGGAGATGGAGTTTCAGGTCCCTTTTGAAGCAGGAGAAGGAGGGGTTGCATCTGAGTTCAATAGGGAGTGCGTTCCACAACCTGGGTACACTACCCCAAAAGGATCAGAACTGGGTGGTTTTCCTTTTCAGTTTCGGAGGGATGAGAAGAAGTAAGTAAGAGCTTCTCAGAGTTCTGGCTCTTCCTGCTTTTGCCAGTTTGCTGTTTAGGAAGTTGTCAGGATGAGTGTGAAGGGTTTTGTGTGTGATACATGCAGACTTGTAGATACATCTACCTTCAATAGGAAGCCAGTTGAGTGATTTAAGGATTGGTGTGATGTTTTCAAACTGTTTAATGCCTGTGACGAGTTGGGCTGCCATGTTGAAGACTGACCTTAGCGGGGCTAGGTGGGATTTTGGTATCCCTGTTTGGGTGGCGTTCCATAGTCCAGTCTAGAGAGCACTAGTTATTGAACTATTTTCTTGTAATCATCCTGGGGGATGAAAGGTTTAATTTTCTTGGGGTGTTTAAGGGAGTATAGTGCACCTTTGGCAGATTGTTCATTGACAACTTCTTGTTCAGGGTAATGCCTAGTTACTTTACCAAATGGGAGAGGATGAGAGAGCAGTTCAGGACATCCAGGTTCTTGAGCCAATCTTGTACTGGTAGGTGGTTATTTTTCTGAGAGAACAATATTAAATCAGTTTTGTCCCGGTTCAGTTTTAAGTGGTTCAAGCGAAACCATGATTGTATCTTGGTTAGTGTGTCGTTGAGGTGTCGGATGTCACTGAGAGATTTGATTCTGTAATAGAGTTGTGTGTCATCTGCATATAGGTGATATTTGGCTCCAGTTTACTTTAGAATGGTTTTGATTGGTTCCATGAAGAGATTGAAGAGGCGATGGTGCTCCTTATATACTCCGTCATGATCATTCCATGTAATAGTGATACACACCATACACACATTATGGAAACTCCCTCCAGTAGTGGGTTATTTCCCATGCGGACCCTGCCATACCTGTTCCTGCACAAAACCAACAAAGGAAAGGAACCTATGTTTAAGAACACCAGTGGTCCTAAAACAAAACCCTTATTGTGACAGTACCAACTGTGTATACAGGCTGATTTGCTTCTGTGGCCTGAAGTGCATAGGCATGACAACACGGAATACCAGAATTGTATCAATAAACACAGGAGCACTTTAAGGTGTAAAATAACAATCACCAAATTGATGCGCCATTTTGTATCTACTGGCCACTCTTCATATGCTATATTATTGAGAAGTTATCAGCATCTACAGAACAACAACTCTTGTGATGTGAACAGAGATGAATCTATAGACTGTCGAGAATGAACTTTGGTCTTAATGATGAAATACCCTGGACACAATTGACTGGGAGATGAATTTTTCATTCTAAATATATGTGGGGGTACTCAGACAAAATATTGAAATAAAAAAGTCATCCTACCAAAATATCGTGTCCAAAATCGTGATATGGAAATATTGTCTGCAAGAATATTGTTGTCAAGAATATCGACGTTTAAAATATCAAAGTCAAAGTAATTAATATCACTAACAAAAATGTAATTGTTTATATACATTTTCAAATATTGTTATGTATTTTAGTATATATTTTAAATGCATATGATGTACATTTTTGTATAATTATTGTTTATGTTTTTTAATTTAGTTGTTAAATTTTTTTAAGTTAGTATATTTAATGTAATATGTAATATGTTTTTGGTGATTTTTAGTACCAGAGCAGGTTGTTGATTTATACGGGTACAGGGTGGGAAGTATTTTAATTATAATAAATTAATAATCAGTTTTAAATGAATCTTATTTATTTAAATGATAATTAATTATGTTAATTGTGCAATTCTTTTGATTTAATTTAAAATTTAGGTGCAGGTTACAAGTTTTATAGGGGTACAGGGTGGGAAGTAATACAATGTTAATTAATTAATAATTAATTAATATTGTTTTTTTAATCAATAATTAATCATGTTAATTGTGATAATTTTTTTTATTTTAGGTGCGGGTTGTGGGCTTTATATGGGTACAGGGAGGGAAATAAATGAATTCTATTTAATTATGAATTTGTTGTTAATTATTATTAATTATTTAATTGGTAATTATTTTTGGTAATTGTGTAATACATTTTTGCCATTTTTAATTTTCGGTGCGAGTTGTGTGGTTTGTAGGGGTACAGGGTGGGAAGTAAATTAATTCAAATTGTTTAATAATTAGTTGGTAATTAACAATAATTATTCAATTGATAATTAATTATGTTAATTGTGTAATTCTTTTATTAAATTTGTTTTAGGTGCAGATTGTGGAGTGTATAGGGATACAGGGTGGGAAGTAAATTGATTATACATAATTAATATTTCATTTTCAATGAATCAATATTATTGAATTGAAAAATAATTATGTTAACTGTGCAATAAAATAGTTTTTACTCACATTTTAGGTGTGGGCTTGTGATTTAAGTACGGGCATAGGGTGGTAAGGAAATTAAATTCAATTTAGTAATAACACATTTTTTAAATTTATATTAATTATTAAATTGTTAACTAATTATGTTAATTGTGTAATTAATTTTTTGTTAAGTTAAATGTTAGGAGTGTGTTGTGTGAAGTAAATTAATTATAATTGAGTAATAAAACTAATAATTAATTTGTAATGAATTATACTTAGTTTATTGATAAATATTTATTTTAAAATCCTTGCTACAGGGACATATGGAGACCGAGCCCGTAGTTAGGTGGTGCGTGCCGCCGCTATGCCCAAAACTGGCAATTACTATTACACAAATGTTTTCCAAATAAACCCACTCTCAAAGTCCGATTATCTAAAGCAGTTAGATTTTATTGCTCGTTGCGCGTTTCAACAAAGAACTTTTCTTGATCACACAAACAGTTTTGGCAAACACAGCATGCATAAATAAAGTGAAAAAAACGTAAAAATAGCAATGGTAATAGTAATAGACAGTGGACTACAAACAGTGGAATCTCCAACCTGGCATCGACATTGTCGGACATTTTGTAATATGCAAATTCCGGTCAAATAATGGCATTTCCTAGTAAAACTTATTCTTTTACCATCTTAGACTTAACACAAGCTTAAATACCCGCATTTCAAAACATGTATCTATATTTCGATAATTGTGCTGGAATACAAGAGAATTTGCGCTCCAGGTAGTTTTCTCCAAAATAAGGTGGCGGCCATGTTCGAATTAATATTTACATATCTCACCAAGTTTAATAGAGAAATTAATTCATAACTCATACTGAAGAAATGTATTATGGAGATACTAAAATTCACATAGTCTATAATGCAAAGGCACGTATTGTCTAAACAAAATTGAAAAGTGCCATTCGTGCTACGTACACGGGTGAAAATGCTTGTAGGAGCACATTCTGTAAATTTACTCTCCATGAGTACCTCATCACTTTCCTAGTAAAGTACCAGTTTTATAGAAGTGCTTGGAGCAATTGCACATCAATATATTCGGTTTAGTGCCTTTTTATAACAGATCTGTCACCTCATATATCCCAGAGGGTATCAGATACGATTTAAAACAAGTGTATGCTGTCTAGTGCCTAGTGCTTCAAAATCCAGATGCAAGTTAACTGGATAGTTGCTCCATCTGTCACTCAATCCAGTACGTTTGGAATACACCCCAAATCACTGTAGTGAAGAGGGATTAGTATCATCCCTTGGCGTGTAGTACCGTGTTACGGCCACTCCACGAATTAAAGTAGCCCCACTTGATGGCTAATGTAGACAAAGTCCGTGTCCAGATATAGCAGCAGTGAAAATTACATTGGGAATAACATGCAGGAAAATAAACTTTTAAATAACTATATCGGAATTAAGAGAGTCTTTTATCTGTATTCAGTGTTCACCCGTGCATAGGGGAAGAAAAGGATAGGGAGCCCGTGAAGTGACCACGTGGTGGTGGGCCCCTTCCTTTCCTCCTGTGAATGAGTAGAACACAAATAAAAGAACATAATAAGTACAGTTTCTCATAATAGTACAAATATATACATTCTGAAACGGTATCTTGCAATCACAGTACTTAATATACCATTTAGTAACAGGTGCATTGATCATACAATAATCAGCATGGAGATGTGCAGCTAACTCGTCATCAAGATTATGACCTCTTGGGTACTTGGTTCCTAATTCCAGTATCCATTTTGTTTCTTTCTGTCTGAGTGCCAACTCTCTATTGCCTCCTCTAACGCCTACAGCTACCTGTTTGATAGCAAAAAATCTCAACAGGGCATTATTGGTCTGATGGTGTTCCACGAAATGTCTGGCAATAGGATAATGTGTATCTACATTCGTAATGGTTCTCAGATGCTCCATGACTCTTTTTTTAACCATACATGTAGTGCTCCCTACATATCTTAATTTGCACGGACACACCAGTAGATACACAATGAAACTGCTGCTGCACATAAGGAATTGGTTGATACTCCACTTCCTAGTTCTCCCTGGGACATAAAATTATTTTACAGAGTGACTAAACTTACACACCCTGTAATGCCCACAGTGAAAGAAACCCTTGAGGTCATGGAAATTACTTTTCCTGGTTTCAGTAATATCACCCTTCACCAAGATATCTCTAAGGCTTCTACCCTTTCTGTACGTTATTGAGGGTCTCTCGCCTACATCTTAACCTATAACTGTGTCAGTCTGCAGAATCTTCCAATTGTCTGTTAAGATTTTACGTATTTTTTTGGATTAATTGTTGTAGGTAGTGATAAATCTGGTAACTACATCCGTTTTCTCATCTATTCCTTTCTGTTCCAAAGATTTCTCTCTACTGACAGTGCTAATCTTGTCAAGAGCCTTGTTAAGAACCCATTCTGGTAATCCCCTTTGTCGAAACCTCTCAAATATGATCTCTTGTTCTTCCAAAAATTTGTCATTGGTACTGCAGTTTCTTCTTGCCCTCAGTAGCTCCCCGTATGGTATGATCCATTTTAGTGATTCAGGATGGCTACTGAGGGCATGAAGAAGATTGTTACCAGCGGTTTCTTTCCTGTAAAGACTGGTAACCAGGCTCCCTCCCATCACTTCAATTTTAGTGTCTAAGAACTCAACCAACTTATTACTGATATTATGTGTCAGAACAATATTGTATTGGTTCTTGTTGAGTTTATCGATGAATTTTACAGCCTCAGTTTCAGAGCCTTTCCACACTATAAGCAGATCATCGATATATCTGAGCCATACAACTACTGACTCAAAATCTGTGATGAGAGACATGTCCACGCAAATCTTCTCTACTCATTTGCCCAGAAGGAGATTTGCAAAGCTCGGCGCGAAGCACATGCCCATGGCCGTGCCCTGCACCTGCTTATGCAATACCCCATCAAACATAAAAATATTGTTTTTGAGGCATAGAATCATCATTTATGCCAGCATGTGAGTGTGCTCTAAATACATGATGTGTCTAGTACCTAGATAGTACATGCAGACTTCTACCCCCTGGACGTGATAAATTATGATATATAAGGAGTTGATGTCCAGGGTGATAAGATAGTAGTTGTCTTCCCAGGCTAAACCTTCTATTTTATTGAGAAAATCTTTGGTATCTTTCACGTAAGGTGGTAGGTTCGTGACATACTCTTTGAGAAACTGGTCAACATATTTGGAAATGTTCTCATTAACATTACCCACCGAAGAGACAATAGGTCTCCCAGGTGGAATGATAGAGTGTTTGTGAATTTTTGGAAGAAGGTATAAGATGGACAACTTTGGATAATCCCTTTTTAAAAAGCAGTATTCTGGCCATGAAATTATGCCTGCTTCTTGCCATTCTAATAGTTTACGCCAGGTAGTAGTGATACTCGCATTGTACTCAGATGTGTCACAAATACAATAGAATTCAACATTATCCCATTGTTTCCTCGCTTCATTAATATACAAGTTTTTGTCCCATAAGACGATATTCCCGCCTTTGTCTTATGGACGTATTATCATACTTGTGTCGTTAGACAGAGATAAAATCCTATTGCGTTGTTTGCGTGTTAAGTTGTAAGATGAGTTTCTATTGCTGAACACACTGTGTTTCTGTTTAATAAGTTTGTTAGTGACAACGTCATGAAAAGTATCAATAGAGTCATGAGGTAAATTGGGATAAAATACTGATCGTGTTTTAAATGAGGTACACGCTGCTTGATCTGTAACAAAGTCAGAGGAACTTTGTTCTTCTTGACCGTCATTGTTGTACCCAATTGCTCCTCTTAATGTTAATAGCGTAAATAATTACTTTTTTAAAGTTACGTTTTAGGTGAGGGTTGTGAGATTTTAGGGGTATAGGGTTGGAAGTACCAAAAATAAAAATATTTAATAAATATTTCTGGTTAATAAATACTTTAAAAAAAATATTTATTTAAATGAAAAATATATTTCTATTTTAACTATAATAATGTTTGTAGTCATTTACAATATGTATTTAACATTGTAATATGTATTTATTTTACTTAATTTTTAATTTAAAATATATTTGTATTTCTTTTTTTACATATTTATATTTTTATTTGGTTACTAAGTTTTTGAAATTATTTTATTCTGTTGAAGAGAATTTGTTTGTATCTAATGTTGCACTGACTGGATTGGGAATAGTAAATTGTACCCCTCCGCATTCAAACACTTTCCCTACTATTGCACTTATTGGAGTTAGAATAGTAAATGTTACTCCTCCGCAATCTGACACTTTACTTACTGTTATCCTGTCTGGAATGGGAATAGTATATTTTACCCTGGTATGATGTTACAGTTTTCCTTATGTCGCATTGCTTCAAGTGGGTGTTGTACATGTTATAAATCCTTATTGCAACACCTAGGGGCCGATTACGATTTCGTTCGGAAACTCTTCCTACCTAATCGTTTTCTGAATCATTTCCGACCGAATCGTGCTCTGTGAGTCAGATTGATTATGATGCTTCCAAACATCCTTCGGTCGGACTCGCATTGACTTCAATGAGAGCCTGTGTTCTGAAAAAAAAAGTAGGTGGGGAAAATCATGCAACCTCTGCCAGGCACCCCATGGTGCCTGCCACACTGTGCATGGTTGGAAAGAGGGGTCCAATGGGTACCACTATGGGCCCCATTTGGAGGGCCCCAGAAGAAAGTCAGATTTCGACAACCGATCTGTGTGGGAACAACCGATTCGGAAAGCTGTTGAAATCCGAAATCCTAATCGCTCGGTCGGAGACATGGTTCGAAGACCACTACGAATAGGCTCAGACTGACTCGGTTACTCCAAATATTGTTCAGAACTGAGTCGGAAGGTCAGAAAGGTTTCCAACCATAGTAATCGGTCCTTCGGAAAAGTGTCCGATTCGGCCAAAAAGTCGGGTTCCGAATCGGATTCGGATTAACTGAATGCCTTTTGGAGCCTTTCTGAATGACATTGTAATCAACCCCTTAGTCTACTTTTGTACAAATTGTAGTAGTAATAGTATATGTATTAAATATAAAACGTTATCTTTTTTAATATTTTTACAATTGATAGTAATATGTTTTTGCTTATTTAAAATAATACTCATGATTATTGATGTTTTTAGTGTGTAAAATATTTTTATTAGATATTCATGTTATTTTATTTTTTATTTTAATTGAAATGATTTTTAAAATATGTTACTGATATATATATATATATGTATGTGTATATATATATAGTTATAATATTAAAAAATCCGAAATTATAATATAAATTTACAATTATTAGTTTAATAATATTTTTCAACTAGATATATGTAAATATACATATTTATGAATGAATGACTGAAACAACTTATAAAGCACTCGAATGCCCAGAGGTGTCTTAGTGCTGTACAGACCAGAAGCGAGCAGTCAAGAGGATCATTGATTAAATAACAGGGCTTTGAGGCTCTTCCGAGAGTGAAGGCGCTGTTTTCAGTTCAAGTGGGAAGCGATTCCAATAAAAAGCTGTAATTATGAAGAAACGTCCCCCCCAGGTGGCATATTTGAAGGAAGCAACCCTGAACAGACCAGCTGAACTAGAGCGCAATGTTCTGCCTGGAATGGAACGCACAAGATTGTTCTTGATGTAGACTGGGCATTTTCTATGTTGTGTTTTGTAGGCTCGACAAAGAGCATTAAAGGTAATGCAACGGCAGACCGGTAGCCAGTGAAATTGTCTAAAAGAGGCCCTGACTGACTGATATTTGGGAATTCTTAGGAGAAATCGTGCTGCCACATTTGAATGGTCTGCAGTTTCTCAAGTGAACTTTTCGGAATGCTGATATGGAGACTATTACAATAGTCCGGTTGCAATAGAACTGAGGCGATAACCACTGCTTTCAGTTGATCAGCCAGAAGAAAGTTTTCAATTTTCTTTACTTCTAACTTTGGAAGTTGGCGTAGGTGCCGTGCCCAAGTCAGAAGGCCAACAGCTAGAAGACCAAATGGCTGGATTGTTGACGAACTGAATAACATCTGTTTTGGAGGAGTTAAGTTTCAGGCCATCCAACTACTCACTGCACTCTTACAGTTGTTGAACGTATTGCCAGAATAACTTTAATTTTTTGCAAATGAGACTACAATTTGTGTGTCATCGGCGTAAGACGCAAGGAAAGACCAAAAGATTTAATTAAAGCAGCACGTGGGGTGACATAAAGATTAAACAGAGTAGGGGACAAAGAAGACCCCTAAGAAACTCCACAAGGCAAGCAATAAGACAGTGAGTAAAAAGTACCAAGTGACACTACTTGTTGGCGTCCTGAAAGAAAAGGTTTAAGCAGCACCAGTGCTGAGTTACTAATCCCTAGATCCTGCAGACGGTCAACTAGTAGTTCATGATTGATTGTATCAAAAGCTGCACAGAGCTCCAACAGGATCAAGACTACATTACCCCCCACTATCAAGAGATGATCTAATTTCCTCTGTAGCTGTGAGCAGAACAGATTTGGTGCTGTGATTTTCTCTAAAACCGAACTGCATATCATCTAAAAGATGATTAACCTCCATGAAGGAGGAGAGTTGGATATTCATAATTTTTTCTGCTAATTTCGCCAGAAAGGAAAGTCTTGGAATGGGTCGGTAACAGTTGGGATTTAGAGAGTTAAGAGGGGATTTATTTAAGAGAGGAAGCATGTCAATGAAAAATGCCAGTATTGAACATGGTGGAGAAAATTACAGAAAGGTGTTTTGCTATGACTTCAGGGACCCATGTGAACAATCTTAGGAAGACACATGTCATCAGGGATCCTGCTTTAATCTTTGGAATAGGTTTAACAAGGGGGCACTATAATGTCTGAAGCTAGCTAGCTTAGGGCTTGAATGTGTAGATCTTTTTGACGAGCAACTGTTCATAAAATTGTTAAAAATATTCAAAACATTTTCCTGAAAGGTACTGGCTAGGGAGTTGCAAAAGTCTTGATTAATGATTGCTGTATCTGCTCCCATCAGAATAATCAGTTTTTTTATGGTTTGTAAAAGAGTTTTGGAAACGTTGTTGTCTGAATTTATTTGTGATGTCTAATATTTAGTTTAGCATCCAAGGTTCATTGTTTATACCTCCTTAACCAGGATTTGTAATTATCTCTCTCCTCTCTGATATATTTAGACCGCCATTTGGACTCTTGTCTTCAGCATTCCTGTTTGATTGTTTTGAGAGAGTCATTGAACCAGGGCTGAGATAACTTTCTGTTATTCGTATTTGAGCTTCTGACAGGAGCAACAACATTAAAGGCTGAGATGATCCAGTTATGATAATCCTCTGCCATCTGATCTGGACTGGTCTCCTTGATGATTGGTGATTGAGAGAGTCGAGAGTCAAGGTCAGAGGTTTGGATTTTATGCCATGCCCGATTCGTCTGGTGAAGTTTCTGAGTCCTAGGGGGAGAGTTATTATGTAGTTTTAAATTCCACATTATAGCATAATGATCTGTCAGATTAGTGGCAAAGTATGTGTACAATTAATTTTTGGGTAATTAGTGAAAATTCCTTCCAGTAGATGGCCCGCAATATGAGTGGTTCTCTCCTCTATCTGGGCTAAACCAAAGCCTGACAGTGTGTCTACAAGATGATCAGTTTTAGTGTCTGACCGGTTTTCCAAATGGAAATTTAAATCCCCCAAGACCGTAAAATCAGTTTTCAATACTTTGCGGATTTTATCTACAAACAGTGCTTTAGTCCCCGGCAGACAATAAATAAGCAGGTCATTGAGTGATTCGATTTTTGAGACTTTGATGTTCAAGATCACTGCCTCTGTGTCTTTAATGATGACTGGAGTGAACACTGCTTGCAAATGTTCTCTGTAGAATATTGCAAACCTCCCACACTTTTTGATAGGTCTGTCAAGACGGAATACGGTGTAGCGGTGATGATTTCAGGGCCTGAGAGGTAATCTGCGCATTTTTCTGTTGCAGATAGCTGATCAAAATACTGATTAGAAATCAAATCTGAAACCTCAAATTGGTGCTTTACTAACGATCTAGAATTAATAAGGGCACAAAGCAAAGCTAAGCCTTCATCTACAGGGTCAGTGCTATTGGCAGAGGTTTTACAGATTTTGCCCTCCACCAGCGAACGCACCTGATGGAAGATCTTATTACAAGTGAGACAAAAGAGGGATGCTGATTCTGCCAAGTTTTTCAATGGAGGACATGTGGCTGACTCATTCACGGTATTAACATTAAGTAAAACTTCTCGTGAATATTTCAGCTGCTAAGGAAAATTTGGGCAAAAACAATTAGGGAGACCGGCACTGGACGAAGTCCAGGCACGGACGGGCGCAAACAGGCTTTCCAGCGGTGCACCCGCTGTGCACTTCCGCTGCGCTTTGGCACCATTGTCCAGTTTTATCCCGGGAGGAGTGGTGTAGAATAACAACTATACTGACGCCTTCCCAAGGTGGCGTCTCTAAATGGGAGGACAGAGAAGAGTAAAAACGATTAGCCCTCTATCCACTCAATCAGCAAGCGAGTGCTGCGGTGGACCGGGGAGGAGTGAAAACCGGCTGCTTTCTCCAGCAGTCAGCAATTCCAGTAAGAGACAAATCCCCACGCTTATTGTTTAATCCCCTTAAGAACCAAAGGATACTAATAGATTAAAATTCAGCAGCAATGAATTAAAATGCATTAAAAGAGTCCTGAAAAAGGAATGTCACCTCATTTGCAGCTTCTATCCACTGTGCGTCAACGCCATTGTCTTTTTTTATCCAGGTAGGAAGTGGTGTAGAAGCACAACTATACCAACCAACCCTCCCAAGAGGACATCTCTAAATGGGGGATGGAGAAGAGTAAAAACTATTAACCCTCCCTCCACTCAATCAGCATGCAAGTGCTGCGGTGGACCGGGGAGGAGTGAAAACCGGCTGCTTTCTCCAGCAGTCAGCAATATTATTAAGATACAAATCCCCATCCGTATTGTTTAATCCCCCTTAAGTCCAAAGGACACCAATATATTCAAATTCAGCAGCAATGAATTAAAATATATTAAAAGAGGCCGTAAAAAGGAATGTCACCTCGTTTGCAGATTCTATATCTATATAATATATATATGTGTGTTTAACTTTTTTTAATAAGTTTGTTATATTTGTGAGATATTAAATCTATTTTATTTTTATTAGCTTACTGTTATAATGTAATATTTTTCATATGTAATATTCAAATTTAGATATATTTAAAAAACAATATTTAATAAAAACAATATTAATAAGACCTATATCATTATTTTGATATTTTTGTCCTTACCATTATAAGTCTAGAATGACAATATTTTTGACAACGATATTTTGGTATGGCGACATTTTTGTAGGCGAAATTCGGTTAGTTAAACCATATATGGGCGCTAGCCATGTGTATATTGCATAGGGGATAAGTTCCTCCAGTTTTTGTACGAGTTAAGCTGCGTTTGACTTTCTAAATAATCTAAATGCAAGAGGACTCGCATACAGAGCACGTTATGAATTCTACCTTGTAATCACAATGACCCACATAACAAACAGGGTTAGTCTCCACAATATTCAATATTCAATTTTGCAGATATCTTGCCTGAAACATTACCCCCTTGATTGGTTCATGACGAAATCACTTTGAAATTAGATGGTAGCAGCATTAGTATATGCATTGTAATTGCCTACATAGCTACCTGGAACTACAGTGCCCCTAAATAATTTATTGGCTTTGTCTCCATGATGTTTAACCTGTGGGGTTACCATAACGCCACCCCCAATCACCCACCACTCCAACCCCTGTCAGATTGCTCAATGACAACGCACCTTTGACCAGAGGTCATGAGTAAGCACAATTCAAAATTTGCAAACATACGTGACAAGAATTTTCAATTCTACTAAGGACACGGAGGCGAGGATTATGCTTCTCATTTCTTTACTAGAAATCTCTGCAGCCAATGAAATAACTGTAAAAGTAAAATAACACTACAATACAATACCCATGAACATACTGGGTATCACCTGACAACCATAGAGTAACCCCTATAAAAGGATCATAAGAGAATACCCTATCCTCTTTCTTTGGCAAAATATAACAGTTAAAGTGAAGAAATCAGTCCAACATGAAGAACGTGGAAGAAAAGAAGTTCAAACACTGAAAATAGCAGTCCACCGGGCTGGAACAGAAGAATTGATCCTTGCATCTTCAGACAAAACGGAACCTGTAGGTAGCCAAAGAGACAGAACAACGCACCTCATTTAGGATCAGAACCTGAAAAGAGATATAGAGACGTAATATACCATTCCCCCATGGTAGAAGAATCACAATTAAAAAGGGGGGAAAAACAAGGAGTATATATATCATATATAATATGCATATGCAATAAATGCAAATAATGTAAACAACATTCGAAATACAGAAAAACAAGGGTGGGATAATCCTAGCCTCTGTGTCCTTAATAGAATTGAAAATTCTTGTCACGTATGTTCGCAAATTTTGATTGTTCAAAGCTGCGCCACCACAACAGATGCAATATCCACAATTGGTTTATAATAAAAAGTCTTAAACATAGAATCAGTTGACCATCAGCTGCCTTTATAATGTCCATGAAACTTACTGCCATATTTAAAGCTTTGGAAGTCATAGCTCCACGAGCTGAATGTGCACCACATTTTGTAACATCAATACCTGCCTCACCCATGAGCCATCTCACCCATCTTGCTGATGTAGCTGGGGTCAAAGGGCGAAAAGGTTTTTGCAGGACAATCAACAATTGACCATCCATATCTTGTCGAAATTGAGCAGTACTTACCTCATAATCCTTAATACATTGCACTACACAAAGTTTTGGATTATTGGGAAAACTCGGGTAAGTAACAGAGGCAGTACTATACTTAGTGCGTCTGGATATAGCAAAAGTGACACCTTCAGGTGAAAATCTACGACCTGCAAGATTCAGAGCACGGATATCAGAAACTCATTTACAAAAAACCAAACATAATAACATAGTTCATTTTGCTGAAAGCTGTTTTGCGGGATAGAGAAGAATTGGAGGGCCAAGCCTCTAAGAATCGCAAAACAGTAGAAACATACCATAAATCAACAACTTCGGACATAGTGGTTTTACCAACCTGATACCCCTGAGTAACTTGCAAATTAATGGATGCTCACCTGCAGGTGTGCCATTGATTGTTATATGGCCTGCAGAAATGGCAGTTTGAAAATTATTAACCGTTCTATAAGCGAGACCGGAAGAAGCAATTGATGCAAGAAAATTCACAATCAAAGGGATCCACCTCCCATTAATCACACCAACTGCACCATCATTTCCAGGCTGTGGCATAACGTTTGTGTGTGTTGGGAGACTTAGCCTTGCTGATAAATCTGGTAGCGTCTTGCAAAAGGCCGGGGATTTTCCAGCGATCCCCGAAGTGCCAGAAATCCTAGGCGATTTCTGCCAGAATCTTGGACCTCGTTCCCCCCCCCAATTTGTTGACATACTGAACCGCTGACCCATTGTCCATGCGGAGAAGTATGCAACAGTTCGTCATGCGTGGAGACAGACAACGAATCGCAAAAGACCCTGCCAGAAGCTCCAGACAACTGATATGGAGAGACAATTTGTCCTGAGACCACCGGCCGCCCGTGGTTATCTGACCGCAACGGTCTCCCCATCCCCACTGACTGGTGCTGGACTCTATCACCACTTCCGGAGACACTCCGTACAGGGCTCGACCATTCCAAGACTCCATGTGTTCTAACCCCCACAACATCTCCCACCTCGCCTCCTCCTCAGGAATCTGATCGGAGTAGTTGAGGCCTTTCTGGAGATGGCGGATTTTGAGTCGCTGAAGTGCTCGGTAATGGAGAGGACCCGGAAATATGGCTTGGATCGAGGAAGCTAACAGACCGACTATCCTAGCTACAGACCTCAATGATACAATCTGTTTGTGTAAAATCAATCTCAACTCCCTCTTGATAGATCTGATCTTCTGATTGGGCAGGAGGAGTTGGCAAGTGAGGGAATTGACAAGAAAACCCAGGAATTCCATAGATTGAGACGGAATGAAAACTGACTTCTGAAGATGCACCAGAAATCCCAGTGACTGTAAAAGATCTATTGACCACTCCAAATGAGTCATTAACAGATGAGGGCAATGAGTCATGATGAGAATGTCGTCCAGATAAATTATCAGCCGAACACCTTGGGCTCGCAGAGATTCCACAACAGGCCTCATGAGTTTCGTGAAGCACCAAGGTGCTGACGAGAGGCCAAAAGGGAGAACTTTGTACTCGAATCAGACTCCCTGCCATTGGAACTGCAGAAACCGACGATGAGGACCTTAAATGGGAATCGACTAATATGCATCCTTCAGATCTAGACGGACCATCCAGTCCCCTTCCTGAAGAAGGTCCCGCAGAAGATGGATGCCCTCCATCTTGAAGTGGCGGTAAACAACCCATTTGGTGAAGTCCTTGAGGTTGAGAACTAGTCTGGAAACCACCCACTTTTTTCTGAACCTGAAAGACGTTGCTGGAGAAACCCTGAGGATGACAGGTGGTCTGAACTATGGCCCCTTTTCTTAGAAGAGAGTCTATTTCCGTGGAAATGACAGCTTGATCTTGAAGGGAAAAAACCAGGGGCGAAGGATGATGAGGTTGAATCGGACAACTGAAGAACTCTATTTTGTAACCCTTGACAGTCTCCAACACCCATGCATCGCTCGAGATCAGTGTCCAACTGGGAAGTAAAAATTGAATCCTGCCCCCCCAACAAAACTTCTGAAGCTGAGATCAGGCTCACCTGAAGCTGAGGAATCATGATGTCCTCCTTGATTTCCGACATAGCGTCCTTTCTTGAATTGGTTTCGTCCTTTGCGAGTGGGATAGAGAGAGGAGTTGCTGTTGTAGCCTGAGTCTTGATTACCTCCACAATGGGACTGATATCCACGCTGGGTGTTTTGGTTAAGACCACGGCCAAACGATCGTCCCCTATATCGTCCGGCCCATCCAAAAAAACGGGCGAAAAGCTCGTCTAAGGGAAGACTGAGCTTTATCGAGTCCACTAAACGTGGCAACAAATGTAGTCAATTCTTTAGGAAAAGGTTGACCAAACAATAATCCTTGAGCAAAAAGGACTGGACTCAGAATTGGACAATTCTGCTAATTTTGGGTCCAACTTCAAAAGAATAGAGCGTCTACGCTCACATAACATGGCACAATTGGTGTTTCCCAATTGACAAATGGCCCTCTGAGATCGCCCAATTAACTCATCTGGGTCAATGGCGGCGGAAGACTCCTTAGCCCAAAAACCCAGGTCCAACATTTTTGTGAGGGGACCCAGTAAGTCTAATAACTTGTCCTGACAAGAGCGCCAATACCTTTTTTGGGATCTTTAGCGTACTTTTTAAGGTAAGTAACTATCGTTGGATCAACTTCTGGTGTGGCAGCTCATTTATAAGCTTAATCTGGCCGAGGACATTCAGACCGTAGACGGGTCCTCACCTCTTTATCAAATGGTTGACAAATATGGGACTGGACATACTCCGCCACTTTCGCGGATGGAAGCCAAATAGAAGAGTAAGGGTGCACAATGTCTGAAGGGTGAAATGTAAGGAGTTGGGGATGTGTACGCGCGTCCACAAAATGCTCTTTACGAGCCTTCTTAGTAGGAGGAGGAGAGATGTCATGGTCCAAGGAGGTGGTAGAAGAAGTGTCACCATTGTCCGTCTGGCAAGACTGTGAAGCCAGAGCCTCCTTAGAAGACTGACCATAGGAATGGTCATTAGAGAGAGCCTTAACTAGCTTAACAAAGTCTGACTTGTGAGGATTTGCAACTTTGGTAGCATTTGAGGAAGAACGCCCAGAAGACGTAGGTAGCCAGCCCTGTTGCCAATCATAATTAGACAGGTGACGTTTCAAGGGCTCAATAGCGCGGACCAGCGCCTTATTTACTGAGCGTTGAACACCCACATCATGAGCTTCAATCAAATCTTGCTGAATGGAGCCAGAGGCCCCTTCTTCATAATAATATCCTTCCTCATCATAGTATTCAGCCATAGCAACACACTAAAGTGTCAATTATACCCACAAGAGGAAGTAACAAAAACCCTGCAAGCCAATAGAAAGCCAAAGGCAAATGAAAAGGGGCAGTGGAAAACCCCCAAGGCAAGCCAACAAAACAGTTTCAAAGTAACCTGAATAAAGCAAATTAAATGTGGAGGGAGGGCTTACCAAAAATAGCACCACTCTAGGCAAAGTCTATGCTCTAATATGCAGCCCAAAGCTGGTACATTTGACAGCTGGGTGTAAAATGGGGCTTGAACAGGCTTGTGGGCAATGATCAATTGAAGCGCTGCTCCCACGCTGAAGTTTGCGATGTGCGCACTGAAAAGTAAACAATGAAAATGGCCACCGCGCATACGTGGTAACGGCGGCCTGTCCACAATAGAAAAAGGACTACGTAATATAGATGCGCGTAGTCCTTTATCTCCGCACTCCCACTCCACCACAATACGAGAGCGAGCGCAAAGCTCCAGAAACCGGGGAGGCGAACACATGCTCCCTGCAACGAGAACTGAGCGGCAAAAGTCGGCGCAAAGGAGAACACAAAGCTCGATGAGCGCCGCATGGCTAACCAAGCCGAAATTGTGAGCCAGGACCACAGAAACGTGCAGAACGCCTACGAAGCGCCGATACAGGTACAGAAAAACAGCATGAAGCAGACACAGAGCATAACACAGCAATAAAGGGACATTAGATGCGCTGCAAAGCAAATCGACAATGTAATATGGCACGTGAAAGGTAAAGCACTTAACTGGCTGCGGAACAGCCATGAAAGAGGATAGGGTATTCTCTTATGGACCTTTTATAGGGGTTGCTCTATGGTTGTCAGGTGATACCCAGTATGCTCATGGGTATTATCGTGTTATTTTACTTTTACTGTTGTCTGATTGGCTGCTGAGATTTCTAGTAAAGAAATAAAAAGCATAATCAGAGCCTAGAATTCTAATAATTACCCATCAGGAAGTGTACACATTTTTTAAAAGGTGAGCCTGTCTAATAGACATTGTAACCATGGTAAAAAAAACACAGGACCACAGTTCCCAGAAGACCTAGTGGTTATACGGGTATGCACGCCATTCACAGTGTTCGTTTTATTTATCCACCCGCAGCATTTCAACCAGCCTTCTAAACAGGAGTGCTGAACTAGCCCTTTAAATGGTGATAAAAACCACAGGAATGCGAGATATAAATAGCTTTAGATGTTTCCATCAGTTAAAAAAACGAACAGACCACATTTCACAGAGGGCCCAGGGGTCACAGGTGCATGTGCGTCACCCGTCGCACATGCACCTTTCAGCCACCTGCAGCCTCTTACATAGCCTTGGAGAATTTCGGCTTTGGAGGCAATTAGGCACTCATGTTAAATACCTTGGCAGAAACGTTGTAATGGGTTACCACTGTGTTTATCAACAAAGGGGTGTCACTTTGATTATGTAATAACCTTGAGAAATGTCACCTAACATTTGGGTTTCCTATTGGACCTTACCTTTCAATCCTGAGCGTTGGCGGGAGGTTTGACTATTTTGTTCAGGGATATTGAAGCAATTATTCGGGTCTCTACTAAGCAGGCAGTATAAGTAAACAAAAAGATATGTAACCTGTGCATCTTTCATGACATTCTTTCTGGCAAGAACGGTTTAAAATCAAGAACGGAATGCAGATAGATACTTACGGGTGATCAGCAATTCTGCCATAATGGTGCTTTGGGAAAACTATAGAGGGTTAGTGTTGGACTTGGCCCTTCTGGCAGGTTCACCCCTAAACTTTTTGCTTTTAATGGTGACCTGGTGTTAGTGATATTTTTGGTTTCTGCGCACTTTACCACTGTGTCCCAGGGTAAAGTGTGTGCGTGTGGTAAGGTTGGCCTGCCCTCCCATAGGAATGCATCGGGAATGTATGTGTCCATGTTAGTTCCTGATGTGTGGGGAGTGCAGGCTCGAGTTTGGTATGTGCGGACTCGTGTGATTAAATGTTGCGCGATGATGTGTGCGGCGTGAATGTTTCTAGTGTGGAAGTGCCACCTCTAGAAGTTGGCATGTCTGTGTAATTAATGTGCATTGGCTGTCTGGCTGGTGATTGGCTGGAGCTGGCTGGTGTGCCATGCTCCATGAGTCAGGATGGGTCTGCCCCGGTGGTGAATGGGAGATCTGCATGTTGATGGCCGGGGAGGAGTACACCTGGGACCTGAATAGGGCTGGGCTTTCCCCACACAATGCTGGCTCTGCCCCCTGCGGTGCAACTGATGACCCTACCCATCATGTGAATAGGCAGAGGGGCTGAGCAATACAAAGTGCTCAGGAACCAGTTGCGTCTGGTTCGCCCCTTGCCTGCACCCTTGTAGACAAAGGATTTCTTAGTATAAGAAGGGGCTGTGACCCCATACAAAATGCTCTCTTGCTGATCCTGTCTTCAGGGGGGCCTGCTGCTGCTGGGCACCAGGAGAACCGCCACTGGGACTGCCTCCCTGCCTGGAGGGCCCTGTGAGCTGCCCCCCCCCTGCCTTCACTTCTTTCTGGACTTTGTCCCTGGACCTTGGGGGACTTGGGTGGCCTGCCAGTGCCTAGGGAGTGCTGGCCTCCCCCTCCAAATAGCGTGTGGTGCCGCTGGTGTGGCGATCCCTACTTCGAGGGATTCCCCAGCGTGGGTTTACCCCTTTTTTTGCTTTGATTCAGCGCAGGTGCCCACCCTGCGACTTTGGGTAGTGCTTGTGCCTTAACGTGTACCCACCCCATTTTATTTATTTATCCCGGGAGCCTACCCCGGATATTGCCCAAGTGAAATCACCGCCGCAGCCTGGACTACACCAGAAGTCAGGCAGCCCCGCCGAGGATGTGGGCGGGGCCGCCAGCACCAACAGGAAGTAGATGGGAGCCTACCCCGCGCTCCTGTGCTAAGGAAGCCGGCAGCAGGCTGCCGTGTCCTGCCCGGAGCTCCCGAGTGGAGGGAGAGCCCCGCAGCCCAGGAGCCGAGAGAAGATGCCGCCGAGAGGAGATGCCGCCTACCAATCAGCCCGTGAGTGTGGGTGTCCCCGCGGGTCCCTCCTCAGCTCCGTGAAGCGCTCCCTCGTCTGCAGAGCCCACGAAAGGCTCAGGGGGCATTGTTTCTTTAAAGCTTGTCGGACTCCGACATGGGGGACATTTCTTCTTGTTGCAGAGTGGCCCCGAGAGGCAGCGGGCCGCTCCAACGTTAATCCCTACATTTGGGTGGCATTTCAGAAGGTAGAGCGGCCCCGGCTGGCAGTGGGCCTCTCCCCCCACCGTGGGCAGTATTTTCCTTAGAGCCCGCGAGGCTCCATCACTCCGGGGGCATTTAGTGATTCCGAGTCCCCTGAGCGGGACTCCAACGACCTGGGCACATTTTGTTTTAGAGCTCCTGGGCATTTCCAGGATTCCCGAGTCCCCAGAGACAGGACTCCAATGTCGGGGGCATTATTTCATTGTTGTTTAGAGCCCGAGAGGCTCTTGAGCATTTTCCTTGTTTTCCGATTTCAGAGTCCCCAGAGGGGGGACTCCAACGTCGGGCGTTATTGTTTAGAGCCCACGAGGCTCCCCAAATCCCATGTTGTTTTGGGCCCCATTGGCTATGTGAAAAGCCCAGAGGAGATCCCCAGCTGCCCAGCACTTAGTGGGCAGCTGCTACGTTTAGGCCCTTGTGAAGCTTCTTTGGCTGCCCACGCAGACTGCCCTGACTTTGCTGGACACAGGGCGTTTTAGCCCCTGAGAGGCCAAAGTGGCCTGGGGGACAGTTCTGCTGTTGGGCCCTTGCGTGGGGTAAGTGTTCATGCCCTATGTGATATTCTGTGCTAAATTTGATTAATGCGCTAATGCTTTGGGTGTTAGGAAATGTACTGTGTGTGGTATGTTTTGCACACCCTGTGTTCTGACACCTCTGAATGTGTTTTTATGCATCATGTGCCAAGCTTCTTGCCTATACCTCTGAATGTGTTTTTCATGCTTAGGAGGTTGTTTTTCCTAGTATAGGTGATACTAGTGAGTTCATGGTTCCCTGCGTGATATTTTCCTAAGGTGGTTAGGGTTGCGTAGGTGTACTTACCTTTTACAAGTGGTTACTGGTTGCGTGCTACATTTGCTATTTGGTGCTACAGTTCTTATATGTTCTATGTGCTAAGTGTTATTTCTACCAAGTGCTAATTCTACCAAGTGCTAGTTCTAAAAGTGCTTATTCCTGACAGTGGTCCATGTGGCCCTGTCCTGTACATATATCCCCTGTAAATTCCGCCGGTTCTTATGGCACATTGTAAAGTCAGTGTTTCTGTAAAGTCAGTGTTTCTTATCTAATGTGTTTGGTATAATACAAAGGCTATTTTTATATATAACCTTGTGTGGAGTTTCCTTTGTGGTGGGCCTTGGGTGTTGTTGCTGGGTGCTTGCACAAATACTTAACTTACATTGCCTCCGGGATAAGCCTTACTGCTCGTGTCACGTTACCTAGAGGGTGAGCAGGGGTTATCTTTGCCGTGTAACTCCCTTGCCCTGACTAGAGTGGTGGTTTCCGCCTGGCTTTGGCGCAAGCCTTAGCCAACCGGAAATCCCATTTCTAACAGTTAGGTACCCAATATAAATAGCATTTCCATTAACAATGTTCACTCAACTATACACCCACCCCCAATCACCCACAAATACATTCCCCCAGATTGCTGAATAACAATGCCCCATTCACCAGATGTCATAAGTAAGCACATTCCTAATATTTCACCTTAATGAAGTGTATACATTTCACCAAAAAGTGAGCCCTCCTATTAGACATTGTAACCATGGTAAAAAAACGACTGGGCCACAGTTCCCACAAGGTCTAGTGATTATAAGGGCATGCGTGCCATTCGCCACACCCATTTTATTTATCCACCCGCAGCATTTCAATCATTCTCCTAAACAAGAATACTGAACTAACCCTTTAAATGGCTATAAAAGCCATAGGATGCGAGATATAAATAGCTTCAGATTTATTGACCGGTCAAAAAAACCAAATGGACTACATTTCTCAGGTCACAGGTGCATATGCGTTACCCGTTGCACATGCACCTTTCAGCCGCCAGCAGCCTCTTACACAGCCTCAGAGCATACGTAGGCTATTCCACTGCGGTCAGCAGTGGTTCCTCTAGGTACGAGTGGCAGTGACCAGTACCTTCCTTGACGAAGGATGTGCTTTCCAACTATGGCGGGGGACCAAGCTTGGTTGTATAACCTCTAGGTTCCTGGAAGTAAAACTAAAATATAGGCTGGAACCGACTTTAGATTACATTCAACCGCTTCTAGCAAAGAAACTTTTTCTCCAATTAAGACATGGGGTGCTCCCGCTTGGATCATTTACAAATAGTGGCAGGGCGTCTAAACTCTAGATTGTCCAGGGTGTGACCAAGCTAAGGAAACTGAAATCCATGTTCTTTTTTTTACACCGCTTATGGGAAGCCAAGGTCTCGGTGGCAGCTACAACTGTGCAGGAACATGGGGACTAGCCATTGTAGTGAGGCGTTTAGGCTTTTTAAGTATGACACTGATACACCATTGTGTTCTCTATCTCACGGTTCCTATACTCTATGTGGTGCATTCATAGAGCTATCCTAAAGAAAGCCCCCACAGGATCTTTAGTAATTTTTAGTCATGCTATTGTTAATCACAGCCTAGAATAACGTGGTATGCACATATTGTACTTCATGCTTATTTCATTGTGCTCAACCTATTTTCTAGGTGTTTTATACGGTATACACTCAAAATATCGAGTTTTTAATATCGATTTGCATTAATATTGATTAAAAAATATAGAATGGACACAATATCGACTGGACAGAATATAGACTACAAAAATATCGAATAGGATAGCATTAATATCAAATCAAAAATATAGAATGGGCATAATATCGAATGGACAGACTATAGACAACAAAAATATAGAATGGACAGAATATAGACTTCAAAAATATAGAATAGACAGAATATAGACTATCAAAAATATCGAATTTGAGGTAAGAAGGTTAATATCAATTGTTAAAGTGTTTTTTATGTTAGTATATGTTTGAAAAGTGTATATTTATTTTATTATTTATATTAATTAATTATTTTCATGGTATTTAATTGTTGCGTAATATAATTCTGTAGCGGGCTGTGGGTTTATAGGGGAATAGGGTGGGAAGTAATTTAATTATAATTAATTAAATATGTTAATTTATTTATTGGTATTTATTTTGAATTAATTGTTAATTAATTAAAATATAATTGGTAATTAATTTTAATTAATTGATTAATTGATAATGATGTTAATTTTAGTAATTTATTTTCTGTAGTGGGTTGTGGGTTTATAGGGGAATAGGGTGGGAAGTAATTTAATTATAATTAATTAAATATGTTAATTTATTTATTGGTATTTATTTTGAATTGTTAATTAATTATTAATTGGTAATTAATTCAAATATAATTGATAATTAATTTTAATTAATTGATTAATTGATAAATATGTTAATTTTAGTAATTTATTTTCTGTAGCGGGTTGTGGGTTTATAGGGGAATAGGGTGGGAAGTAATTTCATTATAATTAATTAAATATGTTAATTTATTTATTGGTATTTATTTCGAATTAATTATTAATTGGTAATTAATTAAAATATAATTGGTAATTAATTTTAATTAATAGATTAATTGATAAATATGTTAATTTTAGTAATTTATTTTCTGTAGCGGGTTGTGGGTTTATAGGGGAATAGGGTGGGAAGTTATTTAATTGTAAATAATTAAAATGTTAATTTATTTATTTGTATTTATTTTGAATTAATTGTTAATTAATTATTATTTGGTAATTAATTAAAATATAATGAGTAATTAATTTTAATTACTTTATTAATTGATAATTATTTTAATTTTATTCATTTATTTTCTGTAGTGGGTTGTGGGTTTATAGGGGAATAGGGTGGGGAGTAATTTAATTGTAAGTAATTCAATTTTTAAATTCTTTTTTTGTAATCTAATTTTTAATTATTTTTTAATTGTTAATTAATTTATTGTTAATTGGTAAATAATTTGTATTAGTAGGCAGTTATTTTTATTAATTAATTTATATTTGTATTTTTAATTGATTAATTAATATATTATATAACATTGTTAATTATTTTAATTAATTTGTAATTGGTATTAATATTTATTTTATTTTTATTTATATATGAAGTATTTACTTTCCCTACTGTTGCACTCACTGGAGTAGGAATAGTAATTTTTACCCTCCTGCTATCCAACGCTTTCCCTACTGTTACACTCACTGGAGTGGGAATAGTAATTTTTACCCCTACGCTATCCAACACTTTCCCTACTGTTGCACGCTCTGGAGTGGGAATAGTAATTTTTACCTCTACGCTATCCTACGCTTTCCCTACTGTAGCACTCACTCTCTGGAGTGGGAATAGTAATTTTTATCTTCCCGGTATCCAATGCTTTCCCTACTGTTGCACTCACTGGAGTGGGAATAGTAAATGTTATGCCTACGCTATACAACGCTTTCCTACTGTTGCACTCTCTGGATTGGGAATAGTAATTTTTACCCCAACGCTATCCAACGCTTTCCCTACTGTTGCACTCTCTGGAGTTGGAATAGTAATTTTTACCCTCCCGCTATCCAACGGTTTCCCTACTGTTGAACTCATTGGAGTTGGAATAGTAATTTTTACCCTCCCGCTATCCAACGCTTTCCCTACTGTTGCACTCACTGTAGTGGGAATAGTAATTTTTACCCTCCCGCTATCCAACGCTTTCCCTACTGTTGCACTCACTGGAGTGGGAATAGTAATTTTTACCCCTACGCTAACCAACGCTTTCCCTACTGTTGCACTCACTGGAGTGGGAATAGTAATTTTTACCCCTATGCTATCCAACGCTTTCCTTACTGTTGCACTCTCTGGAGTGGGAATAGTAATTTTTACCCCTACGCTATCCAACGCTTTCCCTACTGTTGCACTCTCTGGAGTGGGAATAGTAATTTTTTCCTCTATGCTATCCAACACTTTCCCTACTGTTGCACTCTTTGGAGTGGGAATAGTAATTTTTACCTTCCCGGTATCCAATGCTTTCCCTACTGTTGCACTCACTGGAGTGGGAATAGTAAATGTAACCCTCTCGCTACCCTATGGTAAATATATTGTATATTTTTTATTAATACTATGTTTATATATATATATATATATATATATATATATATATATATATATATATATATATAAATGTTTAATACATATATATATATGTATTAAACATTTTTTTATTTATATTAATTATTTATTAATTTTAATGTTATTTAAGTATTTTAAGTATGTTTAAGTTAGTTATATTTATTATTTCATTAATTTAAAATTACTTTTAACTATTTAAAAAATTCGATATTTTGACTATCTATATTTTTGTAGGACTATATTTTTGATTCGATATTTTTGTACTTACCTGTTTGAAGATAGGAAGTCGATATTTTGGCATTCTATATTTTTTACTCGATATTTTTATAGGTCTATATTTTTGCCATCGATATTGTTTCAGTAATCCGTTTTAATGCGTATTCTTATTCCTTCTAATATTTATTAGATAAAGACATAGTTTTAGTACCAAATAGGTTTTTTAATATTAAATGAAGTAGTCATTTGTTATAATATGTGTCATTGCTCACTACTTTGCACCTAATGTAAGATTTACATATTGTATTGTACATAGCATTGTCCCTTCCCGCTGAATACTGAGTAGGTTTGTGGGAGCTAACTCAAGAATGCAGCCAAAATGTGCACAAAAACATAGAAACAAAGTATATAGCTTTAAATCAACTTGCTGTATTTCGATAAAATGTTTTGTATTGTCTTTGTGTGCTTTTATGGCCTGTATGGCCGAAATAAAGTTTTCTTGACAGACTTTTCAACACACGGAGCCTCCAACATGGGCTCTGGGTTTGGTGGCAATTTAGCACTCATGTTGAATACCTTGGCGGGAACTTTGCAATGTGTTACCAGTGTGTTTATCAACAAAGGGGTGTCACTTCGATTATGTAGTAACCTTGAGATATTTCACCTATCCTTTAGGTTTCCTGTTGGACCTTACCTTTAATTCCTGAACCTTGGCAGGCGCTTTGATTATATTGTACAGGCATATTATTCGGGTCCCTGCTAAGCAGGCAGTATAAGTAAATAAAAAGACATGCAACATATGTATCCCTCATGACATGCTTTGTGACATGAAATGTTTACAATCCAGAATGGAATAGAGATCATTATTTACAGGCGATCAGCAATTTTGCCACAATGGTGCTTTGGAGAAACTACAGAGGGTTATGTACTCAAAATAAAGACCATTTCCCTTAAAAGTATTCATCCAACTATAAGAATAATACCCAGGAGATTGAATATAACTACTATTACTAACTATGTAACGCTACTAAAGTATGTGTATACGCTTATAATATATTGTCTAAAGAGTTTGACTACAGGACGGTACCCCCACCAGGCATGCATGATTCCAGAACCAACCTATAGTGGGGTAAGGTGAGGAAGTGTCATTTGAAACCTGTTTTGGAAATGAGCCATGAATGTGTATGCATTGGGGAAGTGTCTTACGGGTGAATTATGCATGCACACGCACACTAGATGGCTTTACAATGGGTTTGCTGTGACACATGCATATACGGTGGCTTTACAGTAGTGTTGTAGCGTTATTCCAGCTGGGAATGATGTCCTCAAAAGCACTCAGAAAAAACAATTTCCTTTAAAGTTTGTGGGTCTTTCAAATAAAGTTTTATTCAAAAATTTCAATTCTTTGAATTATTTATTTCTTTCAAAATCAATGTTTGTTGTTCATCATTAGAAATTATAATACATGGCCCAATGCATTTCGGGCAATTTGCCCTTCTTCAGGGGAATAGTTAATCTGTAGAAGGAAAATATACACAACTATAATAACTTGTAAAACAGTATATCAATTATCAATGAAACATTTTTTTAGAGTTCATATTACATCGTTAAGAACCTTATATCCCCATTTTTTGGAAGTGTCCGCTGAAAGCATCAAAAGATCAAAATTGCCCGAGTGAAAATAATGTTAAAAAGTGGTTCAAGTCAAACTAACATACGTGCATGGATAAATGTAAAGAACACAGTGATCTATCCTAAAAAATCACAAAAACCAGTGTCAGGTGATGAAAGCAAATTCATACCTTCACTATTAGGGAAGAGTAAATGTTGACAATGTAATCCCGACTGATAGCCTGTAAAGAACGGTGTAACGATTATAACCAACTTTTGAACAGTCTGATACGTGAAGGTTGCAGATAGGTGAATAAACGTACCTAGGGTTCCGGCAGTGTTGGCTTGCTCAACTGTCAATGGTACAGGTGATTAAAGTCACGGGCTGAGTTCTAAGAATGAAAGAACCCGACCATTAAATTAATCTAACGTGGATACGCCAAAATTATTTCTAAAAAGGTACGCGAACGAAATTAGTGACACTCACCCGATGTAAAATCAATGTGGCTCCCGGTAAAGAGTTCTCTTGTCAGGCGCGTCGGGGTGAATAGCGAGTTTGTTTGTGGCGCAGATACTGTCGCTTTGAACCCGGAAGTGTATGATACTGTTCCGGTGGTGGGAACAGTGAAGATAGTAAAAGTAGAAAACGGACTATTTTACCGTCCGAAACACACACACCCGGAAGATGGCGTGAATCGAAAAAAAGTAAATAGATATAACGAAAGTGACATATTATATACAAGAGTGTCAGTAAAAGCTTAACGGACTTCAAAACTATATAATGGGCAAAATGGGATAAGGTACTAAACTGTGTGAATGTATCTACACTAACTCTAGTGCCAAAGTGAATAGTCTAAGCCTATACTAATAGGTTATCATATATTCTATATTCATGCAGTGATAGACAATGATCCATACATATTAGTATTAAAGTACAAATTGGCGTCAAAATACAATTTAAAATGCGATTCAGCTAAGACATTTCAAAAGATAAACAATTGTCCATAGCTCATAGAAAACAGTTCAAATCCATACGATCATTGAGACCCTTGGGTTGGCACGTATTTAAAAAGGTCATCCAAAAGACTTCTCTGCGCAGTAAGTATTGTGTGTTGTCTCTGCCAGGTAGTACTGGTATCATTTCCAAAATCAGAAATCTCAACTGGCTTGGAGTATGGTTGTAATTGTTGAAATGGCATGCCAAGGGTGATTTGGAATTTTTTGTCCGGATATTACTCTTATGTTCAACTATACGTGTCTTGATTTTGCGCTCTGTCTTCCCAACATAAGCCAAGCCACACAGGAATTTGATGAGGTAAACGACATTACGGCTATCACAAGTCGCAGTAACACGTAGTGAAATGGTGGTACCTTTACTTGGATGTTTAATCTCTTTTCCCTTAATTATTGCATTGCAATTCCCACAGTTGTGGCAGAGTACTGTGCCCTTGTATGGTTCTGGTCGTTCTTGCACTGTTTTATTGAGAATTTCTTTGATATTCCGAGACCTTTGAAATGCAAACCTTGGGGTGTGCTGGAATAAGTTGTTAAAATCATCTTCCATTGCCAATAGTGGCCAATTTCTTAGTATTATGCGTTTAATCTTCGAGCTTTCAGTTGAATATATCGAAACAAATACCATTCGTTCTTGGCTGAATGGTTTCAGATGAGCCCGTAGTAGGGCTCGTCGATCAGTTTCCATCATTTTTGATTGTGCCTCTTCCAGAATCCTCATGGGATATCCTCGCTCCTTGAATTTATTAATACATGTTTGAACCCTCACTTTTAAAGATTCTTCTTCTATATGAATACAACTTTATTTGAAAGACGCACAAACTTTAAAGGAAATTGTTTTTTCTGAGTGCTTTTGAGGACGTCATTCCCAGCTGGAATAACGCTACAATTCACTGTTTCATTTCTTCCAAGACCCAGAAGGAAGATCTCAAATAGCACTAACATACACTAACCATCTTTTCCACTTTGTATGCACTACGAGTGCGACGGTTCTGTATAAAATTCTGTTTACAGTAGTGTTGCCATGGTACTCAAAGTAAATTTTTCAACACTGGGTTCTATGATTAGGACCACTGTGTAGTTCTCTTGAACATCAAGGGGCCTGGGTTCTCAGACAATATGGTGTCGATTCCGATCCGGTAAAATGCGCTCCGAATGGTCGTACGGAGAGTTTTTTCCGCGTACGAATCGTATCCGTAGACGTCCCGTACGTACGATGAAGTACGATCCGTACTAGGTGCCGAACTCCGTACGAGTCGTACAGGACTCCGTACGACTCAAATCTCCGTACGAATCTCACTCGGAACCCGCTGTACGCGACATCGCGGCACGTTTTTACTACCCAGCAAGTACGATTCGTGTCGGGTACGCGCCGTACGACCCTTTTCCTACGGGAGCCGAAAACAGTCGTAAACGCAGAGTTCACGCCGAAACAGGTACGGAACGCCCCCCCCCGGGTACGGCACGTACCCCCCATGATTGCAGGGGTACGCGGCGTACCCCTGTGGTCATGCGGGGTACGTGCCGTACACCCAGCGTACATGGGGTACGCACCGTACCCCATGTACAGTGGGTGTACGGCACTTACCCCGTGTACGCTGGGTGTACGGCACGTACCCCGCATGACCACAGGGGTACGCCGCGTACCCCTGCGATCATGGGGGGTACGCGCCGTACGGTGTGTAGGTGATCGTGCGCTTTTCCGTACGAATCGACGTGTACCGTACGAATCGCGTACGGGTCGGCCGATCGGGATCGGAATCGTCCGGTCGTACGGCGTCTGTACGAGTTGTACGGAAACGGCTCCGGATACGATTCGTACGCCGGATTATTTTACCGGATCGGAATCGACCCCTATGTGTCTGTAAGACGAACCGAAATAGCCTTTTAATTTTAATGTTAATTTTCATTGCTAAAAACATATATGTGTTCACAGAATAGGAAACACTTTCGTGACCAACAGCATGATTGGAACTAAAATAATGCATAACCACTACTGATTGATGTACCCTTTTTCTTAATGTATGCTATATTACCCTAGGTACTTCCAATTGAGAATATTTATCAAGATTGGAGACAGCAAGGGACATATTTTATTCAAAAAGGTAGCTGGCAAAGGTCTAACGGTGAGATGACTTTGTAGTGTCCAAAAGAGACAGAAATGTAATGTTCTCAAGAGCAGAAATGGTCCCCAAAGAACATGCAGAGGGCGTTGGAGAGGTAGCATTGGCTTCCCCATCTACAGTGGGGGGGGGAGAAGCATGAATATTGGCCACTTTTTTACAAAATGAGGCTGCTAAATCATCACATTGTTTTTGCAAGAGCAACGGACACCGCAAGATAGTAGCAGCATCCGACAATGAACGGGTGTGTTTACCCGAGTTTGAGAGCTGTCCAATGATAATGACATTGGTATGGTAGTGGGCTTGGGCCTGGGCTCACCGTGTAAATCACTTTTGTCTTTTGAACACATATCAGTTTGTACCATCCAACACTAGGGGAATGACAGTGATCTTGCATAATTTGCATATCGCAAATGTATGTTTGCACGGTTATTTTGTATAATTCGATGACAATGAGCCCATTGTGAAAGTAAGATTTGAAAAGTCACAGTGGGTTGGCTAAGCCTGAGGCTACACCACATCATATTTCATGTGCCTTGATGCAAAAGGCCTTGTTTCTACTGTTGTTGTGGGTTGTCCTCCAAGAAGGATGTAAGCCATGCTAAGTTCATCACAGGGATGCCCACGTGGTCCTGGATCAGGATAGTGTAGTAGGCAATTTGTACAATCTAAGAGATAATTAGATATGCTACTTTGGGTACAAAATACAAATATTTCACTGTATTTTATCTTAGAAACCTATTTGCCACTGGAAATTCCACATATTTTGCAAAGACAAGGTTTTAATGACAACAATTATAAGAGGAGGAGTGCTGTTACAAGTGGAGCCATGGAAGAGGCCCCAGTTGAAGGCAATCATGAAAGCCCATTGAGATAAAATCAGGAGTGCCCTTGCCTATGTGGTTTTGGGGGTAATATAGAAGTTACAGAGTTTTGGGACCAGAATATCAAGGCCCATATATCGACATCTAAGTATGTATATGTGTTATATGCCGAATTCCACATATACAAACCTTTTATATATATTTCTTCAAGGCATATTAATGAGGAGTTAATATCCTCCTCGGTTTTCCCTACTACGATCGGCGTTGCCCAAGCAGACCCTAACATTAGTGATGGGAAATGAAAAAGGAATGAAGGGATTAAACGAGGAAATATTACTTTGCTTTAGTGCTACAAATCTTGAAAATACTTGTGATGGCTTCGTCAGTTGCAATGGGCTGTGCAATGAGATTAGTTCTCAACATTCAATGAGGTAAACATCCATGTTGTTTAAACTGTGTGTAAACTCCCTAACAGCCTCACAGAAGAGGAATTTCTGGTAGACGTGGGACAGAGAGAATCATTGTATTGTGCTGTAGATGTATTTATTCAGCGCTTCCCACTATTCCCGAGATGCACGGCTGTGTGTTCCTATGTATCAGATTTTACAGAAAGCTATCACTCATTTATGGGCATTCGTAGATCAAATCAAGCTATTACAGACCAGGACATTGGATTCAAATAATAGATTGTTATCCTCAAATAGGGTATTTTTTTATCATTGTTTTCTGATAACTCCTGAAGTAGCATTTTACTTTTTATTTACATTTCCATTTGAAATGTCCATTGTAAACTATCCTGACCTAAGTGTACATTTAACATCCGAGATCTGAATGATGAATGTGACAATGTTCACTGATCTGATGGATGGTTAAATCTGCTGTTCACTTTACTATTTATTTTGGGTTTATATAGCGCTAGAATCGACTCCCGGAGGAGTATCTCTGCGCTTAAGCGGGCACCAAGGAGAGTTAGAAACCGGCGGAATTAATAGGTGAGAAACAGGAGAGTCTTTAGCAATTTCCTAAATGTCGCATGTTCTGGACAGAGTCTGAGAGAGGCAGGAAGTTCATTCCAGAGGTGAGGGCCGAGGTATGAGAGGGCCATCCCTCCCAGTCTTGTCCTCTTAATGATAGGTACTTCAAGAAGATTTTTACTGCTGGAACGCAGGGCGCGCAAAGGAGTGTAGGGTGTAGGGAATACATTTGTCGGCCAGATAGGATGGGCCCAGATCGTGGAGAGCTTTATAGATAATGCAGCAGACTTTAAACCTAATCCATTGGCGGATGGGCAGCCAGTGGAGCTTCACTAGTAGGGGGGCGCGATGGTGACCTAGGAGGTGCATTCTGGACCAATCTAGCTGCAGTATTTTGGACTATTTGAAGTCTGCTTAGTAGCGAGTCATTGGCTGAGATCAAAAGCCCATTGCAATAGTCCAGGTGACTGATGACTAGAGCCTGGACTAAGATTTTTCGGGTAGAATCCGGGAGTAATGGAAAGACTCTCCAGAGCATTCCGATTATGTAGAAGATCTGAAGGCCACCATTCCAGAGTCCACATAAGGGGAGCATCACCGAACAGCATCACTTCTGTTTTCCCTACATTGCATTGCAGAAAGTTGTTTACCAACCACTGGGACACCACTCGCATTCCATCAAAGAAGGCCCGTTGGACCGTCATTGTAAGTTTACTGAATGGAAAAAGGAGCTGTGTGTCATCAGCATAGGAAACGGGGATGAACCCAAAGGTCCTTAGGAGACTGGCCAAAGGGGCGACATAGATATTAAATAATGTAGGGCTCAGACAGGAGCCCTGTGGCACCCCCTTGGTCAGTTCCATGGGAGTAGAGTGATAAGGACCAAGGTTGACACTTTGCGAGCGACCAGACAAAAAGCTCCTCATCCACGACAGAGCTGACCCTCTTAGTCCCACCTCTTCCAATCTTTTGAGCCTGATGTCATGGGAAGCTGTGTCGAATGCCGCAGATAGGTCCAACAGCACCAGAATCATAGAATGTCCCTTATCAAGGGACAGTCTGATGTTGTCAGTCACTGAGAGAAGTGCGTATTCGGTGCTGTACCTGGGCCTGAACCCAGAATAGGAGGGATCAAGACAACCAGTATGTTCAATAAAGTTCGACAGGTGCTTATTAACATATTTTTCAGTCAGCTTGCTCAGGTATGGAAGGAGTGAGATGGGGCTGAGGTTAGACAGCTCTGACCATGGAGTGCTGGGATTCTTTTGAATGGGTCTCCCCTGGGCCACCTTCCATTCCTGCGGCATGATGCCCTCAGTGAGGGACAGGTTGACCAGGAACTGCACTATGGGGCCGAGTTGCTTGGCCAGTAGGGGGATGGTTTTGGCAGGGATATAATCAGACGGAGATCCAGATTTGATCTGGCATATCAGAGTTTCAACCTCAGTTGTAGTAATGGCAGGAAGATTGCTGAGCAGCACAGAGTTAACTAGTTTAGGGGTATGTAAAAGTACTATATTACTCGCCAATGTTCCTGTCATTAAAATTTTGTCATATGACACCTCTATTTTATGAGAGAAATAGGAGGAGATATCATCACACATCTTTTGAGATGGTGACTCTAAGCTTTCAAATGCCTTAGGTTTGGTAAAAGATTGTAGAATTTGGTATAGCATTTTTGGTGAGTTTCCAGCCTGTGTCAGTTGTGATGATATGTGCATTTTTCGTGCTGATCTTATGTTCTTATGGTAGTTGGTCAAAGAACAATTGTATTGGGTTCTATCTTGTTCGGTATGTGTGGTCCTCCAGACCCTTTCTAGCTTCCTATATGCTTGCTTTAGTGTGCGCAGGTGGTCTGTGAACCACGCTTCCTGGCGTTGATTAGGACGATTCCTACATACTTTTATAGGGGGTATCTGCTCAAACGCCTTTGTAACGGCCGAATTGAATTTGGATAGAGCTGTTTCAGTACTATCAGCAGCATTGAACTGAGGGGCTATGAACACATTTTGAAAAGTATCCACTGAGACCTTGTGCCACTGTCTTCACGAATAGGATGTAGGCTGGGTCCGATATTTGGGCCCAGTCAGATCATCCATATGGAATTCGATGATGGAATGATCTGAACAATTCACCTGTCGGGTCACATTTAATTTTTGTAGAGTTCGAAAAGATTAAATCCAAAGTATGTCCCGCTGTGTGTGTAGGGCCTTCATTATGCTGAGCCAGTCCTAGAAGAGACATATCAGTCAGGAGAGTCTGAGCATCTGAATTATCTATGCATTCACTATGAACATTAAAATCACCGAGTAACAGGAAGTTGTTACCCGAAGTTAGGTGTGGAGCCAACAATTCAACTAGTCGCAGGGAGAAATTGTTTATAGGCCCTGGGGGCCGATATACCAGTGCACCATTCCAACAGGCATGAGTGGGGGCATCAATCCTAAACACCAAAACTTCCATGGTGGCCGAGCTGTGTTGGTCTAGGACCGAGATATTGATGCCATTTTTATAGATAATTTAATAACAACAAGGGGCCCCAATTTTAGTCAGCAGGGACCATGGGGAGCATACTTTTTGAACAACAACAGCGGTCCCAAACATTAAAGGATATCACATGAATAAAATATAGACAGAGTCAATCTATACTTTCAAGAAAGACATGTCCAGCCGGACAGGGGTCTTCCAGAGATTTTACTCGAGATTTATGTATTGAAATCACATAAAGGTACCATCCAACAATCACCAAAGGTGGACCACAAGCCTGTGTCCAGTACTAACAGAACAAGTACAAGAGGTGATGTAAACAGCAGAGAAGGGCTTTGTAAGGCGAAAAAACGTTACTCTATAAACAGTACAATTATACAGAGTATAACAGACATGCACTGGACATTTTAGTAGTATTCACAGTTAGGTTCAAGTGCATAAAAGGTCGACGGCGTTTCGGACCCCTATAAAATATCAGGGACCATCATCAGGACAAATACAATGAAAAGCCTTAGGTTAATTAAGCCTCAAAATGCCGGGTAGCCTCGTGGGATGGGGGCTAGCTCCTCGGGCATTAGGATACCGCGCGATCACCCAGAATCGGGACGCGACGGCCGCGGAAAATTAAAGTCCGTCGGCTTGCCAGGAGACCGGGTTAGTCGGCCAGGAAATGATTCATGCCGACTAACCCGGTATCCTGGCAAGCCTGCGCTTCTTACATGAGGTAGAGTCTCAGGTAGGCTATTTTGGCGGCACTATTGTAGGTCTTTACGCCCCTAGGCTCCAGGCAGCAGTGAGGTTGAAGGAAACTAGGACAGAGGTCCAGAGCCTTCCCCTATGACGACAACGTGCACCCCTCTATTCTTAGGTCACTTGATCTCAGCTTGCCTGACAGACCAGTAGTCCACTATGAGGGGGCAAAAGGGGGGTAAATGGCTCCGCGGGAGATGTCAATGCCAGGGCTTGGTTGACCAGTGGGGGGCAGTATCGGCAAAGGGGGGTAGCCAGTCCATGGACAGTCTGACCTCTTCCTTAGTGCACCAACCTCCCCACAGGCAGCCTAACTCCTCACATGATGTCTTTCTTCTCCCCCAAAATGGCCGCCCCAATTCCCCCTTTTATAGTCTAGGCCAAGAGAGTTCAGAGGGGTCCAGAAGGTTCTAGAACCCCTCAATGCAACCCTATGGCCCCAGGTTCTGAGGTGATTTGGACAGGCCACCATTTTGTGTTTCCCTACTTTCCCTCCATTTTACAAGAGCACCTGCGCTGCATTACTAATAAGTAATAATGAGGCCCCCAGAGTCCTAGGGTCAACACCAGGAAAAAAATATATAGTGGACACCCAAGAAAAATACAGAGGCAAGAAGGGGAATATATATATATATATAAAAAAATAGGAGGGACCATCCAAAGGGCTGACAGGTCTAACACGCGTCCCCCCCAGCTGAAAGTGGGGAGAGCTACCCAACCCCTTGGGAGTTCTCATCACTAAGGCGGAACTACCTGGAGAGACCGTCAGCGTTGGCATGGTCCACTCCTGGTCTGTGTTCCACCCTGAAATCCATTCCCTGTAGGGAGATGGACCATCTCAGCAACTTGGGATTCTCGCCCTTCATTTGCATCAGCCAACGAAGGGGCCGGTGGTCAGTCTGTACAAGGAAGTGCGAGCCAAACAGGTATGGCCGCAGCTTCTTCAGGGCCCATACCACCGCAAAGGCTTCCCGCTCGATCGCACTCCACTCTGTTCCCTGGCGAGCAGTCTCCTTGATAGGAAAACAACAGGTTGGTCCAGTCCCTCTTCATTGAGTTGCGATAACACTGCCCCAATGCCATGCTCTGATGCATCCGTTTGGACAATAAACTCCTTGGAAAAATCAGGGGCCTTTAAAACCGGAGCTGCACACATTGCTTGCTTTAGGGTGTCAAAGGCTCCTTGACATGCCTCCGTCCAGACTACCCGTCGAGGTTGTTTCTTGGAGGTGAGCTCAGTCAAGGGTGCCACAATTGTGCCATAACCCTTGACAAAGCGACGGTAGTATCCTGTTATGCCCAGAAAAGCTCGGACCTCGGTTTGGGTCTTGGGGGGTTCCCAGGCCATGATAATTTCAATCTTAGCCTGGAGGGGCTGCACCGTTCCCCTGCCCACCAAGTGGCCTAGGTACACTACCGATCCCTGCCCAATCTGGCCTTTGCTGGCCTTGATTGTCAAGCCAGCCTGTTTCAGGGCTTGGAGAACAGCCTGTAAGTGACACAAGTGGTCCTCCCAGCTGCTGCTGAAGACAGCGATGTCATCTAGATAAGCAGCAGAGAAAGCCTCCATTCCGGAGAGGACCTGGTTCACCAGTCGCTGAAACGTGGCAGGGGCGTTCTTGAGCCCAAAGAGCATCACACAGAACTGGTAGTGGCCCTCAGGCGTGGAGAAGCTGACCTTTCCCTTGCTCCATCTGTAAGGGAGATCTGCCAGTATCCTGATGTGAGGTCAAAAGTACTCAGATATTGGGCAGCTCCCATCCGGTCAATGAGCTCATCCGCCCTAGGGATTGGATGAGCATCAGTCTTTGTCACTGAATTCAGTCCCCTGTAATCCACACAGAACTGAGTTCTGGAGTGGTGCCCGGCGGGGCAGCTTTTGGTACCAGAACCACCGGACTGGACCAGGGGCTGCTTGAAGGTTCAATCACTCCCAGCTCCAGCATCTTGGTGACTTCACTGTAAATGCTGGCCTTCACCTTATCTGACAGCCGGTAGGTCTTAGACTTCACAGGTGGACTGTCCCCTACATCATGGGTACACAGGTGGGTCCTTCCCGGGATAAGGGAGAACAGCGAGGAATACTGCTCCAGGACTTGACGGCAGTCCCTCCGCTGTTCAGGAGTTAGGGATGGTGAGAGAATCACCCCCTCCACCGACCCATCCTTCTCTTGGGACGAAAATAGATCAGGGAGAGGCTCACTCTCCTCTTCCTCTGCTCCATCAGTCACCATCATCAAGATGACTTCGGGCCTCTCATGGTGGGGTTTGAGGCGGTTGACATGGAGCTCCCGATGGGGCTCCCTGGGGGTCTTAAGATCCACTAAGTAAGTGACCTTGCCCTTCTTCTCAACCACTTCAAAGGGGGCAGTCCAGCGATCCTGGAGGGCACTAAGCTCTCCAGGCTCCATGACCCACACTTTCTGGCCAGGCTCCAACTCCACAGGGTGAGCATTGTGGTCATACCACTCCTTCATAAATGCCTGGCTGGCTTCCAGGTTGTCAGAAGCTTGCTTCCACAACTTAGCCATCTGGCTACGGAAGGCCAGCATATAGCTCACCACATCCTGGGGAAGCTTCCTGGGAGTCTGTTCCCATCCATCTTTCACCAGGCTGAGAGGTCCTCTGATAGGGTACCCATACTGAAGTTCGAAGGGGCTGAAGCCCACTCCTTTCTGTGGCACTTCCCTGTATGTAAACAACGGACAGGGTAGGAGGACGTCCCATTTCCTCCGCAGGTTCTCAGGCAGACTTCTGATCATGCCCTTCAAGGTTTTATTAAACCTTTCCACCAGACCATTGGTCTGGGGGTGGTAAGGGGTGGAGAACCGGTAGGTAACCCCACATTCCTTCCACATAACCCCAATGTATGCTGACATGAAGTTGGCCCCCCTGTCAGACACAACTTCCTTGGGGAAACCCACTCGGGTAAAAATCCCCATCAGGGCCCGAGCCACCGCAGGTGCAGTAACGGTCCTCAAAGGAATTGCCTCTGGGTACCGGGTGGCATGATCCACCAGAACCAAGATAAACCTGTGACCGGCTGAAGTAGGTGGATCCAATGGGCCAACAATGTCGATGCCCACCCTTTCAAAGGGGGTGCTAACGACGGGTAGTGGTTCCAGGTGAGCTTTCAGCTTAACCCCTGTTTTCCCACTGGCTTGGCAAGACACACACGTCCTACAGAAAGTGTCAGACGCAATCCTCATCTGAGGCCAATAGAAATGGGGGACAAGCCGGGCAAAGGTCTTGTCCTGACCCAAGTGTCCTGCCAAGGGAATCTCGTGCGCCAACTCTAAAAGAAAGGCTTGGTAACGTTGGGGTACTACTAAGGCCCGTGACGAACCCTGCACCGGATCCTTGGGTTCACTGTAGAGAAGACCATCCTCCCAGTAAATGTGGAAGTTCCCTTCAATGTTACCTGCTGCCTGGGCTTCGGCCTGTCGCCTCAGACCCTCAAGGGTAGGGCACTCCTTCTGCCCCTGACAAAACTCCTCTCTGGTAGGTCCTCCCTCCACATGCCATTCTGCAGGGATAGGTAGGTCCTCCAGGGAGACAGCATCCCCTCCGTGGACTCCGGGCTCACCACCTCAGGTGTCCCATCCATCTCACGAGGTGTGGATGTCGAGGCAGGTTTCTCCTGTCCCCAGATTTTCCCCTTTTTGGCAGCCGGCTGTGCCTTTGTTCCAGGCTCCAGCCCTTGCGAACTCCCCTTCCGGGCAGTCGCTGACCGTGTGCTTGCACAGGTCCAATCAGGTGTACCCAGCATCTCCGAATGAGTCTGAAATTCCACCTCCCTCCAAGCATTGTGCTCCAAGTCATTCCCCAACAGACAATCGACTGGCACGGCAGGGCTCACCGCAACTCGAAGAAGACCTGCGACACCTCCCCACTCGAAGGGAACTTCAGCCACAGGATAGTGACCTATTCTGCCGTCAGCCATTGCGGCGGGGTGGAGTACGTTTGGAATCACCTGCTCTGGGGACATCAGCTGTTTTCTTACCATAGTCATGCTGGCACCTGTGCCCCTCAGAGCCTCCCCTCTCTGGCCATTGATGGTGACCCACTGCCCATAATTGGTGGTATTTGGGGGCACCTGGATCTTAGGAACCATCTCGCTGTCTCCCAGGGACACTAAGGTTATTCCCGCCCACTCCCCTCCCTTATCTAAGGGCAATTCCTCCCCGAGCACTACACTAGCCACTCCCGGTGTTTTTCCTCCAGTGGGAGGGGGTGGTCTCTTTGGGTACTTGGGATCACCTTTATAGTGCCCAACCCCACCACATTCATAACAGCGGACAACCCTTGGCTGCTGACTATGGTCAGGATGGGGGGTCTTTTGTGGGTTAACCCTAGGAGTGAAACCTGATCCCTTTCCTTGGAAACTGTTTTGGGGGCCTTTCGAGAACTCCCTCTTTATGTCTCCCCCCTCGTTCTTCTGGGGAGCGCCCTGACCAGTCCTTTGGGAATCCCTGTCAGCCCCTTTTGAGGACACCCGGGTACTAGCCCGGATGTCTGCCTCCACTGCAAGCTTCCTAGGGCTAGTCAGCTTGCTGTCCACCAGGTGTTGACGCAGCTCCGGAAAACATTTCTGGAGGAGGTGCTCCTTTAAGAACAAATCGTACAACCCCTCGTAGTCAGTCACCTCACTGCCTTGCACCCAACCCTCTAGGGCCTTCCTAGCGTAGTCCAAAAAATCGACCCAGTTTTGTGTAGCCAGTTTGTGGCTGTCCTGGAATTTCTGCCTGTATTTTTAAGGGGTTAGCCCAAACTTTCTGATCAATGCCACTTTCATGGTGGGGTAATTGGTCTGTTCCTCCTGCTCTAAGGCTAGAAGCGCATCCCTCCCTCCCGGAGGCATATACCGGTACAGACCACCCCCCCAATGACTCTCTGAGATCCCATGGGCTCTTAAGGAGACCTCATAGGCAGCCAACCATTTGGCAATGTCGTCTCCCACACTAAAACTGGCGACTACGTCTTTGGGCAAATAGGGTCTGGGTTCCCTGGTGGTTTCTTTAGGTACGCTGCCACCAATAGGATTACTGGAGGTCCCTACCTGTAGGGCTTTGAGGTCTAACTCCTTTAAGCTAAGCTCATGAGCGAGCCTCGTCTCCTCCCTCTCCTTTTCCAACCTAGCTAACTCCCATTTTAATTGTCTTTCCTCCCTCCTGTCAGCTAACTCCGCTGCAGTCAGGCTCCTTCCAGATACACTACTGCCCGCCCTCAAAGGTGTCCTAGGAACGGGTAACAGATTCCCCCCTTCGGTTTGGTACAGCATTTCTGCTTCTATGACAGTGTCACGATCCTCCTCTTCCTCCTCCTTTTTCCCATCTGGGTGAGCTGCCACCCATGCTCTCAAGCTGGTTTGAAGTTCCACCTTCTTCGCACCACGCTTGAAGAACACCCCCTTTTCCTGGCAAAATTCCCTAAGTTGGGCCGCTGTGTAGGTCTCCAACTCATCCAACTCAAACTCCATTTTACCAGGTGGGACCTCAGACATTTACTTGGAGTGTACAAGAAAGAGGCATCAAATAGGGCTACTTGAACCCACCACCAGAAAGGAATTTGGAAAAGATAAAAAAACGTCCACTTAGGGAGATCACTAGGAGAAAACTTCAGGTGTAGAGTACGTGGTGCACACTAAGCCACTGTCAAGTGGACGCAAGCACAAGCCCTCATCCCACCGCTGAACACTAATATGTTAGACTCTGGGTCTCCGGTCCACTTAGGGTAGCTTGGCGCAAGGGGTATAGGCTTCACTCCCAGACTACTGTGTTGTACTTGCGGCACACTCAATGCAGTAACCCAGTGATTCACCACCAAAAATTACACCACACCATACTTAGAAAAGGTAGAAAATCTTTATATTTCCTTTAGGTTTCCTTTTTCAGTTGCACATCAATCATGAATTTACATTTCAGACATTTCATTTGCCAAACCTGCTTTTGTAAACATGGACCATGACATAAAACTTCGTGGCCTTGACGACTCCTACTTAGTCAGAGTATCAGAGAACAGGTTAGCTGCAAAAGATTAACTACAGCCATGGTTCCCTGCAATATAATAGTAAAAGTGAAAGGCACTAGGCAAATTTCATTGTATGTTGACACCACATTAAGGCCTCATGCATGGGAATTCATTAATCTCAATTCACAAATGCATCAAGACGTGTTACCAGTCAATTAAGCAATTAGTTGCTCCAGCTAAGGAATGTTCAGAAGTATACACTCTAAGCAGACAGTTGTAACATAGGAAATGACACTGCCCTTGGAGAATATGCCAGTCAAATCATCTTTTAACTCCTGCTGGTTAACCTTCCTTCTCCTTTTCAAGCTCCTTTATTGTAGAACTGAGTGTTAGATTCAGTCCTGCCACCAGTGTTCCCTCCCTGGTCTCTTCCACTCTTTTCTGCTATTCCCAGCACCCCCAGTCAAGATTTGAAAGTAGCAGTGGGGCTCCCTTAACACCTCAGGCCCCACTCAACACTCCGGCGATCTTACCGGGCTTCTTGTCAATTTCTCGACCCAGCCAGCTCTCACAGGCGTTCACTGTCAGGCCGGCAAACAGGTCTCTCCGTCGTCAGTTTCCGCCCCTAGTCAGCTTCTGCCTTTGAGGCGGTTTAGGCCCTCAGCGGCTGGGCCTGAGCGGGGCCTTCACAAGGCCTCCTTTCCGGCGTCCCAGCTGGTTCCTTATTCCGCCCCTTCACTCTCCAGAGAGAGCAGAACTCCACCCGGGCCCGGCCTCTTCAGATTCCCGCCTCCTCTTCCTGCCGCTCACTTCAGCAGCGCCGGGGCAGGTCTCCGATATGCTGCCTCTACGCCAGCTGCCCTCCCTGTAACCTCCGCCTTGCTCGTTGACACCGGGCCCCCCCTTCCTTCCAGAATCTCCATCGTGGGGGCTCACATACACCAACAGCCCTGACAGAGGCGGCAGCCCAACGGCAGGAACCTCAATGGCGCCAGCAGCAAGGAGGGGCCTATACGGGGGAAATGCCCAGGAACCAAGGACAGCGGCGGTGACCCAGCCTGCGCTTCTTAAAGAGGTAGAGTCTCAGGTAGGCTATTTTGGCGGGACTATTGTAGGTTTTTACGCCCCTAGGCTCCAGGCAGCAGTGAGGTTGAAGGATACTAGGACAGAGGTCCGGAGTCTTCCCCTATGACATCAACGTGCACCCCTCTATTCTTAGGTCACTTGATCTCAGCTTGCCTGACAGACCAGTAGTCCACTATGAGGGGGCATAAGGGGGGTAAATGGCTCAGCGGGAGATGTCAATGCCAGGGCTTGGTCGACCAGTGGGGGGCAGTATCAGCAAAGGGGGGTAGCCAGTCCATGGACAGTCTGACCTCTTCCTTAGTGCACCAACCTCCCCACAGGCAGCCTAACTCCTCACACGATGTCTTTCTTCTCCCCCAAAATGGCCGCCCCAATTCCCCCTTTTATAGTCTAGGCCAAGAGAGTCCAGAGGGGTCCAGAATGTTCTAGAACCCCCAATGCAACCCTATGGCCCCAGGTTCTGAGGTGATTTGGACAGGCCACCATTTTGTGTTTTCCTACTTTCCCTCCATTTTACAAGGGCACCTGCGCTGCATTACTAATATGTAATAATGAGGCGCCAGGAGTCCTAGGGTCAACACCAGGAAAAAAAAATGGAGTGGACACCCAAGAAAAATACAGAGGCAAAAAGGGGAATATATATATAAAAAAATAGGAGACACCATCCAAAGGGCTGACAGGTCTAACAATCAGGTTATAGCAAGAATTATTAAAACAACTTGGCGCAAAATGAAAATGATATTTTTAAAAGCAGTGATCTGTGAGTGAGTATAGAAATCTGTGAGTCAGTAGCTAGCGCTAGGTAGGCGATATTCCTAACAACAGTCCCACTACCTTAGTCGCGTCCGCTGTGCGCTCTGCCTTCTTGAGGGCATTTGTAGGAGTCCCAGCAGCAGCACTAGACCGCCAACCACCCGGAAATAAGCCCTTCCCTCCACTCAAATGGGGTAGGAGCCCGCTCTGGACCGGGGAAGAAGACCGGAGGAGGGGCCTAGCGTACAAACGGCAAGTGATCAGGTTATAGAAAGAATTATTAAAACAACTTGGGGCAAAACGAAAATTATATTTTTAAAAGCAGTGATCTGTGAGTGAGTATAGAGATCTGTGAGTCAGCACCTAGTGCTACGTAGGCGATATTCCTAACAACAGTCCCACTACCTTAGTCGCGTCCGCTGTGCGCTCTGCCTTCTTGAGGGCATTTGTAGGAGTCCCAGCAGCAGCACTAGACCGCCAACCACCCGGAAATAAGCCCTTCCCTCCACTCAAACGGGATAGGAGCCCGCGGTGGACCGGGGAAGAAGACCGGAAGAGGGGCCTAGCGTGCAAACGGCAAGTGATCAGGTTATAGCAAGAATTATTAAAACAACTTGGCGCAAAACGAAAATTATATTTTTAAAAGCAGTAATCTGTGAGTGAGTATAGAAATCTGTGAGTCAGCAGCTAGCGCTAGGTAGGCGATATTCCTAACAACAGTCCCACTACTTTAGTCGCGTCATGGATCTTTGGCCTTGCACTAATAAAAAACAAAAATCAGGCCGTTTTATATCCCATAATTTACGTTCTGGGTGTTTACTGGGCAAACTAATATTTTCTTTGCAAATGAAATGCAGTTATCGAATGCTTGTGTTAGATATTATGATATATTTACAGCTAACGTTTTCTTGCCAATAAATGAATTGAATTTAAAACAATTGCAATTGCTAAAAGGAACATCTATTGGTCCATATACATTATTCTGGCCTCTCGCATCTACAAAGAGAAAACAGGACGTAAATGGAGGAGGAGGGCCCAGCTGGCAACACGTTATGTTATGCCACTAGGTATTTGTATAGCCCAATGTGTGACAATGATGTGCCTTCTTCCACTTTTTATAGACTTCAGTCTGTGATTGTTATTTATCCAGAAGAAACTCTCTTTTGAGGATTTATTTCCTGAACCACATGAAGAAGGTCATTAGGATGTCGGGCGGAATCACTTCTGCCCGACACTGCATCATTCATGGGACCAACCAACACCCGGTCGGCAGTCCGTACCGCCTGATTAGGATGCAACCAAACACTGTTCGGTCGCATTCCTGCATTTTACTGTGGCAGCATGCATTCCGGCCGTAAACCGGGTGTAATTCATGCTCCTATAATCAAATAGGAGGTGCGGTGCATCTCTGCACCCCGTGGCAGGCACCTCCAACCTGAGGCCGTGCACCTAAAGTGGCCCTGCTGGGGGCCCCCAAAGACGCTTTGCGACATGGTTTCTATGTTGGACAGGCCGGCATGAAAATCATGTCGGGAACTGTAATCGTAATCTCAAGGACGGAATGGCCTGCCCTTGATATTCCAGTCTGGATTCCGACTGGCAGACGGGCTCCCCTGAACGAGTCGGAAGCCAGCCGGAATGACCAGCCGGTTTCCATTCCGACCGCCTCCATCGTAATGAGGCGGTCAGAAAGGAAACCGAACTGCCCATTACGATGCTGCTGTAAAGGCTCTGACCGCAGGTAGGAGCCTTTACAAGGCCCATTGTGATCGGTCCCAAAGTGCGGGTGATTATTTTGTAGGGGATAGATTATCCTCCTGGGGTTGTTTTTATAAAGTGCTGGCCATACAGCTATTCAACTCAGCCCCTTTGAATGTGAAGTGTATAAATGGTTGTCTCTGCATAGTGGTTTGCTGTGGGAGCTGGGTATTGAGACCTCTGCCAAACCTGTGTCAGTTGTTATTTTGCTGACAGCAGTCCTGGTGGACCTCTTGGAAGTGGCAAGTGTTATACTCTTCCAACGACTATATGAGGCTAGAGTGGGTGAACTTTAGTTCTACTTTTAGTCATGGTTGGAGGATACCTGTAATGAGTTAGGCTATTGTTATGCTAACAGGTGTTCTGAGGTGTTCTGAAGTAGATGTGTTTGATTGTTAGCTATTTCCAGGCTCCCATTTTAAATTCCTATTGCCCTGGTGCCATCCTACTCTCACGGCCTCTAATCGTTATTCCTGATTCCCGGATTTCCTTGTAGCCAGGGTGCTAGTGTTTCATTTCCCAGAGTTCCCCTTTCCGATGGTGCTCTGAAACTCTTATATCTTAGCTCCATTTGCAAGATAATGGGTGACACCTTGCAGGGACTGCCGTTTCTGCATCCATGCCAGCTTCTTTGCTTCATTTTAGCTGAATGATTCACCTAGATGTTTCCCTTTCTGAAAGCAGACCCATGCCCGCTTGATAACTGTTATCTAGGTACTTGTAAAGAGCGCAGCTACTCAATCGAGTGTCCCGGCGCTGGACATATGCTTGCCATGAACAGCAGCAAGTGTAGTGTAGTTCCTATAGTCCCAATAGGCTCTGCGCATTGGAATAATATCTTCAGTAGTGTAGACGTAGGACTGAGGTTAACTAGGTCTCTACTGACTATATTAGACTTAAGTTTTTTGCCAGCTAGCTCAGAGTTCACTAGAAACTTTCTCGAATAAGCGAGGAGGAGTTTAACCTCCCTGGATAGACAAGAAGGGATTTAGTTTCTGACAACCATAAAACATGACAACTTTGCTCTCCCTGAATTAGAGTGTATCTCTAGAGTTGTGTGAAAACAAAAGACAGCTATTTCACTCAGTCAAAGGTGCGTACTTAGTTTCACCAGATTGCAGAGAAAAAGAGAGACGGGCGTTTTCAATAAAAGGTGTTATTTATTGAGCAGTCTCTTTCCTCATACAAGATAAATGAATTGCTACAATTGCAATACTTATAGTTAAGTAAAGTGCATACAGTAAAAGCAGGATTATGAAATAATACTGTAAAAGCATTGATATGGTTTCTTAGCCATATGATACTTTAAAATGGATAAAATAGATACATACATATATACATTGACTACTCGTACTCAACTGGTGCTTCTAACTACGCCTACCCCGGTGTACCTGACCTAAGCCTAATACGTGGGAAAGAGTAAGTAAGTAGCAGTTTAAGTTAAGTTTGTTTTGCCAAGAATCTGACTCAAGAATTCTCGGTAAGGGTTTAGTCAGTTCAGTACCTGGGTATTAGAAGGCAGGAGGGCTGGTATCTCTCTCTCAGGACTCGGTATCCCAGTCACCCGCAAGGGTAAGCTGGAAACGCCGGAGGCTGGATTTCTCAGCAAGAGAAAAGACAGCGTCTTTCTCAGCGCGTCAAAAGGGAGGGGCAGCGTCCGTGGGCTCTCGCATCAGCTGGGCTCTTCGGAAGTAGATAGCTGCTCTGCTCCAGGATTACCACCGTGTGTTTGCTTAAGGCAACGTTGGTATATTTATACCTGAAAGGTGCCGGGTTTGACGTAAGGCTGGACATAAGACGTCAATAAAGATGTCACTAAGAACTGGTCGTTCTTACAGTGCTTTACAGGAGTTCTAGGATGAAATCAAAACAACGGCAAGGGGGATTTCCCAGGTTGCTGGAGGCTTGGATTTGTTTAGAGAACTTGGTGTGCTTTCTAGGGGGCTGGAGGAATAGGCTTGCTTAATGTGACAGCATGCGCTATGACTGAATTATGAAAAGGGTTTCTATGCCGTTGTAGGGATATTATTGATTTATAACCACACAAGGGCAAAGAATAGGAATATCGATTCAGGTACCTAGATAAACACACTACACAAGTAAGTACATGTTATTACAGTTAATAAAAATCATACACAAATACAAAAATCTAAGTACATTTATGTACACAACCCATGTAACTTGAGAGGTTGTAGAATACATAGGCATCCACTGAGGGATCATCAGTGAGGTGCTATCCCCGCTTCAATCTAACTCACAAAATACACAATATCCATTGCATTATTTAAAAACCTGCACATTTGAAAACTTTGTGAATCTAAAGTGTCAGTGCTATAGTGCAAAACATTAGACCAACATCACTAGCATGTGATGTTGTACAGCAGTTTAATGGCAAACGAGAAAGAACAATGAGAAATGAGCAATTACATCTTCACCGATGCATCATGCTGTCCATCCTGGAAAGAGGCTGCCTGAGGCTATTCTGCAGTAGGAGCAAGAAGAACTTGGGACCATATGTATCATGCCCAAATGCGTTCGCAAATGCCGAAATTCACAGAATGTTGGCGTTTGCGAACGCATTTTCGCAAAATGGTATGTATCATACAAATCTGCATGCAAAATAAGGAATCGCAAAATTTGCGATTCCTTATTTTGCGATTGCATTTAAGGAATCGCAAATTTTGCGATTCCTTAAATGCAATGTAAGAAGCCAAAAAAATTTGCTAAATGGCCTTAAGGAATTGCAAATTACCACCAACTTCTAGTTGGTGGTAAGTTGCGAATTCCTTGAAAAATGCACATTTTTGCATTTTTCAAAGTGCCATGTGATGCACATACATGCCCTTAGGGCATGTATGTGCACCACATGTGCACCTATGTTTATTTCTGGGGTGCAACAGGGTGTCCTTTGGACACCCCTGCACCCTTGAAATTATTCTCAATTTGCGATTAGCAAATTGCGAATCGCAAATTGAGAACAAATTCCCATTCCTTCCTATGGGCCTCCTGACCCATAGAAATGAATGGGAAAGTATTCCTTAATTGCGAATTCGCAAATTGCGAATTCGCAATTAAGGAATATCAAGAAATCACTAAAAAAATGCGATGTTCATGATACATACCAATTTGCGATTCTGAAATAGCGATTTCTTAAAAATCGCTATTACAGAATCGCAAATTGGTTTCTTGATACATATGGCCCTTGATCTCTACTTTTCGTGTGTGGGCTTGCATTATTTGATGTGCAGCAAGGTCTTCTCTTTCAGAGAGCAAAGTGAAAGAGCACACACCATTAAGTGCTTGTTCATCACAATACATGTAAAAATATTTTTTTGCCCAGTAGTTTCCCTTTGCTCAAGTTGCATTTTGTTTTTTTCCCACCAAAAAGGAAACAAAACAAGAAACCAAAACGTAAAAAACAAAAAAAGGTTATTTTCAGATCTATCTTTATTGGTTAAAAAAAGATATAGACGTATGTTTTGTTTGTGGGTGAGAATGAATGAAAGTGATGAACAGGATGAGATATGTAAATAAAACACTGAGTGCGAGTAAAAGTATGTGAAAGTGACATAATGAGTTAGAGGGATGGCGCAGCGGGGGTTGGCTGAAGGCTCTCTGCCAAGGCTTTGAGGCCAAACTTCTGAGTGTACTAGGGGTTGGCTGCACGGCCTGCCCTCCGGCCAGGTCTTATGCCCAACCTGCAGTAGGAGGCCAATTCTGGCTGCACACTCCTGAAGGCCATGCGGAACAGGGCCCAGCTGCAGGGCTTGCAAGTGCAACCAACCATCCATAAGCGTCAACCACCCCTGAACATGACCTTTGGCCCACGCAGTGGGGGTTGGATGCAGACACTGCCCCAACCAACAGCAGGAGGCCAACATCCACTATTCACAGCACCATGAAGTAACCATCTACTGGATACATGGGTTATTTTGTGTACCACTTTTGCTAAACTATTGTATTAAAAATCTTGCAGTTATTGGGGGTTGTCTCACAGCATAACCAACTCACAAAACAATTAATTAGTAACAGGAAAAGTACATCTGGGACAATAAAATTACTCTAAAAAACCTTTCTTATTAAAAAAGAAGGGAACAAGCAAGCTGGCCATTCCAGCTCTTATTTCCTACAAAATCCCCATCGTGAACAGCATCAATTATTGATAGCTGTAATTAATCAACAGTTGCAAAACATATCTCTAACTAAGGTGATGTTATTCCTTGTAATAGCCAATTAACATTACCTTGATATGTAATCAATATAATCATTAGCCACAATGACTATGTGAATATTTCCATCCATTCAGTTGGTCATTTAAATTCAAGTAACATCTGCAAACTGTGCATTTATTGATGGGTGTATTTATTGTGTTATTTTATGAAATAATGAGGTATTTTTAACTTTATGTTATTAAAGCTTGATATGGTGTTTCCTAATTAAAGTATTTTCTACACTTAACTGTACAGTTCACAGAAAAGAATCACTACACAAGACACAAATAGCAAACACTTCAGCAGCCTGGGACATAATCCTCCTGTAAAACACAAATTAGGGAGATTTTTGCTTAAGTCTGTTGTCTGCAGCACTTTTGGCATCATCACTTCACTTTCTTGTTACTTTCTGAAAGCCTACTTGTCAATATGATACTTTCAAAGTGCAGCACAATACGTCTTTCCTGTCTGAGAACCAGAAATGGACGAGTTTATAATAACCGTAGTATTGCATCTGCAGCCTTTATCTTGCAGTTGCATATCATATCATTTCTTTTTGATCTAGTGCATGTTAGAGTTTTTAGAAAATATTCAGTCACATTCCCTAATTTACATTAGCATTAAACTTTCATGAGATAGTTTTTTACAAAGTTAAATTGAAATTGAAATCCACATACATGAACATGCATTGGAGTACCATTTTGCATGTGTAAAAAGAACACAAATTTCCACTTTTTAAATATAATAAATTGATAAACGATTTTTGTTTTTCCTTTTTCATTTTTCACAGAAAAGTGTGTGCAAGGGGAACATTGATGAATTTCTCTATCGTTACTGAACTAATAACACTTGCAGTATTAGGTAGGTGAACACTTGGCAGTGAAGATAAGAATTACAAAGGCATTTGAAAATTTTACAAATAGCAACTAAATTGTTATTGCTTTTCATTTTTCTGACTACTCTCTGGCTCTTACCTGCAAACACTTAGAAGTGCTTCCCTCGGTAGGTGCCACGTACACACGTAAAAAAACAAGCGGAATTTAGACGTGTGAGTGGCAAATAGCTTGTGAGATATGCTTATAGAATTTTAGACTTATTCCATTAGTAAGTCAAACTACATTACTAACTAAAATTATTGTGCAAGCCAAACAGAATTATACTGAACTGCTTCTTCAATATAATTTTGAATTAGGAACATTTCCACTCTAATTTCTTTTCCACTATTGCAAATTGTAGATTTAGGTATTGAAGGAGCTCTATGGTTAATTCTACATTGTTTTTGTTTAGCTACTTTCTCTAAATAATGGTCCTTTTCTTAGGTTCTACGTCCAAGCACTTATGAAATCTATGTGGTTCCGCTCTATGGAACAAAAAATAGGTATTCACAAGCAGCTCAACCAGAGGAACGAGTGAAATCTCTGTTTTCTTTTGTATGTTGCCAGACCTTACAAAGGATACTTAAAAAAAAAAATATTTTTACTAGCCAATTGGTCTGCGATTAGCCCAATAGTATGGCCACAGAAAGAATCACTTCAGGATAATACATTTGCATCCCCATCAATCAAAAGGAAAACCATAACAATAACAGTAACAGTTAAAGGTACAGTTGCTGTGCAGTTCCATTATCATCAATTATAAACATCAAGCATTTCATCCTTTTTCCTCCCTTTTTTCAGTCTCAGCCCCAGAAGCCCCACTAGTGCCACCAGTTTAACAGCAATTTGTCTCTCAACATGTAGACAATCTGGCCCCACTACACCCAAAAGGTGAATAATGGAGTGTCCCCCCACCTCCTAGTTCTTACCGCTCACCTCCATCCCGAAGCAGCCAACACCACCCCCGTACTTCTCAGGTTGTGCCCTTGTATGGTAGAGGATTCCGAGCCTTGGTATTGCGTACCCTGTTCATCATCTCCATCCTGTCCCATATGCATGTTCGCCAGTAGTGTGGCCCAGATTTCTAGGTCCTCCTGTAAGCTATCATCTCGATGGTTGAGCTTCAAGTGTACCTTCTCACCCCCTTACACCATGGAGTAAGGGAGGTGGCCCTTGTACCTAGCCATCCTATGGCTACCCTACTTTTAGCCCAAACTAATGCCAACTGTAGGAACCTCCAATGCATTTTCGCCCTATGGGTTGTGAAAAGCTGGTCTTATATATGATGTCCACTTATGTAAGTGGGCACCTTGCACTAGTCCAGACAACCCTTATAGTGATTTAAGAGGTCTTAGACAACCTTAGAAAGCTCTCTAAGTAGTAGCTGTGGAGAGCAGGCTTCAGGCTTAGTCCAGAAGGCGTGTAATGCAGATTGTTTTACCAGAATGCAATCTTATAGTATAGATTAAGTGAAAAAGAACCACACCAAGTATTTATAAAAATAAGTATTTATTATCCAATACTCTCTAGTACGTTCAAGTATCTCCCAAATGGAGATAAACACAATGCACACAATACTTTAGCAAGAAAAACAGTAAACAGCACGAAATACACAGAGAGCCCCGGGGGTGGGGGTGGGGACCAAACTATATATTAAGAATGTGATATAAGAACCTCGCCTCAAGCCAGGATGATGTCGAGAGGACTTAGAATTGCTGAGGACCCACAGAACCACCCAAGGTAAATAGATAGGGACCCACAGAGGGAGTGTGCAGTGTGAGAACACGACTGTGTACTCCGTACAAGTCTATCTGCAAGTCACAGTTGGATTTTTAAAGATTAAAGATCCTTCCCAGTGGACCCTAGAGGAACCCCTTGGAAGACAGAAGGTTGGAGTGCCACCCACCTGTGGATACCCTAGTACCTATTTTATCTACACCAGGGAAGCTGGGTGCTCGCGTGTGAAATGGTGTCTGAAACCGCTGTCGAACCTAATGGAGGACTTCAGGAAAGTGCTGCTGCTGGAGGAGGAGAAAGTGTCTGTGGGATTCCAAACATGAATTCTTGAAGAGGAGTACCTGAAGGCAGAGGGGACAGAGTCTATATCATTCCAGAGTGTCCAGGAGACTTGGAAGACGAATGCACTCTGATGTCGGGGGCTTCAGGGAAGATGACGATGAACTTGACTCTGCAGCTGTGAGGACCAGGCAATGCTGAGGATGATCAGGGCCTGGGTACAAGCTGTTCCACAAAGGATGTCCAGTGCTGAGTGGTCTGTGTCTGACGGGATCACCAATAAGCCTTGGCAAATCCAACCCTCACAGGAAGTCAAAAAGGTGCAAAGTTCGGACCAACAAAGTCCAGGGGGACTCACCAGAAGCACGGTAATCAGGGCAGGCCCTGAGCAATCAGGGGAGCCCAAAAGTAATGTGTGACCCTCAAATGGACCCACATGCCGGAGGCACTGGAGTTGCAAGAGGACCTCAAGCAGCTCACCAAAGGAGCAGGCCATGGTGCCCATGAGGTGACGTGGCTGAAGGTATTGGTGGAAGGAGTTGCCAGAGGTTGGGGCTACTTGGAGCCCAATACACTTGTTGCAAAGTTGCCAACAAGCCTTTGCACTTGCAAAAGAACATGGTACACAGGGGTTCGGTTATTGCAGCCCTCACGAGGGATACTGGCCTCAAACTCGGTGAAAGGACAGAGCAGGCCTCGAAGGGCATAGAGAACCACTACCTGTGTAATTGAAACCTTTGGAGTCTGCAGGAGCTCAGGATCAGCAGACCGGTCAGCAGTGTTGAGGTGCCAGTGAATGCAGGGGAGATTTCCATCAAATAGCTTGGATGCTTCAGAGGCCTTGGAAGGTTCCTGTATGATGCACAGGCACCGATGATGCAGCAGATGCAATCCTGCAAAGTCCAAAGTGCCAAGACAGGAGAAGTAGAACTGGTGTCTGATCTGAATCTTATCCTACGATGAATCTAGGGACCTAAACCGAGGTAAGCCCTTAAGCACCCTAAGGAAAGGGTTGAGATGAATCAGGGGACCCTCCCAGGGGAGTGTCTGGACAGGGGGGAGTTTACTCCCATATCCTTTGTCCAGTTCCACGCCTGAGTGGGATGCAAAGGCTCCCAGGACTGGTATGAACTGGACTATGCAGTATTGGTAGACTTTCTAGCTCTGCCAAGCGCACCCACCCAGCCCTAATACACTCAGGGGTGAATTCAAAAGAACGTGTAATAACTGCAGCAAGAGTAGCTTATCGCAACTTTCAACATCGCAGCCTATTGCGGGAAAATTCCCCTGTGTCAACGTGGAATTCACAACGCGGCAGTCATGAGATAGACACTAGATAACATGTCAAATGTCCGCGTGAAAATCAATGCCACGCCGCAAAAATGCCAACGCTAAAAAACATGCGATGAGGCCAACCGCGGTACAATAAAGTAGCGAAAACCAGCCATAGGCCTGCAAATCACACGCGTCTGGTGGGACAATGCACCATAGAAACCACAGAAACAACACACCAGAAACAAGCCAAAGCACGTAGCAACATGGAAGCACCCTGACCCAGCGCAGAGGCCAACTCGAACCCCACAACCCCCACAGGCCACCAACAGAATGGAACAACGAGGTCGGGGAAGGCCAAGGAGAAGAGGGAGAGGGAGAGGGAGAGGAAGACAGGGTGCAGACCACAGTAAAACAAGACCAGCATCAAAGAGGTGATAGAACACTACCAGCAACTGACCCACAAGCAGACCACCTGGAATGCAGTTGGAATGCCGAGGAGGCAAACTGAGGAGGCCAATGGGCGCCGGCATGACATGTCAACCTAAACCAGGCATAAACCCGCTGCCACCAGGAAGGCAGCAACAGCAACTGGAGGTGACAGTCCAGCGGCAACGGGAGGAGCTGGAGGAAACCCAGGCCACAGTCATCAGTGTGGAAACGGTGCAAGTAGTAGGGAGTACGGACACAGCTTGAGAGGACTTGGCACAAAATCAACAGGGAATGCAACGAACAGGGACTGGGGGACGGGGGAGATGGGCACAATGGCACACATGCACAATGAGGAGTAGCATACTGCACACCCACAATTACCCCGGATCATGTCCCAGATCATCTTGGCACACTGCAGCACACACACATAGCAAGAAAAGCACACCCACATTGACGACAACTTGGTAAAATGCGCATAGCCAACACTGCAGAACAGAGGACACAACTGGCTCCGCACATGCACAGAAATATGCCTACTACATCTGACAGAACCAGAAACTGTGAAATGGAAATGTACGCGAACCACTACACATCCATCATGTAATCCAAATGTACACTGTCCTGCAGAAGAATCCAGCACCTCCCAAATAGTCACAATGTACATTGCCATACAGTCTGCATGCAAATCAGCATAATGCGCCAACATACATGTCAACACAGGTTGGTACATGCATCTCCTCTTCCCATTGCAGAGGGGCACACAACACCTTCAGCAGAGCACAGAATACAACACATCTGTGATGCCGGAGAGGACCAACACACCGTCGACACCGACGCCCTACAACAGTTATGGATATCCCTCACTACCCCCACCAGGACCCGGCCAGCCAAGCTACTCAGATGAGAACACCGAGTTTACAACAGACCACACAGCAGGAAGCACCCGCAAGCAAAGCTGGCTCACAACCCTTTACTCACCCACACATGGCATCCCAATGCCATGTGTCAGCACTTCAAAAGGAGGTCGCTCAACAGTTGTGGGTGGAGGGGGCGAACCCATGGACTGCTAACTAGAACACATACGTAGGTGTCTATCACCCTTCAGGGACCACTCACACCCCACTAAGGAGACCCACACTGCCATAGAGACACATGCAGATGCACATTCACAGTACAGAACCACACCCAGGGGCACTCAAATAGCAGTCACACACCAATGTTGGCTCTGTGTATGACAGCCCTGGCCACTCCCCTTACGAATTAAATGGGTGACAACAAAGCTAGATGTCCGAGCTCCAACCCGCTGCCTGCGGTGACATGTCTGCATCCGATGTACACAGCACAATGTAATGTCCTAGGGCCCTCATGCAAACAACAAGACCACAGGGACACACGCATATATCATGTTGAACTGGCTATGGGCATATGCACCAGGCCCCTTTATTGGCAGGGCCACATGTACAGTGACGCCTGTGCTGGATGGAAGTGGGGTGAGTGTAAGCCATTCTGCACGGAATGTCTGGTGCTGGCAACCGCATGAACATTGGACACCAGTGCAATGGAAACAGAAAACACATGCATAACAGAGTCAACTGCTGAGCAACATGGAGTGAGCCGGAAAAAGTCCAGAGGACAGCCAACATGCAAACAGAAGTGTCCGTGAGTTGCAGTGCACTGGGGTTGGTGTACTAGAAATGAGCGCGCTCATGTGAAGAAAAAGTCTCGAATTGTGTCCCTTCGATATATTCCTGATGCAGATGCAGTCATCATCTTCTCCAACAACGTCTAAGGGCCCCACACTGTTTGAGGTGACATAGCTGCGCAACCGCTCCACAGCACAAAACTCAATCAGCAACGGACAATGGCCTGCGGTGCACTGAGCCACTGGCACCTGGAGTGCTGAGCAGGGTATCAGGCCGATGATGGCATCTATGACATGTCTGAGCAACTCTGTAAGTCTGTGAGGACCACTGTTTCGACTCTGGCAGATGGTGGTAGGAGGTGGTCCTTGCAGGGGTGGTGTGTACCTCCTGCAGTCATGCGATGTCCAGGCCGGTCAGGACTCGCTTTGGTGTGTGAGCCCTGGTGGGACGCAGTTGGGCCCGGAGGCTGTGTACAGCGCAGGGCCACAGAGAAATGGCCTTGATGACCCCAAGGCCAACGCTTCAGGGGTCTCGGACTAGACCAGCACAGAGTTAGTGGCCCCGGAAGCATTTTCCAGGCCTTAGTGCTTCCGGGGCCACTAACTCTGTGCTAACTCTGTGCTGGTCCAGTGCGGGACCCCGGCACATACACCCAGCCACGGGACGGTGACTTGTGGTGCAGTTAGATGGGCCATGCGACCTAAGCGGGTCCTCATCAATGTCCGAGGTGAGGGCTGCGGGGGACAGTCGAAGGTGTGATGTGGAAGGTTTGATTTTATCCGGAAGCAGCAAATAGTGGGGTGGACAGCACAAGCCTCATTTTCACAACCAATTCGGTATCAGCTACATGAGGATGCACAATAGCCCCTAGTCCATAGACTAAGACACCACCAATGTACGACAAGTGAGTGTCCATGAATGTCGTGGAACAGACTTAGGGGCAGCAAGGGGATGCAGTCTGCGATGATGCCTGTACACTGATATGAACTCCGCCATTGCTAAATCAAGACTCATTGACCTACTGGACCGCAGTGTAGACCGGAGGCAGAGGTCCGCACGGGCCATTCACTGAGTGTCGCCGGCATAAGTTAGTGGCCCCGCCGGCCTGCGTAGTTCAGGTTCAGTGGCACCACGTATTCGGTCACCTCCGTGACTTTGACCCAGCTTTCGTCCAGACTGAGCCGCATCTTCCTCTTACTCCTCTCCCTGCGATCACTGGTGTGGCCATTCGTGATTCGCGACTAGTTGCTGAATGTGAGACCTACTGGTCTGCAGGGTAGTCCTGGTCTCTTATCCACGTGTAGCCGACTGGCGTTGAACAGGGTTAGTGGCACCACGTTAGCCGGCTGGTGTTGAACAGGGTTAGTGGCAACACGTGTAGCCGCCTGGAGTTGAACAAGGTTAGTAGCACCACGTGTAGCCGACTGGCGTTGAACAGGGTTAGTGGCACCACGTGTAGCCGGCTGGCGTTGAACAGGATTGGTGGCACTACATGTAGCTGGCTGGCGTTGAACAGGGTTAGTGGCACCACGTGTAGCCCGCTGGCATTGAACAGGGTTAGTGGCACCATGTGTAGCTGACTGGCGTTGAACAGGGTTAGTGGCACCAAGTGTAGCCAACTGGCGTTCAACAGGGTTAGTGGCACCACGTATCGCAAGATGCCCATATGGAACTATGCCTCACTGATTGGGGGGTCTGGTGCTGCGGCCGCTGGCCCGGATTTGGGGTCACTGCCATTCAGGACCCAGGACACAGTTTCACCTACTGGGCCGAAGAGGACGTCGGTGTAGTATGTGAATGAGGAAGGAGTAATGTGGGTCAGGGTTGGGGGACCAGCGATGGTCTGAGAGGCTGGCATTGTCAGTTGTTCTGTCGTGTCTGGTGAGTGGGCATGTTGTTGTGCATGTTGGTTGTGATTTAGTGACGTATGCATTGCCAGAGTTGTGAATTGCTTGGTTGTGGAGTTGAGGTGAGTGCGGTGTTAATTTGGAACTTGCCAAGGGGCTGTGCATTTCCCTTGATGCCATCCTGGGAATGCTGGTTGCTGATGGACTGTCGGAGGATGAAGCAATCATGCACACTGGCTGTGTATTTGGAGGCGACATTGGTGAAGGTCCCACGGTGTTAAGATGTTGCCTGCACATTAATGTGTGACATGTGCATCCTGTAGCGGTGATTGTGTGCTGTGTTACCAGGGGGCACAGGTAGGACATGTGTGCTGTGGATTGCCCCAACACGTGTATGCATCCGGCTATGGCGTATGGTCCTTGCTTGGTCTTCAGCAGATCCTGCGCATTGTGTTGGACGTATGGGGACTGGGGTGTCAGGGTGATGGTGATGTCCAGGACATGTGTGGGGGATTTGAATGTGGCTGGCTATGAGACTCCCCCAACTCTGGCAGGTGTTGGTTGGGGTCTGCCAGGGGCCAACTGGGGCAGCACAGCCAGCAGCTTGGTGTGGGGTGGGATGTTGGTTGTCCGCTGTGCTGGTACCGTGGGCCTGTTAGGCAATGATGGTCAGGATGCATAGGATGGTTGTCCCTTTCAGCCTGTAGTGGACAGTGACATTGTCCGATGTTGGGTCTGTGAGGCAGGTGCGTTTCCTGGAGGGCCGCTGTCTTTGTCTGCGCTCCCTCTGTGGTGGGCAGGGGGGTGTTCCGAGTGGGGATTGGTGTCCAGGGGGGGTGGCGGCGGCGGGTGTTGTGGCCCTCTTGGGTGTTCAGGCTGCATGACGAGTGGCTCCATGGCATCTGTTGCCCTTCTGATGACGCCCTGGGCTGGGCTTCCTTTTGTGGTGCAGGCTGCCATCCGACTTTACACCAGGTCAAAGCAGGTGTTAATTTCCTGCTGCTAACATGCCTTATCGCCTGTTTTGGGTTCTTATCGCCAATCTGGCTGGTTGTTGAGAATGTTGTGGTGTCGTGTTGTTGCAGCTTTTTGCACGGGAACGCCTACTCTGCATCTCATTAGCGATAGTTGCGGGGGTCCTCTGTGGCGATGTTTTTTGTGGCTGCTATCATGGGTAAACAGGTGCTGTGGGCTGTTAACACCAGATTGTGAATGGGGAGGTAAATTTATCACGACTTTGGCTGCGATAAAGTGCCGTTCATTTGGTGATTGCTCCTTGTGAATATGCCCCTCAATCCTGTCTGGGAAGTGGTCACACCTCCCTGTGACAGGACGCCTATTGTTCTACCTTCCTCTGCTCAAGCTTGGCTCAGCAGCAGGAAGGCAGAAAGGTGTCTCTGGTCAAAAGCAACCATTTTGTGCTGTCCCAGTCTAGAAGGCTGGTATGGGGAATACTGAGAGCCTAACGGAAGGCTCTCCCAGTGCTTTGAGATCACCATGGTTCCGGTGTGGGGGTATGAGTCACACATCTTTGATACCAAACATGATAGGATTGATTGCAGTCGTTTTCGAAATGGTCATCGCATAATTACGCTGTGCTTCTCTACATAGTATATGGCTGCGTCACTGACAACCTGGAAGAATGGACTCCGTAGGCTGCAGGGGTGTCTTACTCATGCTTGGGCACCCTCTCACTTAAAACTAAGCACCCTGACTTCAGGATTATAAAGGCCTGCTATAGGGGAGACTTATAGGTTTTAAGTGCAGTGACCCTTCGATATAGTAAACCTATATCTTTAGTAAGTGGTGCGAGCACCAACTTACAAATGCTGCAATTGCAGGCCTGTAGTTCCATTTGAATGATCTCTCATGGGTGGCATAATACATGCTTCAGCCCATGGGAGACATCTGGGGTACCTGTGCCCTAGGTACATGGGTACCATATACTAGGGACTGACAAGAGTACCCCAGTATCCAATCTGGGATGTACCTAAGTGCTGAACACAACTGTTTAAGGAAAAAGCAGAAAGACTGTGGTCCTGATTAGCAGGATCCCAGTCAGACTAGTCAAAACAGCATCACATCAAGCAAAAAGTGGGGTTAACAATAGAAGCAAATCTTACTTTCCTACAACAATGCTAAGCATGCACACCTGGAACCACTCCACAATTGGCAGTGCAGTCACTTCCCTCAGCTTTCCAACCACCTGTAGCTAATTCCAATCCAATCCAAAAATTCTTTATTTCGGCCACATGGGCCATAAAAGATGCAGTAAAAATACATATAGATAAAACACAATATATACAATAAAACCAACTGGACCTGCAGTGTTAGGAAATACAAGGTAATATGAATTAACCAGACATTTTCTTCCTTATTATCCATGCTGCCATTAAGAATTTGGAAACTGCAAACACAATGTGGCCCAGGGTATTAGTTTTCATAACCCTGTAGGCCTGTAAATAGTTCCTGAAGCCCAGATTCCGGCATAGAGGGGCTAGCCAGCGCCTCCTCGGGCTCCGATAAACATGGCAAGAGAACATTATGTGCAAATCGTCTTCATCGTTAGCTTTACAGCATGGGCAGAGCTTGTCACCCCCTAGCGACCATTTATAGGTAAAGACTTTAGTAGGGAGCGTGCCAAACCTCCATTGCAGGAACAATTTCCTCGCCAAAAGCGGATAGATAAAATCCATAAAAGGTTCAAAGACATAAGAATTTTTGGATACTATAAAACGTCCCGTCAGGGTGCCACTGTCATAAGCATTGTCCATATCAGCAAGGCTTTTGTTCTTGTAGAGCTGTGCGAGGGTTTTGCGCGAAATCCTTCTACAGCCCTGAGCTGGATCGTCCCATAGGTCAGGCAATTTCAGGCTAGAGCATTCCGACTTGATGTATGCCAGCCAAGGGATCTTACCATTAACATCCAGCCTCATGACATGTATAAGGTCCTGCCTATAGTGATGCAGTTCCTCAGTGGTCCATACCCGATGCCAGAACTTCACAGGTTTCGACCGTAGGTCCTCTGCAATTGGCGGGAGGCCCAGGTCGAGTCTTAAGGGGAGGAGTGGTGTACCTTGCGGGAGAGCAAGTAGGCGTCTGAGGAAACAGTTTTCCACCCCTACCATGACCTTCCCAGCTTTGTGTCCCCACAGCTCACTGCCGTACGAGGCAGCTGCCTTCGCCTGGGTCCTGTACATTTCCAGGGCCGGACTAACAGGCTTGAAGGTGGACTTATTGGACACCCTCAGGAGTGCGCCCGATAGCTGGGAAAGTTTCAACCTAGATCTTGCTACCTGGGAGTCCCATGTCAGATTTTCTTGTAGTGAAACCCCCAGATATATAAAGGTAGAGACCCTTTCAAGGCTAGTTTCCCCCAGTTTTGGATTGGGTCTAGTTTTGGAGGGGGGGTTGAAGATCATGAACTTGGTTTTATCCGTGTTCACCTCCAACCCATGTTGTCGACAAAAGTGGCCAAAACCATCCACAATCCTCTGGATCCCCATAGGGGATTTGGAAAGAAGGAGGGTATCATCGGCAAACATTATTGCCGGAACCCTCCTTCCTGCCAAAACCGGGGCGTCATTGTCCCCAACAGCGTCAAGATGTTGAATGACGCTGTTAATGTACAGACAGAAAAGTGTCGGAGCCAAAACACAGCCCTGTCTGACACCTCGGCGGACCGGGAATTTACCCGAGGGCTTACCATCCCTCCCACACCTCACTACCGCAAAGTTGTTCTCATGCAGCCTAATGATGATTCTAAGGAGGTGGGGGGGAACTCCTAACTTCTGCAGAACCTCCCATAACTTCCCCCTCGGGACCAGGTCGAAGGCTGACCTCAGGTCCACGAAGACCATGTACAGTCGACCTCCCTCTAGCATGACCGTCTTCCAATACAGGAGAAGGAGGCGAAAAATTTGGTCCATGGTCGACGTGTTCTTCCTGAAGCCAGCCTGAAGGGGGCTCATGATGTCATTGTCCTCGACCCAGTCTAGGAGATGGTCCAAGATGAGGCGCGCAAAGAGTTTTTGGGGCACATCTATAAGGCTTATAGGCCTGTAATTAGAGGGGAGCAGAGTAGAACCCTTCTTATGGATGGGCACAATCTCTGCCCCCAACCACGACCCAGGGATCGCCATACCTCCAAGAATGGCATTGAAAAGAATGAGAAGGTATGGGCCCCAGATGTCCGGGTGGTGCCTAAATAGATCCCCGGGTAACCTATCCAGGCCTGGCGCCTTCCCCACTGCTAAGCGTTCTAGGGCAAGCTCCACTTCCCCCAGGGATAGTTCCATTCCAGGCTCCTGAGTACCCAAGGGCAATTCCAGCTCTACAGCCGAGCAGGAACTAGTATCTTGGTAGAGAGCCCCAAAATGGGCCTCCCAAACCGCGGGGGCTATATTAGGCTCAATCGCTTTACTAAGTTCCCTTGACCCGTTGTTTACTAGGGCCCAGAATTTCCGGGAGTCCCTAACCTTGAGGGCATCGAAAAGATCCTGCCAGTGGTTCCAGTCCCACTCGGTCCTTGCAGCCGCCAGCACTGATTTGTGGTGCTTCCTGAGGTCACGTACTTTGGCCGTGTCTGACCCCTCTTTTATTGCTGCAATGAGCTCAGATTTTGCTGCCCTGCAATCTGAAGTATACCAGGAGGGAACAAGGGTCCTTTTCTTTCGGATTGGGACCTCCGGATGGAAAACCTCGGCCAAATCCCTCACTAAATCCTGGTGAATGTTTCCCAGTTTCTCGTAATAATCTGGGGTTCTTAGTTCATTCAGGAGAGCATCCACCTCCATAAAGCTGGGGAGTGCCAGCTCATATAATTTCTTGATGGACTCTTCCGAGCTCACCAACTTTCCCCATTTGACCCGGCGCCTGTTTGTGGTGAGGGACAAATCCCCCAGATCATCCCCTTGGCCAACTGGGGATAGGTCCGTCTTGGGCAGAGGGCACAGGATATTTAGACAAAGGGCATTGTGGTCGCTGTCTGACCTCTCAATTACCCTAAAGTCAAGCACTTTGGGCCAGAGTGTAATGTCCACCATGATGTAATCTAGCCTCGACTCATGGCCCCTCCTGTTGAAAGTACACACTGAGGGGGTATCGGAAGGGGTACGACCATTACACGCCCTCAGTGCGCAATTCAGGGTAAGGGACATGAGTTGTAAAGCTAGAGGGGACCAGGCTTTAGGGTGAGGAGAAGCTGAGGGTGGAACCCCCAGTGGTCATCCTCGGCCGTAAGGACACCATCCAGTAGACCTTCCAGAGGTTCAAAGTGGCAATTGAAGTCTCCTCCAAGCACCACCTTGAGGTCACCCGGAAGTTGGCCCAAAAAGGAGGCCAGATCATTGAGGGTGGGTGATTCGTTTGGCGAGGCCACTGGACGCGAGTAGACGTTGACAATGGCCCACGGAGTTTTACCAGGCCAAGTGAGCCGCACACACTGGATGTCCTGTGAGCACGTGTGGACCTGCTCCGCCTGGCACCCAGTGTGACTCGCAATCCAGATTGCCAAGCCACCAGATGGCCTCCCCCTCCCAGCCCATTTGGCAGGGATTTCGAATACTTCAAACCCTCTCCTGGACTGAGCGGCCCTCGCCCAGGTCTCCTGAAAGAGGAGTATGTCACATCCACCTACCAGGCGATCCCATTCAGGAGAGCCTTCCTTATTCGCAATTCCTGCCACATTCCAGGAGAGGATTCTCAATCCTGGATCAAGTGGCAGGATGCCCTGAGCTCCAGCAGGAGGTTGCGGGGTGACCATGGGTGAACCATCGTCTGGGGAAGCAATTCCACAGACAGCGATGGCGGCAGGGCCGGCCCGCTCCACTGCCCCTGTTTGCAAAGTATGGGCAGACCCGTTGTCAAGTGGTTGACCCAGTTGGCACAGATTGTCGTCCGTGACAGCCCCTCGCTCATTAACGGTGTGGAGCCGGGTTGGCTCCAGCATGGGGAACACACCCGATCCCACACAACTTTGCACATCGTCCACCATCTTCCCAGGACCAGACAGGCTTACCCTAGTTTGTGGTCAATCGACCTGGTCCAAACAGGAAAACCTGTTGTGATGTATGAAGTTTGCCTGGGCAGTTGGTAGGGAGTGCCTTGGTCTGTAGCGGGAGCCATCTACAGCAAAGCCCACCCTAGTCCACCCCTTCTCCCTCCCTCCCACCGTGTTGCTACCACTAGGATAGAAATAAGAAAGGGGTACAAGTTCTATTTTGGACTTGTCAGGCCTTACAAGCCAGTTGCAGATGTAGTTTGCAACGTGTGGGCTCTTAAAACTTAGGACGATACAATCCCCTGACCTGTTCTTTGTAGTAGGGCCAATCCATGGAATCCTCCTTACCATCAGAACCTCACCCTTCAAGTTTGGAGGCAGCGGTCTATTAATGCTGAGCCAGCTTATAACCTTATTGCGTAGGGAGTCTTGAGACTCCCTAACACCATCAGATAGCTCAGGAACTCCCACCATGATTGCCGTATATGGAACAGCTTCTGGGGGCAGGTTGACCACCCTACGTCTATCAGGGGGGGGGGCAAGACCATCGCTCGGGGCATTTATAGGACCCACTGTCGCCCTTGACCGCGGCGCGAGTTGCGGCGCAGGGGGTAACTTAGATCTCCTGGGGGCCGGGACAGGGGGCCTAGGTGCTGGAGGTAACAAGGTGCGCGTCTGAGAAGTAGACGCACCATTTGCACTGGGCAATACCCTACTGGAAACCTGGGGCAATGTCGAAGGAAGTGAGCTATTCCCACGTGGTTCCCCGGTAGCTATAGGAGCGTTAGTAGCTATACCAGGGCTATTCCTAGTGTGGTTATTTTCCCTGGACTGGAGTAAATTCTCTATAGCCTCTAATCTAACTGAGATGGGGGTTAACAGATCCTTGATAATAGATGTAAGTGAATTAATTACTCTATCTGAACTATTGGAGGATACCCCACCAAAGATAAATGGACCCGCCGCCGCTGGTGATAACACAGGAGCTGGCGAGGCCAGAAGATCCGACCCAGACCCAGATAGAATAAGCTCTGGGGAGACCGAAATATCTGTACTTTCTTCGAGGGATGATTCAGATACAACAATTTTTGCCCTTTTTGCCCTCTTTATTTCAGCAGGCCTTTTCCTTTTAAGAGGCTGTACCACCCCACTATCTACGGGGTCAGTTAACAGGACCGCTTGACCCGCTTCCAGCATGTTTGGACCCGTGTTGTCCAAAACAGCAGAATGGTCATTATTCCCCAGTGTCCGTGAGGAATCTTGGACCCTCTGCGTTACAGGCGTTCTTAACTGTTGAAGCACCGACTCAATAGTCTGGTCAATGCTGTCCAGTAGAGACATATGGGTAACGTCCATGGTGATGGGTGTACTAACATCATTTGTGGCAGATTCCCCAAGGTCCAGGAACACACTTTCAGGACCCATCTCAAGGTGAGAGTCCATGGATGAATGACACTTACTGATTTGGGAGCTCGCCTTGGGGAAAAATTTTTCCAAAGTACTTGCGCCTTGTTGTACAGATTTACTCCTTAGTGCTCTGGAAGTCATATTGGGGTGAATAATGGGGCGATTTAGCGGGGGCGTTAGAGGGGGGGCCCGGTCCGGTCTCTTCCGGCCTCTAACGGCCTAAAACGGCCCGCCCTTTGCCCGGGCTTAGCCCCGTGCTTCGGCCCGCGAGCGTCCCGCGTGCGCGTTACTGGGCGGGGCTAAGTAGAGAGGAGGGGGGAGGGCGGGAAGAGTCGCAGGTGCGCTGGTGTCCTGAGCGCTACTCCTGCTGGGACTCGCAGTCCCGCCCTCGCAGTGCACAGAGCCCCTTGCAGTCCTGGGACCAAGTTCACACAAAAGCGCTGATTGCCGCTTACTCCCGCTTTCACCCGCCTTCTGAGGACTCCTGTATCACGCTGTCAGCTCCAGCAACGAGCGGCACCCGCGGAGCGGGGGCCGCGAGCAGTGTTATATGAGCAGCAAAGGAGGGAGGAGGGGGGAGGGCGGGAAGAGTCGCAGGTGCGCTGGTGTCCTGAGCGCTACTCCTGCTGGGACTCGCAGTCCCGCCCTCGCAGTGCACAGAGCCCCTTGCAGTCCTGGGACCAAGTTCACACAAAAGCGCTGATTGCCGCTTACTCCCGCTTTCACCCGCCTTCTGAGGACTCCTGTATCACGCTGTCAGCTCCAGCAACGAGCGGCACCCCTGTAGCTAATTATCATGAACCCTTGGACACTCCCATGCCATATGCAAGTAGAAGGTTCCCTCTGCCTAACATCTGAGACAGTTCATCTCTCTGCCAGCATGCATCCTACTAAGTTTAACTGGTGTTAAGTATGTGTAGTGCACATTGTTGAAATGCACTGATTTAAATCAAGTGTTGCGCGAATCTCTCGTCATGAGTTCGAAGGTTGAATTCCATTCCAAATCAGTCAAAGGTGCTGCCAGTTCGTCCCCTCAAGCAGGAACAGTCACAACTCTAAATCCTTGAGTTTCTAATAGATATGCATCACCATGTGCCTCGACACAATGCTGTCGGCATTGTTTCCATCTGCTGGAGTGTATTCAGAAATTCTGTCCATATTTCCTGTGCTGTGCTCGCCAATTCAGGATTTTGTAGACATTGACCTCTCCCCACCACACCTCCCTTGCCTCCGTGAATGTGAAGAATGCCTTCCCTGGATATAGATCACCCAGTGTCTCACACCGTCCTTTCCTCCATCTCACCACAGACATGTCTTTCCCAATATCCCTGAATGGGAGCGCCATCCATATGAGCAGCTGCCTAACAAGGGGTGGTTGTTTGAATTCCTTGGTGACGACTTGTTTCCACATCTCTGCCATCGGTTGGATCAGATAGGGGGTGCCAGGTGGTGTACGTGTGCCGCGCATGAGGAGAGCCATCAAGGAATGGGCACCGTGAGTGCTCTGCAACAGTCGTGTCTCCCAGTTGTCACCCCTGATGCCCACCTAGATGCATGCTGCAGCTTGAATGCGTAGTAGTAGAGTTCCAGGTCCGGGTGGCCCAGGCTGCCCTCCACAAGGTCTTGATTAAGCGGCGGCAATGCTACCTGACTCCTCTTCTCAGCCCACACAAAGGAGATCATCAAGCTCTCCACTGTCTTGACCAGACTACATAGAAACATATAAAGAACATTTTGGATTATATACAGACATCTGGGGCGGAACACCATTTTCAGCATAGTGACTCTCCCTGCCATAGAACTTTCAAAGTATTTTTAAAGATTAGTGCTTACATTTTGAGATCTTCCTCGTTTATTCCCCAGTTTGGCCTGCCACTTTATATAGGCGTGTCAAAGACCTCTAGACATGCCCCCTGCTTCTTCAAATTATCCTAAAATGGGTAGCATCATTTTCAAAAAGAAAATCATAGGAAGATTGCACATTTTCATTGCTGTAGTCTGGCCAAGAGATCATAGTTTTGCTTAAATGGGACTTTGCAATGAAAAACCTCTAATCAAACTCGGATATTCATTTTTCAATATATGTCATGTTTTTTAATGGTATTCTGTCATGTCATTTGAGTGCTTTACAGAGCTTTGTGAACACTATTAAGTCTGTTTTGGGGCAGAGGGCCAAAAGATTGGTCGATTGGTGGGTGCTGCAGTAATCCACATAGGATGCGCATCTTTGGGGTCTGGTTGTGTGATAATTTAGCAACAGAGTAGTAGGGAACACAGAAAAGTGGTGCTTTTTCTATGAGGGATTTCATCTCGGCCCTCTGCTTATCTCACAGTCGATGGAGTGACAGCAGAACAAAAATAACTCCTGGATTGAAATAGTGCAATGATATCCCAAATCTACAAATATCTGTTGCAGCCACATGGGCCCAAAAAATATCCTAAAATACTTCCACTTGTTCCTGGTAAAAGTCCTCTGCAAATTCAAGGTTTTGATTCTGCCCCACAAACTCCTACTCAACCAAGTCCAAAAATACTTGTCAGATCTCATCCATCTGTGCCAGACCACCAGATAACTCCGCTTTTTCCATGAACCTGAATCACATCCCTCCCCGCAACTTCGGTTCTTCTTCCTTTCAAAACCATGGATTTGAAATTATTAACATCACCTTTTAAACTTATTTCATCAACATCTTAGAGACACTCCATATCTCCTCTGATTTAGAAAAGAACTAACCATCTAGCTTTTACTCAGTACATTGACTATTCCAACATTGCTCACAACTTGCCTGCATTAATTGTGGATAGTAACAAAGTAATTAACAAAATGTAGTAAGATTAAGTGTGAGAAAAGGTATCCACAATTATACAACTTAAACCAAGACCTTGATTAGATGGATGATGCCCTTAAGTCATCAATGCTATAGCCTTGGAGATTGCTTGAGAAAAATTCCTTGCATTATAACACAGGCAAATGTAATAGTACATGAATGCTTTTTACCAAATTCACAACATGCAACCTGGCACACTAGAACAACACAGCAGAGTATATCATTGAAGCTAGATCATGAAAAGACTAATTCTCACCCTGGAGCACCTTCTCCACTATGTATGTGGTCAATCCAGTAAATGCCCACACAAAAGTTCAGGATTTTACTACTGATTATTGTAAATATGTTTTACAAAAATCACAACAAAGATAGTGCAATACATAAATATTTCTTGCGCAACATATTCCACAAACACAAAAAACGATTGGACATTACATAGTGTTTGAAAAAGGAGAAGGCAATGGGGATATACCTTCATCAAATAATCCATAAGTAAACATGGAAAAATTGTAGATGTCAATCCCTTCTCAAATGCCAGTGATGTGCCGGCGGCGTTTTGACGCCAAGAATCAAAGGGTCATCATCAGGACAAGGAAGAATTTTGTGAGCGAAAAAGCCAAAGTATGTCCAGACTATCCATCAAAATTAGGGGCGATTGTATCCAAGATCAGTCTGTCCAGAAAAATATTCTGTGCCAAAACACGCGCCTTTGACGGTATTGTCAAAATCAATTTCAGTATGAGTCGATGTGTCTCCTACAAAGAAAGAAGACCATATGGTCAAGTGATCCAAACTACTAACATAACTTTAGTGGGGTAATGCATCTTCAGGAAGCAACAATCAACTATCCTGATTGTTCATAATGACAGAATCTCACTAAATGAACCCTCAGTGTGCATCAAAACACTAAATAAGGCTCTAAGTTTTTAGTACGTTGCCTTAAGAGGCATACCCCACTAAATACAACCTTCCCCACTCATGCATTTTGATGTGAGCATTAAGGCTGTTGTATGACTCATTGCTTGGCGAATCAACAAAACATCAGAGTAAGTGGTTGGAAATTGTTCATGTTTGTTCTCTCCCTCTGGAATTTTGCCACTAGTCACAAAGAGAATATCTACTCAAGCAAATGTGGTTTGTAAACTGGACTTCAGAACATGGACACAAATTTGTGATTCTAGGCAAATTACTCGATGTGCATCAAGCTGTCTGTTAGAAATGGGGGTCTCTAATTGGCAATGGCTGGCCACTGTCCAAGTAGGGATCCTTCTTCCTAAGTCAGAGTAAGGGGGCTACACCCTTTAATAACCCCTGCTCAACCCTGTGGTAACGTAGCACGAGCAGCTAGGCTTATCTCAAAGGCAGTGTGCGAATCATTTATGATCATACACAGTAGCACTGTGAAGAACACTACAAAGGGACACCACACAACTAGTTATAAAAAATAAGTATCTTTATATATAGACTTAACACAAGATCAATAACGATAAAAAGCCACAATATGGTAAAATAGGGTTACTCTTGAAATGCTGTAAAAATAGTTCAGAGTGGGAAATAGGAGTTCAGTTCAAGCAGTGGTCTCTGCGACCCTTTTACTTACAAAGTACCTGGATTTCGTGGCAAAACAAACAAAATGTTGCAAATGAGCTGTAGCAATGATATTCCTCACGCGAGGCCAGCGATGCGTTGAATCCTTGCCGCAAGAGGGGATGATGCGCCGATCTGCAGATGCGTATAGGACAAAGCGGCAACTTCTTCACGCTAGGCCAGTGATGCATTGAAACCTTGCCGCAAGGGTGGGAGATGCACTGAACCTGTTGCGTGTGCTACCCTGTTATGATGAGAAGAAATGGAGCGAGGATCCGGGTGGGAGGCGATGAAAATGGCAGCCGCACGGCAACCGCAATGCGATGTCGTGATGCGATGATTGTGGTGCGATGAATGATCCGGAGTTAGAGAGCACTCGACAGCCCGCAGACGTGCGATGCAATGATCTTTGGGTGTTAGCGAGCCCTTTGTGGCCCACAAGCATGCGATGCGATGAATTTTGGTTTGCGAGCACTCGGCGGCAGCAGCGTGATGATTTTCCTTAAGCTCTTCAGCTGCGGCGGCTCACAAACGAGCGTTAGCGACGATTTCAGCACTCTCTTCTCTGTGGTAGAACTAGATGCCTGGAACTCACAGAAGCCCCACTTGCAAATAGAAATCTTCGCTGGGAGGAATCAGGAGGCTGGTGGTGGAGTAAGATGTGCCTGAGACTCCAGCAGGAGGCTAGCTCTCTTCTAGCCCTTGGGTGATTGCTTTAGCAAGTTGAAATAAAAGTTCTCTCAAAGTCCTCTTCCCTTTTGTTCCAAGTCCAGGGAAACTACTGCAGGCCAATCCAAGAAACAGCACAAGCACAAGGACAGTCCTCTCCTGCAGATTCCTTCAAATACACGGACAGAGGTTCCTCTTGATATCCAGGAGCAATACAAATTGTAGGGGTTTGAGCACAGATATTTATACCCCAAAAGTCTTTGTTCTAAAAAGTCACTAGTCACTGAACCCAGCCAGAACCAGTTCTGCTCAGTCCTGGAGCACTTTCTTTACCAGGCTGCATCCTTCCTTTCAGAGAGAGGGGGTCTGCCATCAGACGCACAGTAGGAGGTGGGCCAGCATTCACCTTGCCAGGTAAAGCCTTATTCAGGTCAAGGAGCTACCCCTCCCCATACTCCAAATGCAGATCTCTCTATTCAACCCAGGTCTGACTCAGCCTGCCCTGTCCCTCCAAAACCAGGCAGCCAATACACATAACAGCAGAGCATACTAGAAGGCTTAGGCAAGAAAATACCTACTTTCTAAAAGTGGTATTTTCAAACGTAGAATAGAAAAATAAACTTTACTAAAAGATGTATTTTAATATTCCGAACTCAGGCAGACTAAATTTGTTTTTCTACCATGTTCCCTGGGTCAGTTAGGATTATAAAATGTAATAGTCAAACTGCCCATTCTAGCCGATGGAGAACAGGAGGCCTTCCAGTAGTGAAAAACGAAATGGGGTGTAATTCACTACCAGGACATGCTACACATATCAAGCCATGTCCTACCTTACACACACAATGCACACTACCATAGGGGTGACTGATATGATGCCAAGGGAAGGTTCAGGGGCTGGGAGGTGTGGGCACTTCACAGCCAAGATGGCAGTTCTGAACTGCACAGAGACACTGGAGTGGCAGGTCTGAGCTACACTTTGCAAGCTGCTTCTGTGGGTGGCGCAAACCAGCGCTGCAGGCCCACCAGCAGCATTTGGGTTACCAGCCCTGGGCACACACAGGCCACACTACTAGGGACTAACAGGTAAACCAAATAAGCCAATTAGAGTTATACCAATTCACAGTCATATTTACACAGGGAGCATTCGTGCTGTGGCACTGAATGTCAGTGGCCCTGCGCCCAGAGCATCTCATACCACCAAAAACAGAGGAGACAACAGCGAAAAATGGAAGGGAGACCCACACCAATGGTGCCAGGTCTAACACTGTCAATTTATGTAATTCTGTTGTATAAAGTCCAACTGTAGAGAGTGGTGCTAAGCACTGAGACCCCTTACCATCACAGCTTGTTTCGATAATGTGATCTTAGATAGATCATATACGCTGAACTATTTAATGTACAGCACCTTATGTTTCGTCAAGGCTGAAAGGTTTCTCTGCAAACGTGCTCTGCTGCACCTTAGATCTACGGCAATCAATAAAGGGTTCTGGCCCTTAATCAGTATGGCTAGGCCAATAATCCGAAACACCAAAATACTGCCAAAACTGATGTCATTCATCAAATTATTTCCAGCAATCACACGTGACACTCATAGTGATTATCGCAAAATTAATTAGAAATTAATTTATTTCTTTTTATATTCAATTTTTCTTTTTTCTTTCAGGAAGTATGTTAATTAATACATTTTTATCATAATAATCAAAACATTGAGTGGACATACAAAGACAATATTTACAATTTCACAGTGACACAAACGTTATATTACAATACAGAATACACTGAATACACCTAATTTGAGCATGCTCAAATGCCCTCTAAAAGAAAAAGTTGGAAAAAACAAGGGAAAGTTTAAAGAAGTAACACAATTAAGAAGGAATGAAAACTATCCTAGGGAATGTTGGTCAAACAGTGCGGTGTTCAGGGTAAACAACCAAAAATGTATTCAATAATACATTATTTGTTAGCCTGACACCACTTATTTGTTATCAAGACTTATTTGGACACAACAACAAGGTCTACACATTTCAAACCCAATAACATTTTGCGGGTTATACTCAGGACCTGGGAAAATGAGCTGCAATGAAACAAAACAAAAAGTGCATGTGTTACACCATTGTACCTTCCAAACTCTCTCATACACCTCTATTCAAGTTAAAATATTCTCTACCTTATTCATACTGTATGACAGCACCCATAGAGCTCCACAGCTAATTCTATTTCACAGACGATAAATCAACTGAAAACAAAAACAGACCAACAACCCATATTTAGTGTTTTATCCATTCCTTATATCAGTCCTACAACTCGCAAGCTGTTGAACACATCTTCTTTTACCTTAAGAAAATTAAGTACTGGCCCGGTTTGGGAACTCCTATCGTGGATGACAGCAGACACAGCAGATTATAGCACTCCATTGAAACAAAGAGAAACTGACTTAACAGAATAGATTAGGACAGTTGCAAAGGATGTGCCGCCATAACTATGGACTAAATAAATCATACCTAAATGGAGCCGATTGTTATGATAATAATGCTCACTTTGCCACTGGAGTCAAGCAACCCCGGCTGAAGACGGCTATAATTCCAGAAACCGGTCCTGGGAAGCTTGATTCCGGTCCATGGAAGACATGGCTTGGCAGTTCGGGCTGGACTGTTCCCATGAGGCACAGGGTCAGACTGATTTGCATATGGCCATGTCTGAACTGGGGTGGCGGAGTGAGCTAAAGAACGGTGATGGATTAAACCCAGATCAGTTGACTGGGGGTGAGTGTTTGTATTGTCAACGCTCCGTCCATCATCATCTTTGGTTTTTCTTTGTTCGCCCTAAGTTGGCAGGGTATGCTCAGATGTGAGTCCCTTGCTCACTTTGCCACTGGAATCAAGCAGGCCCGGCTGAAGACGGCTGTAATGCCAGAAACCGGTCCTGGGAAGCTTGATTCCGGTCCATGGAAGACATCGCTTGCAGTTCGGGCTGGACTGTTCCCATGAGGCACAGGGTCAGACTGATTTGCATATGGCCATGTCTGAACTGGGGTGGCGGAGTGAGCTAAAGAACGGTGATGGATTAAACCCAGATCAGTTGACTGGGGGTGAGTGTTTGTATTGTCAATGCTCCGTCCATCATCACCTTTGGTTTTTTTTTGTTCGCCCTAAGTTGGCAGGGTATGCTCAGACGTGAGTCCCTTGCTCACTTTGCCACTGGAGTCAAGCAAGCCCGGCTGAAGACGGCTGTAATGCCAGAAACCGGTCCTGGGAAGCTTGATTCCGGTCCATGGAAGACATGGCTTGGCAGTTCGGGCTGGACTGTTCCCATGAGGCACAGGGTCAGACTGATTTGCATATGGCCATGTCTGAACTGGGGTGGCGGAGTGAGCTAAAGAACGGTGATGGATTAAACCCAGATCAGTTGACTGGGGGTGAGTGTTTGTATTGTCAACGCTCCGTCCATCATCACCTTTGGTTTTTCTTCATTCGCCCTAAATTGGCAGGGTATGCTCAGACGTGAGTCCCTTGCTCACTTTGCCACAGGAGTCAAGCAAGCCCGGCTGAAGACGGATGTAATGCCAGAAACCGGTCCTGGGAAGCGTGATTCCGGTCCATGGAAGACATCGCTTGGCAGTTCGGGCTGGACTGTTCCCATGAGGCACAGGGTCAGACTGATTTGCATATGGCCATGTCTGAACTGGGGTGGCAGAGTGAGCTAAAGAACGGTGATGGATTAAACCCAGATCAGTTGACTGGGGGTGAGTGTTTGTATTGTCAACGCTCCGTCCATCATCACCTTTGGTTTTTCTTAATAATGTATTAATTAACATACTTACTAAAAGAAAAAAGAAAAATGTAATATAAAAAGAAATAAATTAATTTCTAATAAATATTGAGTTAATCCCTGTGGGCACCTTAGATCTAGGCACATGCTGTAGAAAATACCAATACAAAACTTGCATTTCTAGCCAATCACCTTTTGTTTCAATATATCAAGTGCTTTGTTTTTCTTTGCCTGCTCCTTCATTTTCTCTTATTGAAATCTTATGCTTAAACATTCACTTGAGAGGCTGTAAGTGCAGACTGGGCCCTTAAATGTTTAAATCTCTTCCTTACTCTTCATGGACCTTTTAATGTTGTATTAGGAGTCAAGGAGCATAATCAGACACCACAAACTTAAATAGTATTAACAGTTTAAAGTTCAGTCAATGATGAGAGTTTGGATAATTTTTCCAATACCTTTATTCTCATTAAGAGTTTAGTAAAATTATTTTGTTTCATTTGTCTTTCTTTCAGTTAGTCCATAAAACACGTTTACAGAAATCTTACTAAAAGAATAGTTTGAACAAAGCATCAAAAATATACTGCATTAAGCATGTTCCATGAAGGAATATATTCCCTATTCTAAGGATCAGAATAAGAGTTTTAAAGTTCACGAATCCATAAAGAATTTGAATTCAAGGAAAAGTGTGAGATCAGAGGAACATAAAGTTTCCAAGCCAAATCAGAGTAACGGAAACTCTCATAAAGAGTAGTTCACAGCCACAACCGTCAGGGGTCTGGGTCTGAGGCAATCTTCTTTTCAGTTGAGCTGCATCTACCTAGGAAAAAGCACTAATATAAAAGTCACGATATCAAGTTGAAAACATTTTATGAGGCTTCTTTTTTATAAGCCAATAGTATGGCAGTCTTCTTCAATAAGGAGGCTCAGCTCTTCCATTGGCACGAAAATACATGCGGCTTGTACTCTTTTTCACAAGGTTAGCTACAGTCAAACTTGCGTAGTTACATTCCGGAAACATTGACTCGGCTCCCGTAAGCCTTAAAACACAGATCGACCTTCTACATCTAAGTTTGTTTCACTGTGAGATCAATGAACTAATAACTAAAAGGCAAAATCACTGTTAGGTAATGCATTCTTTTGACAATTAATCTTCCATCTTTGTTTACAATGCACAAATCATTCTCTTTAAACGTTATATGAAACTTGAGAAAGTAGGAAGTGCATGACATTCAATTAATACAGTGTTGCTCATAAGATAATACATTTGTTAAACCGGATTATTCTGCAGTTAGGACAACATTAAGCATGTGTAAGGTCAAGCTTCTATTTCACGTTGTTCACATATCAGCAATATTAAGTTTTGCTTCAAGTTAAAGGGAAATTACTCCATAGCTTTTCTATGGTCTATACTTGTAAGTATGACTGCCTATTGTGAATCAGCACATTTCAAATGTGTGTCTTTTTCCGCATAATTTTCTATATTTTTACCATTGCACATTAAACTATTACATTAATTATTTTCATATTAGTTAATTGACTTTCCCAAACCCAAATCAGCAGCACTAAAAAGTTCACGTTTTAAATAGCAAAACACCAAAAACGAAACTTATGGATCCAAGAGATCTCCGAAAATTGAAGTAGTGTAAACTGTTGGACAACACGGAGAACAAACACAGGGAACTGCTGAAAGGTTGTAAGGAACACATAGTCAAAATAAAATATGTCATCCTCTCATTGCTAATAAACAACAAACTTAGGGGTCTAATTAGAAATCCAAGTATGATTCCATGCTTTTGTAATCATGTCAATAGTACATGAGGACAAACACAGCAAATCCAACAAACCATACCACCAACAGTGAAGCACCAGTAAACGTGAGTCACCCCTAGTTTAGGATTCCCATCAAAAGTCTTGTATGGATCAATATTCTCATTTGGTAGTCCTTATCGGGTATTGTGTCTCTTGATCATTGAGACCAGCATACCCAGATAGCCAGTTCGGGGTAGCGACCCACAATCACTCGGTACTACCACATGATGTTGATACGATGGGAAGTGCAGTGCAAAAGCAAAAAGTGGTGATTAAAAAAGGATAGGGAACTTAACATAAACCAGTTTTAATAAACGTTAGCCCCTTCCCCTTTAAAAACAAGAACAGTATAACATCATCAACGCAGTCCACACAAATAGCTGCGAGGAGACCAACATGTTTCAGCCCCAATGGGAAAAGATCCCCAGGCTTTCGTCAGGGTCTCTGTTCTAAGAATATGCTACTGCTTATGAGTGAATAAAGTGTAAAAAAATTATACAAAAAACACACAAGTGAAAAACCAGTAAAGGATATTATTTTCCTTCAACTGTATCAACTCCTCTCTTCGGCACCTGGTCGATTTAGTACTGTGTTTTGGAGACAAACATACCGGTGAATCACGATCAGCTATCATGGTCTGTTGGAAGAGATACAGCATTTCTCAAATATACAAGTTCTTTACTCACCCAGGGTGTCCGGGGAGTGGACCTCACCTCTTCCTGGACCTGGCTCAGGATATGTGAGACCCCGCTCTACAATTACAGAAACCGACTCCATAAATACAAAGGACAGAGGGATCAAGCGTTGATCTACTCTGGCATTTAAACAATATGAAGTCAAAAGGTCTTCTGTGCATGGAATACACTTACATCTATCAAAACGTTTCAATTACAACCAGCTATCCACACCCTTGCAAGCCACAAACTGAGAAGCCATTGGTGTAATAGTCACTAAGGTCAGACATCAGGTGACAACAGCCTTGATACAGAACTATTAAGAGAGGTAGAGATATGTGTCCTACCTGTCCGTCGTTGTCTCAGGATGTGAGACTGAGTCAGGGGGAGGCACCGAACCTCCTTCGTTCTCCCTGCTTCATTCGCCCGGTTTGTTGAAATGAACCAATCGGTGCCGGTGGGGGAGGGGCGAAAGGCTGCGTTGGTTCCCATTGCCCAACAACTTATTTCACAGCATCCGCTGGTATACGAGATAGATTTGAGACCGGGGGGGAGCGGGTCTGTGTCCCCGACTGTCAGCAGTATTCAGGAGACTGGCACGCGTAATCTCGCGAGATTACCTAGTCGAAACTACAAAATGACGTCACGCGTCAGTCTCGTGTAGTTTATTCGTATCGTTTCCGCCCTCTGAGGCAGAACTCGAGCGCTCGAGCGCTGAAGCTAGGGAAAGAACTACCGGATGACACGGTAATGCTTAAAAAAGTAGTTCAATGTTAGCGAAAGTCGCTGTTATCAGCCTAGCATGCAGTATCACTCATTGTCTATAAACTATGACCCTTCTTATGTGCAGCACCACACTACAAGTACATCCTTTATTAAAGGGAAAGTCAAAAGTCTATCTTAGAAAGCAGATCACTGTTTATGAGTGAAAAAAGTGAAAGCCCACAGGGGGGCGACAATACACATACAATCATCTGTCAGACCCCTGTGGTGTCCATACCCTCTGAAGGGTGTAGTGCAAGTTAAAATTTAAGCACTAGAGGACTGCGGGGCAGACATGAGACACGGTAGCAGTGAATCTACTCTTGCTATAAACCTACTATATAGGAGGTCGTAGTCACTAGCATTATTCCAACCAGCATTATGCAGAATACTCACGCATACCTATATGTAAATTCACGACAGATTAAGCCAGGGTATGTCATCGTTCAATCCTCGTCTATCTGTGCCCAATTTGAAAACCCACTTTTGTTCACGTAGGAACAAAAATCTAGACACATCACTCACATGTGGTGGAATAAACGGTTTTTCCAGGACATGCCATTTAAAATCTGTTTCGGCATGATTGTGTGTTATGAAGTGCTTGGTGAGCTTCGAAACATCTTTTTTGCACCGAAAAGTACTCCTGCGCTCTTGCATCCTCACGCGCACCTTCCGCGTGGTCATACCCACATACCGTTCGTTACACGCGCAGGTAATGAGGTAAATTAGGTTGGTACTGTTGCAGTTGGAAAACTGCCGCAGTTCCCAGGGCCGATCGGTACCAATGTCCACGCTGGTGATTTTAGTAGTCAGAGGGCAAACAGAACAACCTCCGCACGGATGGTGACCCACCACAGGAGGTAGGTCCCATAGTGTGCCTAACTCTCTCCTAGGTTTAGCTTTAGGGCGAGTGTGTACCAAACGGTCCCTTAGGTTTCTGGAGTGTTTGAAGGCAAAGAGCGGAAGAGCAATTTTCTCCTTGCCACTGTTCAGAATTCTCCAATGTTTCTTAATCACTTTCTGAACGTAATTGGACTTTGAGTTAAAAGTACTCACTAGTGTCAAGCGATCCAGAGATGGGTTCTCTGTGCGAGGTTCCAGTAATGCAGCCCGATGGTTATTCGCTGCTCGTTTGTATGAACGCTGGACTAGTTTTTTGGGGTAGTGTCTTGCGGTCAACTGCTTAGACAGGTCACCTGCATGACGTTTGAAAGTCTCTGGGGTAGAACAGTTCCGACGAACTCGAAGGAACTGTCCGAAGGGCAGATTATCCCTTAAAAACTTGGGGTGTTGGCTTTCGTACAAGAGCAGGGAGTTCCTTGCCATAGGCTTACGGTATAATTCACTCTCTAGGCCGCTCTCGGTACTGTAGATAGAGAGGTCTAAGAAGGAAAGCCTGTCTTTACTCATTTCCATGGTAAAACGAAGGTAGTTGTTCTGACTATTGAGCCATTGGTGGAACCTAAGGGCCGATTCGCTAGTCCCTCTCCAAACCATAAGAATGTCATCGATGTATCTTTTCCACCAAATTAAAGATGAAAAAAACGGATTGGTGGGATGCAAAACTTTGGTTTGTTCGAAATCATGAACATATAGGTTTGCTAGGGAAGGGGCAAAAATACTGCCCATGCTAGTCCCAGAGATTTGGTGGTATATCTGGTCCTCATACATGAAGAAATTTTCTTTCATGGCTATGGTAGCCAGGGCCATGATGAAAGGTACCGGAGTGATGGAGTCCAGTTCCGATTCCTCCAGGATGGATCTAATGGTGTCCAGAGTCGCATCCTGGGGAATGGAGGTGTACAAGGACTCTACATCGAGAGAGACTAGATAGTCAGTCTCTCGAACAAAGGCTATGTCAGGGATGACTCTCAGGACATCTGTGGTGTCCTTGAGAAACGTGGGCATAGTGTGCACCAAAGGCTTGAGGAAAAAATCAGCAAAAGCCGAAAGAGGTTCTAGAAGTGAGCCTAGGCCAGATATTATAGGCCTACCCGGTGGTGGTCTCTGGGGTTTGTGCACCTTCGGTAGGGTATAAAAATAGGGCATGGTGGGATGCTTGGCCTGTAGGAATTGTGCCTCTAAGGGGGTAATCCAACCCTCTCCTAGGGCCTCTTCTACCAGGACTTTGATTTCACTCGTTAATCTAGGAGTAGGATCAATAGTCAAAGGTCGATAAGTGTTACTGTTACTCAACTGGCGGAGACACTCAGTCCTGTATGCTTCTACATTTTGGACAACAATGGAGCCCCCTTTATCAGCGGGCTTCACAATTATGGTCCCATCTTGGGTCAAAGTTTTAAGAGCCTGTCTCTCCGCGATGGTAAGGTTGTTGTAGCGAGACCTCGAGCAGTATTGTATCTGATCTATGTCATTTTTGACAGCCAGTTCAAACGTTAGTATGTGAGGTGGTATGGCATGTGTGGGAGGAGAGAAAGTGGATTTAATCCTCAAGCCTGTGTTGATATCTCTGTCATGCTCTGATTCCTCAGTGATCTTGTCCTTGAAGAAATAATGGAGCCTTAGTTTGCGGAAAAACTGGGCTAATTCAATGTGAAGGACAAATGGATCTCCCTCATCTGTCGTCACGAAACCTAGGCCCTTGTTAAGCACACCTTCTTCAAGGTCTGATAAAGTTCTTTGACTTAAGTTGACTACCAAACTCTTTTCAGGTATACTTATTGTTCCTGGGCACTCCTTCTCGTGTGGCTCCGTGTTCCTGCATGGGGGCCTGTAGTATCCTCCCATTGGACCTGGGGTTGTCCTTGTGTCGGTCTTCTTTTGCCCCGTGACCGTCTGGGGCCACGCGCTAAAAAAGCCTGACTGTTAAAGTTCTGAAAACCGGGAAAGGGGGCCATAGGTGGCGGGAAATTGCCTGGGTATCCCCACGGTCCCGGTGGCCACCAAGATTGAGCTGGCATGTTATATTGGCCCCTGTAGTTTTGATATCTACCTCCTCTGCCTCGATTGCCTCCGGCATTAGCTGACTGGTTATTAGTGTCTGAGTCACTACCTGTGTCAGAGCTAGATCCTGAATAGTTGGATCCATACATTCTCCCTCGTTTGTTGAATTCTGGGGCTTTGTAATTATCACTGGTGTAAGGATAAACAGTTTCTAGATTAAACTTAGCCAGATCTTTTTTAAATTTCTCTAACTTGGTCTGAAGTATGGAATCAGCAAATTCTTTGTTAGTTTTATCTGATTCTTCTTTGTGTTTTTTTAAATTGGCAGTGATGGTAGCCTTAATTTTTCCCTCCAAAACTTGTATTTCGATTAAGATAGCGTCTGCTACCCGTTTGGCTGTACTAATAATAAGTATTAGCCAGTCACGGGTGCAGCGCCAGGCAATCATCGACCAATCCTTCAGAAAAGGTTTGTCATTAAGAAAAAGTCGTGGAGCATTGGTAACTATAAGCCCGGGAGGTGCGCAACTCACTCTCATGTACTCAGCCATGATAATCCCATGAGTCTGAGTGCGAGAGTGTGACTTTTTCAATGTTAGGACTTTAGTCCAGTCATCAGTGGTGTTAATTGTAGGTGTGGGAAGTGTTTAAGACGTTTAAAGACCAAGCCTAAGTATTATCCCCCACAGAAAGCTTGTTTCTGTGGGGGTTAATACTTAGGCTTGGTCTGGCTGAGTACATGAGAGCTAGTTGCGCACCTCCCGGGCTTATAGTTACCAATGCTCCACGACTTTTTCTTAATGACAAACCTTTTCTGAAGGATTGGTCGATGATTGCCTGGCGCTGCACCCGTGACTCATTCGCCCGGTTTGTTGAAATGAACCAATCGGTGCCGGTGGGGGAGGGGCGAAAGGCTGCGTTGGTTCCCATTGCCCAACAACTTATTTCACAGCATCCGCTGGTATACGAGATAGATTTGAGACCAGGGGGGGGAGCGGGTCTGTGTCCCCGACTGTCAGCAGTATTCAGGAGACTGGCACGCGTAATCTCGCGAGATTACCTAGTCGAAACTACAAAATGACGTCACCCGTCAGTCTCGTGTAGTTTATTCGTATCGTTTCCGCCCTCTGAGGCAGAACTCGAGCGCTCGAGCGCGGAAGCTAGGGAAAGAACTACCGGATGACGCGGTAATGCTTAAGAAAGTAGTTCAATGTTAGCGAAAGTCGCTGTAATCAGCCTAGCATGCAGTATCACTCATTGTCTATAAACTATGACCCTTCTTATGTGCAGCACCACACTACAAGTACATCCTTTATTAAAGGGAAAGTCAAAAGTCTATCTTAGAAAGCAGATCACTGTTCATGAGTGAAAAAAGTGAAAGCCCACAGGGGGGCGACAATACACATACAATCATCTGTCAGATGATTGTATGTGTTAAGAAAAAGTCGTGGAGCATTGGTAACTATAAGCCCGGGAGGTGCGCAACTAGCTCTCATGTACTCAGCCATGATAATCCCATGAGTCTGAGTGCGAGAGTGTGACTTTTTCAATGTTAGGACTTTAGTCCAGTCATCAGTGGTGTTAATTGTAGGTGTGGGAAGTGTTTAAGACGTTTAAAGACCAAGCCTAAGTATTATCCCCCACAGAAAGCTTGTTTCTGTGGGGGATAATACTTAGGCTTGGTCTGGCTGAGTACATGAGAGCTAGTTGCGCACCTCCCGGGCTTATAGTTACCAATGCTCCACGACTTTTTCTTAATGACAAACCTTTTCTGAAGGATTGGTCGATGATTGCCTGGCACTGCACCCGTGACTGGCTAATACTTATTATTAGTACAGCCAAACGGGTAGCAGACGCTATCTTAATCGAAATACAAGTTTTGGAGGGAAAAATTAAGGCTACCATCACTGCCAATTTCAAAAAACACAAAGAAGAATCAGATAAAACTAACAAAGAATTTGCTGATTCCATACTTCAGACCAAGTTAGAGAAATAAAAAAAAGATCTGGCTAAGTTTAATCTAGAAACTGTTTATCCTTACACCAGTGATAATTACAAAGCCCCAGAATTCAACAAACGAGGGAGAATGTATGGATCCAACTATTCAGGATCTAGCTCTGACACAGGTAGTGACTCAGACACTAATAACCAGTCAGCTAATGACGGAGGCAATCGAGGCAGAGGAGGTAGATATCAAAACTACAGGGGCCAATATAACATGCCAGCTCAATCTTGGTGGCCACCGGGACCGTGGGGATACCCAGGCAATTTCCCGCCACCTATGGCCCCCTTTCCCGGTTTTCAGAACTTTAACAGTCAGCCTTTTTTAGCGCGTGGCCCCAGACGGTCACGGGGCAAAAGAAGACCGACACAAGGACAACCCCAGGTCCAATGGGAGGATACTACAGGCCCCCATGCAGGAACACGGAGCCACACGAGAAGGAGTGCCCAGGAACAATAAGTATACCTGAAAAGAGTTTGGTAGTCAACTTAAGTCAAAGAACTTTATCAGACCTTGAAGAAGGTGTGCTTAACAAGGGCCTAGGTTTCGTGACGACAGATGAGGGAGATCCATTTGTCCTTCACATTGAATTAGCCCAGTTTTTCCGCAAACTAAGGCTCCATTATTTCTTCAAGGACAAGAACACTGAGGAATCAGAGCATGACAGAGATATCAACACAGGCTTGAGGATTAAATCCACTTTCTCTCCTCCCACACATGCCATACCACCTCACATACTAACGTTTGAACTGGCTGTCAAAAATGACATAGATCAGATACAATACTGCTCGAGGTCTCGCTACAACAACCTTACCATCGCGGAGAGACAGGCTCTTAAAACTTTGACCCAAGATGGGACCATAATTGTGAAGCCCGCTGATAAAGGGGGCTCCATTGTTGTCCAAAATGTAGAAGCATACAGGACTGAGTGTCTCCGCCAGTTGAGTAACAGTAACGCTTATCGACCTTTGACTATTGATCCTACTCCTAGATTAACGAGTGAAATCAAAGTCCTGGTAGAAGAGGCCCTAGGAGAGGGTTGGATTACCCCCTTAGAGGCACAATTCCTACAGGCCAAGCATCCCACCATGCCCTATTTTTATACCCTACCGAAGGTGCACAAACCCCAGAGACCACCACCGGGTAGGCCTATAATGTCTGGCCTAGGCTCACTTCTAGAACCTCTTTCGGCTTTTGCTGATTTTTTCCTCAAGCCTTTGGTGCACACTATGCCCACGTTTTTCAAGGACACCACAGATGTCCTGAGAGTCATCCCTGACATAGCCTTTGTTCGAGAGACTGACTATCTAGTCTCTCTCGATGTAGAGTCCTTGTACACCTCCATTCCCCAGGATGCGACTCTGGACACCATTAGATCCATCCTGGAGGAATCGGAACTGGACTCCATCACTCCGGTACCTTTCATCATGGCCCTGGCTACCATAGCCATGAAAGAAAATTTCTTCATGTATGAGGACCAGATATACCACCAAATCTCTGGGACCAGCATGGGCAGTATTTTTGCCCCTTCCCTAGCAAACCTATATGTTCATGATTTCGAACAAACCAAAGTTTTGCATCCCACCAATCCGTTTTTTTCATCTATAATTTGGTGGAAAAGATACATCGATGACATTCTTATGGTTTGGAGAGGGACTAGCGAATCGGCCCTTAGGTTCCACCAATGGCTCAATAGTCAGAACAACTACCTTCGTTTTACCATGGAAATGAGTAAAGACAGGCTTTCCTTCTTAAACCTCTCTATCTACAGTACCGAGAGCGGCCTAGAGAGTGAATTATACCGTAAGCCTATGGCAAGGAACTCCCTGCTCTTGTACGAAAGCCAACACCCCAAGTTTTTAAGGGATAATCTGCCCTTCGGACAGTTCCTTCGAGTTCGTCGGAACTGTTCTACCCCAGAGACTTTCAAACGTCATGCAGGTGACCTGTCTAAGCAGTTGACCGCAAGACACTACCCCAAAAAACTAGTCCAGCGTTCATACAAACGAGCAGCGAATAACCATCGGGCTGCATTACTGGAACCTCGCACAGAGAACCCATCTCTGGATCGCTTGACACTAGTGAGTACTTTTAACTCAAAGTCCAATTACGTTCAGAAAGTGATTAAGAAACATTGGAGAATTCTGAACAGTGGCAAGGAGAAAATTGCTCTTCCGCTCTTTGCCTTCAAACGCTCCAGAAACCTAAGGGACCGTTTGGTACACACTCGCCCTAAAGCTAAACCTAGGAGAGAGTTAGGCACACTATGGGACCTACCTCCTGTGGTGGGTCACCATCCGTGCGGAGGTTGTTCTGTTTGCCCTCTGACTACTAAAATCACCAGCGTGGACATTGGTACCGATCGGCCCTGGGAACTGCGGCAGTTTTCCAACTGCAACAGTACCAACCTAATTTACCTCATTACCTGCACGTGTAACGAACGGTATGTGGGTATGACCACGCGGAAGGTGCGCGTGAGGATGCAAGAGCACAGGAGTACTTTTCGGTGCAAAAAAGATGTTTCGAAGCTCACCAAGCACTTCATAACACACAATCATGCCGAAACAGATTTTAAATGGCATGTCCTGGAAAAACCGTTTATTCCACCACATGTGAGTGATGTGTCTAGATTTTTGTTCCTACGTGAACAAAAGTGGGTTTTCAAATTGGGCACAGATAGACGAGGATTGAACGATGACATACCCTGGCTTAATCTGTCGTGAATTTACATATAGGTATGCGTGAGTATTCTGCATAATGCTGGTTGGAATAATGCTAGTGACTACGACCTCCTATATAGTAGGTTTATAGCAAGAGTAGATTCACTGCTACCGTGTCTCATGTCTGCCCCGCAGTCCTCTAGTGCTTAAATTTTAACTTGCACTACACCCTTCAGAGGGTATGGACACCACAGGGGTCTGACAGATGATTGTATGTGTATTGTCGCCCCCCTGTGGGCTTTCACTTTTTTCACTCATAAACAGTGATCTGCTTTCTAAGATAGACTTTTGACTTTCCCTTTAATAAAGGATGTACTTGTAGTGTGGTGCTGCACATAAGAAGGGTCATAGTTTATAGACAATGAGTGATACTGCATGCTAGGCTGATTACAGCGACTTTCGCTAACATTGAACTACTTTTTTAAGCATTACCGCGTCATCCGGTAGTTCTTTCCCTAGCTTCAGCGCTCGAGCGCTCGAGTTCTGCCTCAGAGGGCGGAAACGATACGAATAAACTACACGAGACTGACGCGTGACGTCATTTTGTAGTTTCGACTAGGTAATCTCGCGAGATTACGCGTGCCAGTCTCCTGAATACTGCTGACAGTCGGGGACACAGACTCGCTCCCCCCCTGGTCTCAAATCTATCTCGTATACCAGCGGATGCTGTGAAATAAGTTGTTGGGCAATGGGAACCAACGCAGCCTTTCGCCCCTCCCCCACCGGCACCGATTGGTTCATTTCAACAAACCGGGCGAATGAAGCAGGGAGAACGAAGGAGGTTCGGTGCCTCCCCCTGACTCAGTCTCACATCCTGAGACAACGACGGACAGGTAGGACACATATCTCTACCTCTCTTAATAGTTCTGTATCAAGGCTGTTGTCACCTGATGTCTGACCTTAGTGACTATTACACCAATGGCTTCTCAGTTTGTGGCTTGCAAGGGTGTGGATAGCTGGTTGTAATTGAAACGTTTTGATAGATGTAAGTGTATTCCATGCACAGAAGACCTTTTGACTTCATATTGTTTAAATGCCAGAGTAGATCAACGCTTGATCCCTCTGTCCTTTGTATTTATGGAGTCGGTTTCTGTAATTGTAGAGCGGGGTCTCACATATCCTGAGCCAGGTCCAGGAAGAGGTGAGGTCCACTCCCCGGACACCCTGGGTGAGTAAAGAACTTGTATATTTGAGAAATGCTGTATCTCTTCCAACAAACCATAATAGCTGATCGTGATTCACCGGTATGTTTGTCTCCAAAACACAGTACTAAATCGACCAGGTGCCGAAGAGAGGAGTTGATACAGTTGAAGGAAAATAATATCCTTTACTGGTTTTTCACTTGTGTGTTTTTTGTATAATTTTTTCACACTTTATTCACTCATAAGCAGTAGCATATTCTTAGAACAGAGACCCTGACGAAAGCCTGGGGATCTTTTCCCATTGGGGCTGAAACATGTTGGTCTCCTCGCAGCTATTTGTGTGGACTGCTTTGATGATGTTATACTGTTCTTGTTTTTAAAGGGGAAGGGGCTAACGTTTATTAAAACTGGTTTATGTTAAGTTCCCTATCCTTTTTTAATCACCACTTTTTGCTTTTGCACTGCACTTCCCATCGTATCAACATCATGTGGTAGTACCGAGTGATTGTGGGTCGCTACCCCGAACTGGCTATCTGGGTATGCTGGTCTCAATGATCAAGAGACACAATACCCGATAAGGACTACCAAATGAGAATATTGATCCATACAAGACTTTTGATGGGAATCCTAAACTAGGGGTGACTCACGTTTACTGGTGCTTCACTGTTGGTGGTATGGTTTGTTGGATTTGCTGTGTTTGTCCTCATGTACTATTGACATGATTACAAAAGCATGGAATCATACTTGGATTTCTAATTAGACCCCTAAGTTTGTTGTTTATTAGCTTGTTTCTGTGGGGGATAATACTTAGGCTTGGTCTTTAAACGTCCCTCTAGCCCTGCAATACCGTGTGGTTTTTTCATCCTCTCATTGCTACCAAATGACACCAGAGAACCCACCTACATTGAAGGAATATAAAGTTGACTGATGCAAGACCAGCCTGTGTATGCATATCTTAATTCATTTTCCACGGTTTTGAGAAGCATGAATTTACGCGACTAATATCAAATAATAGGAATAATAAGACACTATATAAATCACTCTGCCATTAAACTAATGTAGGACGTGGCCCCATCATTTTTTGCATGCATAAATTCATATTAGTTGTGCAACAAATACCACCTGCAGGTATAGTGCCCATGTATACAGAAGATGCTGTGGTGGTAAACCCACTGGTATTGCTGATTATCTTCTGTACAAATTTTGGTAGTAGGAGCGGTAGCATGACTTCTGCTACAGGAGACACAGTGGACCGGCCTTTTGGAATCCAGCAAACACTAGCAAACTAACAAACAATAGTTTGTATTTACAAATCTTCTCATTGGTGTTTATTACCCAATTTGTGCACCAACACTTAGGGCCTGAATACAGGGATGGTTGTTAGAATGTCCACCTTTGAGGCACTGGCAGAAGAAGGTACTACTTAGTGGCACCAGTGTTGAAGTTGTTTTCACACAACACAGTTGTTTGTGGTATGGTGGGAAGCACCCCTGAGAAGACACTCAAGGGCTCATTACGATGACGGAAGGCCCGCCACTGACGGCTGGTCAGTGGCGGGCCTTCGGCCATCGTACTGCTGTTTGATCGATGCAGCAGCGTGGCGGTCGCAAAAAACGGTCACCACGGTTCGGCAAGGCAGTCCTGCCTTGCGGAACTAAACCATAGGCTCACATTGCGGCGGTGCCTTGCAGGCACTGCCCTAGGGATTACAATATCCCTTTCTGCCACAAAAAGAAAGGCGGAAACGGATTGAAGGGCCCGTAGCGGGACCCCCTTCATCCCCAGATTTTGGACAAGTGCACTGGGGGGCACCTGTGGTGCCCCCTGCATATCCCTGCACCAAGTGACAGGGATATGCAAGCGCCTCTTATTTGCATTGTGGCGGGGTTGCTGGACGCATCCCCGCCACAATGCAAAGTATGGGCGATGCAACCACCACAATGTGGTCAGGGTTGCGGGACAGCCGCCTGACAACCGAGCAGTCCCAGTCCCCGCTACGATAACGGGCAGATTCAAGTCCGGCCGCCATCGTGATTGGCACCTCAGTGCCAGCAATTGCACTGCAAACAGGAAGTCTAGTCCCAAACTTGGGATACATTTTCAATACCCACGTTACACGTGCCCTAACATCCATGAATTTTTCTGCCAGCACACAAGGAACACTTGGCATAAATTTCCATTTAGTACATTCATGGTTTACTTTTAGGTTTTGCATGGTAGTGTTCAGAAAATAGTCGTGATCAGCAAGCTTAAATTGGGCGACTGGTCTAACACCATTTTGAGTGCCCTCGTGTTCACACAGAGGCATTCCTCTAGGTGGAGTTGGGAGAAGTTCTGCCATTGGAAAGGCTGTCTTTCCTGCTCTGGTAAGAGGGTGAGGGTATGTATAGAATGGCAGGCGGGATATATCATTTTCCCATCGTTTTGTTTAATGAATTCTTACGATACCTTAAAATCCATGCCAAAAAGGCTTGCATTAGCATGCACTATGAAAAATATTTTTCTGCTGCAGAAAAATAGTAAACATCAATTTAATATGCTTCTGCCCGTTTTTGCCACACTGCTGTGGATTGTCTGCTCTGAGGACAAATCATCCGAGTATTTGCAGGGCAGCAGGAAGCATTTGTAAAATAGCAAAATTACAAAGTTAATTTTATCGTTTCTTTTGCTGCATCCTCTGTTAGATCGCATGGGACCATTGACAGATAGCAGAAAAAACACCAATAGCAGAAAGAACAATTAATGGCAAGATGAAATCAATAAATCATTGAATAATTTACCTTGATCTTTCCCCTTTGTAAAGAGCTAAGATTGAAGCTCATCAAGCTTGTGACAACGGAAACAGAGGTCAAAAGCAAAAAATAGCAATTATATTTCTGTCATCAGATAACCCAGCAGCTAATTAACTTACAAAAATAGAATTTAGTGACTCTTAATGTTCTCCGAGTTATGTTTAGAATCCAGAAAACTCATAGCCTGGCTACCATGCGACCTGTTCAAAATCATTGTTGGTAATTGTGGCTGCAGCAAACGCAAGCCTAAAAGCAGTTTCTACTCAAAAACCAAAGGAATATTTAGATAAGTTTGAGTCTGGCCCAATGCTCCGCAGTGCCACATAAAGACTCTGAGGCAAATTTACAAGGATTTAACGCCGCAGTCCAGTTAGCAGCATTTTTTCAGCGTTAACGTGATTTTTTCAAGGCAGCAGTTCTGTTAGCGTGACTTACTGAAAATGAGATGCAAGGTACGTGTTCCTGCGTAAACACTCCTGCAAAACACTCAACACAATATTTACAAGGATTTCCATGTACGTTGCAAAAAAAGAAAAACTGCTGCTTAGTCCCATTAGAGGCAGTTTTTTAAAATCAGAAATAAGCTGGTCTTAAAATGGTGAAAGCACACTTAGGGCCTCATTTAAGAGGATTTGGTGCAGGATGGCAGCGTCGCAAGGAATCTTGCTGTGCTGCCCTGTCACAAAACAAGAGGGCAGGAGTGTGCCCTATCAGTAACATAGGGCGCATTCCTGTCTTTTTCACCTATGTTGGCGCACAATGGCTGCCATGCGCCAACGCAGGCACCCTTGCGCTATGGTGCCAGGGTGCCTGCATTGCGGAGCTGATTGCTGTTGTGCAGGAAGAGACACCTTCCTACACAAAAGCAATCAATCCAGGCGATTTCCTCTTTCTACGTTCGCCGCAGAATGCCGCACTCATAAAAAAAGGAAACAAAGAGGAGAAATGAAAACATTTATCCTTGTAGCACCCCGACACGACTCCCTTGGGGTGGTGTTAGATTCTGATGCATTTCCAGGTTTACGGTTTCTCGCAAATCTGAGATTGCTTCATATTCTATGGGCTTTAGGTGGGAATGCACAGCAACACTCATGGAATGCTGCTCTCAATAAATGAGGCCCTTGAATAATAGAAGAACTATCACAATTCATCCTTGGCAAGGTCAACAACGCCATAGACCTCCTGTCATTGCAGCTAGGATCACCAAGGAGACCACTGCCACCACCCCTGTCATGTATCACTCACCGGAATAACTGCTTCGTTCTCTTTGAGTGACGACTGGACCTGATCCCATCTAAGTGCTGACCTCGGTAGACTGGGATGTCAGTAAAAGGAAGCTGGAGACTGGGAACCGCAGAGAGCCAGAGACTCTCCAGAGACATCTGGAACCGTGGAAGAAAGCGAGACGCACAACCAGTCAACCTTAAATTTGGTCATGTGCCCTCTGAGGAGTCACATCCTGGGGCAATTGCATCGTCGCCACTGCATGCAGTGTCTTCTGCCTCTCTTGTATAACCTGCTCCAAATTTGGAGTGGCTTATAGTTGTGGCTCCTCCTATGCCTACCACTACGACTGGCTCCGCGATTGACAGCTTGTTACACAGACCCTTCACTCCCTGTCCGCAGCACCTGGCGACCAGTAGATTCCAGACAGGTCTGGACCTGTTCAGCTGCATCACAGAATTGTGTGTTATGATCTGCGACCACTCGCAGCCCTGCTGGAAACAGGAGGGAGTATTTTATGCCCAACTCTCAGCGGTGTTGCTTACCCACTAGAAAAGGCCCCCTATTCCTCTGCACCCCATGGCATAGTCAGGGATGAAAAGTCCTGTGGCGTTATCCACTTTCACCTCCTGCAGCTTGCGTACTTTCCTCAGGACAGCGTCACAATCCCTGTAGGAGGAGAAACAGAAAGGGTCTAGGACCAGTCCCCAGCAGCGGATGACTGCCAGCACTCAATGGACCCGCTCCACAACAAAGAATGGGGAGAGTGCACCTGCTGGCAGTAGGTCATGCAACCTTGTCTCAGTATATGACACTTCGTCAGCTCCTTCTGCTCCCTCGGGCAGACCCACCACCAGCATGTTGTTCTGCTATGAGCAGCCCTCCGCATCCTCAGCTCTTCTTTCTAGTGACTTCACATGTGTCATTAGCAGCTGTAACGCTAACGCTGTGGTCTGGATAGAAGGGTGGACTTTGGCCAATTCTTGCTCAATGTTGTGTACCTTGTTAGTCAGCTTGCAATGATCTGCGCGCCCCAGGGTGAAGTCGACTGTAATTTTGTCGATGTGGCCCTCAAGGGAAGTGCACGTTTGTTCAAGGGAGGTACCTATTTTTTCCACAGCCGCGAGTACAGAGTCTAGTTTGGAGTCCAGGGTATCTGCTGTCTCCTACCCTGGCGGCCAATGACCCTCAGCTGCTCAGCCTACTGACACAGAGGAAAAGCTAGGTATCAACGCCTCCCCCATGTGCAGGTGGCCCATTGTTGCACCAGATGCCCAGGCACTATGTATGACATACAGTACTGTGCAGTGTGGCCAGCTGGCTCCTCTCCTCCAGTCAGGTGTGTGCTAGCCAGGAATTTTCATGCGGGCGGCACAGAGGGAAATCCCTTGTACACCTAAAAGCACACTACAGGGTGTGAGGAAAGGCAGCACCACCAGGTAGCCTCCTCCGATCTAACGATGGCAACCAGATTCCATGTTCCCTAGTGCCCCAGGGAGTAACAGCAGATCAAGCTGCATGCCCAAGTACCTGGGCCTGAACCGACCTCGGTGCCCCTGTCACCCGCCACCACCAACGGCCGATATCAGTGACTTAAGCCAGTTTGTGGAGTCCCCCACCAGTCTTGTGTGGTGTCCTTGGTGATGTGGGTCTGCCGCAGCACAGGAATTGCTCAGGGTATGGTGTGCGCTGCCCAGAGGCGATGGGCCTCCTCTGCTCCCCATCCCACCTTCTCCTCACCTGGACATCGACTCCGGGGCTCAAACCGCCACTCTCTCTTCCAAGTTGTGACTCAGCCAGCATCAGCCTCATCCGAACCGAATTTCACAAGCCTGGGTACAGCAGTCGCTGCAGGGGAACCGGCCAATGCAGGTGATGCAACAGGGCCTTCTAAGGAACGTAGTTGCGGCGCTCCAGCCACAGAAGTCCAGCACAGGTCAGGGGCCTCACCCTCCACAGCGGCTTCAGAGTCGATCCCGCGGAAGTCACCTTTTTTCGATAGCACACAAGAAAAGTTGAAAATTTATTTATTCATATAGCCCTTTTTGGCTGCCAGGACACTAGTTTTGTGGTAAAGCTATTCTGATTGGGTGGAGTTGGCACCTCAATCCTATGTTTTAGTCTAAAAGAGTTTCTCAGTGCCACCAGTAAACTTTTCTAAAGTTTACTGTAAATGGAAGGGTCCACTTTCGTGCTGGCGGTGCCGCTGCCCAGGTGTGCAGCCCCGGGTGATATTTGGAGAGGAGGAGGTGGCAGCACTAGTTTTCTTTGTGCAGCACCACTTCCCGTCTATACTAGTTTTGTGGTAAAGCTATTATGATTGGGTGGAGTTGGCACCGCAATCCTATGTTTTAGTCTAAAAGAGTTTCTCAGTGCCACCAGTAAACTTTTCTAAAGTTTACTGTAAATGGAAGGGTCAACTTTCGTGCTGGCGGCGCCGCTGCCCAGGTGTGCAGCCCCGGGTGATATTTGGAGAGGAGGAGGTGGCAGCACTAGTTTTCTTTGTGCAGCACCACTTGCCGTCTATACTGGCAGCAGGCAGCAGGCCCGGTAGTGGGTATACCCTTTGTGAGCGTTGGCAGTGCTGGGTGATGGTGCGTCGGGGTGTGCAGCGCACCAGCCATGTTCGACGCACCACCCAGCAGCGAAAGCACCAATGGGTGGACATTTTAGACCATAAACAGGACCTGCTAGGATTAGAGATTTTGATTCTTGGTGAGTATTCATTATTAGTTGTGTTTGTGTTCTACAATGCTATAAATAAAGTTCCGAATAACATGCTGCTCACACTCAGAGGTAAGATATGTTTAGTCAAATTTACGCCAATATAATGTTGTTTGAACCTTGAAAATAAGGAGGCCCCCCTACTCAAAAAGGGACAGGACACCAAATAGACTAATCAGTCAAACAATAAATATCCCTTTAGAGACACGGGTCAAACACATAATCACAATCCAATACACTTCACTTATAATCACAATCAAATACACCTCACCAAGGGGACACACTAACTCTGGATGTTAGAATAATTATAAGCTTATTTAATAAAATTTCAAACAATTCTCAATAAAAACATACAATAAAATATACCATAGTACATTCAGAGAGATATAATAAAAACATGGTACCTTCTAATTTCATAAAATAATTGAATACAAACAACCCCCCCCAAAAAAGATTATTATGAAACACTCAAATTTGTCATCTGGTCGTTAATTTGAAACAATAGACAGCACACCACAGGAGAATAAATTCTCTGTCCCCATGTGTTTCCGTCTTTCACAAAATTAACTTAAGCCTCAGCGTTGATGCGTTTCGGTGTATGAACTTGATGCGGCCACCTTCATCAGGACAAACCCATAAATAGATCTTCTCCTTCGTTTATGTTACACAATGTCCCAATTTTGTAAAAAATGGGAAATTTTGTCAAACAAGAAAAACCCATCTCATCCAAAACACTGTAAGTCTCCCACTCTGTACTGTTCATATTTTAAGATTTTAAAATCTATATATAGACAATGGAAGAATTTTACAAATAAATTCTCGTATTAAGTGTTCCAACATCCATTAGTGAGTTTCCCCCATGCACGACTACATACAGCTTTCATCAACAGTGACAACACCTAATATGTGTCCAATTCTTTCTCATACTGAATCCCTTCCAAATAACTCACTGGTGCAATGCACTCAGTAATGGGCCATGTTCCAATTGGGCCACCAGCTTGATAATGACTCAACATTTCTAAAAATCAAATGATACAAACATATCTATGTTTTGATGGGAAAACAGGGGAAGAGGAAACCCCAGAGAGGACAAATACCACTGTGGGTTAGATTTATAACTATCCCTGCAAATAGACCTCGTTGTTGGAGGTTAAGGGGGATTGCATCCGTGTCTACCCCCTGTAAATAGACCCCACTGTTGCCGGTCAATATACCTTATCAACAATACGTGAACCATCGATATTCTAGGGTTCAAATTACAATGCCATCTAGGGCATGTACTTTTTTATTTAGCAAATCACATTCCCATCCAGTGCATGTGCTTTTCTATTTGGCAAATCCATGTTGCGAAAAAAGAAGAAGAAACCCATATTGCATGGGAGAAACTCACCAATGGATGTTAGAGCACTCATTACGGGCATATTTGTGTAAAATTCTTCCATTGTCTATATATAAATTTAAAAATGTGAAAATATGAACGGTACAGAGTGGGAGAGTTGTAGTATTTTGGTTGAGATGGGTTTTTCCTGTTTGACAAAATTTTCCATATTTTACAAAATAGGGACATTGTGTAACATAACCAGAAGAGGAAGATTAATTTTAGGCCTGTGCGTAGTTTGCAAAGTTTTGCTACATGGAACACCCCAAAGTTACAAAAAACTCAGCGAAGTTCCGCGAGTGGCGGAGTGCGGTGCGAACTGCAGTTTATGCTGGTATTCCTATTCTACCCTAAGGGCATGTGTGTGCGCAACATGAAACTTTGAAAAATGCACAAAAGTGCAATTTTCAGAGTTTTTGCAAATTACCATGAAGTTCAACTTCATGGTAATTTGCTACTCCTATTAGCGAAATCGCTAATTTTTTAACTTCAGTGCATTGCATTTAAGGAATCTCAATTTGGGATTCCATAGATGCAATTGAAATTTAAGGAATCGCAATTTAAAGATTCCTTAAATTGCGATTTTTGCATTTGGGATGATGCATCCCAAATGCAAAAATACCGGTTGCAAAGGGGCAGATTCTGAGAATCTGCCCGTTTGCGACCGGTTTTTCCCTTGATGCATGTGCCTGCAGATGACAAATTTGAATGTCTCATAATAATATTTTCCTGGGGGATTGTTTCTATTCGAATATTTTATGAAATTGGAATGTACCATATTTTTATTATATCTCTCTGAATGTATTATGGAGTATTTTATTGTATGTTTTTATTGAAAATTGTTTGACATTTTATTAAAAAGGCTTATAAGTGTTCTTACATCCAGAGTTAGTGTGTCCACCTGGTGAGGTGTATTTGAATGTGATTATAAGTGAGGTGTATTTGATTGTGATTATGTGTTTGACCCAGTGTCTCGAAAGGGATATTTTTTGGGGACATATTATCATTTGATCCAGTCTCTAGTTTCTGCTAGATAGGTGCCACTACCTAATCACATTCATCAGGCTCTTGCTTTGGCTAATTAATTAAGAAGCCATTTTCGACTGTTTCTCCTGTCACTATAGTAAATCACTGAGTAGCGCATTCTCTCCGTGACTTTGTTTATGTAGCTCGTACAGTTCCAGGTTATTTAATTGAATTCACTGTGATGATATGAAGTATACATCTATGCATTGCAAAAAAGGGAGCCTGAGGTGGCTCATCAATGCTGTTGAGAAATGGGAATAGATAGAGTCAAAGATCATTCACTGCAATACATTAGTTCAATATGAAGTTTTTGTTAAGGAGATTTGGAATATGGATTTAACGACAGTTGATAGACTCAAGTTGAAACTAGTAGTACAATAGCTGATCTCTTTTAGTGACTGCGTTTGCTTTTCATAAAACATTTTGTGGAGATTATTACCTAAGTAAGCTAGTATAAATTCAATCATTAGCACATGCTTAAGTACAATATCACCATGTATGTTTGTTCAGAAGGCTTTCCTTTTCCTGCTTCTGCCTAGTACTAAGAAGGTTCAGTTCACGAGACAATGGCCATGTCTATCATGGACCACACCCCACCCCGCCTCCCCAATGTAGTGTGTTGCAGACCTGTTCATTTATAATTACCGTATACCAGCAGTTTCCAATGACAGTGCAGCAAGGCTGTAAAAAAATTATGAGGTCCCACTTCCATTGCATTTACCATTCAATACCACATTTCTTTCATTGACCATTATTCCATGCCTGACTTGTCTAACTTTGTGAGCCAACCAATCAAATGCCCAGAGAGATATTTCAAGATACTGATGTATTGTATTGTTTTTTTTTTTTTTAAATATCTTTATTTGCATCAAATGGACACATGAGAAAAAAAAAAAGAACAAAAAAAACATAATTTACAAAATCAATCGATTTCTGTGACAGCAATAAATAAACATTAAATATTCCATAAGTAATAACCAGAAAAGAGGTCATAAAAAGGGAACATGTCACACCCTATAGAAAAACACTTCAGAAAATGACAGATGCTATTATTAAGCCATAAACAAACCCCATATTCTGTCAACTTTGAGTTTAGCCTGTATACCCCTTGAAGCAGCAAGTGCAACCTCCATATTGTATGTTTCCTTGACTGGGCTCCACCATTCCATAACCATAGGTGGATTTTTTTGAATCCAAGCTCTAGCAATAGTAAGTCTTGCGCAGGTGATTAAAATATTCAGCAGATCCCTCAATGCGCTAATACCCCCACAGATACCAACCAAAACATCAATGGGTGATAATATGATATTTTGAGCAAGTCTATCACAAACCACCTTAATTATACCATCCCAGTAATCTTTAAGATGAGAACAAGAGAAGAACATGTGGACAATATTAGCACCGCTCAGATCACATTTAGGACATTTCGTACGATCCCCAAAGTTGTTATTTGTTGTCCATTTAAGAATTCTCTCGGGAGTATGGTATAACTGACAAATAGTTTTAACCATTTGCAGTTTTAAGCTAGAAGATTGAACTGCCAGATTTAAGCTTTTAAAAGATGAAGGAACTAGATCAGATGGTAAAATCAAGGCCAATTTTTTATTCCATTTCTCGGTTAACTTAACTATATCATTAGTATTAAAGCCAAAGAGAATCTTATATCCCATGCTAATCATAGATTTGTCTACTTCTCTATAAATACAGTCCCATAGCGAAGAATCTACTACCATTGTAAGTTCCAATTTCTTCACTAAATAGTCCTTGATCTGATAGTATTTAAACCTAGCCAGTTCAGGTAGATTATAGCATAGCTTCATTTTTTCAAATGCCATAAATCCCTGATGATCATATACGTCTCCCAAGAGTCTAATACCAGAATCTGAAAATATTAGGCAAGATGTATCATGGAAAATTAAAGGAAAGCCCTGATTGCCCCACAAAGGAGTTTTACTATGTAGATGTGAAACATTACACTTAGCCAAAATGGATCGCCAGATATTGACGGTATCTCGTACCGTCTTGAATTTTACCCTTTTAAAATAGTTATGGTCATTTAGCCTGTAAAGAAACATGTTAGCATCCTGTCCAAGTAGAAATTTATGAAAATAAAAACATTTATCATTAACTATTAAACTACGAAGACGAATCAAGAAAGCCAACCAATAATAAAGCTTAAAGTCCGGGAGAGCCAATCCACCTTGATTGAAGGGAAATTTAAGTAAAGATACAGCACGCCGGGCTTTTTTATACCCCCATATAAAACTGCTAATATTCCCCTCTAATCTAAGAAAGTAAGAATTATTGACCCGTAAGGGAATCGCTCGAAATAAATATAAGTATTTTGGCAGAATTTTCATTTTAACTAAATTTATTCGGCCAATGATACTGAGTGGCAATTTATGCCATTTCTTAAATTGCATAGCAGTCTCTTTTAACAATGATTCATAATTTAATGCTACAATGGAATCAATATTCGAGGAAATTTTGATGCCCAAATAGGTTGCAACACCACATATGCCTGTGATGGGGGAGGGCGGGTGATAATTCATAACAATTTGCGTTTTGGTAGTGTTGAGTCTATAACCAGAAACTAGACCATATTTACCAGCTTCTATTAAAATACCTTTCATTGCTTGAGGGACATCTGAGGAAAAAACTGCAATATCATCCGCATACACGATAATATCAAGTTTATTTAGGCCATTGAAAAAAGGGCAAATTAAAGCCTGACGTTGCAGTGCGATTAAAAAGGATTCTATACCTAAAGCAAAGAGCAGGGGTGATAAAGGACACCCCTGTCTTGTCCCCCTCTTAATTGGAAATATAGCAGAGCATTTTCCCATATAAGATACCTTACCCATAGGAGTATCATAAAGTGCTCGAATCCATCTCAGAAATTGACCTTTAATGCCAAATGCTTGTAAGACCACCCACAAAAAATGTTTTGTATTGTATTGTAATTGCATTTATATAGCGCTTACAACCCCTGACGAGGCGTCAAATTGCTTTTTTCAGCGGGGAGCATGCTACTCTGGGACCCATAGAGGATTAGTGTTGAATTAGTATAGTGAAACATGCAAGTACATTTTAAGTGGTGGATAGGTTAGTCAGTTATTTGGATTTGGAATGATAGCAGAAGGATAGAGGAGGAGAAAGGTTTGTATTTATTTATCCCTTGTTGACGCACGCTATTCAGGAAGCCTATAAAGGATTAGTGGTGAATTAATATGGTGAAATATGAGGTAATTTCAGTGGTGGATATTAGTCTGTTACTTGGAGTGAGAAGGATAGCGGAGGGATAAAAGGGGAAGAAAGATTTGGATTCATATAGCACTTGTTACCCCTGATGGGTGTTGAAGCGCTTTTCTGGCGAGTAGCACGCCACTCTGGAACCCATAAAGGATTAGTGTTGAAAGTTAGTATAGTATAAATATGAAGTAATTTGAGTAGTAGATATGCTATTCAGTTATTGGGCAGTATATTAGTATAGTTGAATATGGAATTTGAGAAGTGAACATGTTAGTCTGTTAATGTAGCAGAAGGAAGAGGCTTTTGGATGAGTAAAAATGAGTTTTGGAGGGGAGGAGTCAGAGGGGAGAGATTAGAAAGGTTTGTTTTAGGGGATCGGTGTAGTTAAAAGCGGTGTCAGATGATGCAAGGAGGGGTAGAGCAGGAGAGAGTCTAGAAAGGGTTATTTTACATGTTTTAAATAGTAGTACACAAAGATAGGTACATATCTATAGTGAAAACAAATGCTTATATACAGAGGGATATGCTGTAAATTTCTGTTTCCGTATGGTGCTTATGTGGGGAAGAGCCATATCTTGAGTAGTTTTCTGAAGAGAATGTGGTTGTCGGTAGATCTTATGTTGAGGGGTAAAGAGTTCCATAGTTTAGCTGCTTGAACAGAGAAGGATGTGCCACCATGGTTTTTTTCTTGTATGTTGGGATTTGTCAATGTTATGTATTTTGTGATGGTAAGTATTATGAGGTGTTGTGCTCTGAAGATCTTGTTGTGCTGGTGTGTGTGATATGTTTTGCTTTTGAGGAATAGTCAAAAGGGGTGCTGTTGTATATGTTTCACGCACTGGATTTGGTTGTGTAGTATTGTTTGTGAGAGGAGGTTGTGACATAGGGGGGTGGTGATGTGTTTATGAGTAGAGTGTATGTTGTGTGTAGGAGGGAAAGAAGTAGAGGTGAGAGTGTTTATCTTAGACTGGTTTGTTGCAAGATTACAAAGTGTGGTGGTGTGCAATGTGTTGCGTAGTTACGAGAGTCACTCCAGTTGTTTCCTCTTGATGCCGCAAACTCCCAACTCCCTCAAGGATCAGCTAACGTAGTCAGGATGAGAAACTCTGACTGTGTCAACTTTTCCACATGGGAAAGGGGAAGTGGAGAGAGAAACAAACAGACAACAACAAACACTGGTTCCAGCTGTTGTTTCTCTTGAAAGTGTTCCAGGCCGATGTTTGGTCTCACGTAATCCTGATCTCACGTAATCCTGTAGTACAGTACACTTGATTAACAATACTTCTTGTATATCAACATTGTCTGTTTAAAATATTAACATTGTTTCAAAATACTGACCGTTGTAAATATCGGCCCTTGTTCACACTTTACTGAGTCAAGAGTCAAGCGCAGCCAATAAGCTTTAGACTGCCGCCTTTAAATAAAGATGAAAATATTCAATACTGTTCTTTTCAACACGGGTATTAGTGTGTTAATTGTTAAACAAGGTTTCACTCGAAAACTCATGCACCTACCTGATACCTCAGTTTGATGTCTGTCAAATGGGTTCTGTAATTATAAGAAAAGAAAAAAGAACAATGCCAGCAACTAACACCACCGGTAACTGCTAAATGTACACATAGACTTTTCCAGTTGTATACAATATTAAACAAATGATTTTCCCAAGGTTTGTTTAAACAATTAGAATACTTTGAGAACAAGATTGTCTTTGCCAAAGCTTGTTTAGCTTCACAAGCTCTCCCAAAACGATCTAGAAATGTCAATGAAACAGAATGTTTTTACCAAGGCTTATTTAGCTGCTGTGTGATCGAGAAACAATGTTTATGTTTGTCTTTTTAAAATAAAAAGTCTTACTGTCCTTTCTCGCTTTCACAGCAATGTTCGGAAGGAAGGAGAGTCACAGGCTGGTACTTCCTGTAGTAGAAGGCGTATCACGTCACCAGTGTTCGTCGATACCAGGAGCTTCCTCGAAGACTTCAACCTGCCAGCTGGAATCAGGTAAGTAAATCAAATGCCGGGGCTTGAAGGCAGGTGGCGGGTGCGGGATCTTGAAGGCGGGTAGCGGAATCTTGAAGGTGGGTAGCGGGAGGGAATCGGAAGGTTGGATAGAGGAACCAAACACGAAGTCAAGATCTGGACCGGAGGTGCAGAACTGAAGCTCTCGTCGAAACGGCAACATGAGACGAAGCGCTGACACGTTTGTACGTGTTCATTAAATAGGCTCCCATCATGACGGTTTGTAAATTAGCATATCCTGCACGTGGAAACCTCTCATTAAGCCTACGCATGTTGGATTCAGTACGTGGCACTAAGGAATGCTTCTTGGTAGTAGCAAACAAGCATTGGTTAAAGCAACGATCATGGCAGCAACAAACAAGCATTGGTCAAGGCAGCGAAATAACACTTGAAGACATAAGTTGCCTTTCAACATGAATTCTTTCACATTTAAATGCCCAAATATTGCAATTTACAATTTATTAGCCATATTGGAGAACAGGTACATTAAACAGGACCAATGTATCACAGGATTACGTGGGCAGACCAGTTGCAGTGTATGCACCCTTAACACAGCGTGTGTGTTGTGTGTTAGTGTTATTATGGTAGAAGGGAGAGGAGGTTGTTTGTTGGACAACTGATGGAAGGATCATTATATGTTTGTTAGTGATAAAAGGTGGTCTGTTAGGTGTAATTACAGCAAGGAGAGTGTGTCTGAATGGGATGTAGTTATGTATGGTGTTGATTGGAGTTGTGTTAGTGATGAGTGTATTGGTTAGTGGTATAGGAAAGAGTTGTGTACTGTTTGTGGGTGATGGTGGATATGTGTGGTAGTTGGGATAATAGGGTGTGCAGATGTGGTTTGGTTGGGTTTGTGCTGCAGGATGGTACATTAATCTGTGCTCTGTTTGTGGATGTGGATGGTGTGGGCTGGGTATTGCTAAATGAGAAAAAGGTCAGCATTTCTGGCTCTAGTCCCGACCAGTCTCGAACAGGCTCAAACAAGCAACTACCCTTGTCGTCTCCACCCTTAGCCTCGACGCCCGGGCTGAGACGCCCTAAGCCTGGCCTTTTTTATAGCCCTAGTAATCAGGTGACCCCTTCAGCCAATGGGAACCCTAGCCCTAACACTATCCAATCACAACACTAGCCCTAAAATCTAGAACCAATAGGAGACCAGGACCTTACAGCCAATCTTAGCCCTAGTACAAGTACCCAATCAGTTCAAAAACCCTGATCTCTACATCCAATACAGGCCCTAGCCCTACCAGTGGTCCCAACCCAAGTCCAAGCAGCCAATGGTGCAGGTAGCCCTAGTCCCTACTTCCAATAGAAAGCCTAACCCTACTCTTAGTCCCACAACTAGTCCAACAACCAATCACACCAGAAGCCCTAAATAGCTACTTCCAATTAAAGGTCTAACCCTAGCCATCGTCCCACCCTACTCCCAACAACGAATAACATAGGCAGCCCTAGTCCCTACCTTCAATAGAAATCCTAACCCTAGCTCTAGTTCCAACCCTACAGTGATTGAATCACTGACCCAGAAACCAATCAGAACCCTTAGATACCCAACCAATAAGGACATCAACCCTAACCCAATAGAAACACCAGATACAACCACCAAGCAGTGTACACATGTGCCAACCACTAGGGGTGAATATTTTGCCATTGTGCAACATTCCGTCCATCATCTTGTGTGTTTTGCTGTTCACCCTATGTGGGAAGGGTATGCCCAGACGTGGGTCCCTTGCTCACTAAGCCACTGGAGTCAAGCTATCCTGGCTGAAGACGGCTGATGGCCAGAAACCGGTCCTATGATGCTTGATTCCGTCCAGGAAAGACATGTTTTGGCAGTTCGGGCTGGACTGTTCCCATGAGGCACAGAGTCAAGACTGATTTGCATATGGCCATGTCTGAACTGGGGTGGCTTGGTGAGCAAAATAACGATGGATTAAACCCAGATCTGTGACTGGGGGTGAATGTTTTGCCATTGTGCAACATTCCGTCCATCATCTTGTGTGTTTTGCCAACCACTAGCAGACCATATAAGGTACCAGCGGCCTCAGACAAGGTTTGCAGGCCAGGGAGTTGGAAGCTGCTTCTCCTGTTCAGAATCTCCTAGGAGACAGACAGGCTCAATCCACACTTTGGAATTCTGCAGGTAAAGGCTTCACTAACTTGAAATCTAACAATATTGTTTGAATAAAACTTTACTCCCCCTGCTGGCCAAAAAACGAAGTGCACAGGCCCTAGTAAATACAGTTTAAACAGCTCACAGAAGCACCCTCTGATGTAGAATATCCCTGTTGCAGGGGGGGGGCAGGGGGGCTGGCCTCACTGGCTTGTGAACACAAAATGGTGGCTGGGGGTGCATTGTTTTAACACACAGTTCTTAGCACATAGCAGAGGAGAAATTTGGAGGGAAAACAGATTTGTCACCAAGGAATGAGAGGGACAAACTACAGAGGTTGGACTGTAAATCTCACAATTCAACACGTTAAATGCAAGTAATCATGGGTAGGGAAAACCACACATTTAAAACACAAAACAGGTGATAAAATATGCAATCACAGGCAGGTCCAAACTGCAATTTTAAACTGTAACAACCACATGCAAAGACAGTAATCACAGAAAGGGAAAATCGTTTTTTAAACAACTTTTGTTTTGGGAAGAGACAGCACTAGTCTGTCTCCTTACCACTTCCTGGACTCTGCTCACTGCTTCATTGCTGATGTATTTGGGGTTGCGTATCTGGTAACTAAATTATGTGTAATGTTTTATTCTAGCCACACAGAACATCAGTGATGCCGGCTCCAGTGCCAATGTAGGAGGAGACAGCGACGGGTCAGTTGGAGGGGGACAAGAAACAGCAGGGACGGGCACTGGTAAGTCACTTAATTTCCTGCAATTAATATGCTAACTAGCTATTGCTATGGCGTTGCTCGTTGTCATAAAAAATGACCGTGGGGTGAACCCCCCCTCAGCTTTACCAGCCATAGCAGTGGTTGAGTTACTGTTATGGCCTCTTCTATCTGCAATGCACCAAAATCTTACATAATGAGCTTTAATAGCTTGAGGGAGGGATGAAAGAATGGAAAGTAACTTCAAAGAAAGAAATGGTATAAGAGTGGGTGGGTGAAAGGGTGCGCAGTGGATGGGAGAAAGGATGATTTGAAAAAAGGCTTGCTATGTATTGAATGGGTGGATAATGTATTGGTAATTTGGTGAAAGGCTGGAATAAAGAAAGTAAAGCCTAATCATGGTGACTATGGGTGAATTAGAATGAAAGGATGAATGAATATTTGGATTGCTTGGATGAATAAGCCAGGCAGCTCTTCTTCAGTTTTCATGAGAAGCGTGCAGCTGCTCGCTTACTCTGCTTACTTAGTTTATGTAGGGTTATTACTATCATTCAAAGCCATGGTTCTTCTAAGTGGGGGTTATTTATTTATGTGTATTCTTTGTTCTACTTCCTTGACTCTCTGTATTTTATTAAGTGTGCCAGATCTATCCTACCTAGCATTCATCATCCCCCCTCTTCGCCAATTACATTTTTGCCAACTATGATCGAAGTACAGTATGGGGCAATCAAGTTTTGACTGCAGTGTTGGCTGTGCAATGTGCATCTGCTTCAATTAATGCTGCATTTATAATGTTTTCAATGCATAGCGAACCAAACACACAAGGTGTGTTGTCCCTTCGCCCACTTAGTCACCTCTTAGTACTTCACTACTTTACTTTTCCTAAGTTCTTCCATCCAAGCCCACCAAATTGGGAAATCCCTTCTTGGCATGTGCCACATTTAATTATGCGATACCAATGTGAAGTGATTCCAGAACATATATAATGGTTTCCCATAACATATTTAATTACACTTGTTCATATTTTTCCCTTTTGAATTGAAATGTGACTGAATAAGCCGAAGATGATGAATCGCTGAACAGTGTAGTGGCCCCTCTAATGTATATCTATACAAAAAAAGCTCTACCCTACGTGTCTAATCCCTCTATCCTACCCTCTGCAGTAGAGAAAATCAAGTTTCCTTTCCTTGGTTACTGCCCAGCAAATGAATTTGTTGGAAATACATGGTGGCGGGCAAGGCCACAGAGTAAGGTGGGAGTAAGTGCATGATTTTATATCAAGTTTGGCATATGGGATACACAGAGACAAGTGTGGCAAATAAAATCTATAATATAATCCATTCCTTTTCCTGTAGTGCAGTCCATTAGATGAATTGTCCTCAACTTCTGCTTACAGCAGACATGATAATATATTAATATCTGCATTTTATACATGAGGTGTGTGACTGACGTAGTATCTTGTTTATTATTCATCTGCCTCTTTGGATACAGGAAGAGAAATGCATTCAGTGAAGAGCAGGCCCATTGGAATAAAAAACAGATGACTGTAAACTACAGCTGCAGACAGCAGCAAACTAGCAGAGGTGCTTGCTAGCAATGAGCATTGCTTCATTATTTTAGGACCACACACAACTTTTACTCCATACAGTGCAGAATGCTGTACTCATCAATGAGATGTCATTTATTTTTCAACTGAAAGTGTCTGACTCTGTTAATAGTTACTTGAAAAGCCTTTAGAAAACAAATCAAATAGCAGGTTTTTTATCCTGTGATGTTATTCTCTACCTGTTACTTTTCTACCATACAGCCAGGGCTTTTTAGGTCTCGCCTCCGCATCGCACTTGCGCTGCAGAGGAAAGAGCCCTCTTGGGATCAATGCAGCTTTCCCGGCAAAAACGTGCACGCGTTGCATTGCTTCCAATGGCAACGCGTGCACGTCTGGCTATTCACTCACTGGAGCGAGAAGCTGGCGCCAAATGTTATCAGTTATCGGGGCACCAGTCCCTCGCTCCCGTGAGTGAATCACACCGGCCCCCTCCTCTGACCCCTCCTCCTTGCTTTTCTGCTGTGCGAGGTGTGCGCGCCCCTCCTCCTGCTGCCGGCAGGCCTGCCGTGCTTGTTTTACATTGCGGAGGAGCTAGTTTTGGCTAGTTCACTGAATAACGTAGGCACCCGCCCCTCCCTCCTCTTCCTTGGTGCATTCCAGAGGAAGCTTGCCAGGTCCCAGGAATACAGGAGCTGCCACCCTCGCCACCTCAGGTAATTATTCAGGGAATGTTGCGTTTTAGGATTAGGGCTTTTTGTCCAAGAATCCCGTACGCCCCCGTTGACTGACTGCTTTGTGCGCTTGTGAGGGAACATGGTTTGAGTTGAGGTGAGCTGCACACTACAGGCTTTGGTGCCTTGTACGCAGGAAATTGCACCGGCCACCCTCCCCACTTTGCAGGAGGAGAGCGTCCCCTGCAGGGCCTATTAAAGAGGCTTGCATTTTACGCTGCCTTATTTGTGATTCAGAAAAGGGGGTGGTGATGAACAGAGTGTCTGAATTAAGCAGACCACTCTTACCCAGTCCAAAGATCAGGGCTTGATCCATCACCGTTATTTAGCTCACTGCCCCATCCCAGCTCAGAACCTGGCTATATGCAAATTAGTCTGTCCCTGGCCCAGTGCATCATGGGAACAGGGCAGACCAAACTACCAAGCCAATTCTTCACCAGAAAGGAGACAAGCTTCCGGGGACCGGTTTCTGCCATTTCAGGCGTCGTCGGCCCGGCTTGCTTGAATCCTGATGGAGCAGTGAGCAAGGGACTCATGTCTGAGTATACCCTTCCACGCTTATGGTGGACAAAATGATTCAGAAAAGGGGGTGGTGATGAACAGAGTGTCTGAATTAAGCAGACCACTCTTACCCAGTCCAAAGATCAGGGCTTGATCCATCACCGTTATTTAGCTCACTGCCCCATCCCAGCTCAGAACCTGGCTATATGCAAATTAGTCTGTCCCTGGCCCAGTGCATCATGGGAACAGGGCAGACCAAACTACCAAGCCAATTCTTCACCAGAAAGGAGACAAGCTTCTGGGGACCGGTTTCTGCCATTTCAGGCGTCGTCGGCCCGGCTTGCTTGAATCCTGATGGAGCAGTGACAAGGGACTCATGTCTGAGTATACCCTTCCACGCTTATGGTGGACAAAATGATTCAGAAAAGGGGGTGGTGATGAACAGAGTGTCTGAATTAAGCAGACCACTCTTACCCAGTCCAAAGATCAGGGCTTGATCCATCACCGTTATTTAGCTCACTGCCCCATCCCAGCTCAGAACCTGGCTATATGCACATTAGTCTGTCCCTGGCCCAGTGCATCATGGGAACAGGGCAGACCAAACTACCAAAGCCAATTCTTCACCAGAAAGGAGACCAGCTTCCGGGGACCGGTTTCTTCCATTTCAGGCGTCGTCGGCCCGGCTTGCTTGAATCCTGATGGAGCAGTGAGCAAGGGACTCATGTCTGAGTATACCCTTCCACGCTTATGGTGGACAAAATGATTCAGAAAAGGGGGTGGTGATGAACAGAATGTCTGAATTAAGCAGACCACTCTTACCCAGTCCAAAGATCAGGGCTTGATCCATCACCGTTATTTAGCTCACTGCCCCATCCGAGCTCAGAACCTGGCTATATGCAAATTAGTCTGTCCCTGGCCCAGTGCATCATGGGAACAGGGCAGACCAAACTACCAAGCCAATTCTTCACCAGAAAGGAGACAGGCTTCCGGGGACCGGTTTCTCCATTTCAGGCGTCGTCGGCCCGGCTTGCTTGAATCCTGATGGAGCAGTGAGCAAGGGACTCATGTCTGAGTATACCCTTCCACGCTTATGGTGGATAAAATGATTCAGAAAAGGGGGTGGTGATGAACAGAGTATCTGAATTAAGCAGACCACTCTTACCCAGTCCAAAGATCAGGGCTTGATCCATCACTGTTATTTAGCTCACTGCCCCATCCCAGCTCAGAACCTGGCTATATGCAAATTAGTCTGTCCCTGGCCCAGTGCATCATGGGAACAGGGGAGACCAAACTACCTAGCCAATTCTTCACCAGAAAGGAGACAAGCTTCCGGGGACCGGTTTCTGCCATTTCAGGCGTCGTCGGCCCGGCTTGCTTGAATCCTGATGGAGCAGTGAGCAAGGGACTCATGTCTGAGTATACCCTTCCACGCTTATGGTGGACAAAATGATTCAGAAAAGGGGGTGGTGATGAACAGAGTGTCTGAATTAAGCAGACACCTCTTACCCAGTCCAAAGATCAGGGCTTGATCCATCACTGTTATTTAGCTCACTGCCCCATCCCAGCTCAGAACCTGGCTATATGCAAATTAGTCTGTCCCTGGCCCAGTGCATCATGGGAACAGGGCAGACCAAACTACCAAGCCAATTCTTCACCAGAAAGGAGACAAGCTTCCGGGGACCGGTTTCTGCCATTTAAGGCGTCGTCGGCCCGGCTTGCTTGAATCCTGATGGAGCAGTGAGCAAGGGACTCATGTCTGAGTATACCCTTCCACGCTTATGGTGGACAAAATGATTCAGAAAAGGGGGTGGTGATGAACAGAGTGTCTGAATTAAGCAGACCACTCTTACCCAGTCCAAAGATCAGGGCTTGATCCATCACCGTTATTTAGCTCACTGCCCCATCCCAGCTCAGAACCTGGCTATATGCAAATTAGTCTGTCCCTGGCCCAGTGCATCATGGGAACAGGGCAGACCAAACTACCAAGCCAATTCTTCACCAGAAAGGAGACAAGCTTCCGGGGACCGGTTTCTGCCATTTCAGGCGTCGTCGGCCCGGCTTGCTTGAATCCTGATGGAGCAGTGAGCAAGGGACTCATGTCTGAGTATACCCTTCCACGCTTATAATGGACAAAATGATTCAGAAAAGGGGGTGGTGATGAACAGAGTGTCTGAATTAAGCAGACCACTCTTACCCAGTCCAAAGATCAGGGCTTGATCCATCACCGTTATTTAGCTCACTGCCCCATCCCAGCTCAGAACCTGGCTATATGCAAATTAGTCTGTCCCTGGCCCAGTGCATCATGGGAACAGGGCAGACCAAACTACCAAGCCAATTCTTCACCAGAAAGGAGACAAGCTTCCGGCGACCGGTTTCTGCCATTTCAGGCGTCGTCGGCCCGGCTTGCTTGAATCCTGATGGAGCAGTGAGCAAGGGACTCATGTCTGAGTATACCCTTCCACGCTTATGGTGGACAAAATGATTCAGAAAAGGGGGAGGTGATGAACAGAGTGTCTGAATTAAGCAGACCACTCTTACCCAGTCCAAAGATCAGGGCTTGATCCATCACCGTTATTTAGCTCACTGCCCCATCCCAGCTCAGAACCTGGCTATATGCAAATTAGTCTGTCCCTGGCCCAGTGCATCATGGGAACAGGGCAGACCAAACTACCAAGCCAATTCTTCACCAGAACGGAGACAAGCTTCCGGGGACCGGTTTCTGCCATTTCAGGCGTCGTCGGCCCGGCTTGCTTGAATCCTGATGGAGCAGTGAGCAAGGGACTCATGTCTGAGTATACCCTTCCACGCTTATGGTGGACAAAATGAATCATTTTGTCCACCATAAGCGTGGAAGGGTATACTCAGATGTGAGTCCCTTGCTCATTGCACCATCAGGATTCAAGCAAGCCGGGCCGACGACGCCTGAAATGGCAGAAACCGGTCCCCGGAAGCTTGTTTCCTTCCCAGTATAAGAATTGGCTTGGTAGTTTGGTTTGCCCTGTTCCCATCATGCACTGGGACAGGAACAGACTAATTTGCATATAGCCAAGTTCTGAGCTGGGATGGTGCAGTGAGCTAAAAAACGGTGATGGATCAAGCCCTGATCTTTGGACTGGGTAAGAGTGGTCTGCTTAATTCAGGCACTCTGTTCATCACCACCCCCTTTTCTGAATCATTTTGTCCACCATAAGCGTGGAAGGGTATACTCAGATGTGAGTCCCTTGCTCATTGCACCATCAGGATTCAAGCAAGCCGGGCCGACGACGCCTGAAATGGCAGAAACCGGTCCCCGGAAGCTTGTTTCCTTCCCAGTATAAGAATTGGCTTGGTAGTTTGGTTTGCCCTGTTCCCATCATGCACTGGGACAGGAACAGACTAATTTGCATATAGCCAAGTTCTGAGCTGGGATGGTGCAGTGAGCTAAAAAACGGTGACGGATCAAGCCCTGATCTTTGGACTGGGTAAGAGTGGTCTGCTTAATTCAGGCACTCTGTTAATCACCACCCCCTTTTCTGAATCATTTTGTCCACCATAAGCGTGGAAGGGTATACTCAGATGTGAGTCCCTTGCTCATTGCACCATCAGGATTCAAGCAAGCCGGGCCGACGACGCCTGAAATGGCAGAAACCGGTCCCCGGAAGCTTGTTTCCTTCCCAGTATAAGAATTGGCTTGGTAGTTTGGTTTGCCCTGTTCCCATCATGCACTGGGACAGGAACAGACTAATTTGCATATAGCCAAGTTCTGAGCTGGGATGGTGCAGTGAGCTAAAAAACGGTGATGGATCAAGCCCTGATCTTTGGACTGGGTAAGAGTGGTCTGCTTAATTCAGGCACTCTGTTCATCACCACCCCCTTTTCTGCATCATTTTGTCCACCATAAGCGTGGAAGGGTATACTCAGATGTGAGTCCCTTTCTCATTGCACCATCAGGATTCTAGCAAGCCGGGCCGACGACGCCTGAAATGGCAGAAACCGGTCCCCGGAAGCTTGTTTCCTTCCCAGTATAAGAATTGGCTTGGTAGTTTGGTTTGCCCTGTTCCCATCATGCACTGGGACAGGAACAGACTAATTTGCATATAGCCAAGTTCTGAGCTGGGATAGTGCAGTGAGCTAAAAAACGGTGATGGATCAAGCCCTGATCTTTGGACTGGGTAAGAGTGGTCTGCTTAATTCAGGCACTCTGTTCATCACCACCCCCTTTTCTGAATCATTTTGTCCACCATAAGCGTGGAAGGGTATACTCAGATGTAAGTCCCTTGCTCATTGCACCATCAGGATTCAAGCAAGCCGGGCCGACGACGCCTGAAATGGCAGAAACCGGTCCCCGGAAGCTTGTTTCCTTCCCAGTATAAGAATTGGCTTGGTAGTTTGGTTTGCCCTGTTCCCATCATGCACTGGGACAGGAACAGACTAATTTGCATATAGCCAAGTTCTGAGCTGGGATGGTGCAGTGAGCTAAAAAACGGTGATGGATCAAGCCCTGATCTTTGGACTGGGTAAGAGTGGTCAGCTTAATTCAGGCACTCTGTTCATCACCACCCCCTTTTCTGAATCATTTTGTCCACCATAAGCGTGGAAGGGTATACTCAGATGTGAGTCCCTTGCTCATTGCACCAACAGGATTCAAGCAAGCCAGGCCAACGACGCCTGAAATGGCAGAAACCGGTCCCCGGAAGCTTGTTTCCTTCCCAGTATAAGAATTGGCTTGGTAGTTTGGTTTGCCCTGTTCCCATCATGCACTGGGACAGGAACAGACTAATTTGCATATAGCCAAGTTCTGAGCTGGGATGGTGCAGTGAGCTAAAAAACGGTGATGGATCAAGCCCTGATCTTTGGACTGGGTAAGAGTGGTCTGCTTAATTCAGGCACTCTGTTCATCACCACCCCCTTTTCTGAATCATTTTGTCCACCATAAGCGTGGAAGGGTATACTCAGATGTGAGTCCCTTGCTCATTGCACCATCAGGATTCAAGCAAGCCGGGCCGACGACGCCTGAAATGGCAGAAACCGGTCCCCGGAAGCTTGTTTCCTTCCCAGTATAAGAATTGGCTTGGTAGTTTGGTTTGCCCTGTTCCCATCATGCACTGGGACAGGAACAGACTAATTTGCATATAGCCAAGTTCTGAGCTGGGATGGTGCAGTTAGCTAAAAAACGGTGATGGATCAAGCCCTGATCTTTGGACTGGGTAAGAGTGGTCTGCCTAATTCAGGCACTCTGTTCATCACCACCCCCTTTTCTGAATCATTTTGTCCACCATAAGCGTGGAAGGGTATACTCAGATGTAAGTCCCTTGCTCATTGCACCATCAGGATTCAAGCTAGCCGGGCCGATGACGCCTGAAATGGCAGAAACCGGTCCCCGGAAGCTTGTTTCCTTCCCAGTATAAGAATTGGCTTGGTAGTTTGGTTTGCCCTGTTCCCATCATGCACTGGGACAGGAACAGACTAATTTGCATATAGCCAAGTTCTGAGCTGGGATGGTGCAGTGAGCTAAAAAACGGTGATGGATCAAGCCCTGATCTTTGGACTGGGTAAGAGTGGTCTGCTTAATTCAGGCACTCTGTTCATCACCACCCCCTTTTCTGAATCATTTTGTCCACCATAAGCATGGAAGGGTATACTCAGATGTGAGTCCCTTGCTCATTGCTCCATCAGGATTCAAGCAAGCCGGGCCGACGACGCCTGAAATGGCAGAAACCGGTCCCCGGAAGCTCGTTTCCTTCCCAGTATAAGAAGTGGCTTGGTAGTTTGGTTTGCCCTGTTCCCATCATGCACTGGGACAGGAACAGACTAATTTGCATATAGCCAAGTTCTGAGCTGGGATGGTACAGTGAGCTAAAAAACGGTGATGGATCAAGCCCTGATCTTTGGACTGGGTAAGAGTGGTCTGCTTAATTCAGGCACTCTGTTCATCACCACCCCCTTTTCTGAATCATTTTGTCCACCATAAGCGTGGAAGGGTATACTCAGATGTGAGTCCCTTGCTCATTGCACCATCAGGATTCAAGCAAGCCGGGCCGACTACGCCTGTAATGGCAGAAACAGGTCCCTGGAAGCTTGTTTCCTTCCCAGTATAAGAATTGGCTTGGTAGTTTGGTTTGCCCTGTTCCCATCATGCACTGGGACAGGAACAGACTAATTTGCATATAGCCAAGTTCTGAGCTGGGATGGTGCAGTGAGCTAAAAAACGGTGATGGATCAAGCCCTGATATTTGGACTGGGTAAGAGTGGTCTGCTTAATTCAGGCACTCTGTTCATCACCACCCCCTTTTCTGAATCATTTTGTCCACCATAAGCGTGGAAGGGTATACTCAGATGTGAGTCCCTTGCTCATTGCACCATCAGGATTCAAGCAAGCCGGGCCGACGACGCCTGAAATGGCAGAAACCGGTCCCCGGAAGCTTGTTTCCTTCCCAGTATAAGAATTGGCTTGGTAGTTTGGTTTGCCCTGTTCCCATCATGCACTGGGACAGGAACAGACTAATTTGCATATAGCCAAGTTCTGAGCTGGGATGGTGCAGTGAGCTAAAAAACGGTGATGGATCAAGCCCTGATCTTTGGACTGGGTAAGAGTGGTCTGCTTAATTCAGGCACTCTGTTCATCACCACCCCCTTTTCTGAATCATTTTGTCCACCATAAGCGTGTGTCAGACGAGGTCTTCCTCAGGATCTGTCGAGTTGATATAATGGCCCACCTCTCGATACCTCCAATTCTGATTGTAATTAATACACAGAATATTAAAGTGATCAAGCGGGGGGAAAAGGGTGTTGGGAAGGGAACAGCAGGGAGGGAGATCTGAAAAGGAAAAGTTAATGCTGCAAGTTTTTCCTAATATTCTCGAAACTCTGCAACAACTTAAAGAACTAAAATTACTTCTCAAATAAAGGCTTTTGACTTTAAACTCAGCCTAAACTCCAAGTCAGAACATGTGACAATGTTTTGAATTGTACATTAAAAAACACATTTGAATCTCAGGATCAACACAGACTTAATGACACCATCCTTGTAAATAACCTCTTTACAATGATAGCCATAAACGTCTCTTTGCCTTGTAAATATCAGCTTTACATGGATAACCTCTAATGTCTCTTTACTTGGTAAATATTCAGTTTACATCAATAACTTTCAAGTTCAAAACCTTCACATGAATATTTTTTCTTTTAGCAAAATAAATCTTTTTGTTGAAAATTGCAAAAATTTATTACGACTGTTAAGAATTGCGACCAAAAACCATTTAAAGAAGAACCCAACAAGATAGAGTCTAAACTCTCAGAGAATTATTCCACAAGAAACAAAGAACGTTTTATTTGCGCAGAGAAACAGACTAAAAGCACATTTGCAATGATTGCGCCTAATGTTGGTCTTATAATTAACTTAAATGGTCCTACCTGTAGAGTTCGACCTACTCTACTGAAAGAAGGGCGTGGCTGCAGAAACCAAAGCCTCGAAGAAATAACTTACAGGATAAGCCAAGGTCTCCAAAGCACTGTTACATCTGGATTCGCCTTCTCCAAGGACCTTCAGCTGGATACCAATTACTTGCTGCAACAAGAAGTCAGAAAATGCTTCCCAAACTCTGATTCCAACTCAGAGCATCAGGAGGAAGCTGCCACACCTTCAAAACCCCAGGAATAGTGAGCAAAGGGGTTTGGGCGTGGTCGCGCACGTTTACGTGGCTACGCCCGGTCTTTTTAGCGACCTAATATAAAAAGTAAATTTCACCACAATACATCATACACATCTTAGGGCTGCGCAAGTGAACCACCAACGCCCCTTGGAGGGAAAACAATGCACCTTTCCACACAAATGCCTAAGGCATGGTACATGACGTGGGGCGCGCCCTAGACCGCAAGCCACCCTAGTCCTGACAGTACTCCCCCCCTCCCAAGAGCGGTCTAGGGCCCGGCTTAGTAGGATGGAGAAGGTGGAAGCTGTGTAGCAAACGAGGGGCATGTATGTTCTCAGTTGGCTCCCAAGAATCATTTTCAGATCCATAACCTTTCCAGGATACCAGATACCATAGCTTTGTACCCCTGCGCTTAGAGTCTAGTATTTTTCGTACTTCATACTCCCAATTGCCATGAACTAGGATCGGTGCTGGTTTGGGTGTTATATTTTGTCTAGCTGGTTTTAGCAAAGACGTATGAAATACAGGATGGATTTGTAAGGTCTTAGGAAGTTGTAGCTTATATGTTACTGGATTGACCTGACGAATCACTGGATATGGACCGATGAACTTGGGATGAAACACGTTTTTCTTCTTGAAATGTAAGTTCTTTGTGGATAACCACACTTTGTCTCCCGCTTCATATGTTGGTCCTAATCGATGATGTTTATCATATTGTCTCTTGTACTCTTCTTTACTTTGCAACAATCTTTTGTGAATTTTCTGGTGCACTGCCTGCATAAGTTGCACTGTGTCCTGTACTGCTGGAGCATTACTCTCCTCTTTAGGCATTGTTAATGGGATTGTCTTCGGTAAATATCCATAAAGAGCCTCAAAAGGGGATGATCCAGTGGATGAGTGAGGTGAAGAATTATAAGCTATTTCTGCAATCCACAACATTTCTAACCAAGATCGTTTGGAATCTGTTACATAGCATCTCAAATATTGTTTCAATGATTGATTCAAACGCTCGGTTTGACCATCCGTTTGTGGATGATAACTGGTAGACATATTTGAAGTAATCTGTAAACATTGACAACATTGTTGCCAAAATTTGGAAGAGAACTGTGAACCTCGATCTGATAACATCACTGTTGGCAAACCATGTAATCGTACCACATTTTCCAGAAAGATTTGCGCTAATTGTCCTGCGGTAGGCAGTCATTTACAAGCTATGAAATGTGCATACTTAGTCAAACTGTCTACCACAACCAAGATAACTGAATGCTGATTGACTTGGGGGAGATTTGTAATAAAGTCTAGAGAAATGTGTTCCCAAGGCTCGGTTGGTGTAGGTAAGACTTGTAATAGTCCTATGGGTTTACTGTGATCCGTTTTAAACCTTGCACAAGTCTCACAATTCTGAGCCAATTGAACTACATCCTTTTGAAGAGTTGGCCATCAGAATATCTTTTGTATCTTTTCTATAGTTCTTTTAGGACCAGGATGCCCTGCCATCGGATGAGAATGTAACCAATTGAATACAGTTTTTTGTAGTTCTTTGGTAGGGAGATACACTTGTTTTCCATGGAATGGTATTCCTTCTTTGATTGTGTGATTCTCCCCTTTCTTTTCCCATGTTTTCCATTGAGAAAGAGGAAAGTTTTCATAAATATTTTCTAGGAATTGGTCTGCGGACAACACACAAAGTACTTTATCTGGATCTATGATCGCCTGTGGAGCTCCTTCTAATTTTTGCAAAGAAGAGTCTTTTCTGGAAAGAGCATCTGCCTTCTTATTATCTTGTCCTGGACGATAAGTTACAATAAAATCATATTCTGCAAAAAACATCATCCATCTTAACTGTCTTGGTGTTAACATTCTGGCTGAACTCATGAATTGCAGATTTCTGTGATCTGTATATACTGTTACGGTGAATTTTGCTCCCATTATATAGTGTCTCCATTCTTTGAATGCTTCTAAAATAGCAAGTAATTCTTTTTCTGCGATGACATAGTTTTGCTCTGCTGAGATCAATTTCCGGGACATGTACGCTACTGGATGCATTTGTCCAGTTTTGGGATGTCTTTGAGAAAGAATGGCTGCTCTAGCTACATCTGAGGCATCAGCTTCAATAATGAAAGGTTCATTTACATCTGGATGCATCAAGATTGGAGCTGCCGTGAAAGCCCTCTTTAAATTCTGGAATGCATCATTAGCTTCTGGAGTCCATTCAAATTTCACCTTTTTCCTCAGTAGACGAGTGATAGGAGCAACCACTGCTGAAAAGTGATCAATAAAACGGCGATAGAAATTTGCAAATCCCAAAAAACATTGTACATCTCGAACAGACTTCGGAATGGGCCATTTAGCTACTGCTTGAATTTTTCTATCAGTCATTTTCATACCAGTTGGTGTAAGGAGTACTCCTAAGAACTCTACTTCAAAAACATGAAAGTCACATTTAGTTAATTTACAATACAGATTATGTGCTTGCAGAGTTTTCAAAACTTGCTTAACATGACCTTCATGTTTTTCCACTGAGTCCGAATAGATTAAAATATCGTCTATATAAACGATTACAAACAGGTCCAAAAATTCTCTTAGAACATCATTGAGGAAAAACTGAAAGGCCGCTGGAGCGTTGCAAAGGCCAAATGGCATTACTAGATATTCAAATAAGCCATAAGGAGTTTTAAAAGCGATCTTCCACTCATCTCCTTGTCTTATTCGTACCAAATGATAGGCCCCTCTAAGATCTAATTTGGTGTAAATCACTGCTGTCTTAACTTGATCAAGAAGGACAGGAATCAAAGGCAACGGATATTTATTCTTAATCGTTATCTTGTTCAAGGCCCTATAGTCAATGCAAGATCTTAATTCCCCATTGGCTTTTGGGATAAAAAACAAAGGAGAGGCTGCTGGAGATTTTGAGGGGCGGATAAAACCATTCTCCAAATATTGATCTAAGTAGTCTCTCAGATGTTGATTTTCCTTTTCTGATAAAGCATAGATTCTACAATTTGGTACACAAGATCCTGGTGTGAGGTCAATCTGGCAATCATAACTGCGATGTGGTGGGAGTTTTGCAGCCTTTTCTTCACTGAATACCTCTTGAAATTCTTTGTAGACTATAGGTAATATTGTCTGTTTTTCTTCCGCTGTTGCTATTTGACTCACAGTTGGTTCCAAAAATTTTAAACAAGATGACTGACAAAAATCCGAAAGAAATACAAGTTCTCTTTTTTGCCAATCAATCAACGGGTTATGTAAACAAAGCCAGGGCATTCCTAAAATAAATCCATACTGAAGAGCTTGTATTACATCAAATTGTACTTCTTCTCTATGTTTCTGTTTCTTTGAATCTTCACAAACCATTATGACCCTGGAAGTTTGCATCGTGACTGGCCCTCCAGACAGAATTTTTCCATCCACTGCTTGCACAATTTCTGGTGTTTCTTTTTTCTCACAGATGATACTAAGCCGTTGAGCAGTCTCCAGATCGACAAAATTTCCAGTGGCTCCAGAATCAATTAAAACTTCCATTTGCCAGATTTTTAGAGTTATTTGAATTTGAACTGCTAATCTAAAATGAGCTTTGTAGTTTGTTACACAAGAGTTTATGGAAGGGTAAGCGAAGGTACCCAAGAGATCCCCTTCTAAACATCTTGGGCAAGTTAGTTTTCCGTCGTTTGATCGGTTCTTTCAATGACTGCTGCTTTATTGTTATTAGGAGATTTATTCTTGGGTTTCATCATACAGTCTTTCACAAAATGCCCTTTTCGACCACAGTAAAGACACTGGCCATTTTTTCGTCTGTTATCTTTTTCTTCCTTTGATAAAGGTTGTCGAAGAGTTCCAATTTCCATTGGTTCTGAACTTGGTTCGGCATGACCAAATGGGGTTCGAGATCTTGGTTCATTCTTCCAACTCGGTTTTTCACTTCTTTTTTTATCTGATCTTCTCTCAGAGAGTCGATGGTCTAGACGTAAGGTTAGATTTATTAAATCTGAACAAGCTGTTGGTTGTGGGTCAATTTGGGCCAGGACATCCTTTAACTCGTCTTTCAGACCTTGATAAAAGAGAGCAGCCCTTTTTTCTTCAGGCCAAGAAGTTTCGGCTACTAGTCTATTAAAATGAGACAGATATGAAATGAGGTCTCTGCTTCCTTGTTTTAACTGCAGTAATTCTCGATCAGCAGATAAAGTGACAGTTCGCCTATCAAAAACCTTTTCAAATTCCTCAACAAAGCGTCTCCAATTGTACAATAAGGCACTATCTTGCCTAACTAATGGAACCGCCCAATTAGCAGCATCTCCAGATAGATAAGAAATTAGAAACGCAATCCTAGATTGAGGGGTAGGAAAGGCGGCTGGTCTACAAGAATAATGTAACTCAATTTGTGTTAGAAATGTTTGCACTTTTGAAGGATCCCCCGAGAAACGTTCAGGAGAAGCTAAGGGAATTTGCGGTGGAACAGTGACTGAAATGTTAGTAGCAGCTCTAGGACCAGTATCCTGAATCTCATCAGGAAGTGGAGTACTCTGCAATTGTATATTTTCCACCTTATTGGCCAATAACGTGGTTGCATGCATGGTTTCATTTAAATCAGTCTGCATCTTTACAATAGCTGCCATTAAATCATCGATGGTGGCCATTATGGCAACTCAGACAGATCGGGAGGAAAAGAATTCGTGGGCTCACTATTCTGTCAGACGAGGTCTTCCTCAGGATCTGTCGAGTTGATATAATGGCCCACCTCTCGATACCTCCAATTCTGATTGTAATAAATACACAGAATATTGAAGTGATCAAGCGGGGGGAAAAGGGTGTTGGGAAGGTAACAGCAGGGAGGGAGATCTGAAAAGGAAAAGTTAATGCTGCAAGTTTTTCCTAATATTCTCGAAACTCTGCAACAACTTAAAGAACTAAAAGTATTTCTCAAATAAAGGCTTTTGACTTTAAACTCAGCCTAAACTCCAAGTCAGAATATGTGACAATGTTTTGAATTGTACATTAAAAAACACATTTGAATCTCAGGATCAACACAGACTTAATGACACCTTCCTTGTAAATAACCTCTTTACAATGATAGCCATAAACGTCTCTTTGCCTTGTAAATATCAGCTTTACATGGATAACCTCTAATGTCTCTTTACTTGGTAAATATTCAGTTTACATCAATAACTTTCAAGTTCAAAACCTTCACATGAATATTTTTTCTTTTAGCAAAATAAATCTTTTTGTTGAAAATTGCAAAAATGTATTACGACTGTTAAGAATTGCGATTAAAAACCATTTAAAGAAGAACCCAACAAGATAGAGTCTAAACTCTCAGAGAATTATTCCACAAGAAACAAAGAACGTTTTATTTGCGCAGAGAAACAGACTAAAAGCACATTTGCAATGATTGCGCCTAATGTTGGTCTTATAATTAACCTAAATGGTCCTACCTGTAGAGTTCAACCTACTCTACTGAAAGAAGGGCGTGGCTGCAGAAACCAAAGCCTCGAAGAAATAACTTACAGGTTAAGCCAAGGTCTCCAAAGCACTCTTACATCTGGATTCGCCTTCTCCAAGGACCTTCAGCTGGATACCAATTACTTGCTGCAACAAGAAGTCAGAAAATGCTTCCCAAACTCTGATTCCCACTCAGAGCATCAGGAGGAAGCTGCCACACCTTCAAAACCCCAGGAATAGTGAGCAAAGGGGTTTGGGCGTGGTCGCGCACGTTTACGTGGCTACGCCCGGTCTTTTTAGCGACCGCTTGCCGTTTCTAACGCATCTCGCGGACGCGTTAAAGCCGCTTGCCAAAACCCACGCATCTCGCGTGAGGCTACCAAACCTCACGCATCTCGCGGACGCGTTTAGGGTGCCAAATCTAACGCATTAGGCGGACAAGGGGGTACAATGAGCATATTTCAAGATATAAAAAGTACATTTCACCACAATACATCATACACATCTTAGGGCTGCGCAAGTGAACCACCAACGCCCCTTGGAGGGAAAACAATGCACCTTTCCACACAAATGCCTAAGGCATGGTACATGACGTGGGACGGGCCCTAGACTGCAAGCCACCCTAGTCCTGACAGCGTGGAAGGGTATACTCAGATGTGAGTCCCTTGCTCATTGCACCATCAGGATTCAAGCAAGCCGGGCCGACGACGCCTGAAATGGCAGAAACCGGTCCCCGGAAGCTTGTTTCCTTCCCAGTATAAGAATTGGCTTGGTAGTTTGGTTTGCCCTGTTCCCATCATGCACTGGGACAGGAACAGACTAATTTGCATATAGCCAAGTTCTGAGCTGGGATGGTGCAGTGAGCTAAAAAACAGTGATGGATCAAGCCCTGATCTTTGGACTGGGTAAGAGTGGTCTGCTTAATTCAGGCACTCTGTTCATCACCACCACCCCCTTTTCTGAATCATTTTGTCCACCATAAGCGTGGAAGGGTATACTCAGATGTGAGTCCCTTGCTCATTGCACCATCAGGATTCAAGCAAGCCGGGCCGACGACGCCTGAAATGGCAGAAACCGGTCCCCGGAAGCTTGTTTCCTTCCCAGTATAAGAATTTGCTTGGTAGTTTGGTTTGCCCTGTTCCCATCATGCACTGGGACAGAAACAGACTAATTTGCATATAGCCAAGTTCTGAGCTGGGATGGTGCAGTGAGCTAAAAAACGGTGATGGATCAAGCCCCGATCTTTGGACTGGGTAAGAGTGGTCTGCTTAATTCAGGCACTCTGTTCATCACCACCCCCTTTTCTGAATCATTTTGTCCACCATAAGCGTGGAAGGGTATACTCAGATGTGAGTCCCTTGCTCATTGCACCATCAGGATGCAAGCAAGCCGGGCCGACGACGCATGAAATGGCAGAAACCGGTCCCCGGAAGCTTGTTTCCTTCCCAGTATAAGAATTGGCTTGGTAGTTTGGTTTGCCCTGTTCCCATCATGCACTGGGACAGGAACAGACTAATTTGCATATAGCCAAGTTCTGAGTTGGGATGGTGCAGTGAGCTAAAAACGGTGATGGATCAAGCCCTGATCTTTGGACTGGGTAAGAGTGGTCTGCTTAATTCAGGCACTCTGTTCATCACCACCCCCTTTTCTGAGCCTTATTTGTGGCTGTGTACCCCAGCAGAATTGACATTTTCCTTCTCAGTTCGTCACAGAGACGACAAGCACTTTGTGCTCTCGGTGGCGACGAGCTCATCTTAAATTGCAGGATGCGGTGCGAGTCTGGGATGGTTGTAGGCCACGAAGCACGGCTGGGATCGTAGAAGAATTTCGATTGAATTGTTATCCGCTGCAGCTCCTGACCCAGGCTGCAGCGATGGGTGCGTGACATGGCATGGCATTTAGTGCGGGCGTCTGCCGCTCAGCAAGAAAGAAGGGCTTGTGCAAATGTTTGCTTTTCTCATTGACAGGCGAAGCATACACATTCCAAAACTGCACACTGTATATCCAAAGAACATTTAAAAAGCTGCTATGCACTGGTGACAGTTGAAGGTGTAATAACATTACGTTTCTGGGTATTTACAAAGCGCAGCGACTATCAGTTTACGTGTATTGGCGCTTTGTGAGGGACTCGACTAATTTAAGCGGCTCATCCAGCGCAGGTTTTCCTTTGGTGCACTTTGGACCAGACCTGCGCTGGTGTGGGAGGGTAGTTTGCAATGTGCGGGCGCCTTCACCAATGTGACAACGCCAAGGCCCGATTGGCAAATACTTTTGGATTACTAATGACGTGGTCCAGTGTTTTTCTGACTTGTCTGGGGCAGGGTCGTCCTAGAAATGAACCTAAAAGGCCTTGAACTTTTGACAACTACTCCACATAGCATAAGTTCCAGGTGTTGCATCTATGATCAGTAGTCAAGGGCAAAACCACTATTGTACGCAGGGGCGCAGCGTGGTCAGTAAGACTGGAGGAGTAGGGGCAGCGCTTGAGAGGGACTTAATTAAGGGCCAATGCAAAGGGAGAGGAGTGTGGATTGTGATGCCTACTTAAAATACAGTATTTTGTAAAATAGCCATGTTTTAAGACCTTTAAAAAAAATGTGTATGTGTGTTTATGTCTGAGTGAGTATTTAAAAATCCCAAGAGAAAGCCGACACATATCTTAACATACACAACTGAAAGCTGCTGTGCCCAACTATTTACTAAATAATGCATTTATTAGGCAGGCGTAACAGCCAAACACCCCCCTGAAGCTACGCACTTGATCCTAAGTCCTCTGCATCTTGGGCCTGGGAGGAGTTGCTTCACACAGTTGCAAAACTTGAGTACACCCCGAAGGGAGCTAAGGTTGCAACAACAAATGAGATTATTTTATTCCCTATGATCTTGTTTTTTCCTCTTCTCTCTGGGTGAAATAATTCAGCTCAAACTCTTAGCTTGTTGCCCAAGGACCCAGTGGCCCGGTCACCACCGATTAAGAGGTGATGGGTCAGAAGCATGAGGGTCTTCTAACTTTTTTTATATAGCACGTCTCCTAGTTGGAAGTGCGAAATGACACGGGTGCAAACCACATGCTTTTCAAGAGTTGCAATAATGTCTGCAAAAGTTTGTGTGTTGACTTGTTGGAGTTCTGCAGCCTATGCATCTTTAGAAAACAAAGCAGTGTTAATAAAGTGATCATTAAAGCACTTGTGTGTTATAGCCGAGTTTCCAATAAAGGTGCAATTTATCATGACTTAAAGATGCAGAGCCCATATTTGTCCCAGGCCACACGTTTTTTCAAAATCCAGCACTTATAATTCTATAACAAAATTAATTCTCTCTCAAATCTACTGCACTGTGTATTATCTCCTTCTAGACAGTGTGCTAACAGTCGTGTACTTTGTGAATTCAGCATTTTTTGTACGATCGCAGATTTGCCATAGATTTAGACTGACTTGGGACCTAAGCCATCGCCCCCTCCTTGGGCGCAGGAATCCTGACTTGTTAGAGAACAAACATTGGCATAGCCAATAGGTCTCGCCTTTGGGACCTTGTAAGGGTTTAGCCATGCAACAGTTGATGTGGTTGCACCAAGCATATTGTGCTGCATAACTAAATACTTATAAGATCCCAAAAGCGAGACCTATTGTCTATGCCAATCCTTGTTTATGTTTGGCAACATGTGTGGGTAAATATAAAATTGGCCTCGTGGCTCTCCCAACCATAATCACATCAAATACATTGCAATAGCTAAAGGGGACCAGCAATGTACTGCTACTGTGCCACCCTGTTATTTAAAACAATTGTTTGCACAGAGCATCATTTACAGTTTGTCTTGTTTTTTTTCCAATGTAGCTGCTCCTGCTAGTCCAGCTGGACCACCCGACAGGCAGGAGTGAGCAGTCAATTTGCGGCGGTAGAGGCTGGAGTGTATCCAGCAGGAATATTGGCGGCTGGTGGTCCTACAAGAGCAGAAAGAAGAAATAAATGCACAACAGTCGGGCCCCAGTGCAGCCAGTCCCCCTCAGACTCCAGCCTCCCGGCCATCTCATCACTGGCGCCGCCGCCAGCCAACTGCTGTCACCCCCCACATGACAGGCAACAGGCCATTGTTGCACCACATCCTGAACACCATTGAGGGCTGGCTCACCTCAATGGAGCAGAGCATGGACCAGTTCTGGACCGAAGTCAATAATGCCCTTTTTTAGCCCTTTAAAAAAATGTTTTGGTGGGAGGGATTTGTTATTTGTTGGGGCTGGGTGGAGAGAGTGGAGAGGGAGTATGGGAGAGACTTTCTTGGGCATTTTGAGTTTTGGGGCTTGTATCAGTTTTATTTGGGAGAGGGGTGGGCATATTGTTTGGGTAGAGAACACATGTTGCTTTGTAAATAAATAATGGGGGAAACTATTACAAATTTATTCCTGAAGTAGTTTATTTTACTTTTACTTTGCACTACTGCCTTCAAGTAGTTGTAAGCAGCCGGTGTATGTGCTTATGATTTAAGAGAGAGTGCAGCCCTCAGTTATAGAGTCTAGGCTTATACTTCTCTATCTATCTTGACCAATATGGGGAAGTTTCCATGATAACCTCTATGGTGTCAAAGTTCTGAACTATCTAGATAGAAAACAGTAGCAGAACCTTTTGCAGAAATATCAGGGAGGCCTCACAACTTCACAAGCGAGGTTCCACTTCCAGTTCCACGCAGGTGAGCTCCAACTGTAGGATTGATCTGAATGATTGATTATCTATCTTTGATAAATAAATGGAAGTAGAAAGACTGAGTAAGTGGGTTATTTTATTTATCATAGGTTTACAAAGAATTGACACCACCTGATTACTATGTGATGACACAACAAGAATGCCTGATTGTGCTAAAATAGAACAAATAGCAATACTAGTAAGTTTTGACTAATGTGGAGCTAGCAGTATTGTTTGTGAAATCCTCAAGTTATAAAAAATGGACTCAAAGTCTGGAGTTGACAAGCTTAGGTTAGGCGTTTATGGTTAGGCAACACAAGGCCTGAATGGTGATGATGCTGATGACTGATGTTCTTCATTCTACATCAAAAAATATATGGAACCTTTTTTTTATGTGTGGGTTGGTAATGGGCTGCTGTGGAAGGTGCTTAGAAGATTCGACAGTAAGTTGGTGTTGCTTTCAACACATCCGCCCCATCAATCTGTTGTTAGATGGAAACAAAGGTATGAGTATGACAGAGTACAGAAACATGCATTGTAAACTGTCCTTCTGCCCTGAGACCCAATTTACAATATATCTAAATGCTCTGTCTTCTATTTTAGGGAGTTAACCCACCCACCCACTTCTCTTAGTTAACACGATTGTTAAAAGAAAAATTACAATACAAAATTGGGTGGTGCTTCTGCATTCTCTTTCGGAATGTCCACTCTTTAGGGCCTGTCTGCACTGGTCCGGTAGGTAAGCCGAAGTGTTTTTGAGCTCAGCAAGCTTTCACCTTTAGTTCTTGAAGGAGACTAGAAGAAGGCCTGCAAATTGTAAAAGAGAAACTGTATTTTATGGTAAGCTTCATGAGGAGTGTATCAAGAAGTCTCAGAGACAGTGCAACAAAAACAAAAGGGGGACTCAAAGTTTCACTTTTGCCACAAGTCCAACACACACACACACACAGAGCAGCATTTCACATAGGCACTTCTCTCTAGTGCACATGGCTGAGTACTAGGCCTCAGACTCTTGGTTTATCTTTGAACTCAAGTTGATAGTATACTCAATAACTTCTTGCTTCTAGCTATTGATGAGCACTGCTGTTGAAGAAGAAGTACAGAATGAAACAGAATTGCAGTATTTTGCATACGTTTTTGTTTGTTAACTAAAGTGACTGTTCTGGCCTCTGAAGTACCAGAAAAAAGGAGAACACCCTGCAATCAATGAAATCTGGCTAAGTGTGAAAGGGCTGATCATCACCTACAGGGAAATAAATGAGCAGTCATCACTCAAGCCTCAAACAATTCAAATTAATAATCATCTAAATAAATTTCCCCTTTTACAGTTCAACACACACCCTGTCTGCCACCACAGAGTCATCAATCAACTTAAATCATATCAGTTACTCACCGTTGCAGGAGTTGAAGTTACCACATCCAACCCAAGCACGGGTAGTTCAGAGGGGTATTCAATCACTTTAGTGCAGGCAACACATTGGAATTTTGTCTTGGAAGGCAGTCTTGCAGGATAATAAATAATGTTATAGGGCAGCCCTTCCAGTGCTAAGTGATTCAAAATGAAATGAAATGAAAAGGAGTTTTGTTAAGCGCGACTGCTGCCCTGGGGCGTCCAAGCGCTAACATCCAGGTTAGTACCTCCCAGTGTGGTCAGCCCGGAGGCTAGTCTGATTTGTTAAAAAAGAAGGTTTTAAGCTGTTTGCGGAAGGCCATCAAGTTAGGATTAGATCTTAGGTAAAGAGGGAGTGAGTTCCATAACTTGGCTGCGTTATAGGAAGAAGACCGGCCTCCAGCTCTGGATCTCCTGACACAGGAGACTGCTGCCAAAAAGGCAGAAGTGGAGCAGAGCTGTTTTTTGGAACGTTAAGGGGTAATCAAGGAGCTGCACATTTCTGGGCCAGATTTCCAGTATGCTTAGTGAGAGATACACATAGACTTGAATTTAATTCTCTCCCTAACAGGGAGCCAGTGCAGAGTTCTCAGCCCAGGCTCCACCGAGACTCTACGTGGAAGACTGAGCAATGTGCGTGCTGCACAGTTCTGAATCCGCTGAAGTTTTTGCAGACAGTATTCAGGTGCCCCTAGATACAAGGCGTTGTTAAAATCAAGGCGGGATTGAATTAAGCCCTGCATAACAACTTGCTTGGCCTCAAAAGGTAGAAGCGGAAACATTTTCTTCAACATCCTGATGAGTCCAAAGCAAGTCGCTGATAATTTGGTTGCTTGGGTGTTGAAGGTCAAAGATTTGTCCAGCCACACCCCAAGACTTTTTATGTGCTCTCTAGGTGTGGGGGGCGCCCCCAAGCTGGTGGGCCATGAGAGGTCAATGAAAGAAAGAGATGGTGGGCCGAGAAGCATAAGCTCAGTTTTGTCCCCGTTGAGCTTGAGACACGACCTTGTCATCCAGCTCTTGACCTGATCCAAGAAGGTAGTCAGACTAATCTGTGCTTGCTGGCAGTTCTTTTGCGTGAGAGAGACCACTAGCTGAGTATCGTCCGCATATGTAATGATCTTAATGCCGTAAGGACGTACGATCTCAGCCAGCGGTCTCATATACGCATTGAATAGCGTAGGGCTCAAAGATGAGCCCTTCGGTACCTCACAGCCGAGGGGCTTACTTGAAGAAACAGAAGCTCCCTCAAAGAATTGAAAAGTCCTGTCACTTAGAAAGGACTTAAACCAGGCCAGAGCTTTACCTGACACTCCTAGACTGTAGAGGCGGCGTAAGAGGATTTTATGGTTCACCGTGTCAAATGCGGTGGTCAGATCAAGGAGGATAACTGCCACTGATCCCCCCTGATCCAAGAGCCGCCTGGCTTCCTCTGTTACCGCCAACAAGGCAGTTTCCCTCCCATGTTTGGGGCGGAAGCCCGTCTGGGTGACATCGAGCAGATGGTTGCTCTCGAGAAACATAGTTAGATAGATGTTAATGTGTTTCTCGAGGAGTTTGCTCACCCAGGGGAGTAGAGAAATCGGGCGGTAGTTGTTGAAATTGCCGGGGTCGAGGGTAGGTTTCTTCAGGAGTGCTCGCAACATGGCATGTTTCCAGGTGGGTGGTACATTGCCAGTCGCTATGGAAGAATTGAGAAGTTCCATGATCGTAGGGAGGATAGCTTGGCTGGCTAAAACCAGTGTACACGGGGGCGCAGGATCGCAGGGAGAGCCTGACTTTACTTGGTACATCAGAGGCTCAAGTATTTCTAAATCCAACGGGGGAAAGTGATCTAAAGTATTATGATGCAGATGCTCAGCTTCTCTGGGGAGGTGTGGTTCTTGGGTAGGGAGATCTAACTCCTTATCTGAAAATGATAAGTACATTTTATTTATTTTTTTGTAAAAGAATTCCGCTAAGTCATTGCATCGGGGGAATGGATAGTAATTGGCAGCCGAAGATGGGGGGAGCCTGGTCAGCCTTTTTACAATTTGATACATTTCTTTAGGTTGTGATCTGGCCAACATGATTTTCTCACTATAGTAAGCCGACTGTGTTGCCTTTATTTCTGACTTATAAGCTCTGATAGCCTCCCTGTATGTAGCTTTATCCATGGCAGCGTATCCCAGGCGCCATCTCCTTTCAAGCTTCTTACATAGGCGTTTTTTGCCTCTAAGCTCTCCCGAGTACCAGGGTGCAGTTTTCCGCTGCCTTCTTATGCTGGTATTACGGAGAGGAAGTATGGAGTCAAGTGACTCCAAAATCCAATTGTCGTATTCCTTGTTGTCTAATAAGGGATCCCGACTGAGTGAGGGCCTAGAGGTTACGAGAGTACTGGTCCACTGGTTCAGAGGAAGTCTGGACCAGGTTCTCGTTCTCTGAGGGGTAGGGGTACAAGGTAAGGGTTTGTATGTAGTCTACGTGAAAGGAATCAAGAAGTGGTCAGTCCAAGGAAGACGGCTGGTGGCGCCTACTTTGAGGCAAGCGCAATTACTAAATACCGGGTCCAGAAGGTGACCTTTGACGTGGGTGGGTGATAAAACAAGTTGTTCCAGCTGGACTGCGGCCAGACTCGCCGTCAGCTCTACAGCGGCGTTATCAGAAGTGTTGTCGAAATATATATTAAGGTCACCAAGCAGCGTGAAGTTGGAGGGGGACGTAACCCGGTCGGCCACAGAAGAGGGTAGGGATGTGTGAAACTGTTTGAGTGGCCCAGGAGGGCGGTAGATAAGGATGCCAGTGAAACTGTCATTAGGAGAGAATTCAATAACGAAAGACATACTTTTGCAGTCGATAATGATCTCAGTGAGGCAACGGCATGTATATTGGTCCTTATAGATAATAGGCATTAGGCAATAATTATTCGAGGGGGCAGGCATTGTCCCCAATGTAATGCAGGAATTGTGGAGGTGTATTCAATGTACACTGGTCCAACTGCAATCCAGCAATATATATATTGTTAGGAATTGGTCTAGTCCTCTTTCTGTGACCATGTTGCATGCATCACATGACTTACCAGATCGGGTTAAAGGCTGTGTACTCCCCTGCCTCTTTGCTTGGTTTCTTTTCCTTGTTGGGTTTTGCTCCAGGTCTTGGCTCCAGCCCCGAGTTGGGAGTCTCCTTCGCAGTAGTTCAGTGCTCACGGGCTCGTGAGCAATAATTTTTGGCTGCTCCCCATCCTCGTATTGGTTCCTGCTTCCTGGTTCTTTGTTTTTCCTGTTCACGTGTTTCCAGGAGTAACGGGGGTTACTAGGGCCCAGTACCCTCCTTACAGGACAGCCACCTTCAGTGGACATTGATTTTGGGGCTTGCATACACCCCGCGGTTCCATTCCATCCTGTAACACGCGGATGCGTGTCAGAACGGCGAGTCTTTCTTCCGTATTTTGTGTATCCGATCCTTATTGTTGTGGGTGGTTTTTGTGTTTGTTTCGAGAGCCTGTCCCGGAACGGCGTTAGTGGTTGCTGCGCCAACACTCGAGGAGTCTCTTCCCTATTTTTGACTTTCCCTGTGAATAACCAGACAGTAAAAGCGTTTTTTTTATGTCAGTGACTTTTTCCCCCTTCCAATGAAAACAGAGACGGGTGGGAGAGCGTTATGGTTTTTTCCGTTTCCATTGGATTGTGAGACTCCATCGCCAACTTCATCTTTTGCCTGAAGCAGCCAGTACTCTATCCTGAGAGTCACGCGCCATAACCATCAGTAAGGAGGCTTTTTACTATCCTCATTGTGTATGGGTGCAGCATGGTCTAAGGGACAGAAGGGGTTTTCACAGTTATTGATTGTGTCCCTTTAGTAATATCGTGTCCTATCTTGTAGGTGCTGTTATATGGTGGCAGTCTAGGCTCCTTGATGGTTCTACATCTGACACAGCAGTCTCCTTGTTTTATCCTTTTTGTTTCTCCCACCCCCTCCCTGTGCTCACCTGTTTGCTCATTGTGTTTTTCCAGGGAGCTGCATTGGAGCAGGGGTAGTGGATTGGGCCATACTTCGTTCCTGCAGTGTTACGGGCATTGAGGTGAAACCTAACATATATATGTGACTAATAAAAAAGGTGGGGCAGCATAAATCTGACACACAAATAATAATGTTCCTCTAGCTAATTTTCTGTTGGTTTTTTTTGCAAAGAAAGAACTAAGTTCAACAAGAAAAATCTAAAAGTTCCGGGGGGGCACTGGTATACTTAGTCTACGTAGTAAAGTTTGTCCTCCAACTCAAATGGTTCAACCAAAAGTTGGTCAGCTAACAAATTTGATTCAATTTCAGACCAGTCATCCTCTTTCATGCTCCTGTGCTGCTGTTTCAGGAACAGTGTAATTGCGTGGTATAAAATGTTGTTTTTATTTTGATCATAGTAATCTCTCCTCATTTTGAGGTGAGAGACTGGTCCTTCTCACTGTGACGACCACACCAACTGCAATGAACACACATTCAGCAGACACATTGGTGATAGGTCAAGCCACATACTTTATTGCCAGCCTGCTGAACTATGACTATTGATGTATCTTCCTATACATCAATGCATTTTGATCCACATAGACCTTTTTTCGATAATTCAGATACTCCTGGAACATTCTGTGGATGGTCATTGGTGCGCCACTTGCCCAACCTGTTTTTCCATTGCCACTGCACTGTACTTGAGCCCTGCCAATTTAAACCAATACAATGCAGAGGTTGGGTCCGGTCCTTCTTTTGCTGTTGTTGCTGGTGTTCTGGTTGATGGTGTTGTTGCCTGTTCTGAAACAAAACTGCCCTCTCTGGAAGCTTAAGGCGGCATCTCAGAACTGCGTGGTGGAACTCGATGTTCTAGCCATTCTTCCAAGTCTCCAGATTGCTCAACAATCCACCTCTTGTATTTTAAAACATCCCCTTCAGAAAAAGGGATGAAAGTGAGCAGTAAGGGTCTAAACCCAGGCATGTGCTTCTCTGTTTTCATTCACACCGATACAGGCAAACCTTTGAGACACCTTCTTTACCTGGTCTTGTAGGAGATTAAACAAAAGGAGAGCTTGGGCCATCGTACTAGCCTCCTTGCTAACTTCCCATAGTACAACGTCAAAAGGGATTAGCATACGTGTCACGCATCTGACTGGGCCCCATTTGTCCGCATCCATGGTCATAGCTTTTCCAACTGCCTCTGCTCCTCCTTGAATGACATAGTAATTGATCTATGTGTACAGGCATTGCAACATGTAAAAGGTGGAGTTCCAACGTTTTGGCACCTCCTGTATCAGGTCTTTAACTGGTGCTCTATTATTACGCTGAATAATCCGCAACTGCTTTCGGGCTTTAAAAGAATGGCTGAAATGGGTGCAGATGTCTTCCTTTTTGAGGAAGTCTTGCACCACCAGGTTGATGCCATGGGCCACACAAAGGACCCCGAAATATCCTCAATGTGATATGGCCTTGACTATGTTACTGCCAATATCTGTGGCAAAAATCCAATTCTAACACCGTTAGGTCGCAGCCATTCATACACCTTACTGTTAAATTCCTCCAGGATGCTTACAGTTGTATGGGATTTCTCCATCGTGAACATGGCCACTGTTGCATGCCGCCGAAAGACCTTAAAACTTACTTCAGAGCCAAGATCTGAAGATATCTTTTGCTTTACCCCTGCAAAAATGATCCAGTGTACAGTGTTGCACATGTAATCAGTCACCTGACAACTGGTCCACGTCTGTCATCAGATGGATGGTGTGAACAACACTTTGTTGCAAAGTTTGTACAACCAACAGCGCTAGAACAGCTACTCTGGCAAAATACCTTCCAGATGGCTGCCACAAATTCTAAGAATCCCACTCCTTCTACAAAAGAAAAAGGGAAGAGGTCCAGCGCTAACATTTTTTCCAGCTTTCTATTGTACAAACATGTGGTTGGGTGGTTTCGCTCGTAGGGCCCCTCCTGCCTACACATGCCCATAATAGTAGCCTGGATCTTTTTCTTTTCTTGGGGGACTAACACAGACATCTTTTGAGAAATAGATGCTAGTGGTAGACTCAATGTGCTTTGTGGTGATTGGGCAGTCACTGTATGCCGTGGTGTCTCCATCCTCTCACTCTTCTTGTGCCATTGTGAAGTCGCTGCGGTGGGAAATCTGCTGGCACACTGTCAGAGCTGCTTTGCTTGAAGATGTCACCGTCTTCATCCTCATCATCATTACCTTCCCCCGTGATTGAGCTTGTGGCTGATGTACCCTGGCTCTCCCCAGCACACGACAAGTTCAGCAATTTTTTTAAGGTGCTCCTCCCACTTGATTGTGACGTGTTTTTTCATATGGATTGTCTGGCCTCCAGTACCATACTGTGTATCAGCCTTACCTCAATGAACATTTGTGTGGCAAATGGTGCACACTGCAATGTGTTTCCCCTCTTTGCTAACTGTGAAAAATTCTCAAACTGGGGAGGAGGATACTTTTTTACCAGGCTACTGCCAATGTTTGATCAAGAACTGGAGGTAATAGGGCATGTCGTTGATTGCCTCTATGCTTCTCCTGAGGCATGGGTTGGTGCAGGTCTCAGCTGGTGCTTTTTAACTATGGGAGCTGGTGGCAGTACTACCTGTGCCAAATTTGAATTTGAATTTAAAAAGCTTATATAGCGCATCGTACACCGTTACGGTTTCTTGGCGCTTTTAACGGCTTGCAATAAAAACAGAGAAGGGACATTTAGTGTGGAAAGGCCTGAGCAAACAAAAAAGTTTTCAGACCCTTACGAAAAAGGGAATATTGTTTTAAGGCTCGAAGATGGTCTGGCAGGGAGTTCCAGAATACCGGAGCTAGGAAGGAGAAATTGGAACCTCCCCATTTTTTCCTGGTGAAACGAGGGACTTGCAATAGGGACCGATCAGACGAGCGAAGGTGTCTGACGGGGACATAGTTGGTTAGAAGGGAAGAAATGAAAGCCGGGGCCGTTCCCTGTCGTGCCTGAAAGACCATGCATCCCATCTTAAAAAGGGATCGTTGCCGGACAGGCAGCCAGTGCAGTTCCTTCAACAAAGGTGTAGAATGATGGAACCGGGGAAGGCCATACACCAGCCGGGCTGCTTGGTTCTGCACAAGCTGGAGTTTGCGTAGGCTGTATGCCGGAATGCCGTTGTAAAGGGCATTGGCATAGTCTAGCCGGGAGATGACCAAGGCAGACATAATGAGTTTAAGTGCCAAAGGGGAAAAGAAACGGGAGACAGTACGAATAGTTCGAAGCATAAGAAAACAAGAAGAAACGACAGCACCAACCTGTGAATGAAGAGTGAGTTGGTTATTAATTTTTATACCCAATGTTTTGACCGTAGAAGAAGGAAGGGGGGGGAGCCAAGAGTGAGGGGCCAAAAGGAAGAGTTCCAGGGACTGGAGGAGCCACCAGTAAGCACCAACTCGGTTTTATCCGGATTGAGCTTCAAATGATTGTGGCTCATCCAGTCCCTGATAAAAATCATAATAGACTGAAAATTGAAGATAGCGTGAGGGGAAGAAGAGAGATCAAAGACCAGCTGGAGGTCGTCCGCATAGTTGTACACAGCGACCTCCAGCTGCTGAAGTGCAAAGATAAGAGGATAGATATAGAGATTAAACAGTAAAGGAGAAAGAGAGGAACCTTGGGGAACACCACAAGTGATCTTCAGAGGGTCTGCCATGAACTCTCCCAGCCGGACCGCCTGTGTGCGATCCCGCAGGAAGGACGAGAGCCACACTAGTGCTGACCCCCCGATTCCCGCCGCTCCGATACGTGAAAGCAAGATGGAATGGTCCACCGTATCGAAAGCGGCGGAGAGGTCGAGGAGCACTAGGGCTTGATGTTTATTTTGGTCCAGACCCTCCCTGAGGGTGTTTAGGACCGACACCACCACAGACTCAGTTGAGTGTTTGGGGCGGAAGCCAGCCTGGCAGGATGCCAAGCCTCCCGTAGTCTCAACATGGGTGCTAAGCACCGTGGCAACATGGCGCTCAAGCACCTTGCCCAGATATGGCAATAAAGAAATGGGCCGATAGTTAGAAGAAATGGCTGAGTCGGCCCCTGGTTTTTTCAAGATGGGCACAATGGTAGCTACTTTAAGGGCCGGAGTCACGATTCCCTGTGAGAGGGAACTATTCAGGAAGGTGATCGGGGGCTGCGTGCAGACCGAGAAAATATGCTGCAGAATACGAGCCGGGCAGGTGTCAGCAGGGGAACCTGACTTGACTTTTAGTAAGATTTCCCGGAACCCTGTTTCCGTGATAGGAGGAATGGATGTTAGGCTAAGCGGCAGGGCTGGTGGGCAGGGGTCAACATAAGAGGCGGAGGGAGGGGGAATGTTATTTTTAATGTTAAGAACTTTATCAATAAAATAAGAATTTAATGAGTCACAGAGGGTTTGAGTGGGGAGGGGTTTAGATGTACTCCTATCTGAGAAATCTAACTCCTTAACTATCGAGAAGATTTCTCGTGGTTGATTCTCTGCTGCTAAAATTTTTGTTGAGAAGTAGGTGGTTTTGGTTTGTATGATAGCTTTCTTATAGTCCTGCCGTAATGTTAAGTAGCAAATTTTCAAATGGGGGCAGTATTCCCTTCTCCAGAGTCTTTCAGCGCGCCGAAGAGACGATTTCTTATCTTTTAGGATGGTGTCAAACCATCGGTTCGCCTCCTTAGGTCTTTTGATTGAGATCCAGCGTAGGGGGGCCGCTGAGTCGCAGCCTTCCATAAGCCAGGTATCAATCCCAGTGGCTTGTGCTGACGAAGATAAGCCGTCTAAGTCAGGCGCAGTGGCTAGGAGGGAAGATGATAACGAGATCAGGTCGACCCGGTTCCAATTCCTGGCCCAGAAGTTTTTTTCCCGCGGAATCCTGGCTGGTGAGCTAAGATGGAGGGTAAAAGAAATGATGGCGTGATCGGACCAAGGACAAGGAGACACTGCTACCGAGGAGATAGGATAGTTAAGAGACCACACTTGGTCAAGCACGTGTCCACCAGTATGTGTAGGAACATGAACACGAGAGATAAAATTTAGTGACTGGAGCAGGTCAGTGAATTGTTTCGAGGCCTGACATTCAGACGGATCATTAGGCCAGTAGTTAAAATCCCCCAATATAAGGAGGGAGGCATGATTAACCGTCAGCGTGGCCACTAGGTCCTGAAAGGCTGTAGTAAAGTGAGGGGTATTCTGAGGGGGGCGATATGCCAGTAGACAAATCAAAGGAGGGGAAAAAGTGTCAGAGCGAGCTATCAGATACTCAACGGAGTCAATAAAGGCAGATGGAAGTAGCTGGAAGTTGTACTCGGTTTTGGCGATAAGCGCCACACCGCCTCCTTTTTTCCCTGCCGGGCGGTCTGCTCGAAGAGCCACATAGGTAAGAGGAAGAGCCGCCAAGAGAGCGGGGAGTGACGAGTCACCAAACCACGTCTCCGTTAAACACAATATATCTGGCTTCTGGGTGTCTAGCAAAATAAATAGGTCCTGGTGATGTTTCACCGCTGACCTAGTATTTACAAAAATAAAGGACAAGGAGGAGGGGGGGGGAGGGCGGGGAAGGGCAGAACGTCGGAGTAGAAGGGGTGAGTCCAAGGGTTGAAATATTACTACTAATGACAGGTGGAAGTGGCCACTCACCTTGTAGGAGTTTCAAGCTAGCCGGGGAGTAGGTAATAAGAGGAGCAGAATGACATGCCCCTAGCCCCGGCCGGCCGCGGACGGGCGCAGACGGGCTTAACTAAGGCGCAACTCCGGCGCGCCTCCGTCGCGCCCGCTGCGCTGACACATGAGGTCCGTATTAATAGACCCGTGACCAGAATGGGCGGGGTCAACAGGGCGGGTAGGGCGGGATAATTAAAACGACAAGAAAAGTTTCGCCGCTATTACTCAGCGGAGATCAGTATCCAGAGGCTTGTGATCAGCCTAAGAGAGAGTGAGTAGTTATATTTTTAAAAATATCGCATGCCGCCAGCGAGCCCGTCCTCTGCCACCGGACAGCTCGAGTTTGGCAGGCGAAGTGATGCAAAGACTAAATAGACCCGTGACCAGAATGGGCGGGGTCAACAGGGCGGGTAGGGCGGGATAATTAAAACGACAAGAAGAGTTTCGCCGCTATTACTCAGCGGAGATCAGTATCCAGAGGCTTGTGATCAGCCTAAGAGAGAGTGAGTAGTTATATTTTTAAAAATGTCGCATGCCGCCAGCGAGCACGTCCTCTGCCACCGGACAGCTCGAGTTTGGCAGGCGAAGTGATGCAAAGACTAAATAGACCCGTGACCAGAATGGGCGGGGTCAACAGGGCGGGTAGGGTGGGATAATTAAAACGACAAGAAGAGTTTCGCCGCTATTACTCAGCGGAGATCAGTATCCAGAGGCTTGTGATCAGCCTAAGAGAGAGTGAGTAGTTATATTTTTAAAAATATCGCATGCCGCCAGCGAGCCCGTCCTCTGCCACCGGACAGCTCGAGTTTGGCAGGCGAAGTGATGCAAAGACTAAATAGACCCGTGACCAGAATGGGCGGGGTCAACAGGGCGGGTAGGGCGGGATAATTAAAACGACAAGAAGAGTTTCGCCGCTATTACTCAGCGGAGATCAGTATCCAGAGGCTTGTGATCAGCCTAAGAGAGAGTGAGTAGTTATATTTTTAAAAATATCGCATGCCGCCAGCGAGCCCGTCCTCTGCCACCGGACAGCTCGAGTTTGGCAGGCGAAGTGATGCAAAGACTAAATAGACCCATGACCAGAATGGGCGGGGTCAACAGGGCGGGTAGGGCGGGATAATTAAAACGACAAGAAGAGTTTCGCCGCTATTACTCAGCGGAGATCAGTATCCAGTGGCTTGTGATCAGCCTAAGAGAGAGTGAGTAGTTATATTTTTAAAAATATCGCATGCCGCCAGCGAGCCCGTCCTCTGCCACCGGACAGCTCGAGTTTGGCAGGCGAAGTGATGCAAAGACTAAATAGACCCGTGACCAGAATGGGCGGGGTCAACAGGGCGGGTAGGGCGGGATAATTAAAACGACAAGAAGAGTTTCGCCGCTATTACTCAGCGGAGATCAGTATCCAGAGGCTTGTGATCAGCCTAAGAGAGAGTGAGTAGTTATATTTTTAAAAATATCGCATGCCGCCAGCGAGCCCGTCCTCTGCCACCGGACAGCTCGAGTTTGGCAGGCGAAGTGATGCAAAGACTAAATAGACCCGTGACCAGAATGGGCGGGGTCAACAGGGCGGGTAGGGCGGGATAATTAAAACGACAAGAAGAGTTTTGCCGCTATTACTCAGCGGAGATCAGTATCCAGAGGCTTGTGATCAGCCTAAGAGAGAGTGAGTAGTTATATTTTTAAAAATATCGCATGCCGCCAGCGAGCCCGTCCTCTGCCACCGGACAGCTCGAGTTTGGCAGCCGAAGTGATGCAAAGACTAAATAGACCCGTGACCAGAATGGGCGGGGTCAACAGGGCGGGTAGGGCGGGATAATTAAAACGACAAGAAGAGTTTCACCGCTATTACTCAGCGGAGATCAGTATCCAGAGGCTTGTGATCAGCCTAAGAGAGAGTGAGTAGTTATATTTTTAAAAATATCGCATGCCGCCAGCGAGCCCGTCCTCTGCCACCGGACAGCTCGAGTTTGGCAGGCGAAGTGATGCAAAGACTAAATAGACCCGTGACCAGAATGGGCGGGGTCAACAGGGCGGGTAGGGCGGGATAATTAAAACGACAAGAAGAGTTTCGCCGCTATTACTCAGCGGAGATCAGTATCCAGAGGCTTGTGATCAGCCTAAGAGAGAGTGAGTAGTTATATTTTTAAAAATATCGCATGCCGCCAGCGAGCCCGTCCTCTGCCACCGGACAGCTCGAGTTCAAATCCCTTGGAACTGGTTGAATAGCAATGTCAGATTCCTCTGCGTCACCTTCCACCATAACTACCCCATCATCGTCCTCCTCCTCCTCTTCATCCCCTTCCATAAGTCTAAGTCTTTCTCGAACTTTTATTTTCCCTTGCCTCTCCTGTTGTCTCCTTGTCTCTGTCGGAGTTCACTCCATGTCCCTATAATCGTCATCATCAGAAGTAGTGCTTGGAGAAAATGGTGCTGTAGTACACTTCCTTGTCCTTGATGGAGATATGGGAGACAATGATTCTAGAAGAGGAGGTTCAACTTCTTGCTCTGAAGGAAGCTCAACCTCCTGTTCTGCTCCAACATCAGACAAATGTCCCAAATTCCCGGCCTGCGGCTGCTGTCCACTTTGCTGTGTTTCCTGAATTTCCTGATAGTGTATTACTTGGAAAGGGACAAATCCAATTCAACATCACTACTCATTGCCGTCGACATGATTGCACTGGCTGCCTCACTGTCAGACATGGTTCTGGGCTTACGTTGGGGGGTGGTGCTGTTGATGCAGGAGTGATGTTTTCAGCTTGCTTGCCGGAGGCAGGTGTGTCAGGCACAACTTTCCTGAAATAGGTTGCTGTCGGCACACCAGTGGTAGAAATCTGCATGTTATGCTCCCCACTAGCCACTTTCTTGGCAGCACCTTTCTTTGGAGCCATTTTGATATACGGTATACAACCTTTATAACGCAACTTTTACAACGCACTACCATTACAACGAAACTTTTACAACGCAAAAACTATTACAACGCATGTATTTACAACGCATGTTTTTACAACGTAGGTACCTTTACAACGCATACCATTACAACGTAAGTATTGGTAAGTATATAATTATAATTAAAATGTTATATGTTTGGGTTTTTTTAAGGGGTATTTTTAGGGTTCAGGGTCAGTTTGGGGTTTTTGGGTAAAGGGGTATTTTTAGGGTTCAGGGTAAGTTTTGGGTTTTTGAGTAAAGGGGTATTTTTAGGGTTCAGGGTCAGTTTTGGGTTTTTGGGTAAAGGGGTATTTTTAGGGTTCAGGGTCAGTTTTGGGTTTTTGGGTAAAGGGGTATTTTTAGGGTTCAGGGTCAGTTTTGGGTTTTTGGGTAAAGGGGTATTTTTAGGATTCAGGGTCAGTTTTAGGTTTTTGGGTAAAGGGGTATTTTTAGGGTTCAGGGTCAGTTTTGGGTTTTTGGGTAAAGGGGTATTTTTAGGGTTCAGGGTCAGTTTTGGGTTTTTGGGTAAAGGGGTATTTTTAGGGTTCAGGGTCAGTTTTGGGTTTTTGGGTAAAGGGGTATTTTTAGGGTTCAGGGTCAGTTTTGGGTTTTTGGGTAAAGGGGTATTTTTAGGGTTCAGGGTCAGTTTTGGGTTTTTGGGTAAAGGGGTATTTTTAGGGTTCAGGGTCAGTTTGGGGTTTTTGGGTAAAGGGGTATTTTTAGGGTTCAGGGTCAGTTTTGGGTTTTTGGGTAAAGGGGTATTTTTAGGGTTCAGGGTCAGTTTGGGGTTTTTGGGTAAAGGGGTATTTTTAGGGTTCAGGGTCAGTTTTGGGTTTTTGGGTAAAGGGGTATTTTTAGGGTTCAGGGTCAGTTTTGGGTTTTTGGGTAAAGGGGTATTTTTAGGATTCAGTGTCAGTTTTGGGTTTTTGGGTAAAGGGGTATTTTTAGGGTTCAGGGTAAGTTTTGGGTTTTTGGGTAAAGGGGTATTTTTAGGGTTCAGGGTCAGTTTTGGGTTTTTGGGTAAAGGGGTATTTTTAGGGTTCAGGGTCAGTTTTGGGTTTTTGGGGTACAGGGATACAGGGTAAAAATAAAGTAAAATTAAATTTAAATTAAATTAATTAAATTAAATTAAATTAAATTAAATTAAATTAAATTACATTATATTAAATCATATTAATTTCAATTAATTTACAATTAAAAAATTAATATATACTTACCAATACTTACGTTGTAATGGTATGCGTTGTAAAGGTACCTGCGTTGTAAAAACATGCGTTGTAAATACATGCGTTGTAATAGTATTTGCGTTGTAAAAATTTCGTTGTAAAGGTATGCGTTGTAAAAGTATGCGCTATAATGTCATATATCCTCTTGAAGCTGTCATGTTGGCAGTGGCACTTAGCTTCACAACAAGCTGAAGAGATGACCGTGTTGCGTATTCAGTCATGCGTCACGTCATGCACATGCCTTTTGTCTGGCAGTACTGTTGGTGATGTCTCTTCTCTTTAATCAATCAAACAATCAATCAGGGAATTGTGAAGCGCGCTACTCACCCATAGGGGCCTCAAGGGGCTGGGGAGGTGCAGCTCCGGTCAGTCGAAGAGCCAGGTCTTGAGAGTCTTCCTGACGATGTGAAGAGTGAATGCGCGTCTAATGTTGCTCAGGAGCTCATTCCAGGTCTTTGCCGCGATGTAGGGGAAGGCTCTTCCACCCATTCTTCTGCACCTCAAAGCTAGCAAGCAAGAAAAACATCAGGGAAATGTGGCATTGATGCAGTTCAAGAAGTAGTACAAACAAACAATATCATTTAGTGTGGGTAAGTAAGTTATTATAAATAATGAACAATACTGTGTTCATTCGTAAAACGGAAAACGACACCAACATAAACTTTCGTGGTGTACACTCAGGAAGGATACGAAAGAGCAACAGCAATAACAACAAAATATACAGCTGTAACTGTTTGCTTTATGTGCATCATGTGGGATGTGGCACGCAGGGAGGTGCAGCTGACAAATAACAATAGAATAATCCTTACACAATGAAGGCTGTTGAGCACCTATAGCAGACATGGGGTTGATTCATTAATGCCAGATGTTATGAACATAGTTTAAAAACAAATCTAAAAATAAAATAAATATATATTTTTAAATTAAAAAAATATATTTCAAATTAAAACATAATTACAAAATAAAACACTATTTAAAAAATTAAAATAAAACAATTATAAATAAGTGGCATTATCCTCAAGCATATCATTTTAATATATCATACTTCTATGTCATTGCTCAACCATGCAAGCATATGGCAAAGGGCCACACTTGCTGGGCACACAAAATGGCCGTCTGCCATTGCCACATGGTCGTCAACAACAATAACACAGAGCAAAAAGGCATTGGGAATAAAGAAAAGACATGCAGGTCTATGGAAAACGCACATTGGTTACCTACACAAAATGGCCACCGACTGACCACATGGTGAACAAGCAAGCAAGAATGCAAGACCGCAACATAATGACAGAAGAACAACACATGCAAGCCTATGGCAAAAGCATACTGGATACCTACGCAAAATGGCAACCCACCACATGGTCAAACAGCATCGAAGAAGGCATGGGGAACAAAGAGAAGATATGCAGGCCTATGGAAAAAGCACACTGGCTGGCTACACAGAATGGCCACCAGCCACATGGTCAGAAAAACAACAACCAGCAAGGAGGCATGCTCACTCACAAACACAATGGCAAAAGCACACTGGCTGGCTACCCAAAATAGTCGCAAGCCACATGGCCAGAATAGCAACAACCAGCAAAAAGGCATGGCCCCAAACAAAGAAGACATGCAGGCCTATGGGGAAAGCACACTGGCTGGCTACACAAAAGGGCCAAAACAATACCCTTTCAGGCATAGAGTGACACATACATTATGCAACAAAGAAGCAGAGAACTCTGGGTAGTTCCCAAGTTTAGGTGGAAAGCAGCTCCTGTATAGAGCACTCTCAACATCAGTGACACTCTAGATCACCTCAAATGTCTGCTTTTCTACCAAAGTCTTTAAGCATAGGATTAGCACAGTGCCATCCACGCCGAGCTAGAAAGGGACAAAGTATTTTGTATCTCTGGAAGGAAGTGGGGTGTACCCAAAAGTGTAAGAATTGTGCCTGTGCACTGTAAGCATAAAGGGCGAAATCCAGAGCCGCCAGTCTGCCCTGCACCTGTGGCAGCGTTAAGCCCTCCCAGGATATCCTTGGCCATCCCCCTGCCCAAACCAGCTCTATCATTAATGATCGGAGATGTTTGAGAAACTGTACTGTGAGTGGGATGGGAATATTGACAAAGAGGTAAAGTAATTTGGGCAGGATAATCATTTTTGCGACAGCTATACGTCCAGCTTGGGAGAGGGGTAAAGTTTTCCATCTCTTCACTCTGTCCTCTATCTAGCTAACAACCCTGCCATAATTTGCCGTCCATATTTCTTGTAAGTTACCGTTTATCCAGATACCTAGATATCTGGCGTGAGTGGGATAATTATGGATTTACTCCAGTTGACAACTACTCTGGACATCCCACCATATCTCACCAGCTCACGTGTCATGGGCACAAAATGTTGTATACAAAGTAATATCTTCCACGTACATAGACAGCGTTAATCCCCTTGTCGTGAATCCAATCTCCCGATTGGTGTAGTGCTGTCTTATGCAGCCTGCCAGTGCCTTTGTCGCGATCGCGAACAACAGCGGTGACAGAGGGCATCCCTGTCTGATGCCCCTTGTAATGGGCATGGGTTCTGAAATCAGGCCATTCACTCTCAAACGTGCAGTGGGCAGCGTATAGAGAAACCAGATCTGTTGTATAAACAGCGGGCTCAGTTCCAGCCTATGGAGAAGCGGAAACAGGAAACCCCACTCCAGGGATTCGAACGCCTTGGTGGCGTCAAGGAGTGCCGCTATCGCCGGCACAGTCGGGTAGAGGTAGTGTAACAACCCAAACAGTGTTCTGAGGTTGTGAGAGGTGGAATCCCCCCGGTATGAAACCAGATTGATCTGGAAGGGCAATCAGTGGGAGCAGCGGTTGGAGTCTGGTTGCCAACAGTTTAGCGAGGATCTTGACATCAAGATTGATCAATGAAAGTGGGCGATAGGAATCACATTGTAAAAGGTCCTTGTCGTGTTTTAGAAGGGTGATGATAATGGCCTCTCGTGTGGACCCTGGGAACATTCCCAACTGTTGTGCTTCCTGATAGACTGCGAGGAGATGTGGAGCGAGGAGCTCTGAGTACTCTTTGGAAAATTTGGCCGTGAGTCCGTCCGCACCTGGTGCTGTGTCGGCTGGCAGGCCGCTAATACCCGGTGTATGTCCTCTACTGTGAATGGTATGTCTAAGTACTCCCTATGTGCCCCACTGAGCCACAGGAGTTCTATTGAGTCAAAATAGTCACATAGGACCATATCTGGTGTGTTAGATTGGGATGTGTATAATTGTGCATAAAAATTTCACTTGGTATCAAGAATGGCTGGTGGGGTGAGTGCCATTTCCGCAGCCGGGGTGGCAAGTGTTGTGATAAATGTGAAGCCTCTGGGTGGATGTAATAGATTTGCAAGCGTCCTCCCCGGCCTGTCTCCCTCCCCATATCTCCATGCTGTGGCATGTTTGTGTAGGAAGTTGGTCTCCCTGATTGTCTCTACTTGGAATTCCGTTAGTTTACTATGAATGCTCCCCATTAGTGCATCCGATGGTGTAGTGAAATATTGTGTCTCCAACGTGTGTAGTTCCTTTTCTAATCTACCCAAACTACCGCAGATGTCTTGGGGTGCCCAAGCCTGACCGGCTATGCAGGCCCCCCGGATCACCACCTTGAAAGCTTCCCAGAGCATCCAGATGGTATCTACTGACCCTGTGTTGTGCTCGAAGTATTTTGTTATTTGCAATCGAATGCCTTCTCTGCGTTCAGAGGAAGGCACCATGTAAATGGTTGTATGTAAGGTTTAGGTACCAAGAGATTTAATGTGACCGGCGCGTTGTCTGAGAGTGTGCGGGAGTAATGTGTAGCCTCTGTGACCCAGGAATGTAGATCCTTGGACGTGAGCCTGAAGTCAATTCTGAACCAAGCATGAGGGTGCTGTGTAATGCATGTACCCTCTTGGGTGGTGGGATGGAACACTCACCATGTATCAATCAATTTATGGTCAGCTATTAATCCTTTGAGGACTGCAGCCTCTTGCAGGGTATGTGAAAGCAACAGTACTGTGTTGAAGTCGCCACCCCAGAGTAGCAGAGCCTCCCCCATGGACTGTATTTGATGTCATACCTGTTGGAAAAAGATGGGGTCAACCACATTGGGGCCATAAATGTTTACAGTAATGACCAGCTGATTAAACAATTTCCCAATTATTAGCAGGTATCTTCCCTTTGTATCGCTGACAACCTTTGCCATCTGCCAGGGAACTCCCCTTCTGATTAGTGTGGCCACCCCACGAGAGTAGTTTGAGTAGCTGGATGTGTAAACTTCGCTCCATCTGTTGGATGTTATTTAGAACTGGTGGATTCCATAAGGTGAGTCTCCTGTAGGAGGCATATATCCACCGCATGCCTAGTGAGATATGACTGTACCAGCAGTGCCTTTCTATGGTCATTCAGTCCTCCCACGTTCCAAGTAGTGCACTTTATCGTGGACATTTATACACAAAATAAGCAAACATGTTGGTGAGCAGGGATGGGACCATCACTGGGGCCCCTGGCACCTGAATCGAAATGCATTACCCCCCTGAGGAAGCTTGTCTGGAACAAGTTAGTTATACACGAGGCGTGTTGTTCGCACCCCGTAAGTGTGTCAGGCGACAGAAAATTCAGTACGTACTGCAACAAACAAAACAAATCAACAACATTCCCATTCCTCCCCCTCCCACAACAACCCCACAATATGTTTGTGCGTCTCCAGTTAAACACCCTGCTGTAGATACACGCCCATGGAACTTAGGGCTACAGGGAATCATCCCGGTGGGGGGCGTGGAGTTGCCGGCCTACTGCCCTGTCACATAGTAACAGGGTGGCCAAGCTTGTGTAGGACTACCAGTTTCACTATGTCTGGAATTAGAGTCACCAGAAGGAGTGTACTCTCACATTGTCACGAATCCTGGTACTGAGTGCGCTACCCACGGGAACCGCCGAGGGTGCCGATAGTACTTAATCGTTGTCACTTAACTGACTCTGTGATGAAGTGTCCTTCACTCAGTCTTTGTCGTTTTGCTTCCTTGTATGATGTTTAGCAAATTTTAGAGCAGCACTGGCCTCAGTGAAAATCAGGGGTTTACCTCCGGTCTACACTCGGAGTTTAGAGGGGTAAAGCATTGCATACTTGGTGCCAGTTTCTTGTAGCAGTTTTTTGGCTGGGATGAACTCCCGTTGCGCCGTCTGGACTGCCTGGGTAAAGTCCGGGTAAAAGGCAATAGCATTGCCCTGATACTTTAGTTCCCCTTGTTCGCGGGCCAGTCTTAACACAGTGTCCCTGTCTCTGTAATTTAATAATCGAGCCAAGTTAGAATGTGGTTGAGCTCAAGGGCGTGGGTCTCGGCCACAGAGTGTGATGGGCACGTTCCACCAAGAACATTGTAGATAACTCAGACCCGAAAAGGTCTTTTAGGAGACCTTCGATGTATTTCTACATGTTTGGGATATTTGTGGATTCTGGAATGCCCATTACACGGACATTGTTTCTCCTCAATCTGGCTTCGAGGTCTTCGTTGCACGCCTTGATTACTTCAAGCACTTTCTCCATACGGAGAAGGTGTTCGCTTGTCTCTACCTGGCGGTCATCTGTGTCAGAGACTCTGGTTTCCAGTGTGTTAAGTCTGGTTTCATGCCTGTCAACCTTTTGCGATCCATGATCCATGTGCTCCGCAAGTGAGTCCAGTTTTGAGTCAATCGGCCGCAAACTGGCCTTCACTTCACATAGCATAGTCTTGATGTCATCTTCCTGGTCAGGATCGAGGAGCGTTTCAGTGGAGTCGGTTCGCCATCTTGCAATCTTGTGGAGCGCTTTTCAAAGCTAATTTTTTTTTGCTTATTGTCCGTTTTTCCCATTGCGACTGCTTTCACTGGTACTGTATCACAGGAATTGGGGGCCAGCCAAGGTGTTCAGACGTTGTTGAGGACAAGGTAAGTGATTTTGTTTGGTCCGAAACACAGCACAGCAGCTATCCCGTGCACAGCTACACTCGCGAACAGCAGCTCTGCTGTTGCCTGTTCAAAGAAGCGTCTCACTGCCTCTCTGCAGCCAGTGCACTCCACTGCGGCCTGTCGTCGGGTGACCACCCTGCAAAAGAAATGGGCATGCGCCCAGATTTTGGCAGCTTTAGGAGGCCGGGTGCAGGTGCTCTGAAGATTTGTCGACCCTACGGTGATACTAGGCACGCGGTTCTGCGCTGGTTGCATGTAAACCCTCTTCCACACATACAACTTTATTGTCCCGCCGGAGAGGAGTATGTGTTAAGGCTGTTTCTGCTCCCCCACACTGATTATTACTTGCACCACTGGGCCTTGCTTTCTCTGGCCCCCATTGTCTGTGTGTCATTGCAGTGGTTCTATATGCCGCTGTGGGGGGGTCATCGCCTTATGCATGCCGATTTCTTTGTTAGTTGTGAGGGGGGAACGCCCGCCTTAATTATTCTGTTCCCCCTCTGTGCCGAGTTTCAGTGTGCACCACCAGTCCAGCCTGTGTTTCTGATGATGGAGGCCCTGGCTCCCTCCGTATGGGGACTCTGCATGGTGATGGCCTTAAATCGGGGTCAAATGAAGCTACAGTACTCCACAGCTTTGCTTCCAGGCCCGCCACAATCCAGGGCCACTTCGCTGGTTTATATCGGCCTCAGCCGTTACCGGCATGTGCTGCTGGCCCAGCTTTGTCCCCACGCTCGAGCCACCTATGCAGTGTTCTCGCTCTTCCTGGTGATCGTAGGCTGTCGCAGCCGCCCACTGTACCTCCAGTGTGCGAGGACTGCCACAGCCACAAGCACAGCCCTCACAAGTCCACTCTTCGGCAGGCCCCCTGCGTGGTCCCAACCCCCGGCTGCTATTCCACGATGGCACAGGTCCTCCTCGCGGGCTGATGCCGCCGCCATCTCTCCTCACCGCCACATCAAGGGCAATCAGTCAGTCCTCCGCATCTTCGGGCCCGCCTGCATCTGGTTAGTACACGCAGCGGGCGCCACTGCGATCCAGCTCAGCAACGCGCCTCCCTTTTTGACCTGGATGTGCTTTTTTTCAGCTCTGTACTGCGCACCGCGGCTCTGGAACCCTCAATGCACACCTCTGTTTTATCTGCACACGATCCTCGTAGTTTAGAGCCAGGATTGATAATCTGGTGCCGGATAACTAACGGATGTTAAGCTCGGCCGTCAGAGCCACTTCACAAAGCGGCCATCTTGCTGCTTGGGTCGACCACGCCCCCCAGAAACAGGAAGTTGAAGTCTCTGGGGCAATTCCTTCTGGTTTGAAAAAATACAAGTTTTTTTTTTAATTGGCTTCTCGCACACAAACAGTTTGAGAAAAAAATCCACTCCAAATGCCTCTCAAATGCATTCTGTAGCAGAAAAGCTGCTCGACCGCTCCGTTTGCAATCGTGATCGGCACTAAGAATGCTAGATTGATGCCCTCGCGGCCAGAAGCGGTGCGAGTGAGCGCGAAGCCTTACAGGTGCTCGCTAGCAGTGTGAGAAGACTAATGCACACATGCAAGCGGCCCGAGAGACTGGTCGTTTGCGGTTGAACGCCAAAAGAAAACTCAAGCATGCACACGAAAAAAAACCGTCAGTTACGCACCCAATTGGCGGAATTCAGGAATTCTGTGTTCCTACACAGAGTGCCCGAATTTAGCATACTCCATGAGATGAGTTTATTGCCTAGGCTTAATAATTATACCTTGTCCACTACCCACTTCGGCACCGGAAACCAGTTACCTGCAGATCTAGGTGAAACCACTCTGCTAAGGGCTCAATCCCTAGTGGAAAAATAAGTGGTGAGTGCAGTCAAGCATATTGTGCTGTTTCCAGTAGTTTATCTAGAATTTATATTTAAGGTCACCAAGCAATTAAAGATTACCATCAGCTCGGGTATGTTGGGAAGAATCCTTGAGCACACCAATCTGTTCCTCTAACTCCACCATCTCCCTTTTCCATGTCCTACCTTTCATTTTAAAGTAGAGAATTGCCTGTCCTATCACTAGTGACTTGAAGGCTTCCCACAGAGTGGCCTCCGAAGTGACAGATACCTGTTGATGAATTACCCAGTGGTGTCTCTAATCACTTAAGTCAGTTGCTCATTCCTCAGCCACCATTCATTCATGTGCCATACTCCCCAGAGACACCATTGTACTATCGGAGTCGAAGCTCCAATTGGGGCATGGTCAGAGAACACCCTTCACAGGATATGTACCTGTGTAATGGTTGCTACTTTCACCACTGGGATGAAAATTTAATCTATACTTGATTGAGAGTTATGTGTGCCTGAGTAGTAAGTGAAGTGTTGCTTGTGTGCATGCCAGCAATGCCACGTGTAACTCAAACCCAAGGAGGTCTCACATCTAGTCAGGATACCTGTGCATCTCTCCAAAGAGGTGCTTTGAATGTCTAGCGTAGGGTGATCACTGTCTTAAAATCTTCACCCAGAACTGTCATCCTTGGTGGTGTGCTGAGGTGGAGGTTAGAAATGTGATTGTGTGGTTTCCTGCAAACCTGGGAGACGATAGACACTAGCAACAACCACAGTTGTCCCTCCACGTGTCCTCTCACAAACACAAAGCAGCCCAATGGGTCAGCCTACACTTCAGAAAGAGTAAAGGGGAAAGATTTACGCGACACAATGGCCAATTCCCTGAAGCCATACAGGAAACCCAAGTGGAACAAAAAAGTGCAGCCATATGGACCACAGAAGTCACATTGAGTCATCAGTAGGTGGGTCTCCTGGAAGAAAATGACATCTAGAGACATTTTTTGATATAAAGCATCACTACCCTGCATTTAATCTTATTATTCAGAGGGTTTACAGTCCAGAAGATTATAGTGCGATGGCCAAAGTTCATGTTATGTGGTTCTGCGTGTGTTACCAGTATATCTCAAGTGAGCTCCCCCCATGTTTTGATTGTATACCTGTATATTGAAGTTAGGGCACCTGCTCCTTTCCTACCCAGCATGCATCCACAACCCAAGGGGCTGTCTTATCCATCATGGCACGTGCCAGAGAGATCATATGTTACTGTTGCCCTGGAGAGGTGCCTTTCAGTTATGAGATCAGGGCATGGAGGAGCCACTGTTATGGCATGGGAGTGCAACCTAGCAAAATGTGCTGTGTACAGCAGTTCATCTTTGAATTTTTTTTGGGGGGCACCTGGCAATTGAAGTTTGCCATCAGCTCGGGTATGACGGGAAGAAGCCTTTAGCACTCCAATCTGCTCCACATCTCATACCTGCAACAAACGAATGCAACCTGAAACTGAACTTCAAACAGCCACCCCTCCTATGCCAGGGTGTAAACTTTCCTATTCTTCCCAATTCTCCCCACCCCCCATTTCCTCCCAAAACAGTGAACAAGTGGCACTAAAAATAAACCAGAGGGGTAAGCAACTAAACAACAAGACGTTCCCTCCCAACCATCCCATCCCAAAGAGCAGTATATTGGTAATATCTGCAGCCTGCGGAATTGTTAAATACTCAAGTCACCCATAGCAGGGTGGCTCAACATCACCCAGACCTAATCCAGGAGTTTTACATCAGGAGGGACACACCACCCACTCAATGATATCACTTATCATGCAAAAATAGCCAAGGATGTGTCATTCACCTTGGACAGGGCCATGGTCCTCCACAACAGCTGCTGGCAGCAGGGAGGGCAACGATGTCTCTATAAGCCTAGTGTGATCAACAGGGTTGCTCACATCATCCCTGGCACTATCAGGCATGGGGCTCAGATTGTGTCCATTCTCACCCCATCTGGATCTTTTCTGCTGGAGTCTCTGATAATTTCTAGCTGCAGTTGCTCCATTATACATGTCCGAGTCTTTCAGCCACCAACCCAATGGTTTCCTCTCTTCAGCCCAGTCCCATGCAACCTTGTGAGTGTCAAAGAAGTAGGATACACCATTAAAGCTGACCATGAGCTTAGCTGGGTACATCAGGACATATTCCAGTTGCATCTCATTGAGCTTTTGCTTGACTGCCGAAGATGATCATCTTTGCTGCTGCACAGCACAGCTGTAATCTGGAAAAAAACATTAGTTTGTGGTTTTCATGAGTGATTATCTCCAGTTTACATGCTGTGCTCAGAATTACGTCTTTGTCCTGGTACCGAGTACACATGTAAAGACTGGTATTGGTGGGGCGCCAGAGTGTCCTCACAATCAGGGTATGATTAGCATGCTAAACCACAAAGCAGTAGGACAAGGAGGGCCGCGTAAGGGGCCCATGATTTCAGCCAGGATGTGAGGAAGTGTTTACATCCCCCTACTGCCTAAGGCAGACCCACTATGTGGATATGAAATTTACGGGACCTACCCTCCACATCCTCGGCCCTCTCTTCCAGACTTTTGATTACTTCCAGTAACTTGAAGATGTGGATTTGTATTCCATGGTTCTGGTCCTCTGCTGTGGAAATGTCGGCGTCCACTTCAGTAACACATTTTTCATCTTGTGAAGATCTTACCTGAACAGGACATCTGTCTGGACCCCCTCTATCTTGTTTTCAAAGGACAGCTTGGTGTAATTTATAGCTTGAAGTATTGTCTCGGTTGACAAAGTCACTCCCTCCAGTTGTGCAGGATGGGTTCCAGGCCTGCCCCTCTGGCTCCACCTGGAAGCCTTGCTATTTCGTTCAATCTGTGCTTGTGGCTGGTGCCCCCCTCCTTTGTCCTTAACCATGATAGTGACCATGCCCCGGCTCCAGACTCGCCCACAGGTAGCCACACTGCTCCAGTGGCTAGTCTTGCAGAAACCGTGGTCCAGGTCGCTGGGCTGAAGGAGAATAGGAAGGAAGAAACCCCTCAACTCCCTTCAAGGCTGTGTGACAACCAGCTGCAACAAGCAGGTAAGTCCAAGAGCTGGCGCCACCAAATTTGGGTGCAACCAGGATCTGATCTCACTAACAGTCACAAGTGGCAATTGGCAAATACTCAAGGTCTATCCGGTGCCATCCCTGGTGCCTCCATGGGTCCAAACCCTCAAACTCCTGCAGCCATCATCCTAATGACAACCAGGTCAAATCAATTGTCTCCCAGGCTCCCATGATTGTGTCCCAGGAGGAGAGATTACCTGGGCTCCAATCACCTCTAGAGTTAATCGAGAGCGGCAAAACACCACACCTCCTCATCTTCCCCCTCCTCACCTGCGGAGACGAGGACATGGCCATCATACAGGGAGATGAAAAAAGCCCCACAACTCCAAAACAATAGCCAAGGTGGCACAGCAACAGTCGTCCATTCTCTGCCACGGACCGACCCAGGCAGCAGCAGTCTTCCTTTATTGAGTCCAGGGTTTGGAAATCACATGGGGCAGCACTGCCAGCATCACAGGACTCCAACACAGCCAACTGGCCTCAGCTCCACGCCGAGTCTACCACACTTGGGAACAATGGCCTCCTCCAGCAATTGTGGCCACTCAACCCTGCATACCCTGCAGCCAGGACCGAGTTGAGCGACACAACACAGTAGTGTCACCTCCAAAGGCCAGCTAAATGCAGAGACGGAGGAGGGCTGGGTAAAGTGAATCCTTTACCCAAGTCTATCTGCTCAGCAGGTGCCTCCGATCCTGGTGGTGACTGGCTCACCAGCTAGTGACCAACATCTTACATTCACGATGGGTGCAGTCTCTTCTCCAGCTCCACCTGCCAAGCTAATCTAGGTAGGATCTGGGTAGTAAACAGTATCATAGCTTGATCAAAAATTTGTTCAAACGTGCACATTTTTACAATAGAGAAAGTCTGCTAGATCAAAATAAAAGTCGATCCAACACCAAGATAGACCGAATAACCTTGGTAGACCGAATAACCAAGATAGACCAAGATAGACCCAATACTCACATGTCAGTAATCAGATTAAAAACATAGTCAACAGGAATTGGCTGATTCTAAACTTTAACTCAGAAAATAAACTGAGTAAACCCCTTTTCTCCTTCCGGAGAAACAAAACTCTGAGGAATTGCCTCGTACACACGTACAAACCTCAGAAAGAGACACAGCTCACACTGACAGGAACAATGGCATCAGGCAATTACAAGTGCGGGAATTGCTCCATTTGCCCCCACTGTATTGTTACCAACAGTTTTGAACACAATGGTAAAAAGCTAACCCCCTAGCACGCTCAATAACTGTCGTAGCCAGAATGTTATTTACTTGCTGGTGTGCCCCTGCAATTTGGGCTATGTAGGGGAGACGAGTAGGGAATTACGTACACGTGTTCTCAAACACAAATCAGCAATTCGCACTAATAAGTGCAACGCGCCGTTGACCGATCATTTTAGAGTATTGAACCACTCCTGTGAAGACTTGAGATGGTTCATTCTGGAAAAAATTAGAACCACCAGGCGAGGAGGAGATATAGATAAAATGAGGAAAACACGACAACAATGGTATTTTTGCAATCTCAATACTATTCTCAAAGTATTAAACACCAGAGAAGATTGGGCTAAGTGCATATAGTGCATGTTCCATCTAGGCCTGCCCTCCTCAATATCTCAACTTCCCAGTAAGTTCTCTCTTAAAATGAAACAGGTTGATTCTGCACGTAACATACTCCGGTCACTGACATGTGACTATATATAGTCAACCTATTTAGTTGGGTTCCGGTTTCTGTTCCATTATTCCTCAGCCCTTGAGACGTGGCTTCTCTTTAGATGCTCATATATAGCATTCCTATTTCTTTTTCATCTTTCGACATGTACCAATGCATGAGCGAGAGATTTTACATTTGTAACCGCGTTAAAAATTGGTAAGGTTCACTTACCGTTTTTTCATCATATTAGTATATTTTTGAGCTATTACTCGTAATGGCCCTTTTTTTCAGTTTGTCTTTTTTGAACAATCTCCCACTTCTTGTGGTGGATTCACCTTTCAGCTAGTAGCACCCTACATCGCCATGGATACCTGATATATCATCTTTGAACAGTGGTTTTAACTTGGCGAACTACGCTGTCGTGCCGTCACTGTTACCGTTCTCTTGTTATCTATGCACGCCGTTATGCGGACCACAGAGGGAACTAGGTTCGGCAAGCTCGTTTATCTTGGGCTATGAGTGAACCAATAAGAAGGGAGATTGGAAACTCTATCGATGTTAATTTACAGCTCGGGGAACAACCAACCCGGACGGCTGCATCATTCAACCAATCTGAACCTTAGGGACAGATATTTAAACCGGGCGTGCTTTCTGCAATTTTGAAACACGCCACGGAGAGCACACAAGCTGGGCGCCGAGGTCCGACTTATAAGGTAAGCCGCAACTAGGCATAGCGCTGACTTCTCCCTGATCTTGTATTAAACGTAATACGTACTTAATATTAATAAAGTCTGTCTTATACGACATATTATCTGTCCTTTTTTGATAGCGGGAAACCTTTGCAACGAGTGCCAGAGTGTGAAGAGGGCAGAGCACTTCATTATTGATATAGGAGCTATCCTCATGGCTCGTTGGTACAACTAAAAGTCATCCTGTCACGGCCTTCCATCCAGGTATGCCGTCCCCAATCTCGATAGTATCATTTTAAACAGACTGTGTGGGTACACGGCCATAGTTATAATTTGAGACTAATTTAGGTTTTCTTTCATTCACTTACAGGCTATCCCTTGGTGTCTTAAAGATAAAGAGACGCATTTTAAGGTTTCAAGTAGGGACATGGTATTTTAATTAAACAGATGCAATATCCTCGTCCTTCTTAAGGTACTTCAATTAATTATTTAACAACTTCACGATATAGTCAGACAGTTATATAAATTATGCATTACGCTATGTTCTTCCTCTATATCTTGCACTTTAGGTCTATCATCCTGATTTTATGCATTTCGCCACATCCCCGCAGATAGAGGGACGCAGTTTGAGAACCGATCCATCTCTGCCCATACAGGGGTAAGACATCCCTCACCTAATACTGTAGGATTTACTTAAAAGAGCATGTCTCAAAACATTTTCCCTTAATAATAGAAGTTGGCCCATTTAGTTTAGTAACCATCTCCAGAATTAAGGTTCATACATCTTATTCAGTTTAAACAAGTAGGCTTTAAAACCAGTGGAAAATACTCTATATATAGAGGCAGACTGCATCCCATGGGGCTCTTTTCCGGATCCATCAAATACTTAGTGCCTGATACTGTATAGATACTTGGGTTATGTGTTTCTTATTGATATGAATGCATTCTTGAAATCCATGTATAATGAAGGTTTCATCGAGTAGGTTTCCCTCAAATCAAATGTAATTTGTTGTTAGCAAATGTGGTGTATAATAGACATTTTTTAGTATTTCCCTAATATATTGTATATTTATTCTAGGGAAATTTCAATGACCCTCTGGTTACGACAGATATTGTGCTCAGTCTTGAGAAAGGTGGCCAAAATTTGGGAAATCCACCGAAACGCGTCGACGCTTTCCTGTCCTGTATAATTCAAGACCCCGTCATCGTTGTCGATACATTAATTATTTCAGTACATAACATCGATGCTAAAAATAGGAGGTCGAATATACGATTAGTATTGTACAACTTTTATGTCTTACTGTTTCTGTCCTTTTGTACCAATTATGCGGGTCATAATTGACTGTTATTATTAGTTATGTAATGTTTTTATTTTAACTTCTAGGATTGTGTTGTCTAGTAATTAGTGCATTTGTATTGTATTTTAACATTTGTATACATAATAAATTGTGATTCATATTTTCAGACTAATTTGTGGGTTTGTCAGAAATCTTGTTAATTTAATTATAGATTGTTCTTGCTATCTGTTTTTGAAATCCAGTTCAAGGGAACTTTACTTTCACTCAGTAAACAGTATCACACACCATTGGACAATGTAGAGTACCTAGATGGGCCTTAAAGGGGTATAGATTATCAGTGGATGTGAATGGATGGTGGGGATGGTGCGGAGGCACTGGATTAGGCATCTGCCATCTTGGCCCGTTGGCCACACCCCGAATTTAAAACCTTTATTCATAAAGTATACTATTCTGTTTTGATTGGCTGCTATGGATCTGTTAATTAATATATCATTTTTGGATGTTGGATTGGCCTGCTTTTAAATCACTGGGAAAGGAAGTGTTTGACCTTCTAATATTGTTTCATGTTACTGTATATTGAAGTTGAATGGACTATTTGTGTAAATAAACGTATTTATGAACTGAGAAACTCGCACCTAATCCAGCAGTATTTTCCTGGTAATCTATGGAGTAATTTGTGTGCCCAAAAAACCCTGACAGTGCAATTTGCCCAAAACTTGTAATTTTAAATTGGGCGCACATGCACTAATAAGGCACATAATTTAACAAACCAAAGCACTCAGAGCGGTATTGTATCACAAAAATACACCATCCAAACAGTAAAGACTGTTTGGATGGTGTATTTTATGATACAATACCGCTCTGAGTGCTTTAGTTTGTTAAACTATGTGATTCGACTCACTGGATCTTTTCCAGTCTGTCAAATCCAGCTTTGGTAGTAGGGTTTTTAAAACCATTATAGCACCACTAGATTACTTTTTGTCTGTTTTCATAATACTTCACCGCCAATAAATATATAGGCTCCAACCATGTTGGATAACTGAAACAACTACTATCGATTATTGTTCTGTTACACTAATAAGGCAGTTAGGCCTCAGAGATCAGAAATGTGGTGATATTCACAGTTGGAAACGGAACGGCAGGATGTTAAACGTGCACATGATGTTGTGTTTATCGACCAATTACAACTTTTTCCATTTCTTAAGCCTACCTACCTAATGAAATAGGGAGGAATGCAATAATGTTTTTAACTAGACTCTGCTGGTGCCATGTTTGTGTCTTCTGTGAAACACGGTAGCAAATTCTCAAAAGCATATATGACGTTTATGAATTAGCCCCAAAACATCCAACTACATAAAGTAAAAAGAAAGCCCAATCCATAAACATTCTACTAATTGTAAATGAAAATTCTCTGAAAGTCCTCATATTATTCTCATTTGAATTGCTTTGTGGCTAATCCCCAAACGCACATAATAGTATGTAAAAGAGAACTATAACAGTACCACTATACATACTCCAAAATGCCATAGTGAATAAACCACTAAATACTTTCATCTGCACCATCTAAGCTCTTCATCTCATCAAACAACGCTCCCAATCCAGTTACCTGTATCTTTTATTTCTGTTCCTAAAACCTCTTAGTTTTATCCACATGAAAATAAGTCCCGCCAGCAGGAGGATTAAAGCCTAAAAAACTGGATTTCGGTACCATGAACATATAAATAAACAATGCAAAAGTAATCTTAACATCCAGGTTGTGTGAGCAAGAGTTTATTGGCAGTTTATTAAACAGAACATGAGGTTTTCTGTTATAGCGGGACACACACATATACTCAGCAAATAAGATTAGCACTGCTCATACTCACACAATGTGTACAAGCGTAAGAAGGAACTGCACTGCTGCTCATTGAGTAATGGACCTTTAAGCTTCACTTAATTAAATTAGCCCATAATTATCTAAAGACAATACACACTGTAATATGAGATTAATGATCCAATAAATGCCACAAAGTGACGGGGTTCCAGCAACTTCAACTAGTCCTAAATTGTTATTTCTTTTATCTGAAGAAAATACATTTCCCATCAAAAACATCAAACCATTCCACTCTATCTGTAATTTAAACCTTCATAGGACAAGCCATCTGTTATTTCTTTGGGGCATTGTGTGAGATTTAAGCTCTCTTCATGAGTGGCCTGGAAAATGAGCGGATGTTCACAATGAAAATGGCGCACTTTCCTTATTTGCGCCACGGCTCAACTTTCAAAAGGTGTGCTTGCCGCTAACAAGGAGAGTGTGTTGTATTAGAAAGAATTTGCTTGCCCCAAGGCACTTGTGAACTTGTGTTGCCCTGGGGGAAGTGCATTCAAGTGAAATATGGAGCAGCTGCTTAAAAGCCTGCACTTTTAGGGGGATTAGAGAGCCTCATGCAGGTAGGTGCAGTGAGTGACTGCACCCACCTGCAGTGGGATGTCTGAGGGGTTCATGAGACCCTGTTTGTCCCCCCAGAGGGCTCCTTTTTTGAGTGGTGGTGATGCACTTAGCAGTCACAAACACACTATTTTGAACTTCTAAAATGGCAGGTGCCTGAGCTCGCTGACAGGACATTTGGAATCAAACAGGTGTGGTGGAAGTTCACCGCGTAGTGGGCAGTAAACTCCATGACAGACGTAGGCTAACATTGGTGAAAGTAACGTATGGAGGCCAATGGATGTGTCTGTCTCTGCTGAAGACCACGTACGTCGCCTACATGTAAATGGTAGTTGGAAAAAAAGCTCACTTGCCTCCTAACAGTGCTGTTATTAAGACCTCCTCCACCTTTGCTATTGTTTATCCTCTCTGGGAGCAATGATGCCAGGTCAGAGGTCCACTGCCTTCTGGGCAGAGGAGCTAGAGTTGCTGGCACAGGAGGTCCTCTCCCTGTATGGCCAGCTCTAAAGCTTCAAAGAGTCAAACAGAACCTGCTTGAATGCTAGGGTGCACTGTTCACATGCCCAATTTCATGCTATATGTATTTCATTTATCAAATAGACGTTTCACCTAATGCACAAATATCAATATAATCATGCAAACAAAATCATTTAAACAACAATAAGTAACAATAAGTAAATGTAATGTGTTTCCTCAGTTGTATATCAAGAGTAATGGAATATTGAACACATTTTAAAATAAGTAAAACAACATTTCAATTGTGACAGAGATGGTCACAGTTCAACACACTGTGTTCTGCTTTATTTGCAATTTCCAATTTTCAATTCCCCAAAACAGCATCCAACATTTCCCAATGCATTTCGGTGCTGGCACCTTCATCAGGGGAACACTGTAAAAATATAGATACACAATCCATGTATTCCACGTCAACTTATAATTTCAAGATGACCAATCTAAATTCAGTATTAAATAAAGTTTTAAGTCAAGTGTTGTGTGAGAACACCACTAGCCAAAACAAAGAATCATGAAGGTAGTGCCCGGTTTGGTGTAACATTCCTCAAGGCACTTGAGAGCCCAAGTGTGCATATGACCATGAATAAAGTTTTGTGATACGCAACCCCTGTTTAAAAAAAAAAAAAGACACACAGAGTGTAATGAGTGACGCCAACACCTCTAGAGCCCTGCTATGTGCTAATATAGGCGAATGTGAAAATGATCCAAACAGTGTAGCCTGCTCAATGTGTACAAAATTATAAAAGTGAACATGCCAATGTAGCGTGGTCAAGATACTCGATTTCCTTAAGTCGGCACACTCACCTACAATCCTGTAAAGACAACCAACTTATACAGTAGCCACAAAATGCCAGCCCAAAAGAAACGTACACACTGTGGAAGTAACATGAACCAGACAAGCAATATCATGGTGAGCCACAATTACATGTAAAAACTAAATGTCCATGAGTGCTTAAAAACGCCTAAATTGCACGCACCTGTACTCGAATTCTCTTGCACCAGCTCTCTTATAACTCTCTCTAACTGCGGTATCAACAATGTTTATTGAACTGCAGGAAAGAACGCTAAAGTAAATACTTAGACTTCAGGTAAAGTCGTCACCCGTTTAATAATAATTCAATCCCGCTTTTACCTCTTGCCTAAAATGTGTATGGTTTTCCGAAAAGAATCGCGCTGTGATTGTGTTGTGCCCCGAGGCATTCTACGGGCTGCCATTTGAACTTCCGTATTAGCGCAACGTTAGGAGATTCATAAACACCAACGACAGACTTCCATTGTCTGTTGCGCGACAAGAGTAAAAACAGACTACGCGTGCTGCTTCAACTTAAACATGAACTAAAAGATCAATCTTAAGCGCTACACTATTTAAAAAAATATAAAACACAGGAAGGTTGAAAATAAACTAGAAATGATAAAAAATGAAAAAAGTTTAGCTAACTCCCAGTGCATTATCCAGACGCGGTATGAGTCTGTGAGAATGTGAAAAACGCAATAATTCTAAACATCAGTGATATCTATAAACTCACAAGGTAACCCTAATGCACACTAACCTAAACAAGTGAGTCCAGAAATCCATCAAATAACTACAGTTGCCACCCAAAGTTCTCCTTCTATTCATCAAAGTTACTGTGAGTATCTGTTGTTTGCATGTCTTTTTAAAGAAAAACATACTGTACCCGCCTAATCTGGTCATATGCCCACTTGGACCCTGCACACTTTTTACTGTATAAAACATTTATACAAAAAGATTTTTATAAAACAAATAATACGCAAAAACATATCCACATCCATACATGTATATTTACAAAAAGCATGTGAATTCAATTTTATCATTCAACCCAAAAGGACTCATGGTCTTCAAAAACCTGATCCAAAATGTCTCTCTTTGCGCCAGATGTCTGGATGTATAAACATGCAGCAGGGCTGACACCTGCTCTAATATAGTGAACCGTAACTGAGGTAACATAACATAACATAACATGTGTATTTGTAAAGCGCACGTTCACCCAGAGGTCTCTTGGCGCTGAATAACAGATGTTCATTGTTACCCAAAACAATGGTACTCATTTTATCGACCTCAGATGGATGAAAGGCTGAGTGGACCCGCCGGGATTTTAACCTGTGACCATGAGGTCAAACACAGGCCCCTGCAATGGACGCATTAGTCCACTGAGCCACCAGACCCGGAGGTATAGTGTGCTTCTGCTCCCCCCAGTGCAATGCTAAACATGACTTTACATTGGCGGTCCGAATCGCCAGAGAAACAGGTACATTTCTGAAATATTTATGGAAATAAGTCTAATGGTTTTTCTATCCATTAACACAGGCTACAATGTCTCTTTGACTTCCTGAGGGAAGTGTAGTTAGTGATGCGAAATGTCATATATTTTGTCCCTTACAGAGGACAATGATGTTGTTTTCTGTACAAACAAAATGAAAATGATGTTAGCTATGTGTATGATCCCACAAATCTCTCAGCCTATAACAGGGCTCTCCAAACAGTTATATGGGAGTGACCAGTACAGTGGTGGCTGGCATGGCTCACAGGTGGCGGGGAAGGGAGTAGTCACATAGGGGTGCCACTCGGGGGGTCACTCATATATAAAAACATTACAAAAATGAATATAACCTTTGCACCAGGTCCAGTGTCTCTGCTCCTGCTCTCCTTGTGGAACTCGAGGAACAGGAAGCAGATGCAAAGCAGCCTTGTGATTGGTAAGCTCCCAGGCTCCTCTGACCAATCATAATGCTGCAGTGCAGCATTGTGTTTGGTTTTGAGCGTGCTGACTCGATGATCAGCCAGGGAATGGGGGCCTCTGCTTGTTCTCCCTGCAGGGTGTAATGCAGCCTGCATGGAGAAATGGGAAAGTGTGCATAACTGGTTTGGGCGGCCGGAGAGGGCCGACCAAACAGTCATTGTGCACTTAGGAGTGGGCAAACCACTCCTCCCCTGCCCTGCTTTAAGAGCAGAGCAGCCCTGCCCACCCGCCTGCCCATAAAGCAGCACGAAGCAATAAATGATAATAACTTAGTTATTATCATTTTATGTTTCTTCTTTGCACTGCTTAAAAGCAGTGGCGCAATGCTCCTCCGCCATAGCAGAGGGGCCGCCACTGGGCCAGTAGGTCCCAAGCCCTTTCAGAGTAGCACATAGCCTTGAGGTCTTTTATTAGATGGGCACAAGGTCATCTTTGCATGCAAATGTTAAGGGAAGGCTGAGTTCATGTGACATTATGATCATCAAGCTGCAGATAACAAGGCCTAATGAGCAGTGCTCAGTCAGGATAATAGGCCAGGCTGGTGCTGAGTCACAGGGACAAACAACTGAAGCACTGTGGTACATCTGTCATAGGAATATCAAAAGGGAGTGGGCTCAGATGTTCTAGGAAGATCTCTTTAGAAAATTATTTGGGGCCCTCAACAGCTATTTTCTGCCAATGATATGTTTTGCCACTGACGCGCTAACCAGTAGCATCATCATCGAGTCTTAACCTCCACCAGGAGGTAGTCTCTCAGACCAAAGAGATTATGGGGGATCCGTATCAAACAATGATCTAAAACATCCTCATAATCAGGAACGCTAGGTTAGTTTCGCGTTGCAGGACTAATTGTTTGTTACAGCCAGGATTATTAACACCAACATTTAGGGTGACCCATGTACAATGCACAGGCAGAGTTCTTGAAGGAGCACATTTTGCACAATGTGTACGATGATGCGGTTTGTCTATTAGTTTGTTGGAAAGGATCCCACCTGCTCCCTATTCACAATCAATGGACTGTTCTGAGTAGGCCTGGGCACTTCGCGGAGGTGTGCAAACTCCTCGCAGGCTTAGCTTTGAGCAGACACATGGCTGCCTAAACTCCACCTATACATAATGTTTTTGGAGTTGTACCAAACAGGCCAATATTGTTTATTGTGTCATTTGTAATGCTCCTTCACTATTGCGGATGATGTAATGGTAGCCCTATTACATGTAACTGAGCATAGTAGACACTTCTGATATAGTGGATGTATCGAACATACACAAACAAGAGTGAGCATGTGATCCAAAATGATTAGTGTAATCAGTATTAACAGCTACATTTTGGAATTAAAACATATCCAAATTGTGTTTAACACCAGAAATACATTCATACATTTTGAAAGTGTCAGATTAACATGACGTCTTACTACTTCACAAATATGCATGTGTGAGGCAGTCTTTTTTTTTTACAAATAATTGTGATAGGCCTACAATTTTTGTTGAATCATAGACAGGAATGTGTACACATTGGTGTCAGAGTGGCACATACCCTAAACCATTTCTCAATGTATTTTGTCATGTCCAGATGATAAAGCTATGATAGAGCTAACTGGCAAACTTAAAGGGATTTTGTGCAGTCTCTTCTCCAGCTCCACCTGCCAAGCTAATCTAGGTAGGATCTGGGTAGTAAACAGTATCATAGCTTGATCAAAAATTTGTTCAAACGTGCACGTTTTTTCAATAGAGAAAGTCTGCTAGATCAAAATAAAAGTCGATCCAACACCAAGATAGACCGAATAACCTTTGTGACCCAATACTCACATGTCAGTAATCAGATTAAAAACATAGTCAACAGGAATTGGCTGATTCTAGACTTTAACTCAGAAAATAAACTGGGTAAACCCCTTTTCTCCTTCCGGAGAAACAAAACTCTGAGGAATTGCCTCGTACACACGTACAAACCTCAGAAAGAGACACAGCTCACACTGACAGGAACAATGGCATCAGGCAATTACAAGTGCAGGAATTGCTCCATTTGCCCCCACTGTATTGTTACCAACAGTTTTGAACACAATGGTAAAAAGCTAACCCCTAGCACGCTCAATAACTGTCGTAGCCAGAATGTAGTTTACTTGCTGGTGTGCCCCTGCAATTTGGGCTATGTAGGGGAGACGAGTAGGGAATTACATACACGTGTTCTCAAACACAAATCAGCAATTCGCACTAATAAGTGCAACACGCCGTTGACCGATCATTTTAGAGTATTGAACCACTCCTGTGAAGACTTGAGATGGTTCATTCTGGAAAAAATTAGAACCACCAGGCGAGGAGGAGATATAGATAAAATGAGGAAAACACGACAACAATGGTATTTTTGCCATCTCAATACTATTCTCAAAGTATTAAACACCAGAGAAGATTGGGCTAAGTGCATATAGTGCATGTTGCATCTAGGCCTGCCCTCCTCAATATCTCAACTTCCCAGTAAGTTCTCTCTTAAAATGAAACAGGTTGATTCTGCACGTAACATACTCCGGTCACTGACATGTGACTATATATAGTGAACCTATTTAGTTGGGTTCCGGTTTCTGTTCCATTATTCCTCAGCCCTTAAGACGTGGCTTCTCTTTAGATGCTCATATATAGCATTCCTATTTCTTTTTCATCTTTGGACATGTACCAATGCATGAGCGAGAGATTTTACATTTGTAACCGCGTTTAGAATTGGTAAGGTTCACTTACAGTTTTTTCATCATATTAGTATATTTTTGAGCTATTACTCGTAATGGCCCTTTTTTTCAGTTTGTCTTTTTTAAACAATCTCCCACTTCTTGTGGTGGATTCACCTTTCAGCTAGTAGCACCCTACATCGCAATGGATACCTGATATATCATCTTTGAACAGTGGTTTTAACTTGGCGAACTACGCTGTCGTGCCGTCACTGTTACCGTTCTCTTGTTATCTACGCACGCCGTTATGCGGACCACAGAGGGAACTAGGTTCCGCAAGCTCGTTTATCTTGGGCTATGAGTGAACCAATAAGTAGGGAGATTGGAAACTCTATCGATGTTAATTTACAGCTCGGGGAACAACCAACCCGGACGGCTGCATCATTCAACCAATCTGAACCTTAGGGACAGATATTTAAACCGGGCGTGCTTTCTGCAATTTTGAAACACGCCACGGAGAGCACACAAGCTGGGCGCCGAGGTCTGAATTATAAGGTAAGCCGCAACTAGGCATAGCGCTGACTTCTCCTTGATCTTGTATTAAACGTAATACGTACTTAATATTAATCAAGTCTGTCTTATACGACATATTATCTGTCCTTTTTTGATAGCGGGAAACCTTTGCAACGAGTGCCAGAGTGTGAAGAGGGCAGAGCACTTCATTATTGATATAGGAGCTATCCTCATGGCTCGTTGGTACAACTAAAAGTCATCCTGTCACGGCCTTCCATCCAGGTATGCCGTCCCCAATCTCGATAGTATCATTTTAAACAGACTGTGTGGGTACACGGCCATAGTTATAATTTGAGACTAATTTAGGTTTTCTTTCATTCACTTACAGGCTATCCCTTGGTGTCTTAAAGATAAAGAGACGCATTTTAACGTTTCGAGTAGGGACATGGTATTTTAATTAAACAGATGCAATATCCTCGTCCTTCTTAAGGTACTTCAATTAATTATTTAACAACTTCACGATATAGTCAGACAGTTATATAAATTATGCATTACGCTATGTTCTTCCTCTATATCTTGCACTTTAGGTCTATCATCCTGATTTTATGCATTTCGCCACATCCCCGTAGATAGAGGGACGCAGTTTGAGAACCGATCCATCTCTGCCCATACAAGGGTAAGACATCCCTCACCTAATACTGTAGGATTTACTTAAAAGAGCATGTCTCAAAACATTTTCCCTTAATAATAGAAGTTGGCCCATTTAGTTTAGTAACCATCTCCAGAATTAAGGTTCATACATCTTATTCAGTTTAAACAAGTAGGCTTTAAAACCAGTGGAAAATACTCTATATAGAGGCAGACTGCATCCCATGGGGCTCTTTTCCGGATCCATCAAATACTTAGTGCCTGATACTGTATAGATACTTGGGTTATGTGTTTCTTATTGATATGAATGCATTCTTGAAATCCATGTATAATGAAGGTTTCATCGAGTAGGTTTCCCTCAAATCAAATGTAATTTGTTGTTAGCAAATGTGGTGTATAATAGACATTTTTTAGTATTTCCCTAATATATTGTATATTTATTCTAGGGAAATTTCAATGACCCTCTGGTTACGACAGATATTGTGCTCAGTCTTGAGAAAGGTGGCCAAAATTTGGGAAATCCACCGAAACGCGTTGACGCTTTCCTGTCCTGTATAATTCAAGACCCCGTCATCGTTGTCGATACATTAATTATTTCAGTACATAACATCGATGCTAAAAATAGGAGGTCGAATATACGATTAGTATTGTACAACTTTTATGTCTTACTGTTTCTGTCCTTTTGTACCAATTATGCGGGTCATAATTGACTGTTATTATTAGTTATGTAATGTTTTTATTTTAACTTCTAGGATTGTGTTGTCTAGTAATTAGTGCATTTTTATTGTATTTTAACATTTGTATACATAATAAATTGTGATTCATATTTTCAGACTAATTTGTGGGTTTGTCAGAAATCTTGTTAATTTAATTATAGATTGTTCTTGCTATCTGTTTTTGAAATCCAGTTCAAGGAAACTTTACTTTCACTCAGTAAACAGTATCACACACCATTGGACAATGTAGAGTACCAAGATGGGCCTTAAAGGGGTATAGATTATCAGTGGATGTGAATGGATGGTGGGGATGGAGCGGAGGCACTGGATTAGGCATCTGCCATCTTGGCCTGTTGGCCACACCCCGAATTTAAAACCTTTATTCATAAAGTATACTATTCTGTTTTGATTGGCTGCTATGGATCTGTTAATTAATATATCATTTTTGGATGTTGGATTTGCCTGCTTTTAAATCACTGGGAAAGGAAGTGTTTGACCTTCTAATATTGTTTCATGTTACTGTATATTGAAGTTGAATGGACTATTTGTGTAAATAAACGTATTTATGAACTGAGAAACTCGCACCTAATCCAGCAGTATTTTCCTGGTAATCTATGGAGTAATTTGTGTGCCCAAAAAAACCATGACAGTGCAATTTGCCCTCAACTTGTAATTTTAAATTGGGCGCACATGCACTAATAAGGCACATAATTTAACAAACCAAAGCACTCAGAGCGGTATTGTATCACAAAAATACACCATCCAAACAGTAAAGACTGTTTGGATGGTGTATTTTATGATACAATACCGCTCTGAGTGCTTTAGTTTGTTAAATTATGTGATTCGACTCACTGGATCTTTTCCAGTCTGTCAAATCCAGCTTTGGTAGTAGGGTTTTTAAAACCATTATAGCACCACTAGATTACTTTTTGTCTGTTTTCATAATACTTCACCTACAATAAATATATAGGCTCCAACCATGTGGGATAACTAAAACAACTACTATCGATTATTGTTCTGTTACACTAATAAGGCAGTTAGGCCTCAGAGATCAGAAATGTGGTGATATTCACGGTTGGAAACGGAACGGCAGGATGTTAAACGTGCACATGATGTTGTGTTTATCGACCAATTACAACTTTTTCCATTTCTTAAGCCTACCTACCTAATGAAATAGGGAGGAATGCAATATTGTTTTTAACTAGACTCTGCTGGTGCCATGTTTGTGTCTTCTGTGAAACACGGTAGCAAATTCTCAAAAGCATTTATGACGTTTATGAATTAGCCCCAAAACATCCAACTACATAAAGTAAAAAGAAAGCCCAATCCATAAACATTCTACTAATTGTATATGAATATTCTCTGAAAGTCCTCATATTATTCTCATTTGAATTGCTTTGTGGTTAATCCCCAAATGCACATAAGAGTATGTAAAAGAGAACTATAACAGTACCACTATACATACTCCAAAATGCCGTAGTGAATAAACAACTAAATACTTTCATCTGCGCCATCTAAGCTCTTCATCTCATCAAACAACGCTCCCAATCCAGTTACCTGTATCTTTTATTTCTGTTCCTAAAACCGCTTAGTTTTATCCATATGAAAATAAGTCCCGCCAGCAGGAGGATTAAAGCCTAAAAAACTGGATTTCGGTACCATGAACATATAAATAAACAATGCAAAAGTAATCTTAACATCCAGGTTGTGTGAGCAAGAGTTTATTGGCAGTTTATTAAACAGAACATGAGGTTTTCTGTTATAGCGGGACACACACATATACTCAGCAAAAAAGATTAGCACTGCTCATACTCACACAATGTGTACAAGCGTAAGAAGGAACTGCACTGCTGCTCATTGACTAAAGGACCTTTAAGCTTCACTTAATTAAATTAGCCCATAATTATCTAAAGACAATACACACTGTAATATGAGATTAATGATCCAATAAATGCCACAAAGTGACAGGGTTCCAGCAACTTCAACTAGTCCTAAATTGTTATTTCTTTTATCTGAAGAAAATACATTTCCCATCAAAAACATCAAACCATTCCACTCTATCTGTAATTTAAACCTTCATAGGACAAGCCATCTGTTATTTCTTTGGGGCATTGTGTGACATTTAACCTCTCTTTATGAGTGGCCTGGAAAATGAGTGGATGTTCACAATGAAAATGGCGCACTTTCCTTATTTGCGCCACGGCTCAACTTTCAAAAGGTGTGCTTGCCGCTAACAAGGAGAGTGTGTTGTATTAGAAAGAATTCGCTGGCCCCAAAGCACTTGTGAACTTTTGTTGCCCTGGGGGAATTGCATTCAAGTGAAATATGGAGCAGCTGCTTAAAAGCCTGCCCTTTTAGGGGGATTAGAGAGCCTCATGCAGGTAGGTGCAGTGAGTGACTGCAGCCACCTGCAGTGGGATGTCTGAGGGGTTCATGAGACCCTGTTTTTCCCCCCAGAGGGCTCCTTTTTTGAGTGGTGGTGATGCACTTCGCAGTCACAAACACACTATTTTGAACTTCTAAAATGGCAGGTGCCTGACCTCGCTGACAGGACATTTGGAATCAAACAGGTGTGGTGGAAGTTCACCGCGTAGTGGGCAGTAAACTCCATGACAGACATGGGCTAACATTGGTGAAAGTAACGTATGGAGGCCAATGGATGTGTCTGTCTATGCTGAAGACCACGTACGTCGCCTACATGTACATGGTAGTTGGAAAAAAAGCTCACTTGCCTCCTAACAGTGCTGTTATTAAGACCTCCTCCACCTTTGCTATTGTTCATCCTCTCTGGGAGCAATGATGCCAGGTCAGAGGGCCTCTGCCTTCTGGGCAGAGGAGCTAGAGTTGCTGGCACAGGAGGTCCTCTCCCTGTATGGCCAGCTCTAAAGCTTCAAAGAGTCAAACAGAACCTGCTTGAATGCTAGGGTGCACTGTTCACATGCCCAATTTCATGCTATATGTATTCCATTTATCAAATAGACGTTTCACCTAATGCAAAAATATCAATATAATCATGCAAACAAAATCATTTAAACAACAATAAGTAACAATAAGTAAATGTAATGTGTTTCCTCAGTTGTATATTGAACTTTGTTGTATATTGAAATTTGTTGAACAAATTTTAAAATAAGTAAAACAACATTTCAATTGTGACAGAGATGGTCACAGTTCAACACACTGTGTTCTGCTTTATTTGCAATTTCCAATTTTCAATTCCCCAAAACAGCATCCAACATTTCCCAATGCATTTCGGTGCTGGCACCTTCATCAGGGGAACACTGTAAAAATATAGATACACAATCCATGTATTCCACGTCAACTTATAATTTCAAGATGACCAATTGAAATTCAGTATTAAATAAAGTTTTAAGTCAAGTGTTGTGTGAGAACACCACTAGCCAAAACAAAGAATCATGAAGGTAGTGCCCCGTTTGGTGTAACATTCCTCAAGGCACTTGAGAGCCCAAGTGTGCATATGACCATGAATAAAGTTTTGTGATACGCAACCCCTGTTTTAAAAAAAAAAAGACACACAGAGTGTAATGACTGACGCCAACACCTCTAGAGCCCTGCTATGTGCTAATATAGGCGAATGTGAAAATGATCCAAACAGTGTAGCCTGCTCAATGTGTACAAAATTATAAAAGTGAACATGCCAATGTAGCGTGGTCAAGATACTCGATTTCCTTAAGTCGGCACACTCACCTACAATCCTGTAAAGACAACCAACTTATACAGTAGCCACAAAATGCCAGCCCAAAAGAAACGTACACACTGTGGAAGTAACATGAACCAGACAAACAATATCATGGTGAGCCACAATTACATGTAAAAACTAAATGTCCATGAGTGCTTGAAAACGCCTAAATTGCACGCACCTGTACTCGAATTCTCTTGCACCAGCTCTCTTATAACTCTCTCTAACTGCGGTATCAACAATGTTTATTGAACTGCAGGAAAGAAGGCTAAAGTAAATACTTAGACTTCAGGTAAAGTCGTCACCCGTTTAATAATAATTCAATCCCGCTTTTACCTCTAGCCTAAAATGTGTATGGTTCTCCGAAAAGAATCGCGCTGTGATCGTGTTGTGCCCCGAGGAATTCTACGGGCTGCCATTTGAACTTCCGTATTAGCACAACGTTAGGAGATTCATAAACACAAATGACAGACTTCCATTGTCTGTTGCGCGACAAGAGTAAAAACAGACTACGCGTGCTGCTTCAACTTAAACATGAACTAAAAGATCAATCTTAAGCGCTACACTATTTAAAAAAATATAAAACACAGGAAGGTTGAAAATAAACTAGAAATGATAAAAAATGAAAAAAGTTTAGCTTACTCCCAGTGCATTATCCAGACGCGGTATGAGTCTGTGAGAATGTGAAAAAATCGCAATAATTCTAAACATCAGTGATATCTATAAACTCACAAGGTAACCCTAATGCACACTAACCTAAACAAGTGAGTCCAGAAATCCATCAAATAACTACAGTTGCCACCCAAAGTTCTCCTTCTATTCATCAAAGTTACTGTGAGTATCTGTTGTTTGCATGTCTTTTTAAAGAAAAACATACTGTACCCGCCTAATCTGGTCATATGCCCACGTGGACCCTGCACACATTTTACTGTATAAAACATTTATACAAAAAGATTTTTATAAAACACATAATACGCAAAAACAAATCCACATCCATACATGTATATTAACAAAAAGCATGTGAATTCAATTTTATCATTCAACCCACAAGGACTCATGGTCTTCAAAAACCTGATCCAAAATGTCTCTCTTTGCGCCAGATGTCTGGATGTATCAACATGCTGAAGGGCTGACACCTGCTCTAATATAGTGAACCGTAACTGAGGTAACATAACATAACATAACACAACATGTGTATTTGTAAAGCGCACGTTCACCCAGAGGTCTCTTGGCGCTGAATAACAGATGTTCATTGTTACCCAAAACAATGGTACTCATTTTATCGACCTCAGATGGATGAAAGGCTGAGTGGCCCGCCGGGATTTGAACCTGTGATCATGAGGTCAAACACAGGCCCCTGCAATGGACGCATTAGTCCACTGAGCCACCAGACCCGGAGGTATAGTGTGCTTCTGCTCCCCCCAGTGCAATGCTAAACATGACTTTACATTGGCGGTACGAATCGCCAGAGAAACAGGTACATTTCTGAAATATTTATGGAAATAAGTCTAACGGTTTTTCTATCCATTAACACAGGCTACAATGTCTCTTTGACTTCCTGAGGGAAGTGTAGTTAGTGATGAGAAATGTCAAATATTTTGTCCCTTACAGAGGACAATGATGTTGTTTTCTGTACAAACAAAATGAAAATGATGTTAGCTATGTGTATGATCCCACAAATCTCTCAGCCTATAACAGGGCTCTCCAAACAGTTATATGGGAGTGACCAGTACAGTGGTGGCTGGCATGGCTCGCAGGTGGCGGGGCAGGGAGTAGTCACATAGGGGTGCCACTCGGGGGGTCACGCATATATAAAAAACATTTTAAAAAAATGAATATAACCTTTGCACCAGGTCCAGCGTCTCTGCTCCTGCTCTCCTTGTGGAACTCGAGGAACAGGAAGCAGCTGCAAAGCAGCCTTGTGATTGGTAAGCTCCCAGGCTCCTCTGACCAATCATAATGCTGCAGTGCAGCATTGTGTTTGGTTTTGAGCGTGCTGACTCGATGATCAGCCAGGGAATGGGGGCCTGTGCTTGTTTTCCCTGCAGGGTGTAATGCAGCCTGCATGGAGAAATGGGAAAGTGTGCATGACTGGTTTGGGCGGCCGGAGAGGGCCGACCAAACACTCATTGTGCACTTAGGAGTGGGCAAACCACTCCTCCCCTGCCCTGCTTCAAGAGCAGAGCAGCCCTGCCCACCCGCCTGCCCATAAAGCAGCACGAAGCAATAAATGATAATAACTTAGTTATTATCATTTTATGTTTCTTCTTTGCACTGCTTAAAAGCAGTGGCGCAACGCTCCTCCGCCATAGCAGAGGGGCCGCCACTGGGCCAGTAGGTCCCAGGCCCTTTCAGAGTAGCACATAGCCTTGAGGTCTTTTATTAGATGGGCACAAGGTCATCTTTGCATGCAAATGTTAAGGGAAGGCTGAGTTCATGTGACATTATGATCATCAAGCTGCAGATAACAAGGCCTAATGAGCAGTGCTCAGTCAGGATAATAGGCCAGGCTGGTGCTGAGTCACAGGGACAAACAACTGAAGCACTGTGGTACATCTGTCATAGGAATATCAAAAGAGAGAGGGAGAAGCAAACAATGTCTAACTCTCACTCTGCTTCCAAACATATGTTCCAACAATCAAAAGGGAGTGGGCTCAGATGTTCTAGGAAGATCTCTTTGGAAAATTATTTGGGGCCCTCAACAGCTATTTTCTGCCAATGATATGTTTTGCCACTGACGCGCTAACCAGTAGCATCATCATCGAGTCTTAACCTCCACCAGGAGGTAGTCTCTCAGACCAAAGAGATTATGGGGGATCCATATCAAACAATGATCCAAAACATCCTCATAACCAGGAACGCTAGGTTTATTAAAACCTGGGCACCCTGACCTTCCTAATGGCCCGCATTCTTGCGGTGGCCTATCCGGAGCTTAATGGGCAGTTGAGGGCCCAACAGCAGCAACAAGAGGGTAAGTTCTTATCAGAGTTTTGCGTTGCATGACTAATTGTTTGTTACAGCCAGGATTTTTAACACCAACATTTAGGGTGACCCATGTACAATGCACAGGCAGAGTTCTTGAAGGAGCACATTTTGCACAATGTGTATGATGATGCGGTTTGTCTATTAGTTTGTTGGAAAGGATCCCACCTGATCCCTATTCACAATCAATGGACTGTTCTGAGTAGGCCTGGGCACTTCGCGGAGGTGCGCAAACTCCTCGCAGGCTTAGCTTTGAGCAGACAAATGGCTGCCTAAACTCCACCTATACATCATGACTTTTGAGTTGTACCAAACAGGCCAATATTGTTTATTGTGTCATTTGTAATGCTCCTTCACTATTGTGGATGATGTAATGGTAGCCCTAATACATGTAACATAGCATAGTAGACACTTATGATATAGTGGATGTATCGAACATACACAAACAAGAGTGAGCATGTGATCCAAAATGATTAGTGTAATCAGTATTAACAGCTACATTTTGGAATTAAAACATATCCAAATTGTGTTTAACACCAGAAATACATTCATACATTTTGAAAGTGTCAGATTAACATGACGTTTACTACTTCACAAATATGCATGTGTGAGGCAGTCTTTTGTTTTTACAAATAATTGTGATAGGCCTACAATTTTTGTTGAATCATAGACAGGAATGTGTACACATTGGTGTCAGAGTGGCACATACCCTAAACCATTTCTCAAAGTATTTTGTCATGTCCAGATGATAAAGCTATGATAGAGCGAACTGGCAAACTTAAAGGGATTTTGCAAGATAGAATGTTCCATCACATATATGTAGAAGTATCCCATCAGGAAAAGTCAAAATCAGGCCTAACTCATGACTCATTAGGCAACTGTTGAAATGCATCAAGCTGTAAAATGTTTCATATTGTGATTTATATGTGAATCTTTGAAGTAAGTACTATATATGAATTAGCGTATGTACTAATTACTGTCATGTTCTACACATTTTTGTCTACATTGAAAGCCGGCATATGTAGTGAAATAATGTCACTAAGAAACAACAAATTAAAAAAACTAGAGGTATTTAGGAGTGAAACGTGAAAATGAGTTTTGCTCTGTGCTGAAGTGTATTAGAAATGTTTGAAGGGCTATGTATTTAATTAAGCTGTGAAAGTCATTGGCCAATCCACCCAAATATTTGTTGCTCACTGTCCTCAATGGGATTGGTATTTACATAGTATGTGATACATTGCTAAGTTAATTCAGTGCAGAATTAATTTATAGTTTTTGACTATCGACATATACTTTAGTGACTTGAAGTAAGTATTACCATGGTGAAATGCCCTAACAAAAGGTAACCTGCTTTCAGTTCATGCTAATATTGGTACAACATTGCAGTATTTGTTGACTCACATGTATTCATATTTAACTTATTGAAAATGAAAAGGATACAGATTTTATGGCCTACTGGGAGACAAAAAATGCAGTGAGCCCGATTGACCACTGCTGTTGAGGCTCGTAGCTCTTCCCCTTCCTTTCTTCCAGCGAGCTGCTTCCGGGTCGCTTCCAGCTGCAGGAGCGTGAGTGACGAGCTGCACAGCGGGTTGCAGACTGCAGATTTTCAATGACGTTTCCTGTGCCATAGCAACATGGGAGCTAGCAGTGGGAGAGGCAAACTGCCAATGCTCCACCGAACAGAGTCTTGCATGTTGTCCAGCCAAGGGTGAAGGACAGCCAGGATTGTGAGCCCTGTGTCGAGCTACGGATCCCTTGAGAAGGGAGAAAGACATGACAGGCACACCGTACTAGAGGCAGTGAAGTAACCTGGTGCAGGGTAGGAGCCTCCTTTATGTAGCCTCATACATGCATTGCGGCCCTTGACATTTTTATTACATTCTTGAGAGGATTCTCTGGTGGCAGGAGGGTAAAAAAAAGTGATACCTTCTTTCAGATCATTTTATGTAGACAGCTTTGTTCCCTCTCTATAGTGTCTAAGAGGTTCAGGGGTCAATGTGTGTGCTAGGTGTGTGCTAGCAGCAGCAGCCTGAAGTAAATTGGTCTCTGGCCAAAATATAGTACCCTGCAGCTGATGCTGAGAGTGATTCACTCTGGAGACCAGGACACAAAGTACGCGCCAGATGGTTTGGAGAGGACTAAGAGCAAGAGCTACAGCTGAGGCTCCAACCCTCAGCACTGACTCAAAAAAAAATAGAGAGAAGCAGCGCAAGCACATCTACTGGCGGCTAATAGAGGAAGAGTAAAACAGAAAAAAGGTGGAGCAATGAGCATTACAAGCGAGTGGGCACTTTCAGGCGTTTCCCCTCTGGCGCATACTCTCTCAGAGAGGTATTCAATCTCGCAGGGTCCCCATCGGAAATTTCGCCAGCACCGTCAATGGCAGGACCACCGCTTTTTATGAAAATTTAAGCAAAGAGGATCTTAGGATGTATGCATTATATGATACACGTAACAGTGTTTTTACCTGGCAGATCAATGGCAGCAAATACTTTTTATCCGATTCAAGCTATTGACTATTTCTCTGCCAGGAAGGACGGGAAACATCCTTTACAACGCAGGAATTACAACATCATGCTTTTATAACGCAACTTTTACAACACAGGAAGTATTACATCGTAGGAATTTACAACGCATACTATAACTACGCATATGTTGGTACAACACATGCTTTTACAACGCATTGGTAAGTATAGTATGTTTTTTAATAACTTTTATATTATTGATGTTATATTTATTTACAAAATATAACAATATATTTATATATTTGGTAATAGTTATTTATGAGTAAATTAATACTCAGGTATTAATATTAATGCTACAGTTGAAATAAATATGGAAATATTTTTAGAAATATTTTTATTGTTATAGTAATAAAAGAATTATCCAGATATTAATTTAGTTGGTAAATATTCTATTTTTAGGTGAATATATATATTTTTTTCTAAGGTCTGAGCTAAATATCTAGGTAAATTAATACTCAGGTATTAATAATAATGCTACTATTATAATTAATATGGATGTATTTATAGAAATATTTAACAGTAATTATGATATAAAAATACTCAGTTAATTATGTAGGTAAATATTTAAATTTCAGGTTAAAAATTAATTATTTTGATATAGTTTATTTAAAGGAAATGTTTTTTAAATATATTTAGCTTTTTTATTAATTAATTAATATCCAGATATTAATTTAGTTGGCAAATATATTATTTTTAGGGTAATATTTGTATTTTTCTTTTAAGGTGCAGGCTACATGTTTTAGTAAATTAATACTCATGTATTAATAATAATGCTACTATTATAATTAATATGGATGTATTTATAGACATATTTAATATTAATTATTATATAAACAGCACTCAGGTATTATTATGTACGTAAATATAAACTTTTCAGGTTAAAAATTAATTATTTTGATATACAGTTTATTTAATTTTTTTTATATATATTTAGCTTTTTTATTAATTTTACTAAGTATTTATTTGTAAGGTAAATAGTTGTTATTGTTAAAAGTAATTTGTGAATTATATCATCTATCTAACAATGTAAAGCATATGTAAATATTTAATTTAAAAAACATTATTATGTATATATGAAAAATGAATTACACAAAATACATTTTCAAATGTAATTTACAATAAACATTTATAAATATTTATAAAGAAATAGAAAACAGTTAACTTGTCATTCACTTTTTAATGATTATTTAAAATGTTTTGAATATCTGTAATACATTCTGAAAAAAATATAAATACATAAATTATATTTAGTAAGATATTACAAAAATATTTTGACTTTTTATTCAGCATTGTAACATATTATAATACACTTTTTGCTAAGTTTCTCACACTTTTCCATTGGTTTCAATGACAGAAATTGTCCTTTTTTAATTTTTACAGAAATATGTGACGTTGACGCGTAGATGTGAGATTCATCATTACGGAGAGCATAGCTGGAGAGACCAGAAGCAAGGGAGAGCTGCATTAAGGTAAGATACATTTATGTTATTGAAATACATAGGGGCACATTAGGATGGCAGGCGGACTTCGTCCGCCCACCATCCCGTCGTACAGAGGGACCGCCCGTCATAAGGGCGGGGGTCCCGTGCCTGCTATTAGGATGCGCCCAGGTGCATCAAGCATTCCTGACATTATGGCAGGCGGTGCACTCAGCATCGCCTGCCGCAATGCCAGGAAGGCATGTTGTGCACTTCCATGCACAACATGGCAGGCACTGCGCGGTGCCTGCCATGTTGTGCATGGAACTGCTGGGGGGTACCATAGGCACCCCCTGTGTGCACCCCCACTCCCCCAGAGTCACTATGGACCTGCAACGGGCCCCCCAATCAGACTCCGCATGCATTGCCGCCACGGAAAGGCATTCCCAAAAGCACATTGTAATATGGCTGCCAGTGTCAAACAGATTGCAGCCTTTTCCGCCCGGTCGCAAGTTGACCGGGGCGGAAATGCGGCGGACGGTCTTTCCGTCCACTGCGGACCTCCAGCCATTATAATATGGCGGTGGTCATTTCTGCAGGGATGGCGGGCGGATCGCCCCCTCCGGGCCGGCGGTGGCTACTGCCAGCCCGGCGGGGGCGATCCGCCCGTAATCCTAATGGGGCCCATAGTGTAGTGGTATTGTTTATTGCAAGAAGAGAGGAGGGAGGTATATTTAGTTAGTAAATGTTTTTTACGTAGGTTTGTTGTGTTTTCATGAATTGATTTTCGCTATCACATGTTGCAGTAGTAGGCCCACGTCGGGTCTTGTTTTTTTCAAGAATAGTTTTGCTAGTTAAGTGCTTGATGTTATATATATATATATATATATATATATATATATATATATATATATATATATTAAGTACTTAATTTAACAAAAGTGTTTGTAAATGTGTATTCTATTGGTTTAGCGGTACGTTGTTTAATAGGTAACACATTTTTATTATATTCGTGGTTAGATGTATTTATACATTGTTTAAAATGTAATATCTTTTGGATGTGCTAATAACTCAATTTCTACAGGATTTTGGGTTTTGATGGGCTGTTTTTTGGAAATTTGTGGTGTTTTTTTTATATTTACAAACAACAAACTTTTCTGGATTTTTTATAGGGTTTCCTCATTTTGAATTTCAAGAGATTTCGAAAAGCATTTGGATTTGCCTTATCATTGGATTGCATTGTTGGATTTTGTTACGTTTTTTCTACCCCAAAAAATGTTTTCAGGTTTTTTTATTGGGTGCGTTTTTTGATGTATACACTTATTTTAATGTGCATATTAACATCTTTGTCATCGGGTAATAGATTGTTTACATGGATTATTTGTTATTTATTATGGATTAAAGGATAAAAGAACTCTTGGTGAAGTAGTGGATGGTATGTAAGTCCAAGAGTTGAAGATACAAGAATTCTTAAGGTAAGAAGATCCGACTTTAATGTTTAAATTTAATATTTGTTTATTATGCCCATTTGAATTAGTAGGAGTTGCTTTAGGGTAAAACAGACAAGTAAAAGTAATGTGTTTTAAAAGTGTAGGATGTGTGCAAGATTATCCAGGTAATCTGAAGCCACTTGCAACGAAAAATGTTGCATTACACCCAATAGTCTTTCTGATATTTCCTTAGTTCTGTTAGAAATACGTGGGTTTAAACTACCTGTTAATGATTGCGCCATTCTAATTTCTTGGAAACTTTTCTCCTTCTTCAAAATGTCCCAAAAATGATAGAAATTAGGATGAGGTTTTCCAATTGCTTTATTGAAGGAGTTGTGCCATCCCTCTATGGCATTCTTTGTTTTCGCTCCTCCCTCTAAGCAGGTCTAGTAACAGTTCCACCAGTCCACATGGAAACATGGTCTCCTTCTGTGACCCGACCTGCTTAGATGGCCAATCCATGGGTCTTCAAAATAATTTAGTATAGGTGTCAATTTTTCTTCATTTGCTGTAAAATATTCAGATTCAGTTACTGAGGTGTGGTACTGGTCTACACTATCAGGAGGAACCAGATAGAGTCACGCCAAAGCTGGTTCCCTCTCAGTCTTTATGTGACTCTCTTAACTCATACTTCTTAGAGAAGATAGCCATTATCAAGGCTAGTATTTCTTCTGTGGCTTGTGCTCCACTCACTGGATTCAAATAATGATCTCAGTCCTCACCACCTTGACAGAATCCCTCCAATTTTGGAGGAGACCTTTCTGAGTTTATTAAAAAAGGTTAGTTCTGGCTCTCCCCTGGACTGTTGTCCCCCTCATATTCTTTGGGAAGCATTTACTAACTGCCCGTTCCCCCCCAGGTAATTTTTTAATAACTCACTTGAGCTTGGCATTGTCCCGGATTCTTTTAAAAGAGCAGAGATTTTCCCAATTTTGAAGAAGCCAGGCGTTGACCCGTCGGCTCTTAGTAACTACCGGCCTATTTCTCTGTTGCCCTACTTGGGAAAAGTCTTAGAGGCCCATGCAGCCAACTGCCTTAGCTCTTTTATGGAACACTTCCAGGATTTGAACACCCGCCAGGCCGGTTTTAGACCCACACATTCGACTGAGTCAGTCATTCTCATTGGTATGGACATGCTCAAGGTTGGCGGATAGAGGCACTACCCAGGCATTGATTATGCTCGATCTTTCATCAGCTTTTGACAGGGTCGATCACGGTATCCTGATCGACCGTGTCAGCAATGCCGGAATTCAGGGTTTGGCCTTAAAGTGGCTTTCCTCCTTCTTGAGTAATCGGACACAAGCGGTGCATCTTGCCAATTTCTCCTCTAACAAAAGAGATATTACCTGTGTTGCCCCTGAGGGCTCTTATCATTCTCCACTCCTTTTCAATCTTTATCTTTTTCCCCTAATTCATTCATTGAAGGAATGGAATGTCGACATTTTTAACTACGCAGACGATCTCCAACCGGTGTTTAATGTTAATTCATCTGCTTCCTCTGAATCCATTGTTCAAGACACAATGGTCTTCATAAGGTATTGGATGAATAACAACCAGTTGAAGTTGAATCCGGAGAAAACTGAGCTGATCCTCAAAGGTGGGTTGGCTGACCCTTGGCACTCTAACTTCTGGCCCCCGAAACTTGGTAATCCCCCTGTGCTAGGTGTCTCTCCGCAGAGTCTGGGGATCATTATTAGTAATCAATCTCAAATCAGCTCAGTTTCTGGCTATGTTTTATTACTTTTCTAGGGCTTTTCTTAGATGTTTCTGATGTTATCACTGATAACAATTCAGTGTATGTTGAGGATTGTTTATCAGGTAGTAAACTGTGTATTAAGGGAATTACTGTATTGTCAATGTATGCGTGTATAGTGTATATTTGGTTGAATGGATGGGCCATGCTTTAAAACGTTCCTTACATCATCCAAATATCACTGCTTTCTCACCGTACTAAATTTTGTGGTGTGCTGAATATTAAGATTCTTTTTTGAGGGTTTTCATTATCATGCAATAGGAAAGGTTCATTAGAAAAATTAACAGAGAGTTCAGGTAGTATTATGATGTCAGAGTATGTTTGGGGTGTTACTCTTTATGGGTTACTTGTCTGTTTTTGACGTATAATTCTTCTCAAATTAGGTATTGTGGGCATACTACTTGCAACATGTGGGGGTATTTCTTGGTGTACCTCTTTTAAAAGTGGACCACAGGGTTCAATGGAGGTGGATGCAATATCTTTAATTTCATTGATTCTTTCACAAACTTCAATTTACATTGCAGAGGCAGAGTGGTTATGGTCTGTTGTTTTTAAAACAATGTCACCAAGGTTAACCGCTCTGCCTGTGCACTGGGTTGAGTAATATTGCACACACCTGGAATGACATCTAGGTTCAGATAGTCTCTCCTTACAATAAACATACCCACTATGGTTCAGCAGTCTATTCCCGCTTTTGCTTTGTATGTATTTAGCTTCTTTGGATGGTATTCCCATTTTTTTCCTTTTTTTAATTTTATTTTGTTTTATTATATACCTGGTGCAGTTCATCAATACAGTAGAAAATAAAACAATAATTCCACATTTATAGTCTAGTACACAATCCATATTACAAAATCTAAAATGTACGAGGACAGTGGTCATAGGGAGGCTATATACAGAAATTCATCACGCAGTCATAATCATAAAGCATAGCAGATAAAACAACCATCCATAGCGACTATCACAGTCTTGCTCTATAAACATGAATTCCTCCAATGTTTAAGTGGGGCCCAGAGGTTCTGCCCTAATTCTCTCACTCTCCTACCTCTCCCCAAATACAAAGCAGACTCAATATTATGGATCCCTAGCAGTCTAGAGAGCCACATCTGGAAGGAGGGGACCGTAGTATCCTTCCAACCTGCAGCCAGAATGATCCGGAGGACCGCCACACACATAAAAACAAAAGCTTCCTCTTCTTTATTCAGATTTAGGTTACCATCATACCCTAAAATAAATAATTAGGGTAGGGGATAGATTAAGCTTAATGCCTAGCAATCCCTCCCACAATTTCTGAATATTAATAAAAATCTCAGATAGCTTATTGCAATGATAAAACATGTGAATAAGATCACCGGGTCCCATAGAAGATCTTGGACATTTATCATCTTCCCTCTGGCACCAACCATATAGCTTGGCTGGTGTAAAATACAGGTTCAATGCCGTCTTATAATGTTGGGCTCTCAGATTCGTAGAGCGAATCAATTTCTCAGCTAGTTGCATCGCCTTATCTAAGTCTGCATCCGGGTCCCCTAATTTCAACATCCATGCTTGTTCTACTTTATCCAAATCAGTTTGAAGTGTTGATATTAATACTTTGTAAATCAAGATGATCTTACTACCCCCACATAGTACATACTCCAGCACATCGATTTTACCCCCTGGAATAATACATGGCCTAATGTTTAAAATCGTTTGATGTATTTGCAGGAATTTAAAACTTTGATTAGCTGATATTCCATATTCCCGCTGGATCTCATTAAAATTCATCAAAATATTTTCGTGAAATATATCCCCCAATCTTCTAATTCCTTGACATTCCCACGATTTCCATAGCCTATCACTACTGAAATGGGGAAACAGACTGGAGTTCCAAAGTGGAGTATAGTAGTTAAACTTTGGGATTACCAGATATTTCTGAATGCATTTCCAAACCTTCCACTCACTATCCAAAACTTTATATTGCTTTTTATTGAAATAACTTCTGTCAGTCTTACGGAGCAATACTCCGGCAGCCTCCTTGCCTAAAATCAGTTCAAAAATAGAAGGGGATATCTATTCCCTAACGAAGACTCAGCCACATTTGAGACACAGTCTAACAATATTGTCATCTGACTAAAAAGGCAAGCCATAAGATAGAATCTAATGTTAGGAGCTGCCAGCCCCCCCCTTGTCCAGCGGGAGCGAAAGATATTTCAAAGACCGTCTAGGCACCATTGTAATGCCCCCTAATGAGCAAATAAAGACTGTAGCGGTAACAGACAGCTCTGACATAGGTTTGGATAAAGGAAATGAGTGCCGAAACATTGCAAGCGATGAGCTGGGTTTACAGAACACTTGTCAGCCCCAGGCTCAGGTGAGCCAGATCAGATGTCAGCCCCTGTCCGGACCACTAGCAAGTGCCTCAGCTGATTTGGCAAGGGAGAGGGATAGGGGTGTTTGAGAAAAGAAGCCAATTGACTGCTTTTTCTCTGTGTCTGAAGGGGCAGAATGGTCGGATGACATTTTGAGTACCTCACAAGTGGCTAGCAGTCTAGAATCAGATCCGGAGGACAGTGATGCGGAGCTCCTTTTAACAGCCGTAAAGTCTATGCAGCAGATTGGTAAGGGGGGTCATAACAAGGGCAGGAAAGAGCTCACCTGGGATCATTAATCAATTACCCCTCTTACGGGTGCTGCAAGGAAGGCACCCATGGTAGAAGACGGAATCCTCCCCACATTGGATATAATACACCAAGCTATCTTGGCACACAGAGAGGAAGTGCGACAAGATAGCCGGAAAACGCAGGCGGGGATGAGGAAAATGCAGGGCATTGTCAGGAAACTCTCCAAGGCATTCTCAAATATGGGTGAAAGAGTAACTAATTAGAAGGAGAGAATTGTGGCAACGGAAGCCGATGCATCTAGTGCCGTATCCCTGGTGGAGGCACAGGGTGCTCAAATAAAAGATTTGCAGTGGAAACTCGAAGAGTTCGAGAACAGACAGAGACGTAATAATCTTCGAGTGCTGGGTGTGCAGGAGGGTCTGGAAGGGTCCGACGCCAGGAGGTATATAATTGATCTATTTAAAGTAGCCTTCCCAGAGCTGTCGGAGTGGAACTGGGTGGTAGAGATTCAAATAACGCACCTTGTTCCACTAAAACTTCGAGCACCAGCAAAAGACGGGGACAAGCCCCAGACTATATTATTTTTATTTGGAAAATGTCCTCCTGCGACAAGCTATCTATGATAAAGCAAGGCCTGATGCCAAAAGATCAAGTGGTGGAGTCTCTTTCTTTGTCCCGCCGCATTACTGCTATGTAACAGTTGAGAGGCGCTGGAGGCTGAGGCAGCTCATAACACCTTTTCAGGACAGAGAAAAATTCAGGTCTTTTTGGTCAATCCGGCACAATTTAAAGTTATCAACGAGGGCATCACCTTGTATTTCTCATCGGAGATTAAAGCGAAAGAGTACCTGGACTCCTTGGACAAATAGAAGATGGTCTGTCGGCTTTAACATCCTTATGTTGAGGGGGGAGAGTGTATTTTGTCGTAACATATATAATGTATGAGGGGGTGGGGTGGGGAGGGTGGGGAGTAGGTAGTATAAACTGAAGTAATTGGTGATGATTTTCTTTTCAGGTTGGGTTTGATAATTTTGTGTTTCTTTTGGCGGACAGAAGGGGTTGATATATTACAGAAGTTGGTATATGGAGAAGCTTTCACCCACTAGTACAACATACATCACATGCACAGACCTAGGTCTGAGCGTCCCTGCAGGGGGGAGGAGTGCATTGAGCAAGGGTGGGATTGGAGGGGTGGCATGAGGAGGAGGTTGGGAGGAAAGGGGTGTAGCGGGGGAAAAAGGAAAAAAAGAAAATGGTGCTATGTTCTTTATGTTCTGGATATTGTGTTATATACTATATATTGTGTTAGGTTGAGACAGTGGCTAGGTGTTGTCATATTAAGAAGTAATGGGGATGTTTAAGATGTGTTCAATCAATGTAGGGGGTTTGAATGATTGGTCTAAGAGACAAAGATTGGGGCATTTTGTAAGATCTAATCAGATAGATGTAATATGCTTGAAGGAGACCCATCTTCCCTGGGCTAAGAGGCATCTATTAAATATCAAAGGGTTTGGCATGGCATGCTCCACTCAGACATCTACTATAAGAGGGGTGGCAATTTTGGGTAAAGCAAATGTGGGTGGTATTGGACGCTGCCTGGTAGAAACCTGGGGGAGGTAGGCAATTGTGGAACTTAAGGTGGGGGTCACACTTTGCACAATCTACGGTTCCAATCAGGATGAACCAGAGGTGTTTGACAAATTACAGATAGAACTATTGAACTGGCCATCCCCCCTTAATATATGTGGATAGTTTAAAATCTCTGCAGACTTAACAGATAATGATGCTATTAAAAATTATGTGGGAAGTAAACCCAAGGTATATAGAGCTTTGTGCTCTCTTATTAGATCTTATAGCTTGATAGATGTTTGGGGGCTTAAAGAGCGGTATACTCCAGGGTTCACATACTTTTTATATCCTCACAAAAAATACACCAAATTGGACTATTTTCTTATTTCTTCTACCGAGGCGTCAAGGGTGGGTATTAAAAAGATTCCAAAATTGATCTCAGATCATAACCCCTTAGTTTTATCATTTGAAGCGGACAACGTTTTTAAGGCTAGCTCTAGTTGGACATTTGAGAGGAGAATGTTGGTGAATCCTAAATTTGTTGATAATTTAAAGCAATGGGCTGTAAACGTTTTTGATGCAAATAGGTTTAGTGCTCCCCGCAACTGCATCTGGGTTTCCTTTAAGGCGGCTTTAAGGGGAAAATGTTTCGTTTCTCTGTTAGACAGAGGAAAGAAATTCGGAAAGAGCATGAGAAATTGGTGGGGTAGCTCGTGGAAGCAGAGGAGCAACACGTGAGGGATATCATGGGGGAACGGAGGGTGATGAAAGCCTTCAAAAGATTCTGACTATTAAGGCCAAATTAAATAAATGGATAGCACAGAAAAATGCTGATGATTATCAGACAAACAGGGGCAGGATGTATGAGACGGGGGGCAGTTACTGGCATTGAAAATAAGGCAGGGATTCAGTAGGATTATAATATCTAAAATTTATGAAGGAGATCAGGAGTTTGTGGAGCCAGCTGATTTACCCAAGCTGTTTAAGAATTTCTATCAACAACTTTATAAGGAGGATGATAGGGTAGGGTTTGTTAGTAAGGGGCTTGAGAATATCGGCCATAATCTACCGGAGCTGGATAAAATAACACTCGATAATGATCTGACTTTAAATGAGGTTGAAGAAGCCTTGCAGGAATTGGCGTCAGGGAAGGCCACAGGACCTGATAGCATTCCTATTGAGGTATATAAATGTCTGCCGGATGTGCGCGCACCCATTTTACTGGATCTCTTTAGTAGAGTAATATGTTCTGGAAAAGCCCCAGACTCATGGAAAGAAACAAACATCATCGTTTTCCATAAAAAGGGTAAGGCCAAAGAAGATCCAGGCTCATATCGTCCAATATCCCTCATAAATACGGGCACTAAAATCTATGCGAAGGTCTTGGCCAAGAGTTTGGGAAGGGTCATTGGCGGTCTGGTCTCCCCGTGGCAGCATGGGTTTATACCGGGCTGTGGAACAACAAACGATATTAGGCGGGCCATCAGGCTCTTTGATGTGCAGGCTGCTACGGGGGGATGGCTCGCCATGATCCTTTTGGACGCGGAAAAGGCCTTTGACCGCGTCACGTGGAAGTTTTTGTGGGGGATATTGGAACAGAGGGGCTTTGGCCCTAATATAATGAGGGCTAAAAATCTATGTGTGTCAATCCAGTAGCAAGAATTCAACTAATGGGTGGTAGCTCAGAGGAAATTGTCATCTCTCGGGGGACTCGACAGGGGTGACCCTGCTCACCAATTTTATTTGCCCTGTACATTGATCTCTTGGTCAGAAGGATTTTAGGCTGTGAAAACATCAAGCCAGTGGTTTGTAACAGGTATGAGATTAAATTGATGGCTTATGCCGATGATTTGGCTATAATTACAACAGAGCCAGAGTCGGCCATGGCTGCCCTCACAGGGATTACTACGGAATTCGGTCAGCATTCAGGGTATCATCTTAACGAATCAAAGACCCAAATAATTTGTTCAAATAATATTTTTAAGAAGGATGCTAGATATCTGAACTCTGCAGTATATCTGGGGGTCAGGATTAGCTCTACTATCGATACAATCATTAAAGAAAATTTCTCGCCTTTGGTTAAGTCAATCTCGGCGGAGGTAAAAAGATTAGACTGTTTACAATTGTCTATAATAGGTAGAGTCAATGTTCTCAAGGCGAACAAGTTCCCCATAATTCTATACCTGTTTCACTCTATCCCGCATATGGTGGGAGAGGAGGTGTTGAAATCTATTGAGGCAGCCTTTGCGAACTTCATCTGGCAATATGGGAAAACTAGACGGTTCCCATTTTTTTCCTGTAACAAAAAAAAATTGTTATTTATGTAAAAATTAGTGATGTATACCTGTTTAGAGAGAAAATGAAAGTATGTTTAGATTATTATTTTTTACAGTTTACAATGTATGTATTTACTGTATTTTGTTTTTCATTTCATGCATCTCTAGTTTTTGTTGTATCTAAAAATAAACTATCCTGCTTTATTGGGATGAAGAAAAAATAGTTAATTGTATAGGAAAATTACTTAAGTTATCTTACCTTTTAATTAGATGCTGTAATGTTATTTGGTGTTGGTATATTAGTTATTGTTGTCTATGTTTCTGGGGAAAAACAATTTAAGGAGTTTTATTAGGTATCTATATTTTATTGGTGAAGTTTCCTAGTGAGAATAACATCGTTTTTTAGATTAGTTTGTTTGTGTTTTTGTAATCTCACCTTTAGAAAATAGTTTTTGTTGTTTAATCCTTTAATTAGATATTTTTAGTTGTTTTGTGGTCTGTAAGAGATTAAAGAAAATTAATGTGAGTATTTTAATATTTCTTTACATCAGATCTCTGAAATATAATATCATTAGTTTGGTTAAGGAGCAGTACAATCATTTTTTATTATTATATAAAAATCACTTATTTATGATAATACATCTGTGTTTCTCTGTCAATATCTTATAATAAAGTATAATTAATTTATTTATCAGTTATAAATATTTTTGGGGATAGAACATATTATTGTGTGTAAAAAATGTCTGTACAGTTTTTCATATTGTTTTAACTTTTGGTAGCCGGAAAAAAAAAATTAACATTGTAAATATTTTATGTTGATAATGTGTTTTGGTTTGTATATTTTCTTTGGAAAGTTTGTTAAATATGTAACAATTACCTTGGTATATTGTTTTGCTGTTGTCCATTGTATTTTGATATTTCTTTGTTGAGTTGTTCTTTACTTTTGATGTTGTTCTGAAGGTATTTGTTGATATAAAAAGAAAATTAGAGTAAGTATTGTAGTTTTAACTTTTTTGTATTTCGCATGTTTTTAGAAAAAAGCAGCTGTGTAGTAAGAATAGCTCTTTTAATTTTATCACAATCCAACATTTATTTTTCTTACTTTGTTGTATTTTAGAGCATTACCTTGGAATAGGACTTTGTTGTTTTTGAGATTTCTTTGTTGAGGTGTTGTTTACCTTTGATGTTGTATTGTAGTAATCTGTTGATATACAAATAAAATTAGAGCATGAATAGTATTTCAATATTATGCATGTTTTTGAAAGAAGCAGCTTTTGGAGTAAGGATATTTCTTTGATTTTTATCACTATTCCGCATGTTCTGTGAGACAAACAGTCTTTGGAGTAGGAATACAAATTTTAACATACTACTTAGCTGAATATTTTTACAATCAAGCATCTCTTGGATTTGGAATATTCATTTTAACCTAAGCACTATGCAGCACTTTTTATTAGGCAAGCTTCTTTTGGAGTTGGGATAGTTATTTTAACTTAAACACTATCCAGAACTTTCTCTTAGGCAAGCGTCTTTTGGAATTGGAATAGTTATTTTGACCTAAACACTATCCAACATTTTCTCTGAGGCAAACATCCTTTGGAGTAGGAATAGTAATATTTACATAATACTAGCCTGCATATTTTTAGAATCAAGCACCTGTTGAAGTTGGAATAGTTATTTTAACTTAAACACTATCCAGCATTTTCTCTGAGGCAAACACCCTTTGGAGTAGGAATAGTCATTTTTACATACTACTATCCTGCCCATTTTTACAATCAAGACCTCTTGGAGTTGGAATAGTCATTTTAAACTAAGCACTATGCAACACTTTCTATTAGGCAAGCATCTTTTGGAGTCGAAATAATTATTTTAACGTACATACTATCCAGCACTTTCATTTAGGCAAGTGTATTTTGGAGTAGGAATAGTTATTTTCACTTAAACACTATCCAACATTTTCTCTGAGGCAAACACCCTTTGGAGTAGGAATGGTAATTTTAACATACTACTAATCTGCATATTTATACAATCAAGCACCTTTTGGAGTTTGAATAGTCATTTTAACCTAAGCGCTATCTAGCACTTTCTATTAGGCAAGCATCTTTTGGAGTTGGAATAGTTATTTTGACCTACACACTATCCAGCACTTTCTATTAGGCAAGTGTCTTTTGGTGTTGGAATAGTTATTTTAATCTAAATACTATCCAGCATTGTCTCTGAGGTAAACACCCTTTGGAGGAGGAATAGTAATTTTTACATACTACTATCCTGCACATTTTTACAATCAAGCACCTTTTGGAGGTGAAATAGTCATTTTAACCTAAGCACTATCCAGCAATTTCTATTAGGCAAGCATCTTTTGGAGTTGGAATAGTTATTTTAACCTACACACTATCCAGCACGTTCTCTTTGGCTAGTGTATGTTGGAGTTGGAATAGTTATTTTAACCTAAACACTACCCACCATTTTCTCCGAGGCAAACACCCTTGGTGTAGGAATAGTAATTTTAACATACTACTATCCTGCATATGTTTACAATCAAGCACCTTTTGTAGTTGGAATAGTCATTTTAACCTAAGCACTTTCCAGCACTTACTATTAGGCAAGCATCTTTTGGAGTTGGGATAGTGTTTTTAACCTACACACTATTCAGCACTTTCTCTTAGGCAAGTGTTTTTTGGAGTTGGAATAGTAATTTTAACCTAAACACTATCCAGCATTTTCTCTGAGGCAAACACCCTTTGGAGTAGGAATAGTAATTTTTACATACTACTATCCTGCATATTTTTACAATCAAGCATCTCTTGGAGTTGGAAAATTCATTTTAACCTAAGCACTATCCAGCAATTTCTCTTAGGCATGTGTCTTTTGGAGTTGGAATAGTCATTTTAACCTAAACACTATCCAGCATTTTCTCTGAGGCAAACACCCTTTGGAGTAGGAATAATAATTTTAACATACTACTATCCTGCATATTTCTACAATCAAGCACCGCTTGGAGTTGGAATAGTTTTTTTAACCTAATCACTATCCAGCAATTTCTATTAGGCAAGCATCTTTTGGAGTTGGAATAGGTTTTTTGACCTACACACTATCCAGCACTTTCTCTTAGGCAAGTGTCTTTTGGAGTAGGAATAGTTATTTTAACCTAAACACTATCCAGCATTTCCCGTGAGGCCAACACCCTTTGGAGTAGGAATAGTAATTTTTACATACTTCTATCTTGCATATTTTTACAATCAAGCACCTCTTGGAGTTAGAATAGTCATTTTAACCAAAGCACTATCCAGCACTTTTTTATTAGGCAAGCATCTTTTGGAGTTGGAATAGTTATTTTAACTTAAACACTATCCAGCACTTTCTCTTAGGCAAGTGTGTTTTGAAGTAGGAGTAGTTATTTTAACTTAAACAGTATCCAGCATTTTCTCTGAGGCAAACACGCTTTGGAGTAGGAATAGTAATTTTAATATACTACAATGTTGAATATTTTTCGAATGACGTACTTTTTGGTGTTCGAATAGTTATTTGAACTTAAACACTATCTAGCATTTTGTTTTAGGCAAGCATATTTTGGAGTAGGAATATTTATTTTAAATTAAATACTATACAGTATTTTCTGTGAGGCAAAGACCCTTTGGAGTAAGACTAGTAATTTTAGTAAATTATTACCTGCACTTTTTTTTAAATCAAGTGTAAAAATTATTTAAACAGCAATATTCGTTTTTTTTGTAAAGTGAAGTATTATTATTTTTTTTGTTTGAAGTGTCGTTATTTTTAGCATTATTTACTAAAAAGCCAGTATTTTACATATTGTTTTAAATGAAAGAAAAAAAATGTGGTGACTTACTTTTGTTATATATTTTCTAAAAAAGTCTATTCAGTAAAGTTGTTTGGAAGTTGTGAAGTTTTGAAACAAGCTGAAAAACAAATATTATGTTTGACTTTAGATTATTTGCAGTTAGAAAAATAGTTAACTAGCCATATATTTCTATAGTTTGTACTTACTTTGAGTTTTAGTTGGCTTTTTTCGATGAGTAGCTTTTAGAAAGTGTAATCCCTCGTGCAGTCTCTGGTAATCAGGTAACTACAAATTTAAAAATGGTGGATGGCTCCTTTTATACGTTTTGTGGTCTGGAACATGTTTTGAAAGTAAAATCTGTTTTGTGTTTAACATTTGTTTGTGTTTTTAGTGGTGTGTGACAATATATAAAATAATATTGTTTTTTTTAGTTTTCATAACTTTTTATTTTAGTTTGTTTTAACATCTGTTTTGGCTATTTCCGGGTCAAAGTAATTTCATTGAAAGAGTTGTAGGACTTTTTTTTACCTATTTTCAAAACGGCACTTTTTTTGTTGTTGTTGGTATGAGTTGTGTATTATATTGCATTTGTTATGTGTAAATTTACGATTTATTTTTACTTGTGTTATTTATTTTAATAAATATATTTTTCATGTTTGTGTTTTTTTTGTTAAAATAATAATTTTATTTAATAGTTTTTGAAATGCATGTTATGGTAAAAAGTCATAAATAAAACAGCTTCTATTAATTTTAGTTTTATGTTTAATTTATATGTGTATTATGCATTTTTTAAATGTTTTTTTATAATTATAGATAAAAAAAATTGTATGGAAATGTACTCGAGTTTTAATTTTGCTGTCTGGGTATTTTTTTGGGGATTTGGTGTAATTTTATTGTATAATGTATTATAATTTTTTATGTGTTCCATTATTTATTTTGATAAGTTAATAAAAGTTTAATTAATTAAATAATTAATATTTGTGTGAGTATTACTTTTAATACTCGAGAATTAATTGTAATACTTACGTATTAATAGAATATAATGTGTATTAATTCTTAATTTTTACGTTTTAATACACTTCCCCACCCAAAACCCCTGTTTTCCCGGCATCCCGCTGCAGGAGTTTATTATACAAAACAAAACATATATATTGCGTTGTAAATATGTGCGTTATTGCAGTATGCATTGTTATGGATCTTTCAATTAAGTATACTACATTTGCGTTGTAATGGTATTCGTTGTAAAAAACTTGCGAAGTACTGGTACTTGCGTTGTAAAAGTTGCGTTGTAACAGCATGCGTTGTATTTGTTTGTGTTGTAATGTCACATATTCGGAAGGACAGTGCAGCTCTTTTAATGATGGATACAGAAAAGGCATTCGATCTGGTTGATTGGCTGGCCCTTTTTTCATCCTCCAGAAGTTTGGCTTTCCACCCCGCCTGATAAAGGTGCTAAGGAGGGTATATACAGGGGCATCTGCGAAAATAATTATAAATGCAGGAATGTATGACATAATATCGACAGACAGAATATCTACATACAAAAATATCGACACAAAAATATCGAAATCAAAAATATCGAAATTATATCTACATAATGGTAAGTACAAAAATATCGAAAAAATAATATCGTTGTACAAAAATATCGAAATTAAAAATATTGTTTTTTTAAATGTATTAATAATAATTTAAAATTAATTTAAAAATACATATGATTTTACAAATATTAACGCATGTTTTTACAACGCAGATACTTTTACAACGCATACCATTACAACGTAAGTATTGGTAAGTATATAATAATTTTTTTATGTAAATTAATTAAAATGAATATAATATAATTTAATTTAATTTAATTTAATTTAATTAATTTAATTTAAATTTAATTTTACTTTAATTTTTACACTGTACCCCTGTACCCCAAAAACCCAAAACTGACCCTGAACCCTAAAAATACCCCTTTACCAAAAAACTAAAAACTGACCCTCAACCCTAAAAATACCCCTTTACCCAAAAACTAAAAACTGACCCTGAACCCTAAAAATACCCCTTTACCCAAAAACTAAAAACTGACCCTGAACCCTAAAAATACCCCTTTACCCAAAAACCTAAAAACTGACCCTGAACCCTAAAAATACCCCTTTACCCAAAAACTAAAAACTGACCCTCAACCCTAAAAATACCCCTTTACCCAAAAACCAAAAACTGACCCTGAACCCTAAAAATACCCCTTTACCCAAAAACCAAAAACTGACCCTGTGCCCTAAAAATACCCCTTTACCCAAAAAATAAAAACTGACCCTGAACCCTAAAAATACCCCTTTACCCAAAAACTAAAAACTGACCCTGAACCCTAAAAATACCCCTTTACCCAAAAACTAAAAACTGACCCTGAACCCTAAAAATACCCCTTTACCCAAAAACTAAAAACTGACCCTGAACCCTAAAAATACCCCTTTACCCAAAAACTAAAAACTGACCCTGAACCCTAAAAATACCCCTTGACCCAAAAACCCAAAACTATAACATTTTAAATATAATTATATACTTACCAATACTTACGTTGTAATGGTATGCGTTGTAAAGGTATCTGCGTTGTAAAAACATGCGTTGTAAATGCATGCGTTGTAATAGTTTTTGCGTTGTAAAAGTTTCGTTGTAATGGTAGTGCGTTGGAAAAGTTGCATTGTAATGGTTGTTTCCCTATAAACACACAACCCACTACACATAAATAAATGAAATCATTTAATCACTTAATAATTATTAATTACCAATTAATTATTAAATAACAATATCAAAAATTAATAAATTAAAAATATGAACACATTAACTCTAATTAATTTAATTTACTACTTAATATTATTTCATTACAAATTAATTAATAATTAACAATAACACTAAATTAAATATATTAGCACAATAAATCTAATTAATGTAATTAACTAATTAACATTAATTAATTACCAATTAATTATTAATTAACAATAACACTAAATTAAATATATTACCACATTAAATCTAATTAATGTAATTACCTAATTAGTTTCAATTAATTACAAATTAATTATTAATTAAAAAATATTTAAAAATATATATTAATTATTTAATTATTATTAAATTACTTCCCACCCTATTCCCCTATAAACCCACAACCCGCTCTAATACTAAAACGCAAAATGTTAACATAATTCCTAATTTTCAAACATACATTTCTAAACATATTTAGCAAACATATAAACAACATAATAAAATACATAACACTAAACAACAAAATTTTGATATTACTAACATACATACCTTAATCTCGATATTCTGTCTGTCGATATTATGGCACATCGATATACTATACCATCGATATTAAAACATCAATATTATTGTATATCGATATTTTAATTTCGATATTTTGTCTGACTACCAAATGCAGAGCATGCGAGGGAAGCATTGATAAGATGGGGGACTAGGCATGGCTGTCCCCTTTCCCCCATTTTATTCTTGTTTTTTATCGAGCCACTGGCAACAAAGATCCGAGCTAATATGTCAATATTGGCTCCCCTACCAGGAATGTCCAAAATCAAGTTTTTTGCAGATGATCTGATTGTATCTTTGAACCCAGAGAGGGCAAATATCCAGCTGATGCTCTGGGAAATTCACGCTTTTACAGAATGAGCGAGGTATAAGATCAATCAGTCCAAAACGGAACTTCTTCTATTCAATTCACTAGAGGCCGATCTTCCTGAAGGGCTAGAAGTTCGTCCATTTAGACCTGTTAGATATCTGGGCCTTTTTGTCACAGAAGATTTTGCTCAACTGTTCCATTTAAACTACATAAAAACGCTCAATAAAATCAAAAATCTTTTAGATCAACAGTCTCTTCTACGTCTTACAATAGTAGGCCGAGTCTCTTTAGTGGAAATGTCAATCCTTCCCCTGCTGATATTCTTGTTTTCAAATATTCCTTTAAAAATATTGATTTCTTATTTTAACAAAGGTGACAAAATTTTACGCCAGTTAATATGGGGAAAAAAAACCTGGACCAAGTGAGCTATTCGTCAACTAGACGTGGTTCAGGGTGGACTTGCGATACTTCACCTATCTGCCTACTATCAAGCTGCGCTGGTTAGTTTAATAATGCAGCTGGTGGCTCCTGCCTCAAAATTCAATAACTTTTTATTGAATCTGATGCTAATAGAAAGTCCAATTAAGCTACCAGCATTTCTGCGTAGCGCGAAGCTACCCAAAAGAACAAGGTATATGGTGGTGAATACAATTGCTAACCCTATACAACAGTTCCATAAGGCTTACAACATTCCATTGTGCCATGCATTTACTCCCCATAAAGACTGCGAGTTGTGGGGTCTCCAGGTTCCACAAAATCTACTGCAGTCCTATAATAGGCCAGGATTTTGTAAACTGGAGATTTTGACAAGAGCACCAGTTTTATATCATGGGAGGCATTTGCATAACATTGTGTACCTCAGAGGGGCGATCTCTGGTTACGTTTTAGACAGATAATTTGTTTTCTCATGAACAAATATAAACTAATCAACGAGAGGGAAAGAATAATTCTACAAACAGCCCTAGATTTGAACTTAAGCGGTATTGGTAGTTGGTACCGTTTATTAGGACAGGGTTCGAACCAAAATTTAATTGAGGCAATGCTTTCAAAAATTGCTCAGGAAACTAACTGCCGGTTTAATATAACGGAATGGCAACAAGGGTGCGAATTTGGGAATAAGGCATTGAGGGCGGCGAATTTTAAGAGGATGTCCTTTCTTTCAAGGTGGTTGGTGTATCATACCCTCCTCAGATTACACAAATGGTTTCCTGCACTTCCAAACAAATGTTTTAGATATAATCGTGTGGGGGCAGGCGATTGGGTGCACATATTTTTTACATGTCCCAAATGATGTCATTTCTGGGAAGAGTTGTTCAGATTCATTAGCGATTGTATGTCTATGATCATCTTACCTTCATCACTGCTGGCCCTCTTTGGCTTTTCTCATGCAACTAGCCAGCTGGCAAAGTATAGGCAATATTTCATCTTTGCTGCTATTGCAGTAGCCAGATCTCAGGTGTTGCAAAAGTGGAGATCTCAGAAGGTGCCTACAGTGGGAAAATGGCTCTCCAAGTTAGCCCGGACCTACCAATTTGAAGATGCATATGCAAAAATGGTATGGGCGCTTAATAGATTTAAGATAACTTGAAAGGGCTATGCTCAGATTTCATGTTTGGATGAGAATGTGTAAGGCAGGCTATCCCTTTGGGTAAATAAGAGATGTGAGATTTCTATTTTATACTGTGCCTGCTTTTTTTCTTTTTTCTTTTTTCTTTTTTCTTTTCTCAATTGTTGAATTGAGGCAAGTTCGCAACATGTTTCCTCCCTGTGTCTGGTATTTTAGAATGCTAGCTATACTGTTTGTGAATCTATTCATGGTCCGCTGAAATATGAATTTGGATATTATGAAAGTTAGGTCGGGTTTTTTAGAATGCTGGTTATACTATATGTAAATCTATTTATTGTCTACTGAAATATGAATTAGGTATTATGAAAGTGTGTTCTTTGTGCTATACGATGTTTAACATATCTACTTTGTCTGCTATCTACGCTCAATAAAAACATTTAAAATAATTAAAAAAGATTTTATTGTCTACGGAACACACAGTACAAAGGCATTTTTGGTTGACTTCCTTTTTGGTGAAATCAGCTCACTTTTCTAAACAACAAAGGCCAGCCATTCAGTGGTGTCAATCAGTTCCCGAAGAGACATAATAATGGATAACAGACAAGATCATACATGATATAGGAGCTATCATGGGAAATGACATAACTGTGACCAAAAGGTTTCTGAAATAGTTGCCTACATACTTGAGCGTATGTCATAGTTTGAGAGCCTTAAAGCAGGTGAAATCTGAAAACTGGGGAATTGTTTTGTGATCAAAGTTCATGATCAGTTCTGCTTACACAGATTCAATAAAACTAATATATGTGTCATTTTAGCATCTTCAAGAACAGGCAGAGGAGACATTGGCCATGGTGGTGTGGAAGCAGCTTTTCCCTGTTGTTCCGGTGCTGACACCACTGCCACTGAGTGTCCGAGTGGCACGGAGGGTGAGGGAACTGCAATGTCGGCAAACAGCACCTCCACATCTTCTTCGGAGGCCTCCTCCAGAAAGCACACCCTAGTGATGGCGGACTCTACTACATCTGTTCCACCTGCATCCTTGTCTGCCACCCTTCCTCTCGCTCCTTCCCAAGTTGGCTAAACCCACTCCTTAAAAGAGGTGGCATCTCCTTCGCTCCAAGCACTTCACCCCCCTGTACCCTGGCTACACTGAGTGATGGGGCTATTAACCTTCTCCGGAACATCTCTGTAGGCCAGACTGCAGTATTGAATACCATCCCGGGGTGTGGCTGCTAATTGCAGCAACGGGTAGCCTACATGGAAGGCATTCATAATACTATGTCTGGCCCACAGAGTTCTTTTAAAGGTCTAGCCTCCTCACTGACCTCCCAACCATCCCAACTTTTTCCCCCTCCTCCTGCCCCGTCCCCATCTAATTTCCTTATTCCCAGATCTTTCCCAAGCACACTCACAGCTTTGCAAGCATCCACTCACACAGACACAAGCAGCACACCAACACAGAAACACAAACACCACCGAAAACACAGGCACTCATCCAAACATACAGACACTGTATCCACCAGCCCCACCACCAAAACATCCATAGGCCCCCCGTCCACCACATCCACATGTACCATCCCCACCAACAGCACAAATACAAACACCACATCCACCCACATGAACCACCCCTACCACCAGCACAACCACATACACCGCATCTACCACCACACCCACATGCACTATCACCAGCACAACCACAGACACTGCATTGACCACCACAACACATGCACTACCCCCACCCCTAGCACCAGCACAAACACAGACACCGCATCCTCCACCAACCACACATGTACCACCCCCACCACCAGCACACCCACATATACCACAGCCACTACCGTGCCCACACCCACATGCACCACAACCTCACTCAGCACCTCCACAGCACCCCCATCCACACAAACACACATCAGAGTTCACACCCACAAAACTCAAATGCCCACACTCATCCACACATTAGACACCTATGACGCAAGACATGCCCAAACATGCATGACATACACCAGACCCACAGGCACCTGCACTCTCAACAGACACATACACATCAGACACTGCCACTCTCTCTACCCCCAAACCCAACTCCCTTCCAAACACCCTACACATTTTCTGTTTGAAGATGTCCTTTTTACCCTTGCCCAACCCCTTCCAAATCCAAATCCACCCCTAGCAAAGGCCAATCTACCCCTTCCAAACCCCACCCACCCCTTCCAAACACAAGAGCCCCCCTCCCAAACCCAAGGGCACCCCTCCCAAATCAAAGGGCACTCCTCCCAAACCCAAACCCCCAATGTAAGATCTGTGAGTTGCCTGCTCTAGATGTCCCTTCCTGAGAAAGTTCCTCTTGGCAGTGCATTATGAGACAAGCTTTGTGCCACCACACAAACGTGCACAGGACTTTGGCACTTTGTGGACTGCCAAGTTCATAATAAATACATACTTTTTAGTTCACCAAATGAGCTGCATATGTTTTCTATTAGACAATTTTCTGGTTTTATTTCAACCCACCTGTATGTTCAATTTTCTTTTTTAATTTTGATATCCTGTTTTGTGCAAGTGACCATTGTTTGGGAGGCAGCTAGCACCAATTTAAACATACATTGTGATCATACGGGTGTTCTTTTTTAATTGTTTTAACGTAAACATTACAAACATACGAATTGCACATTGATATGCTATTGCTTGTAAGAGTGATTTATAAACGCACAAGTCCTGTGCAAATGCAACAGACAAGTCAATGGGTAACAGGCACAAGTGGAGCTTACTGTCAATTGCGTTCACAACGGTGTTGGTTTTGTTCATCATCAAGCGGCAGCAGCAGCAGAAAGACTTGAAGGATCGGATCCATGGCAGAACAGGAAGTATGTAAGAGAGTAAAGGTGACTTTTTCCCTTCCAAACTGTCATCTCAGGTGAGGAGGTTTTCCCACTACATTCACGTCGGCAGGAAGGCACATTGTGATTGGCCTGGTGGGGTAACTGGTGGTCCTCCCTGCGACAGCCGCTTTTGCCTATCCTGCCATCAACGTGGTCAAGATTTCCTGCCTATGACAGCGGGAACGGGGAGGTCCTTTGTCTAAGCAATCAACAACATCTAAATAGGGCTGGCAGATTGCCAAGCTGACGGGCGGGAAGACCGCCGAAAAAGTCACAGAGGGACCCAATCCACCAAGATCTAAATGAGGTACTAAATTTTATGTTGACACCCGCACAGTGGAAAGCTGCGCTCAAAAGCTCCCAAGCACGAGTAAACTTGTGTGGTGCCATGCAAGCCACCTGTGCAACATTAGTAAATAACCCAGATAGGTTGAAAAGTTCACTGAAAACATTACAAAGATCAACAAGAATAAAGCTCTTTGTTGCTTCATCCAGCAATGAATGCTGTGCACATACTATTCAGGACATTAACAAACACAGGGACCACTTAAGCAACAGTGCTGGCAGCCTGCATACTTCAATGTGAATACAGACTACGAGCAATTCCTTCGGAGTGAAGCTGCTCTATGTGCCAAAGAATGAATGACCCAGAATTATGGCAATGGAATCAGTGCACAACTGAAACAAGACTGCCAGTCAGCAAAAGTGTACTAACCCACTCCCAAGGAAAACCATGATCGCCTGTAGAACTTTCTCAAGGTGGGAAGGTCCCATGAACTGTCAGAAGTGGAGGTCTCGCACATGGACTCAGCCATGCCCATTCAAACATTCAAATGGACCCCAAGGAACAGAGTGGCATAATAGTCACCAAGACAATGCTTAACATAGAACCGGATGCTGCTCTGAGTCTGGATAGGACAGAAATGCATACCTATGCACGGCTAAATGCATGGCACGGAAAACCATTTTACAAAAATGTACAGGTCTAAATACTCTTGTAGGGTCAACGTAATCAGCCCAAAAAACAGGAATCAAGCTGTAAGTCAGTTGAAGCAGACAAAGAAGCCATGATGTTACCATGGATAAAGGCCTATGGAAGACATGTAATCCACACAATACATTGTTATGTGCCTGGGCTCGACACATGTAGCGAAGCTGCTCATTTCTTTCATTGTCCTATTTTTCACATTAATGTTTCTGCCGTGACTTTTTGCATATATTTGCATGCACAACAATGTTGGATTAGTTTCCCTAAACTACTTTGTTTACACATCTAGCTTCCCACAACATTATCACGATGCCTCAACCATTATGTACAAGGCCCTTCAACGCACTGTGTACAAATATTGTTTCTATCTTCATATATGTGGAGACAGGGCTATCTACATATACATACGATCTCTAATCTACGCACATCGCAAGGCTGCTTTCTATTATAAATAAAGAGCATCCCATAAGATTAGCAGAGGAGGCACTTCAGCTGACACCGAGGGTCCCTTAATGCTGAGACTTCACCATGCAGCGGTCTGACATCTTCGTGGGGGGTGTCCAGTTTGTGACCAAGACGGGGTCCTTCATTCTCTCCACCAGGTAATGGGGTTTGATTGTCCCCTCTGGAGCTTCTTGGCTTTACACCTACACACACTCTAGGTACACTTAGAGTAGGAGTTTGCATAGTAGGAGTGTCTGATTGCTGCCTTGTTTATATGACTGCATATATACAATGTTTTAGGACCATGGTAGAACTGCATCTACTATTTACAATTTTGGTGCTTGTAATCACTTTCATCTGCTTCTGTATACTGCACATGTACTCTTTACAAAAATAACATCGGTTCAAAAAATATATTGAAAACGCCCCACTGTGTAGTCTCTGTATATTTCTCTGGGCACAAGTAAGCTTGAGAAACTGAGCAAAAGGTTCTGATCTGTTTCCATGATCCCTGAGGGGTCATGGTTGTCATGTTTAGTGGTTGGAAGAAACCATTTGCTCACTGGAAAGGTTAGCGGGAACTTGTGGTGGCACTGTGAGCTAGCAGGTCTCTAGGCCAACATATCCTGCGGGGTGTTGTTATCAGTCTAGGCACCTCACCCATAGTTTATGTTGTCCAACAAACATGCAGGTCCTACAGATTAATGGGAACTACATGACAACATATGACTAACGAAATATAAACCACACAAAACTATATCCAAAATGCCATTACAATCAAACAAGGCCAAGCGTCAAAGCCCTAACTGACACAGAGCAACCATAAATAACTCAAACCCTTGCTAAGGCCCGGCCATGAACATTGAATTATATGCATTTCATATTGTCATTTGTGATCAAGTACTATAAAACATTTAAATACACTCACATTCTTACATTAAAAGGTGCAAAATAAATGCATGCACTACAAACAAAAGTTTATACAAATAGGCTGCAACCTTACTAATGCTACATTTTGGCCCAATCAGCCCAATTTTGATGATCTAAAATTATTTTAGGAGCTTATGGCCAGATGTACATAGGTAAGTGTCTGCAATTACTTAAGAGCGTATTTTCGCGATTCGCTATTAGGTAATTGCAAACAACTATGCACTACAGTATGTTTTACACTGTTTGCGATTCTCAGTGGGTCGTAAATAGACACATGAGGGTATCCAGGCACTAAGAGTACGGCTGTAGGGGGTTCAGTTGAACAACCAGGTCAGAGTCCTTCTCTAATTTCCAGCAGAAAGTATGAGGTCCGTTGGTGAAGTGGGAGGTCGTTTCAGGACTTAGCAGCGAGGTAGGAGAACGAGCATTCTCCACTGTTGCTGCGATGGATGTGGGGGTGTTGGTGAAGCAGAGACGGTGGAGCACTCGTATCTGGAGAGAAGGTAGAAGTTCATTTGGTGGTTGATGTATACTGGTCCCTGGTTGTGAAGGGCTTTGAAGGTGTGGATCAACATCTTGAATTGTCAAACTTTTCTGAATGGGTAGCCAGTAGAGCTTCTTAAAATAGGGGGTGATGTGGGTCCATTTAGGGATGTCTAGGATGAGTCTGATCGCTGTGTTCTGTATTGTTTGCAGTCTCTTGAGGAGGTACACGGTGATTCCTGCATAGAGTGTGTTGCCGTAGTCCAGTCGGCTGGTGACCAGGGCTTGTGTAATGGTACATCTAGTTTTGATGGGATTCACTTGAAAATCTTGCATAATACACAAAGGTTGAGGAAGCAAATGGATGAGACTGCGTTAATCTGTCTTTTCATGGGGCCAATCTACCCCTTCCAAACTGTCCAGGATGATGGCAAGCTTGCAGGTGTGGTGGGTCAGGGTGCATGAGGGTCCTAGTTCAGGGGACCATCTGGCGTTGTTCCATGGGAAGTGTTGTTCCTACAAAATAAGCACTACTGTCTTGTCTGTGTTGAGTTGTAGATAGTTGTTTCTCAGCCAGTCGGCAAAGCTCATTATGCACTTGTAGAAGTTGGTCAGAGTGGTAGAGGGGGTCTTCTGATAGTGAGATGATTAGCTGGGTATCGTCGCCGTATGATATGATGTTTAGTACATACGATCTGATGATATCAACAAGGGAGTCATGTAGGTGTTTAACAGGGTAAGGCTGAGGGATGAACCTTGAGGGACACTGCAGATGGTGTTCTTGGGTTCCGAGGTGAAGGGAGGAAGGCAGATTTTCTGGATTCTTCCGGTGAGGAAGGAGGCAATCCACTTAAGGGTATCTCCTTGGATTCCAATGTTGTGAACCCTTTTGAGCAGGGTGTGGTGTGACACAGTGTTGAAAGATGCTGAAAGGTTGAGGAGGATCATGCCTGCCGCTTTTCCTATGTCGAGGAGGGATCTGCTGTCATCTGTGGCTGCAATCAGGGTGGATTTAGGGTTGCGGTTGCTGCAGAATGCTGATTTGGAGGTGTCCAGAAGATTGTTACTCTCTAGATGTTCTGTGAGTTGGTAATTGATGGCCTTTTCGATAGTTTTGGCGGGAAAGAGGAGCATAGAGATGGGGCGCTAGTTCTTGAGTATATTGGACTCGGCAATGGTTCCTTGAGTGGGGCTTCACCAACTCTCCGGAAAATTCTTGAGCCTGGGAAGACTTCATCTGAAGAAGAGGTCCTGATATAAAAAAGAGGACTCCTGACTTCTGATTTCTCCCTGGCATAAAAAGGGACTGTAACTACTCTTTAAGTGTCAGATGGCACCCATCTTCTTTGGTTGCTCTGGGAACGCAAAAAGAAAAAGGTTTCCTGACTCCAAGTCCCAGCTGAACACTAAAGACTGGGCCCTGCAGAATCCTTGGCTGGAAAGCGGCTTGATGTTTAGAAGCCTGACTCGAGTATCCAGGGGCTGCCAGAATCATCAGGAAGAACTTTCCAAGCAGTTGGAAAAATGTGACAGTATTTGTTTCCCTTCTTCTTAGGACCCGGACAAGGTGCTGAGGGTTGTCGATGGAGATCGTAGGCAAGAATACCAGGTTTGAAACACTTGGAGTTTTTTGCCACAGTGAAAAAGCATATGCAGGACCTTGCAAAAGAGGAATCTGGTTTTTTGGTGCCCTTGGTGGCTATCCAGCCTTATTCCACTTCAAGCACTTGTCATCACAAAAACTAACATCAGCAGGAGCTCAACATGATTTAACTGATTTTGATGGATGCACCTATAATACATTTCCATTGTATTAAAGGTGACATAGGATATAATGCACTTATAATACGGAGGATGGGAAATCTGTTTTCCATCCACCTTACTCTAAATCAGGCCCTCAGTCTATTTTATGGAAGTTGAAATCCTCCATTGAAGCAAGGTTAAAGAGTGCGTCTCAAGTACCCTTGAAATCGGATAGCTGTTGGATTAAGTAGCACTAAAGGTATTGATTCTAGCTCAGAGTGGGAAAACCAAAAGATTACAGCTGTTGCAGTCCCCTTATCAGGTGAATACTTTCTGAGCCTTCGGGTCATCAAGAATTCTACCTTTGGAGCTACGACTGCAGTGGAGCTGGATGTATTTTTCTGAGCTCCCTGTAATCCTGCAACATTTTGTCCCCTGCTGCTGATCTGGGGACATCCAGCGGCGTGGTCTGGGTCGAAGTGGGGTTGCGGTGCCTGGTGGCCCCCGGGTACCAGGTGATGCGGCCCCAACCCGAGACTGCTAGTGAGGCCCACAACATGTCGACCCACATGATCGCAGCACTGCTGAGCACCTTTGGAATGAAAATTGGAGGCCAGGAGTGGGGGCTCAGCACTCTGCCCCCCAAAGGACTGTGGACCTCAGAGGGTCCCTGCGGCAGCAAGCACATTCCGGGAGACTACCACCTGCCCCCATCATGATCGAGGCCTGCAACTCAGGCCAAATCCAGCCCCTTGATCCAACTTGGTGGTGCTGCTAGTGACCAATCTGGGAGCGATGGGATGGCATATTCCACCCTACCCCTGCAGGCTGATGGTGAAGTGACTCGAGGGACACCTGGAGCACACTCTTTGCCTTAGCCCCTACATTGGCAGCCACCCCCACTTTTCAGGTCCTGGGGGAAAGTAGAATGACAGGAAGCTGTGGACAGTACAAGCCCCCTAGGGCTGGATTGAATGCTCGGGTGCTGCAGGCTTACCCTTCTGGCCCTTGACTGCTGTGCCCTGTGAGTAGCTGCCTCATGCCATGGGCCGCCCTTCCCTCTGCACTGGGCTTTTTGCGGTCACCGTTCTGAGTGGCTGGTCCCCAGATTTTTCAAGGCCTTGCCCCAGCAAAAAAGGCGGGGTTTGAGATACTGCAACTGTCCTTGCCTGGGCCCTGCAGCCCCTGTGGCCTGCTCCTCGGGGATGATTCATTCATACCATAGGGAGTGTTGGGTCTCTGCTGGAGCATAAATATGGTGAAATCAAGGGGCGACAGGCCTGCATATCCCACTGTGGCCAGCCACCCCCCCACAGGCAGTGAATCCCCTTGTGGAACCTACCCTCCAGCCACTGGAGATGGTTCTTTGAGGCCAAGCAGACCAGTTTGGCAAAATTCTAGGTGTGATCTCTGAGCTGAAGGGGACTCTTGAGGCCAAACTTGATGACATAGCTGCTGGTATTGTTCTCTTCCGGATTCACCATAGAAAACTGGGGACCATGAAGGAGACTACAATGGAGCGTCTGACCCAGTCATCTAGGACTTTCATGTCCGGGTCCTGACGGAGGCAGTGCACCACTTATGAGACCGGGCAGAGGATTTGGAGGGCCGCTCCCAGCAAAAAAATATCTGCATCATCTGCCTACTGGAACATATGGAAGGCCCCAGTGCGAGCTCTACATGGAGCAGTGGCTCATCCAGCATAAATACAACGGTTAGCTCATGGCTTTCTTCACAATGGAAAGGGCCCATAAGGTCCCAGGACATTCCCCTCGGCCCCAGGGGTCCGCCTCAGCACCTGGTTGCGAGACTCTTAAACTACAGGCACATTCTTCAGGCCGCCTGGGCATATGGCCCATGGACAGTAGACGGCCACAAAGTGAACCTGTTCCTGGATTTTTCTATCCTGGTCCTTAGAAAGAGGATTTCCTTCATCCAGGTTAAGGTTAAACTCTGCTAGTTGGGCTTCCACTAGGATCTTCTCTTTCCTGTGAAATTCCATGTGGAAAAAGACAACACTACTCTCTACTTCATGATACTGGAGGAGGTCTGGTAGTGGCTGGAGCATGACAGCATTCCTCGAATGGAGCTGGATGAGTGGAAGATGGAGAGGCCCAGAAGAGGATGGGTTGTAGGAAGGATGGATCTACAGAGAGTTGTGGGGTACGGACTCCAGGAACAGCCCTGAGTGGGAACAAGATGATCTGGACTCGGTAGACACGGATACAGAGTGGTTTCTGAGACAGAGGCCTAAAGTTACACCAATGCCTGTGGGCATGGTGGGCTCAGAGGAGCCTACCTTCACATAGAAGTGTTTGGTCAGGCTGGTCCTTAGGCATGGATGAATGGAGCTGATACCCATTCTGATACCCATTCTGCGCCATTGTGGACAGCACAAAATGGCAGTTGGGTCCTGGAGCCCCCCTTTGGGAGCACTGTAAGCCTTCTTTATTCCTATTACAAGACTTTTCATGACAGGATAGTCAGGCCGCAATTTCTAGGAGTTATTGACTGATTGTTTGCTGCATTGCTGTTTGCTATTTAGCATTACGGGGATTTGGGGGGATGGACGACAGACTTTTCCTGAGTTGGGGGGTTGGCATTGTTGGACTAAGTCTATGAAATATGGGGAGGGGGGGGTCGATAGAGTATTGTTTTATGTGTGTGAATGCATGCAGTATATGATGGGTGTACGAGTGGGGATGATGGACTCTGGGGCTGGGGAGGGTACTGCGGGGACACCCTGCAAAATGTTTCTGGATCATGGCTGATTGCGAGGAGCATTGTCTCAAAATCCTGACATGGATTTTAAATGGGCTGAGGAGCAAAATCAAGCGCTGGGCGGTGGCACAGGAGATCCACTTACTGGGGACGGAATGAAGGTTTTTTGGGTGAGGGTAGTATGTGGCCCTTGGTCATTTGGAGTTCACATAGGGGTCCCGCGGTGTGGCTCTTTCAGAATTGAAGACCCCCTTTTTAATATCACCAGGGTCTGGGCGGACATGGGTGGGACTATCTTTGGGATACAGGGTACCAGAGGCCTGCAGGAGTGCACTCTCATTAATGTCTGAGCACACCCTCAACTATAGAGGGATACCCGAGACAAAATAGGGCCAATACTTTGAGAAGCAGGTGATATGCTGTCGATACTAGGTGGGAACTTTAATGACACTACGGCACTGGACTCAGATAGGCATGGATCCCCAGCACACCCAATTGTCACAGTTTACTCAGGTGATGGATGGGACTTGTTGCTTTGTGGGGACTCTGCCACCCTACACTGAGGGCGTTCTCCTTCTACTCTGGGGCCAGAGGGATGTTTTCTAGGTTGGACTGCTTGTTTGTACCTGTGGTGCCCCCTAAACATCCATGCATCATGCGGCGGGCACCCCATGGTGCCTGCCACATGGCGGATGGATGTATTGGAAAAATACACTTAGCAACCTCCATGAAGGTGGTTGCATCGTAATTTGGGAGGCGGGACCATCGATTCATTGTCGGGCGGTTCCGTTTCCTACATGATACCGGTCGGGTGCTCGTCAGACCGGCATCGCAATGAGACAAAATTGTCTCAACATGACAATTTCTATTTAACATAGAAGACGGTGTGCACCAGGTACTAACTGATGTACATGTGCTTGTTTTGCTTTAGAAGATGGACTAGCTGTTAGGTTTTCACCACAGTATGAAGGCTGTAGGTAGTATGATCCTTAGCACCTTCAGATCCTATTTTATGTGAATAGTTGCTTTTTGGGCAGGTTTTGCATAGAATGTGCACTGTTCTTAGTAGATATTTTTTAATACCATGTGGTGTATTACTTATGAGACTTCCACTGTCTGCAAACAGTGTAGTACAAAGTAAACTCTTCCATAGAGTAAACAGTGTTGACAGTATCCACTTTTCTACTTATATCAACTTAATTTCCCCATGTAGGTTCAATGACTGTCAGGGGCTTGATACAGATAAATACTGTCCATAGTAGGGTATTGGTTATGTAACAGGGCTCCAGTACCTGTAAGAACCTGGTTTCCCTGAACAGCTGTATACAGATTGAACACCGTGTATAGGTTTCATCTGTGGTTCATGGTCAACATGAAATGGGCTACCCATGAAGTGTGTGGCATAGCGTCAATGTTGCAAATACATCAAGCTTGCTTTACCTGTGGGGGTTATGTGTATGATAGCAGTAAGTAATAATGCTTCATATTTTTTTTTAGCTATTTTGCAGTTACTTTCATACCTCTAATGCTATACACGTTTATTGAGCGTTGTGTACAAAAGAAGCTTGGACAATGTCATAATTGGTGGCATCAGTAATGTTATCAATGATGTCATTTGAGATGTCATCAGTGATGCCATAGAAAATGTGATGAGTGATGTAATATGTGAGGTCGTAAACAGTGCATGGCAGGGACACAAGTTACAATTAGCTCTGCTAACTATAGATAGTGAATTTTTGCGGGTTTTTTCAGTTCAAAACATTAATGCCACTGACATATTCACCTAACTATAGTATATATATATATGTCATCAGTGATGTCATTTGTGATGTCATCAGTGATGTCATCAGTGATGTCACTGAAGATGCCATAAATGATGTAATATGTGACATCATCACCAGTGGATTGCGGGCGCGAGGGTTACAGTTAGTACAACTAACTATAACAGAGGAATTTCAATGGTTTTGTATGAGTGAAATGTCCAGCTAACTATAACATTCCTAAAACCTATGGCTTTTTCAGTTAATTTTTTAAGGTTTTTTAAATGCTAATTCCTAACTATAACCTGACTGAAACATATGGTGTTTTCAGTGAATTTCAAAGGTTTTTTAAATGATAATTCCTAACTATAACCTGCTTGGAAAAAAAAACTTTCTGTGAATTTCAAAGGTTTTTAAAATGACAATTTACACTTAGTATGTTGACCACTTCCCCATATTTTCAACCAGAAACCAAATCTGAAATGCTACGTAAAAAATCAGGCAATAGTTCCACTTACCACTAACAAATTAACATCAACATTTAACTACTGTAAGAATGTCGCACATGTACTACGTGAATTACATCGAACTCACACCCATGTTTAAAGAGCAATATGTCTTAGAGATTGTAATTATACACTTCCGACGCCCAACAAAATAACAATACTCAACGCCACTACCACTACAACCACCCCCACGGACATCTCCTTCCTACTACCTTAGAGGCAGCGCAAAACAGTACTACAGACCTTTCCAAAATAATATATCTCCTCAACATTACACTAGCTCAATCTACAGAGATGTGGCAACCAAGTATGTATAAGGAAAAGAACTCGAACATCAACAATAATGTACACAACGCTAAGACTACCAGTGAAATACTATACACAATTCACTATAGAAATCAAAAACTTTTCACTGTGTACATATACCATTGATACGTGTAGTGTTCTGAATAGTGGACGCAACCATATTATCTCAGACACTAGGGAATATTTTGGTCATGTAGCTGTGTTCACCCCCCTCCTTTGAAACAGAAGCGGAGTGGGCTAGTCCAAAGTAAACAATGTCAACGAAAGACTATGAATAATTAGTCTACGTTTTGGGCGTGGTTCACTTCTGCAAAGAGAACAGAATGCGCCGCAGCTAAGGTTCGCACCCTGCCACGTGGTTGCCGCCATGACCACGTGCTTCCTTGATACAGGCCGATTGCGAACTCAGTGCCACAGCACCGCAGACTTATGTCTGTATCAACTAGGGGTTTACCATCGACAGTGCAGACAGCAGGGTTCACAACTTGAATTCAACTTTGGACCTACATTTGTCTTCAGTATCTGTGCTGAGAAGTGCCTACCATCTATTCTGCGGTCAGTAGAGTTGACAACTTGATACCAGTTGAATTTAGCTTTGCATCAACACTACGGACAGCATTGAATCCAGCCTTGCTTTATTTAAGGCAGAGACAATTGTACTGTGTCCTCAGATTCTGTTAACTGTGACAAAATAGCATTCATCGATCTTTGTGTCGACTACTGTATTCAATCTACACTGCGTACAACAGTGTTCTCAGCTTCAATTCAGCTTTGCATCAACACTACGGACAGAATTGAATCCAGCCTTGCTTTATTTAAGGCAGAGACAATTGTACTGTGTCCTCAGATTCTGTCATAAAATAACATGCTTCGATCTTTGTGTCGACTACTGACTTTAATCTACACTGCGTACAACAGGGTTCAGAACTTGCATTCAGCTTTCCATCTACACTACGGACAGCCTTCAAGATATCCTTGATTTATGTAAGGCAAAGATTATTTTCTTAAAGGATGTCACAAAAAACATTCCTCAATGACTGTAGTGAGTTCTGTTTTCAAATGTACACTGCGATCAAAAGAGTTTACCGCTTGATACCAGTGGCGCATAAGAACTACAACCAGCATAAAATTCAGTCTTGATTTATTTAAGGCAGAAAAATAGTACTGTGTCGTCAGATTTTGTTAAAGTATGTAACAAAAAAAGCATTTCTCGATGTGTGTGTCAACTACAGCCTTCGATGTACTCTGCGGACAGCAGAGTTCACAACTTGAAGTCACTTTTGCCTGTATACTATGGACAATAAGGAATTCAACCTTGATTAATTTAATGCAGAGACAATTGTATTGTATGTGTTCAGATTTTTTCAGATAGAATGACGATTGTACATCACGCATTCCAGTAGACAAGAGACATTATACCACTGCGACCCCCCTCCCCGAACCTCGAATTATCACAGGGTACACACACGCTGACTTCTTTCGGTACCACTAAATCAGTGCACCACAAGTCATTTTCCCGTAGCCTATTAAAGCAGAATTAACTAGGCAAAAAACATTGCTCCCAGTACAGCCCCCTGCATTACGCATTATCACAGGGTACGTACAAGCTCAGCGCCAAAGATACTACTAAATCAGTGCACCATAAATCATCGGAAAGAAGAGTGAACAGTTTTATGTCAGCAATGAGGCATACTATCACTTTGAAGTGAAATTTATGCAGAATCTAATCGACAAAAGACATTACTCCAATTCCTGTGCCCCCCAAACCCCCAGACCACGCATCATCGCAGAATATGTACACGCTAAGCACCAAGGATACTAGTAACTTAGTGCACCAAAAATGATTATCACGTGGCCTTACTAAGGCACCATTTACAACACAAAAAACAGTACTATCAGTACGGCCTGCCTGGACCACGCATCATCGCAGGCTCCACAGAACCTTCTTGTTTTAGATACCACTAACTCAGTAGAAACCAAACTAAGTATAACACCTATCAAACCCTACGCAATATCCCTTTATTATGCTTCCTTGAAAAAATTATTTTATATCAATTTTACATTTAGTTGAATAATAAAATGTACGCCGCATACATGTTTGATCTTCCACCACATTCAGATCATGCATCATGGCGGGGTGAGCACACGATAAACACCAGACGTACCACTAACTCAGTACACTGTAAGTAATACCCATGTGCCCTTGTTAAGGCAAAATTCAATAGTCAAAACACATTTTTACCAGTGTGGTCTGCCTGGACCACACATCAACGCAGGCTCCACACAAACCCCCCCTACATCAGTCGACCACAACTCATGAACTCTTTACGATAGAATCTTCTGTGTATTATTTGATATACAATGCTCCTACCTTTGTACAGCAGAAGTCATAAACTGTTTATTATTAAATATATGTATATGATATCATGATTACTATTTGTTAGAAAGGCGACCCCGGGGGAGGCAGAAGATGTCTGACTGACCACCCCTAGGTCCACATCTCCGTCGAGAAGTAGCCGAGCGTTTACTGAGAGGCCTCCTGAACGAGGGTCCTCTCCTAGGATCGTACAGCAGAGTAATCACAACACTACAGATGGACACCACACAAGAGGTCAAGTTCTTAAGCTTTTATAACTAGTAAAAGGTTGCGGGTTTTTGGTAGTATGTACAAGCAGATCGAGGGATCTGTAAAGTCTCGTAAAGAGGGGTAAGGTAGCGGGACAGTCTTACTCTGGGCGGAGGACGGGATACCCTACGCACAGCTCTCAATCCTCGAGCCGGGGGGTTCCGAGATGTCGAGCCGCGGCAGCGCCAGCAGGCTCTCAGATGTTTCAGCAAGGTAGGCCGCGGCAGCGCCAGCAGGCTCTCAGATGTTTCAGCAAGGTAGGCCGTGGCCGCACCAGCAGGCTCTCAGAGGTTTCAGCAAGGTAGGCCGCGGCAGCGCCAGCAGGCTCTCAGATGTTTCAGCAAGGTAGGCCGCGGCAGCGCCAGCAGGCTCTCAGATGTTTCAGCAAGGTAGGCCGCGGCAGCGCCAGCAGGCTCTCAGATGTTTCAGCAAGGTAGGCCGCGGCAGCGCCAGCAGGCTCTCAGATGTTTCAGCAAGGTAGGCCGCGGCAGCGCCAGCAGGCTCTCAGATGTTTCAGCAAGGTAGGCCGCGGCAGCGCCAGCAGGCTCTTAGAAGGTCGTCGGGTTACGGATGAGTTCGTCTGGTGTCGGCCGTGACAGCGTCAGCAGGGCTTCCAGTCCAGGATACAACTGGCGTCCTACTCCGGGGCGGGCCCAGATATAGGACGGAGGTCCTTTGATGTCCGGACCCTCGCGCCTGGGGGCCAGAGGGGCCGAGATGATGGTGTCCAGACACCCAGCAGGGGGGTGGAGCCAGCGCCCAGGGAGGCCGGAGGGCGATCGATACCAGGCGTCCGGGGACGGCTGGAGGGCCATCGAAACTCCTCTCCCTCCGGATCTGTCGAGTGGCCACTCGACCACCTGGGTGGATCTTGGTGCCTCGATGTCTGGGCTTCGCTGGGGCCGAGGCCACGCGGTCGTGACGTGGTGGGCCCAAGATGGAGTCGGGCCCGGCCTCGTGCTTAGGTCGTGAGGGGCCTACGCTGGGGCCAGGCCGATGATGGGGGTCCGGGATGGTAGCCGGATCGGTGGTGTTGGGGCATGCAGGGTCGGGCAGAATGGGCCGCCCGAGGTCCGGAGGAGGGCTGATGTCATCCGGGGCCCGCCATGCGGGAGGGGTAGGACCACGCCATGAGGCCGGGTCCAACACGCGTCCCCCCCAGCTGAAGGCAGGGGAGAGTCACCCACTTTCTTGGGGATTCTCCTCGCCGAGGCGGAAGAATCTGGACAGGCCGTCGGCATTGGCGTGGTCGTTGCCGGGGTGATGCTCCACAGTGAAATCCATCCCCTGTAGAGAGATGGACCAGCGCAGCAGCTTCGGGTTTTCTCCCCGCATCTGCATCAACCAACGCAGGGGCTGGTGGTCGGTCTGGATTCGGAAGTGGGTGCCGAAGAGGTAGGGCCGGAGCTTCTTGAGGGCCCACACCACGGCAAAGGCTTCCCTCTCGATGGTGCTCCACCGCTGTTCTCTTGCCAGGAGGCGTCGGCTGATGAAGGCCACAGGCCGGTCGATTCCTTCGGGGTTAACTTGGGACAGGACCGCCCCGATGCCGTGGTCCGAGGCGTCGGTTTGGACTACAAACTCTCTGCTGTAGTCGGGGGCCTGGAGCACAGGGGCGGTGCACATGGCAGTCTTTAAAGTCTCAAAGGCTGTCTGGCACGCGGGGGTCCAGTGCACCTTCTGGGGTAGTTTCTTTGAGGTCAGTTCTGTGAGGGGCCCCACAATGCTCCCGTAGTCTTTTATAAATCGCCGATAGTATCCGGTGAGCCCCAGGAAGGCTCGGACGGCGGTCTGGGTGACCGGGGGCTCCCAGGCCCGGATGGCGTCTACCTTTGGTTGGAGGGGAGCTACTTGACCGCTCCCTACTTGGTGTCCTAGATAGGTCACGGACCCTTGGCCTATCTGGCATTTGCTGGCCTTGATGGTTAGTCCAGCCCGCCGGAGGGCCGTCAGGACTTCCCAGAGGTGGGACAGGTGTTCATCCCAGTGAAGGCTGTACACCGCAATGTCATCGAGATAGGCGGCGCTGTATTCCTCTAGACCGGCCAGCACCTGATTTACTAGCCTCTGAAAGGTGGCCGGCGCATTTTTCATGCCGAAGGGCATTACTTAGAAGTGATAGTGGCCATCTGGCGTCGAGAAGGCTGATCGTTCTTGTGCACCAGGGGTAAGGCCGATCTGCCAATACCCTGCCGTGAGATCGAAGGTGCTGAGGTATCTGGCGGCCCCGAGGCGATCGATCAGTTCATCCGCCCTGGGGATGGGATGTGCGTCGGTCCTGGTGACGGCATTCAGTCCCCGGTAGTCAACACAGAACCGGAGCTCGGGCGCGGCTCCGGGGGAAGCAGCTTTCGGGACCAGGACAACGGGACTGGCCCAGGGACTGTTGGAGGGTTCGACTACCCCCAGGGCCAACATCTTGGCCACCTCGGATTGGATGCAGGCCCGAACCCGGTCGGGCACTCGAAAAGCTCGTTGTTTCACAGGGGGGCTGTCTCCGGTGTCCACATCGTGGACACACCACCGGGTGACCCCCGGCGTGAGGGAAAACAGATCCGCAAACTGCCCCGGCAGCTTCCGACAGTCTTGTTGCTGCTCTGGGGTCAGGGTAGAGGAGAGCCGGACCCCTTCGAAGGAGCCGTCTTTCTCGGTGGTGCTGAGGAGATCTGGTAGGGGCTCGGAGTCGTCTTCAGCCCCATCATCGGTCGCCAGCAGCAGGCTCAGTTCGGTGAGGCGTTCTGGTCATACCAGCGTTTCATCTCCTCCTGACTGGCTTCCAGGTTGGCCTCGGCAAGTTCCCTGAACTTCCGAGTCTGATTGCGGAGGGTCAGGAGGTACCGGTAGACATCCGGTGGGGCATCTCGAACTGCTGTCTCCCAGCCTTCCTTGACCAGGCTAAGGGGGCCTCGAACCGGGTGTCCGTACAAAAGTTCGAACGGGCTGAACCCCAGGGATTTCTGGGGTACCTCTCGGTAGGCGAACAGGAGGCAGGGTAGCAGGACATCCCATTTGCGCCGGAGGGGCTCTTCTAGGCCCTTGATCATTCCCTTCAGTGTCCTGTTAAAGCGTTCCACTAGTCCATTTCCCTGGGGATGATACGGGGTGGTGAACTTATATGCGACCCCGCACTGTTGCCATAGGGACCGCATATGCTTCGAGATGAAGTTGGATCCCCGATCACTCACGACTTCTCGGGGGAAGCCGACTCGGGAGAAGATGCTCATGAGGGCTCGGCCTACCACGGGGGCCGTGATTGTTCAGAGAGGGATGGCCTCAGGATAGCGGGTGGCATGGTCCACCAGGACGAGGATGAAACGGTGCCCCTGCGAGGTGCGAGGATCCAGGGGTCCTACGATGTCTATTCCCACTCGCTCGAAGGGGGTGGTTACCACAGGGAACGGCTGGAGCGGGGCTTTGACTTTCCCCCCGCTCTTCCCGCTGGCTTGACAGGTCGGGCAGGTCCTGCAGTGGTTCTGTACATCAGTGCGCATTTTTGGCCAGTAGAAATGGGTCACCAGACGGCTGTAAGTTTTGTCCTGGCCCAGGTGCCCGGCGAGGGGCACATCATGTGCTAAGTTCAGGAGGAAGTCTCTGAACCGGAGGGGTACAACCAGCACCCGGCCGGCCCCTAGCTCGGCAATCTTCTGCTCACTGTAAAGGAGGTCGTTGTCCCAGTAGACCCAGTGGGACCCCGCGGGGTCTCCGGCGGCTTGCGTAGCGGCTTGCCGTCGCATCCCCTCGAGGGAGGGGCAGGTTTTCTGTTCCTGCCGGAACTGTTCGCGGGTGGGGCCACCTTCTTGGCGCCATTGAGCGAGTTCCGGGAGGTGGTCGATCTCGGTGAGATCTTCTTGGCCGGGCCCTTGGGGGCCGGGCCCGGTGTCGGCGTCCTCGGGGACGACGGGCGGCGGAGGTGCGGGCCATTCTGGCTCCTCTGTTGGAGCTTCCCCCGCTGGGGCGGAGGCTCGGGCGGACATGGAGCGGGTAGTCGCACAGACCCACTCGGGAAGGCCTAGCATCCCCAGGTGCTCTCTTCGTTCGACGCCAGCCCAGGGGGAACTTTCCAGGTCGTTCCCAAGGAGGCAGTCCACGGGGGCATCGTCGCGGACAGTCACTTTCAGCACGCCCGACACTCCCCCCCACTCGAAGGGGATGCGGGCCATCTGACACATAGTTTCGGAGTTGTCTGCGGATCGGACTGGACACAGGACGTTAGGAAGGATCTGTTCCGGGGTCACCAGATGGCAGCGGACCGCTGTCACGCTGGCCCCAGTGTCACGGAGGGCTTCGGTCCGGCGACCGTTGATGGTGACCCACTGGCGGTACTTCTGGGTGTTGCCGGGGATCGGCCCTCGGGGGATCATGTCGTGAGTACCCAGGCAGGCTAAGGTCATGGCGGCGGGCTCCCACTCGGCCTGCTCGGGGTCGTCGTCCTCTTCCTCCCTTCTTTCTTCACCTAGGGCAGCTGCCGTGATCTGACGGGCTGGGGGCCCGGTGGTGCCGGGTCGCTGGTTCATCGGGCAAAGGGGGTCATTCGCATAATGCCCCTGTTGCTGGCATCTGTGGCACGTAACGTTCGGGCGAGGCCCCGGCCTGGCTGGGGGGCCCCCTCTCCGGGCCAGGGATGGCGACGTGGAGGTAGGGGATGACCCCTGGGGGGTGTCTCGACCCCGGCTCTGGCCTACTCCGCCACCTCGTGGGCGGTGGTTCCCCGGGGACCCCCGGCCGTAATCTCCCATCGTGTTCCGGGGAACTCGGGTGCTGGCCCATCGGTCTGCCTCGACAGCGAGTTTTCGTGGCTCAGTCAATTTGCTGTCAAGGAGGTGCTGCCGGAGTTCGACGAAACAGTTATTGGACAGGTGTTCCCATAGAATGAGGTCGACCAACTGCTGGTAGGTGGTGACCTGGCAGCCCCGAGTCCACCCCTCGAAGGCTCTACTGTAATAGTTCACGTACTCCACCCACGTGGTACCGGGGATTTTTTTGCAGTCTCGGAATCGCTGCCGGTACATCTCGGGGGTGAGTCCGTAGCACGTGAGGAGGGCGGTCTTCATGTGCTCGTACAAGGTCCTCTCGGCATCAGGGAGCTCCAGCAGGGCGTCTCGCCCTTCGTTGATAAACTTCCCCCACAGGCCGGCACCCCAGTCCCTGAGGGGTACTCGATGGGCGGCCATGGCGACCTCGTAAGCTTTGAACCACTGATGGATGTCGTCGTTCTTATAGTACTCTTTGACGACATCCTTGGGTATGTGCACCTTCGTGTCCACCGGGGGAGGTGAGGTCTTACTCCCGGAGGTGGTAGTCTCGCCTGCCTTGGTTTTAAATTCTAGTTCTTTGAGGACGCGCTCGTGCTCGAGCATGAGTTTCTTCTCCTCGAGGTCTCTTTGTCTTCGCTTTTCTTCCAGGTCTCCTTCTAGCCGTAGCTGCTCAAGGGCTAGCTTCCTTTCTGCCAGTTGGATCTCTCCTTCTTGTTTGAGTCGAGCAAGCTCCAACTCGTGGAGCCGGTTCCTCTCTCGTTCTCGGGCGTCTTCGGGGGAGAGGCCCGGTTTTGGGTTTGCGGGTCTCTCTCCCGCTGGGTTCAGCGGAGCCTCCGGGCCTCCGTTCGGGCCCGGGTTATCTTCCCTCGGGGGTGGCGCCTCCCCGGCGTCCACCCAGGCCTGCAGGGCCGATTTGAAATCTTCTTTGGTGCTTAAGCCAGTGGTAGCGATGCCTAGATCTTTGCAGAATTGCTTCAGTTCCTTGTGACTGTAGTCTTCCATTTTCTCCTTCTGGAATTCTGTGCTCATGGTTGCAGTGGGTTTTTCTGGGTAGCGAGTGAATCACTCTCTGTACGATCTGCGTGGGCTCGGATCCCAGCGCTTGCCACCAATGTTAGAAAGGCGACCCCGGGGGAGGCAGAAGATGTCTGACTGACCACCGCTAGGTCCACCTCTCCGTCGAGAAGTAGCCGAGCGTTTACTGAGAGGCCTCCTGAACGAGGGTCCTCTCCTAGGATCGTACAGCAGAGTAATCACAATACTACAGATGGACACCACACAAGAGGTCAAGTTCTTAAGCTTTTATAACTAGTAAAAGGTTGCGGGTTTTTGGTAGTATGTAGAAGCAGATCGAGGGATCTGTAAAGTCTCGTAAAGAGGGGTAAGGTAGCGGGACATTCTTACTCTGGGCGGAGGACGGGATACCCTACGCACAGCTCTCAATCCTCGAGCCGGGGGGTTCCGAGAGGTCGAGCCGCGGCAGCGCCAGCAGGCTCTCAGATGTTTCAGCAAGGTAGGCCGCGGCAGCGCCAGCAGGCTCTCAGATGTTTCAGCAAGGTAGGCCGCGGCCGCGCCAGCAGGCTCTCAGAGGTTTCAGCAAGGTAGGCCGCGGCAGCGCCAGCAGGCTCTCAGATGTTTCAGCAAGGTAGGCCGCGGCAGCGCCAGCAGGCTCTCAGATGTTTCAGCAAGGTAGGCCGCGGCAGCGCCAGCAGGCTCTCAGATGTTTCAGCAAGGTAGGCCGCGGCAGCGCCAGCAGGCTCTCAGATGTTTCAGCAAGGTAGGCCGCGGCAGCGCCAGCAGGCTCACAGATGTTTCAGCAAGGTAGGCCGCGGCAGCGCCAGCAGGCTCTCAGAAGGTCGTCGGGTTACGGATGAGTTCGTCTGGTGTCGGCCGTGACAGCGTCAGCAGGGCTTCCAGTCCAGGATACAACTGGCGTCCTACTCCGGGGCGGGCCCAGATATAGGACGGAGGTCCTTTGATGTCCGGACCCTCGCGCCTGGGGGCCAGAGGGGCCGAGATGATGGTGTCCAGACACCCAGCAGGGGGGTGGAGCCAGCGCCCAGGGAGGCCGGAGGGCGATCGATACCAGGCGTCCGGGGACGGCTGGAGGGCCATTGAAACTCCTCTCCCTCCGGATCTGTCGAGTGGCCACTCGACCACCTGGGTGGATCTTGGTGCCTCGATGTCTGGGCTTCGCTGGGGCCGAGGCTGGGGCCGAGGCCACGCGGTCGTGACGTGGTGGGCCCAAGATGGAGTCGGGCCCGGCCTCGTGCTTAGGTCGTGAGGGGCCAACGCTGGGGCCAGGCCGATGATGGGGGTCCGGGATGGTAGCCCGGATCGGTGGTGTTGGGGCATGCAGGGTCGGGCAGAATGGGCCGCCCGAGGTCCGGAGGAGGGCTGATGTCGTCCGGGGCCCGCAATGCGGGAGGGGTAGGACCACGCCATGAGGCCGGGTCCAACACGCATCCCCCCCAGCTGAAGGCAGGGGAGAGTCACCCACTTTCTTGGGGATTCTCCTCGCCGAGGCGGAAGAATCTGGACAGGCCGTCGGCATTGGCGTGGTCGTTGCCGGGGCGATGCTCCACAGTGAAATCCATCCCCTGTAGAGAGATGGACCAGCGCAGCAGCTTCGGGTTTTCTCCCCGCATCTGCATCAACCAACGCAGGGGCTGGTGGTCGGTCTGGACTCGGAAGTGGGTGCCGAAGAGGTAGGGCCGGAGCTTCTTGAGGGCCCACACCACGGCAAAGGCTTCCCTCTCGATGGTGCTCCACCGCTGTTCTCTTGCCAGGAGGCGTCGGCTGATGAAGGCCACAGGCCGGTCGATTCCTTCGGGGTTAACTTGGGACAGGACCGCCCCGATGCCGTGGTCCGAGGCGTCGGTTTGGACTACAAACTCTCTGCTGTAGTCGGGGGCCTGGAGCACAGGGGCGGTGCACATGGCAGTCTTTAAAGTCTCAAAGGCTGTCTGGCACGCGGGGGTCCAGTGCACCTTCTGGGGTAGTTTCTTTGAGGTCAGTTCTGTGAGGGGCCCCACAATGCTCCCGTAGTCTTTTATAAATCGCCGATAGTATCCGGTGAGCCCCAGGAAGGCTCGGACGGCGGTCTGGGTGACCGGGGGCTCCCAGGCCAGGATGGCGTCTACCTTTGGTTGGAGGGGAGCTACTTGACCGCTCCCTACTTGGTGTCCTAGATAGGTCACGGACCCTTGGCCTATCTGGCATTTGCTGGCCTTGATGGTTAGTCCAGCCCGCCGGAGGGCCGTCAGGACTTCCCAGAGGTGGGACAGGTGTTCATCCCAGTGAAGGCTGTACACCGCAATGTCATCGAGATAGGCGGCGCTGTATTCCTCTAGACCGGCCAGCACCTGATTTACTAGCCTCTGAAAGGTGGCCGGCGCATTTTTCATGCCGAAGGGCATTACTTTGAAGTGATAGTGGCCATCTGGCGTCGAGAAGGCTGATCGTTCTTGTGCACCAGGGGTAAGGCCGATCTGCCAATACCCTGCCGTGAGATCGAAGGTGCTAAGGTATCTGGCGGCCCCGAGGCGATCGATCAGTTCATCCGCCCTGGGGATGGGATGTGCGTCGGTCCTGGTGACGGCATTCAGTCCCCGGTAGTCAACACAGAACCGGAGCTCGGGCGCGGCTCCGGGGGAAGCAGCTTTCGGGACCAGGACAACGGGACTGGCCCAGGGACTGTTGGAGGGTTCGACTACCCCCAGGGCCAACATCTTGGCCACCTCGGATTGGATGCAGGCCCGAACCCGGTCGGGCACTCGAAAAGCTCGTTGTTTCACAGGGGGGCTGTCTCCGGTGTCCACATCGTGGACACACCACCGGGTGACCCCCGGCGTGAGGGAAAACAGATCCGCAAACTGCCCCAGCAGCTTCCGACAGTCTTGTTGCTGCTCTGGGGTCAGGGTAGAGGAGAGCCGGACCCCTTCGAAGGAGCCGTCTTTCTCGGTGGTGCTGAGGAGATCTGGTAGGGGCTCGGAGTCGTCTTCAGCCCCGTCATCGGTCGCCAGCAGCAGGCTCAGTTTGGTGCGTGCAAAGTGCGGCTTGAGCCGGTTAGCGTGTAGAACCCGGAGGGGGTTCCTGGGGGACTCCATGTCTACCAGGTAGGTGACGGGGCTCTTGCGCTCCACCACCTTGAAGGGCCCCGTCCATTTGTCCTGGAGGGCACACGGTTCAACCGGGGACATGACCCAGACTTTCTGGCCCGGCTCGAACTCGATGGACGAGGCGTTCTGGTCATACCAGCGTTTCATCTCCTCCTGACTGGCTTCCAGGTTGGCCTCGGCAAGTTCCCTGAACTTCCGAGTCTGATTGCGGAGGGTCAGGAGGTACCGGTAGACATACGGTGGGGCATCTCGAACTGCTGTCTCCCAGCCTTCCTTGACCAGGCTAAGGGGGCCTCGAACCGGGTGTCCGTACAAAAGTTCGAACGGGCTGAACCCCAGGGATTTCTGGGGTACCTCTCGGTAGGCGAACAGGAGGCAGGGTAGCAGGACATCCCATTTGCGCCGGAGGGGCTCTTCTAGGCCCTTGATCATTCCCTTCAGTGTCCTGTTAAAGCGTTCCACTAGTCCATTTCCCTGGGGATGATACGGGGTGGTGAACTTATATGCGACCCCGCACTGTTGCCATAGGGACCGCATATGCTTCGAGATGAAGTTGGATCCCCGATCACTCACGACTTCTCGGGGGAAGCCGACTCGGGAGAAGATGCTCATGAGGGCTCGGCCTACCACGGGGGCCGTGATTGTTCGGAGAGGGATGGCCTCAGGATAGCGGGTGGCATGGTCCACCAGGACGAGGATGAAACGGTGCCCCTGCGAGGTGCGAGGATCCAGGGGTCCTACGATGTCTATTCCCACTCGCTCGAAGGGGGTGGTTACCACAGGGAACGGCTGGAGCGGGGCTTTGACTTTCCCCCCGCTCTTCCCGCTGGCTTGACAGGTCGGGCAGGTCCTGCAGTGGTTCTGTACATCAGTGCGCATTTTTGGCCAGTAGAAATGGGTCACCAGACGGCTGTAAGTTTTGTCCTGGCCCAGGTGCCCGGCGAGGGGCACATCATGTGCTAAGTTCAGGAGGAAGTCTCTGAACCGGAGGGGTACAACCAGCACCCGGCCGGCCCCTAGCTCGGCAATCTTCTGCTCACTGTAAAGGAGGTCGTTGTCCCAGTAGACCCAGTGGGACCCCGCGGGGTCTCCGGCGGCTTGCGTAGCGGCTTGCCGTCGCATCCCCTCGAGGGAGGGGAAGGTTTTCTGTTCCTGCCGGAACTGTTCGCGGGTGGGGCCACCTTCTTGGCGCCATTGAGCGAGTTCCGGGAGGCGGTTGATCTCGGTGAGATCTTCTTGGCCGGGCCCTTGGGGGCCGGGCCCGGTGTCGGCGTCCTCGGGGACGACGGGCGGCAGAGGTGCGGGCCATTCTGGCTCCTCTGTTGGAGCTTCCCCCGCTGGGGCGGAGGCTCGGGCGGACATGGAGCGGGTAGTCGCACAGACCCACTCGGGAAGGCCTAGCATCCCCAGGTGCTCTCTTCGTTCGACGCTAGCCCAGGGGGAACTTTCCAGGTCGTTCCCAAGGAGGCAGTCCACGGGGGCATCGTCGCGGACAGTCACTTTCAGCACGCCCGACACTCCCCCCCACTCGAAGGGGATGCGGGCCATCTGACACATAGTTTCGGAGTTATCTGCGGATCGGACTGGACACAGGACGTTAGGAAGGATCTGTTCCGGGGTCACCAGATGGCAGCGGACCGCTGTCACGCTGGCCCCAGTGTCACGGAGGGCTTCGGTCCGGCGACCGTTGATGGTGACCCACTGGCGGTACTTCTGGGTGTTGCCGGGGATCGGCCCTCGGGGGATCATGTCGTGAGTACCCAGGCAGGCTAAGGTCATGGCGGCGGGCTCCCACTCGGCCTGCTCGGGGTCGTCGTCCTCTTCCTCCCTTCTTTCTTCACCTAGGGCAGCTGCCGTGATCTGACGGGCTGGGGGCCCGGTGGTGCCGGGTCGCTGGTTCATCGGGCAAAGGGGGTCATTCGCACAATGCCCCTGTCGCTGGCATCTGTGGCACGTAATGTTCAGGCGGGGCCCCGGCCTGGCTGGGGGGCCCCCTCTCCGGGCCAGGGATGGCGACGTGGAGGTAGGGGATGACCCCTGGGGGGTGTCTCGACCCCGGCTCCGGCCTACTCCGCCACCTCGTGGGCGGTGGTTCCCCGGGGACCCCCGGCCGTAATCTCCCATCGTGTTCCGGGGAACTCGGGTGCTGGCCCATCGGTCTGCCTCGACAGCGAGTTTTCGTGGCTCAGTCAATTTGCTGTCAAGGAGGTGCTGCCGGAGTTCGACGAAACAGTTATTGGACAGGTGTTCCCATAGAATGAGGTCGACCAACTGCTGGTAGGTGGTGACCTGGCAGCCCCGAGTCCACCCCTCGAAGGCTCTACTGTAATAGTTCACGTACTCCACCCACGTGGTACCGGGGATTTTTTTGCAGTCTCGGAATCGCTGCCGGTACATCTCGGGGGTGAGTCCGTAGCGCGTGAGGAGGGCGGTCTTCATGTGCTCGTACGAGGTCCTCTCGGCATCAGGGAGCTCCAGCAGGGCGTCTCGCCCTTCGTTGATAAACTTCCCCCACAGGCCGGCACCCCAGTCCCTGAGGGGTACTCGATGGGCGGCCATGGCGACCTCGTAAGCTTTGAACCACTGCTGGATGTCGTCGTTCTTATAGTACTCTTTGACGACATCCTTGGGTATGTGCACCTTCGTGTCCACCGGGGGAGGTGAGGTCTTACTCCCGGAGGTGGTAGTCTCGCCTGCCTTGGTTTTAAATTCTAGTTCTTTGAGGACGCGCTCGTGCTCGAGCATGAGTTTCTTCTCCTCGAGGTCTCTTTGTCTTCGCTTTTCTTCCAGGTCTCCTTCTAGCCGTAGCTGCTCGAGGGCTAGCTTCCTTTCTGCCAGTTGGATCTCTCCTTCTTGTTAGAGTCGAGCAAGCTCCAACTCGTGGAGCCGGTTCCTCTCTCGTTCTCGGGCGTCTTCGGGGGAGAGGCCCGGGTTTGGGTTTGCGGGTCTCTCTCCCGCTGGGTTCAGCGGAGCCTCCGGGCCTCCGTTCGGGCCCGGGTTATCTTCCCTCGGGGGTGGCGCCTCCCCGGTGTCCACCCAGGCCTGCAGGGCCGATTTGAAATCTTCTTTGGTGCTTAAGCCAGTGGTAGCGATGCCTAGATCTTTGCAGAATTGCTTCAGTTCCTTGTGACTGTAGTCTTCCATTTTCTCCTTCTGGAATTCTGTGCTCATGGTTGCAGTGGGTTTTTCTGGGTAGCGAGTGAATCACTCTCTGTACGATCTGCGTGGGCTCGGATCCCAGCGCTTGCCACCAATGTTAGAAAGGCGACCCCGGGGGAGGCAGAAGATGTCTGACTGACCACCCCTAGGTCCACCTCTCCGTCGAGAAGTAGCCGAGCGTTTACTGAGAGGCCTCCTGAACAAGGGTCCTCTCCTAGGATCGTACAGCAGAGTAATCACAATACTACAGATGGACACCACACAAGAGGTCAAGTTCTTAAGCTTTTATAACTAGTAAAAGGTTGCTGGTTTTTGGTAGTATGTACAAGCAGATCGAGGGATCTGTAAAGTCTCGTAAAGAGGGGTAAGGTAGCGGGACATTCTTACTCTGGGCGGAGGACGGGATACCCTACGCACAGCTCTCAATCCTCGAGCCGGGGGGTTCCGAGAGGTCGAGCCGCGGCAGCGCCAGCAGGCTCTCAGATGTTTCAGTAAGGTAGGCCGCGGCAGCGCCAGCAGGCTCTCAGATGTTTCAGCAAGGTAGGCCGCGGCCGCGCCAGCAGGCTCTCAGAGGTTTAAGCAAGGTAGGCCGCGGCAGCGCCAGCAGGCTCTCAGATGTTTCAGCAAGGTAGGCCGCGGCAGTGCCAGCAGGCTCTCAGATGTTTCAGCAAGGTAGGCCGCGGCAGCGCCAGCAGGCTCTCAGATGTTTCAGCAAGGTAGGCCGCGGCAGCGCCAGCAGGCTCTCAGATGTTTCAGCAAGGTAGGCCGCGGCAGCGCCAGCAGGCTCTCAGAAGGTCGTCGGGTTACGGATGAGTTCGTCTGGTGTCGGCCGTGACAGCGTCAGCAGGGCTTCCAGTCCAGGATACAACTGGCGTCCTACTCCGGGGCGGGGCCAGATATAGGACGGAGGTCCTTTGATGTCCGGACCCTCGCGCCAGGGGGCCAGAGGGGCCGAGATGATGGTGTCCAGACACCCAGCAGGGGGGTGGAGCCAGCGCCCAGGGAGGCCGGAGGGCGATCGATACCAGGCGTCCGGGGACGGCTGGAGGGCCATTGAAACTCCTCTCCCTCCGGATCTGTCGAGTGGCCACTCGACCACCTGGGTGGATCTTGGTGCCTCGATGTCTGGGCTTCGCTGGGGCCGAGGCCACGCGGTCGTGACGTGGTGGGCCCAAGATGGAGTCGGGCCCGGCCTCGTGCTTAGGTCGTGAGGGGCCTACGCTGGGGCCAGGCCGATGATGGGGGTCCGGGATGGTAGCCGGATCGGTGGTGTTGGGGCATACAGGGTCGGGCAGAATGGGCCGCCCGAGGTCCGGAGGAGGGCTGATGTCGTCCGGGGCCCGCCATGCGGGAGGGGTAGGACCACGCCATGAGGCCGGGTCCAACACGCGTCCCCCCCAGCTGAAGGCAGGGGAGAGTCACCCACTTTCTTGGGGATTCTCCTCGCCGAGGCGGAAGAATCTGGACAGGCCGTCGGCATTGGCGTGGTCGTTGCCGGGTCGATGCTCCACAGTGAAATTCATCCCCAGTAGAGAGATGGACCAGCGCAGCAGCTTCGGGTTTTCTCCCCGCATCTGCATCAACCAACGCAGGGGCTGGTGGTCGGTCTGGACTCGGAAGTGGGTGCCGAAGAGGTAGGGCCGGAGCTTCTTGAGGGCCCACACCACGGCAAAGGCTTCCCTCTCGATGGTGCTCCACCGCTGTTCTCTTGCCAGGAGGCGTCGGCTGATGAAGGCCACAGGCCGGTCGATTCCTTCGGGGTTAACTTGGGACAGGACCGCCCCGATGCCGTGATCCGAGGCGTCGGTTTGGACTACAAACTCTCTGCTGTAGTCGGGGGCCTGGAGCACAGGGGCGGTGCACATGGCAGTCTTTAAAGTCTCAAAGGCTGTCTGGCACGCGGGGGTCCAGTGCACCTTCTGGGGTAGTTTCTTTGAGGTCAGTTCTGTGAGGGGCCCCACAATGCTCCCGTAGTCTTTTATAAATCGCCGATAGTATCCGGTGAGCCCCAGGAAGGCTCGGACGGCGGTCTGGGTGACCGGGGGCTCCCAGGCCCGGATGGCGTCTACCTTTGGTTGGATGGGAGCTACTTGACCGCTCCCTACTTGGTGTCCTAGATAGGTCACGGACCCTTGGCCTATCTGGCATTTGCTGGCCTTGATGGTTAGTCCAGCCCGCCGGAGGGCCGTCAGGACTTCCCAGAGGTGGGACAGGTGTTCATCCCAGTGAAGGCTGTACACCGCAATGTCATCGAGATAGGCGGCGCTGTATTCCTCTAGACCGGCCAGCACCTGATTTACTAGCCTCTGAAAGGTGGCCGGCGCATTTTTCATGCCGAAGGGCATTACTTTGAAGTGATAGTGGCCATCTGGCGTCGAGAAGGCTGATCGTTCTTGTGCACCAGGGGTAAGGCCGATCTGCCAATACCCTGCCGTGAGATCGAAGGTGCTGAGGTATCTGGCGGCCCCGAGGCGATCGATCAGTTCATCCGCCCTGGGGATGGGATGTGCGTCGGTCCTGGTGACGGCATTCAGTCCCCGGTAGTCAACACAGAACCGGAGCTCGGGCGCGGCTCCGGGGGAAGCAGCTTTCGGGACCAGGACAACGGGACTGGCCCAGGGACTGGTGGAGGGTTCGACTACCCCCAGGGCCAACATCTTGGCCACCTCGGATTGGATGCAGGCCCGAACCCGGTCGGGCACTCGAAAAGCTCGTTGTTTCACAGGGGGGCTGTCTCCGGTGTCCACATCGTGGACACACCACCGGGTGACCCCCGGCGTGAGGGAAAACAGATCCGCAAACTGCCCCAGCAGCTTCCGACAGTCTTGTTGCTGCTCTGGGGTCAGGGTAGAGGAGAGCCGGACCACTTCGAAGGAGCCGTCTTTCTCGGTGGTGCTGAGGAGATCTGGTAGGGGCTCGGAGTCGTCTTCAGCCCCGTCATCGGTCGCCAGCAGCAGGCTCAGTTCGGTGCGTGCAAAGTGCGGCTTGAGCCGGTTAGCGTGTAGAACCCGGAGGGGGTTCCTGGGGGACTCCATGTCTACCAGGTAGGTGACGGGGCTCTTGCGCTCCACCACCTTGAAGGGCCCCGTCCATTTGTCCTGGAGGGCACACGGTTCAACCGGGGACATGACCCAGACTTGCTGGCCCGGCTCGAACTCGATGGACGAGGCGTTCTGGTCATACCAGCGTTTCATCTCCTCCTGACTGGCTTCCAGGTTGGCCTCGGCAAGTTCCCTGAACTTCCGAGTCTGATTGCGGAGGGTCAGGAGGTACCGGTAGACATCTGGTGGGGCATCTCGAACTGCTGTCTCCCAGCCTTCCTTGACCAGGCTAAGGGGGCCTCGAACCGGGTGTCCGTACAAAAGTTCGAACGGGCTGAACCCCAGGGATTTCTGGGGTATCTCTTGGTAGGCGAACAGGAGGCAGGGTAGCAGGACATCCCATTTGCGCCGGAGGGGCTCTTCTAGGCCCTTGATCATTCGATTCAGTGTCCTGTTAAAGCGCTCCACTAGTCCATTTCCCTGGGGATGATACGGGGTGGTGAACTTATATGCGACCCCGCACTGTTGCCATAGGGACCGCATATGCTTCGAGATGAAGTTGGATCCCCGATCACTCACGACTTCTCGGGGGAAGACGACTCGGGAGAAGATGCTCATGAGGGCTCGGCCTACCACGGGGGCCGTGATTGTTCGGAGAGGGATGGCCTCAGGATAGCGGGTGGCATGGTCCACCAGGACGAGGATGAAACGGTGCCCCTGCGAGGTGCGAGGATCCAGGGGTCCTACGATGTCTATTCCCACTCGCTCGAAGGGGGTGGTTACCACAGGGAACGGCTGGAGCGGGGCTTTGACTTTCCCCCCGCTCTTCCCGCTGGCTTGACAGGTCGGGCAGGTCCTGCAGTGGTTCTGTACATCAGTGCGCATTTTTGGCCAGTAGAAATGGGTCACCAGACGGCTGTAAGTTTTGTCCTGGCCCAGGTGCCCGGCGAGGGGCACATCATGTGCTAAGTTCAGGAGGAAGTCTCTGAACCGGAGGGGTACAACCAGCACCCGGCCGGCCCCTAGCTCGGCAATCTTCAGCTCACTGTAAAGGAGGTCGTTGTCCCAGTAGACCCAGTGGGACCCCGCGGGGTCTCCGGCGGCTTGCGTAGTGGCTTGCCGTCGCATCCCCTCGAGGGAGGGGCAGGTTTTCTGTTCCTGCCGGAACTGTTCGCGGGTGGGGCCACCTTCTTGGCGCCATTGAGCGAGTTCCGGGAGGCGGTCGATCTCGGTGAGATCTTCTTGGCCGGGCCCTTGGGGGCCGGGCCCGGTGTCGGCGTCCTCGGGGACGACGGGCGGCGGAGGTGCGGGCCATTCTGGCTCCTCTGTTGGAGCTTCCCCCGCTGGGGCGGAGGCTCGGGCGGACATGGAGCGGGTAGTCGCACAGACCCACTCGGGAAGGCCTAGCATCCCCAGGTGCTCTCTTCGTTCGACGCCAGCCCAGGGGGAACTTTCCAGGTCGTTCCCAAGGAGGCAGTCCACAGGGGCATCGTCGCGGACAGTCACTTTCAGCACGCCCGACACTCCCCCCCACTCGAAGGGGATGCGGGCCATCTGACACATAGTTTCGGAGTTATCTGCGGATCGGACTGGACACAGGACGTTAGGAAGGATCTGTTCCGGGGTCACCAGATGGCAGCGGACCGCTGTCACGCTGGCCCCAGTGTCACGGAGGGCTTCGGTCCGGCGACCGTTGATGGTGACCCACTGGCGGTACTTCTGGGTGTTGCCGGGGATCGGCCCTCGGGGGATCATGTCGTGAGTACCCAGGCAGGCTAAAGTCATGGCGGCGGGCTCCCACTCGGCCTGCTCGGGGTCGTCGTCCTCTTCCTCCCTTCTTTCTTCACCTAGGGCAGCTGCCGTGATCTGACGGGCTGGGGGCCCGGTGGTGCCGGGTCGCTGGTTCATCGGGCAAAGGGGGTCATTCGCATAATGCCCCTGTCGCTGGCATCTGTGGCACGTAACGTTCGGGCGGGGCCGCAACCTGGCTGGGGGGCCCCCTCTCCGGGCCAGGGATGGCGACGTGGAGGTAGGGGATGACCCCTGGGGGGTGTCTCGACCCCGGCTCTGGCCTACTCCACCACCTCGTGGGCGGTGGTTCCCCGGGGACCCCCGGCCGTAATCTGCCATCGTGTTCCGGGGAACTCGGGTGCTGGCCCATCGGTCTGCCTCGACAGCAAGTTTTCGTGGCTCAGTCAATTTGCTGTCAAGGAGGTGCTGCCGGAGTTCGACAAAACAGTTATTGGACAGGTGTTCCCATAGAATGAGGTCGACCAACTGCTGGTAGGTGGTGACCTGGCAGCCCCGAGTCCACCCCTCGAAGGCTCTACTGTAATAGTTCACGTACTCCACCCACGTGGTACCGGGGATTTTTTTGCAGTCTCGGAATCGCTGCCGGTACATCTCAGGGGTGAGTCCGTAGCGCGTGAGGAGGGCGGTCTTCATGTGCTCGTACGAGGTCCTCTCGGCATCAGGGAGCTCCAGCAGGGCGTCTCGCCCTTCGTTGATAAACTTCCCCCACAGGCCGGCACCCCAGTCCCTGAGGGGTACTCGATGGGCGGCCATGGCGACCTCGTAAGCTTTGAACCACTGATGGATGTCGTCGTTCTTATAGTACTCTTTGACGACATCCTTGGGTATGTGCACCTTCGTGTCCACCGGGGGAGGTGAGGTCTTACTCCCGGAGGTGGTAGTCTCGCCTGCCTTGGTTTTAAATTCTAGTTCTTTGAGGACGCGCTCGTGCTCGAGCATGAGTTTCTTCTCCTCGAGGTCTCTTTGTCTTCGCTTTTCTTCCAGGTCTCCTTCTAGCCGTATCTGCTCGAGGGCTAGCTTCCTTTCTGCCAGTTGGATCTCTCCTTCTTGTTTGAGTCGAGCAAGCTCCAACTCGTGGAGCCGGTTCCTCTCTCGTTCTCGGGCGTCTTCGGGGGAGAGGCCCGGGTTTGGGTTTGCGGGTCTCTCTCCCGCTGGGTTCAGTGGAGCCTCCGGGCCTCCGTTCGGGCCCGGGTTATCTTCCCTCGGGGGTGGCGCCTCCCCGGCATCCACCCAGGCCTGCAGGGCCGATTTGAAATCTTCTTTGGTGCTTAAGCCAGTGGTAGCGATGCCTAGATCTTTGCAGAATTGCTTCAGTTCCTTGTGACTGTAGTCTTCCATTTTCTCCTTCTGGAATTCTGTGCTCATGGTTGCAGTGGGTTTTTCTGGGTAGCGAGTGAATCACTCTCTGTACGATCTGCGTGGGCTTGGATCCCAGCGCTTGCCACCAATGTTAGAAAGGCGACCCCGAGGGAGGCAGAAGATGTCTGACTGACCACCCCTAGGTCCACCTCTCCGTCGAGAAGTAGCCGAGCGTTTACTGAGAGGCCTCCTGAACGAGGGTCCTCTCCTAGGATCGTACAGCAGAGTAATCACAATACTACAGATGGACACCACACAAGAGGTCAAGTTCTTAAGCTTTTATAACTAGTAAAAGGTTGCGGGTTTTTGGTAGAATGTACAAGCAGATCGAGGGATCTGTAAAGTCTCGTAAAGAGGGGTAAGGTAGCGGGACATTCTTACTCTGGGCGGAGGACGGGATACCCTACGCACAGCTCTCAATCCTCGAGCCGGGGGGTTCCGAGAGGTCGAGCCGCGGCAGCGCCAGCAGGCTCTCAGATGTTTCAGCAAGGTAGGCCGCGGCAGCGCCAGCAGGCTCTCAGATGTTTCAGCAAGGTAGGCCGCGGCCGCGCCAGCAGGCTCTCAGAGGTTTCAGCAAGGTAGGCCGCGGCAGCGCCAGCAGGCTCTCAGATGTTTCAGCAAGGTAGGCCGCGGCAGCGCCAGCAGGCTCTCAGATGTTTCAGCAAGGTAGGCCGCGGCAGCGCCAGCAGGCTCTCAGATGTTTCAGCAAGGTAGGCCGCGGCAGCGCCAGCAGGCTCTCAGATGTTTCAGCAAGGTAGGCCGCGGCAGCGCCAGCAGGCTCTCAGAAGGTCGTCGGGTTACGGATGAGTTCGTCTGGTGTCGGCCGTGACAGCGTCAGCAGGGCTTCCAGTCCAGGATACAACTGGCGTCCTACTCCGGGGCGGGCCCAGATATAGGACGGAGGTCCTTTGATGTCCGGTCCCTCGCGCCTGGGGGCCAGAGGGGCCGAGATGATGGTGTCCAGACACCCAGCAGGGGGGTGGAGCCAGCGCCCAGGGAGGCCGGAGGGCGATCGATACCAGGCGTCCGGGGACGGCTGGAGGGCCATCGAAACTCCTCTCCCTCCGGATCTGTCGAGTGGCCACTCGACCACCTGGATGGATCTTGGTGCCTCGATGTCTGGGCTTCGCTGGGGCCGAGGCTGGGGCCGAGGCCACGCGGTCGTGACGTGGTGGGCCCAAGATGGAGTCGGGCCCGGCCTCGTGCTTAGGTCGTGAGGGGCCTACGCTGGGGCCCGGCCGATGATGGGGGTCCGGGATGGTAGCCGGATCGGTGGTGTTGGGGCGTGCAGGGTCGGGCAGAATGGGCCACCCGAGGTCCGGAGGAGGGCTGATGTCGTCCGGGGCCCGCCATGCGGGAGGGGTAGGACCACCCCATGAGGCCGGGTCCAACACTATTCTACTTCTTATCAACAAAAACGTAATAAAATGGAGTCGAGCACACGCGCCTGTACCCACTTCAACTATCTATCTGTGTCTGTGTATTTATTGTGTTCATAAAATGCTGCTCTTCCGTCATACCACATTATATTGTGCTATAATTAGCGTATGCAACCATCTTACCAGTGACAGTAAGTGTGGGCTATTCCTCCTTTTTTTTTTTAGCATATTTATATAGCGCAAAATCAACTCAAAACTAATACATTTTCAGCCACGCGTACATCATTATTCTACAATAACAGGATGAGGATTCGACTCCGAGGCTCGAACACTGATTTCCAGCACCAAGTTCTACAATGTACCTGAATAACCACCTCTGTATATATATTAGCTGCCCTTCATGTGCCAAAAACTGCAACTTAAATCTTTCACAGCCCTACATTACTACACCTACAACACTCCACTGAATGTTTAACAAAGAATCATAATCGCAGAAATGCGTCATGTCCTCCATCTTTTTTGTGGTAAACAACCTTTACAACGCAACTTTTACATCGCAGAGCCTTTACACCGCAACCATTACAACGCAAACTATTACAACGCCTTGCTCTGGGGGCGCTCTAGGATAGGGAATAGGTTAATTTACTATCCAATAACCTTCCCTAGTGTCCACGGGGACTGGAGTTGGAATAGTAAATTAAACTATTCACTATCCAGCACCCCAAAGCACTATGCGTTGTAATGGACTGCGCTGTAATACTTGCGTTGTAAAGGCATGCGATGTAAAAGCATGCGTTGTAATGTCATACATCCCTTTTTTGTATGCAACTATGAACGAATATAGAGTCAGTGATACCCCGTACCTTACATGTTGGCCAAGTTGTGGGACTTTACAGATATAATGACACATTTCTTTTTAAGACCCGGGTGACGTCAGCACTACAAAACGGACACCCAAATCACTTGATTTCTCATATAGCTCATGACGGGACCACACCCATAGCTCCGGAATCATGGTTCAGAGCCTCGCGCAGCACTAGCATACGTCAGGCCAGCCCACTCCACTTACGCTTCCAGGAAAACATACCAACGAAACATTGCCCAGATTTAATTGTAGTGATTTCTTACTTGCAGGTCTAGTTTTCAGAACGGTACACACACACTCCCTCATGGCTGGTATACACCCACAACACACCCATCCAGCACCTGCATCACAACACACGTGACCCTACCAATAAAAAAGACGGGGCGCACGTGCTCTACGCCATTTCAGAGTTGCTACCATCCAAAGCGCTGTGATGGCCCGTCCTAGTGATTCAAACGCCTCATGTAGGCCCGAACCACCGAGTAGGGAAGCCCACCACTACGTGTGTGGCCTTTTTGGTCACTGAGTTAGTAGTATCAGAAGCCCTGAGCGGGTGAGGAACCTGCGATGATGATGATGGGAGCACGATTATGTCGTTAGCCATACCGATATCAAGAATCTGCACCATATATGAGACTTCTTGGTGGCAGAGCGGGACTACATGATGCAGAAAGTGTCCTGACCACGAAAAGGTGAGTAGTGAAGTGTAGGAGAGTAGGGTCTGCAATCCTATGATCACCCAGATTTTTGCTTTTTGCTGCACTGGTTTACGACTTTCCCTGGCTGTGGGCCTGCTAATCAGACCCACAGCCTAGCTGTTCTCTCTATCCAAATTGTACTCAGGTACTGAATTGGCACTGGGCCCTCTCCAAGTCCCTGTACCCAGGGCTGAGGTGCACCCAGAAGTCTCCCAGGGGCTGAAGCATGTATTATGCCACCCCTGGATTGACTAACTAAAACTGACACAACTGGCTGCACGACAGCTGGGGCAAGGTGGTGTACTCACCCTTTGCTTTAGATATAGTATACCTATATCTAACCCTAAAATGGACACACAGATCTCCTATCAGTCACTCCTATGGCAGGCCTTAACAATCCTGAAGGCAGAGTGCTTGGAATCGTGTGAGATGGTGCTCTGGCATGAGCTGAGCCTGTCTGCGGCTTTCGGGACCCATCCCTTAGCCGTTTCCATGATATCGCATACCATATACTCTTAAGTGCATTATAATCCTCGCGGTTATGTGCCAACTCTGGTGTCGCTTTATCAAAACATGTCGAGTAAGGTGTCATACGAATTGGAATACTAACCCCTCGCCAATTCTGGCGACGGGGTTAGCATTCCACCCTTCTAGAGGGACACGACATGCATGTAACCTATAACCCGGTTAAAAGTCAGACAGAGCCTTAGCATCCACAAAATGGATGCTGCCACCGAGACACAAGTCTGTCCTCCTGCTGCTGGGAGTCCTCCCAGAGCAGGAGATAAGGACAAAGGGTTTCCTGCCAGGGGCGGTGCCAGCACCGTCCCAGACAGGGTTTTGTGTATTGTAGGTAGGCAGGGCTTTAGAGGAAGGTGACTGCACGTGGCACCCCGGTGCTCACTGTGCATAGGCTGGCTGGAACCAGTTCCAGGGTCACTCCAGACCCTGTGCTGGGGAAAAGCCCGCCAAGGAAGTGGGTGTAACCACCCCCCTCCTAGTCCCACCCATAGGGCAGGACTTAGTCGCGTGCCAGCCCCTTTTTACAGGATAAAGGTAGAGACTGGCCCCCTTCCAAATCAGATCATCTTTGAATCCTGAAACTACTTTCTGCGAAAGGAACTCAAGACTTCTTCCTAAGATTTCTCCCTTGTGACTAAGGAGTAGTCACCCTGCATCCGCAGGCACCATCTAAGAACACTGCGGTCTGCTGCAAGTCCTTCCTCCGGAATCCGACTGCCCAGCTCGACGAGAACCGGCTTCCCTGGCACCTCTGACCTCTACCCACCTCTACAGCCCAGCTGAGAACCGTGGGTGCGACGAGACCTCAAGGGACCGGCCATCTGCAAGACTGCACGACTTCTTTCCAGCAAGCCCGCCGAGTGAATTCCTGGTGAGTGCTTTGGGGTCCGAGAAGCCCCCACCCTGAGCAGCTCCAGCACCGAAGAGCAGCCCCCCAGCATCTCCACGATCTGCGTGGGGCCCTTCTGCTTTTTACTGCTCACCGCGTTGTTTGGCTACTAGCCCGCTGGCTTGTGGCCTTCCTGACGACGCCCGACGACATTTCTGCTGCTGGTCTGGTTGCTCCAGACTGGCCCTTGCTTCCCTCCATCGGAGAAGTACCCTGGACCCTCCTGGTCCACTCAAGACGCCATTTTAGGTCCACCGCGTGGGCCTTGCATTTGCCAAGACTTGTTGCCCAATCCTGGGTCCAGCGACGTCGACAGCAAGAACCTTCGTGGGACAGCTCGCACCTCCATCCTGGTCGCCGACAACGCCTCCTGGTCCGAGAGACTGCAGAGCCCAGCAGCGCCCACTCACCTGACTGCGGTGACTTCGCCCGGTGCCATCCTGGTGCCCACTTAATCACTGGCTAGTGATTCAAGAACTTGGTCCCCTCTGCTTTCAGGTTTTCTTCTTCCTTGATCCAGGCTTGGATCCATCGAACTTTTCTTCACTGGTCGCCTGCCAGCAACTTCTTCCTTCCAGGCTCCTGGTCCGGCAACGAGATCCCCGACGTCTTTTCAGACCTATGCAGCTGCAGCCCCTGGGCTAGGTAACTTCGGCACTTCGGTGTCCCAGCATAGCCTCACTATCCTAGGGTCAGGATCCACTGTCGTTTTCTTCCTACCAGGTCGGGTTCGCCCGTGAACACTAACTTTGCCTTTACTAGCCTCCATAGACTTTGTCCCGCATCCCGCGTGAGAGTGCACACTCTGCACCCGAGTCCCCTGGGTCTCCTAGTAGTAATCTAAGGATTCCCTAGTCAAGTCCTAGCGATTCCAAAGCCTATTAGAACTGTTACTTACCTGCTAGTAATTCGCATTCCACTTTTAAAGTATATGGTTTTTCGTGCCCCTCGGGCATTTGTGTATAACGTGCTAACTTAAGTATTTTCGTAAGAGTTTTGTTGTGTGCCTAGCACCCTGTCCTCATAAAGAGTACAGGGTTGTTGTGATTCTAATAAATACACTGTTTATTTTCATAACACTTGTGTGGTGTCCTTTCACTGGGTGTTCAAGGGGTAATGTGATGGTAAAACAGCTGGCTTAACACGCCCTCTAGAGTCTTAGCCTTAGACTGCTCGTATCCATGCTACTAGGATAGCTGGTCTATAAGGTTGACTTACAACCAATCATCAATAAGGGTTGTTTGGACTGATATATAGTGATCACTAGAATAGTGAACACTGCACATCAAGCCAACTTCTCACATTGGTGAGCAGCGGTTGGGATTTGAGCTTGCTGTTGTTTTACCACACATGCCCTAAGAATATCTTGTGAAAGATCACATAAGTACTAAAGGTACATATAACTTAGCTTAGAATACTCTGAGTTCTACTGAACCAGCTGTTGTAGCTCCTAGGGCCTAGCACACCCTAAACTACAACTCTAGCAAGGGATCAGTAGGCAAACATATAGTGTAGGTAAGTGCACCACTTACACCTCACTAGAAAAGCATGTCTACCCAGGGAGAATCTACTGAGACTCCCCTGGTCAGTGTTGACCCTCCACAGGTCACTTCAAGATATGCAGCTCTCAGTTTTCAGGAGATGAGACAAATCTGTGTCTCCAGGAAACTGAAGCAGGGGTCTAACCCCACCATTCCCTTTCTGATAGGTCTCTTAGAGACATATGATGCCAGAAAGCTCTCTCAGTTACATGAGAGCATGCCAGCCTTAGAGGGAACCTCTGGGGATCCAGACCTCCCCAACACTGATTCAGCAGTTGAGGAGGAGGATCAAGAGGAACTCTCTGGGGATGAGGTAGACAAAGGTCTTGAGGTAGTCAGAAGGCTAACTAGGACCAACTTAGACTTACTTGGGCTAGGATCTGGGGGACCCCCAGTACTAACCCGAAGTGGGCCTAACCTTGGAGTTAGGAGAGATAGATCTCTTTCTAGGGACTCCAATAGATCTCTGCACTCTAATGCCTCTTCTCAGGGGAGAAGGAATCCTCCACAGAGGAGATTTACTTCCCCTCAGAGAAAAGAGCATGAAGCTAGAATGAGACAAGCTGAACTGAGGATTGAAAGGGAAGAACTTGCCCTGGCCAAAGAGAAGCTTGCCTTTGCTAGAGAGCAGCAGATGAGTGGGTTAGCACCCACTGGTGGCAGCAATCTCCCAAGAGATAGAGAGAAGGGTTTAGATACTAAACACCTGACTAAAATAGTGCCCCCCTTTAAGCAAGGGGATGACATCCAGAAATGGATGGCTGCTCTGGAGAGGGCCTGCACTGTGCAGAACATTCCCCAGAGTCAGTGGGCAGCTATACTGTGGCTCTCCTTTGATGGTAAAGGTAGAGATAAGCTCCTCACTACAAGAGTGGAGGATGCTAACAATTACCAGGTCCTGAAGAATACACTGGTTGATGGGTTTGGTTTAACCACTGAGCAGTACAGGTTGCTGTTCAGAGACACCCAGAAAACTCAGTCTCAGGACTGGTCTGATTTCGTGGATTGTGCCACTAAGGCTTTGGAGGGCTGGTTGCTGGGTAGCAAGGTTACAGATTACACAGGATTGTATAATCTAATGATGAGAGAACAAATTTTAAACAATTGTCAGAACCAGTTGCTGCACCAGCACCTTGTTGATTCAGATCTGACCTCTCCCCAAGAATTGGGAAAGAAGGCAGACAAATGGGTCAGGACAAGGATCAAGCAGAACCAGAACCAGAACCAGGGTGGTCAGAAGAAAGCAGACCAGAAGGGTAATGTTAAGAATGAGCAAAATGACCAGAAGTCTTCACCAGGTCCCCAACAAACCAAAGAGGGTGGGGGTCAGGCTTCCCAGAAGAAGAAGACTCAAGAAGGCCAGTCAAAAAGGCGGTGCCAGTACTGCAAAAGTAAATCTCACTGGTTTAGTGAGTGCACCAAAAGAGGAGGACAAACTCCTGCCACTACAGCTCCTAAAGCAACTGCACCCCCTAGTACAGTCAGTAGTGGTAGTGTCACTCCCAAGGCATTAGTTGGGTTAACCTTGGGTACTGAGGGGTCTGACAACTTAGTTGGCACACTCACTCAGGCTGTCCTTGTCTGTACAGGGGATATGGATATGTCCCCTGAAATAAGTCCCAATACTTTGGGCAAATACAGGCAGACACCTTTGATAAATGGCAAAATGGCTCAGGCCTATAGGGACACTTGTGCCAGTGTCACCATGGTGACACCTAACTTTGTGGACCCTGGACAGATCATGCCAGGTACTGATTTCCTGGTGACCAATGCCAGCAATGTCACTACTAGTCATAGTGTGGCAATTGTGGCTTTCTCCTGGGGTGGAGTGAAGGGACAGAAGAAAGTTGTAGTCAGTTCAGACCTCCCAGTTGATTGTTTGTTGGGCAATGATTTGGAGTCATCACAATGGTCAGAAGTGGAGCAGAGGACTCACATGGAGATGTTAGGCTTGCCAGCACATGTGCTTGCTGTGACTAGGTCACAGGCCAGAAGATGCCCCACTGAACAGGTGTTGGATCCTGAAATTATGGACCAGACACCTCCCAAGAAGAAGAGCAGTAAGGGTAAGGCTTTGCCTTCCCCCTTGCCCCAGGTTGAGGATCAAGTCTCTGAGGAGGCTGATCTAGAGGAGCTGAGGGAAACTGAGCCTAAAGAGCTTGAACTTGATCAAGTTGAGTTTCTGGGCTCAGGGGGACCCTCCAGAGCAGACCTGGGGAAGGAACAGTTGAGCTGCCCTTCCCTTGAACCCCTCAGACAGCAGGCTGCTGCTGAGGCTGCAGGGAATGCCACAGGTGCCCACAGGGTATACTGGGAAGATGGACTCCTGTACTCTGAGTCAAGAGACCCCAAGCCTGGTGCAACCAGGAGGCTGGTCATCCCCTTGTCTCTGAGAGGTTTCCTTCTCACCTTGGCCCATGAGATTCCCCTTGCAGGTCATTTAGGTCAGACAAAGACTTGGGACAGGCTTGTCTCACACTTTCACTGGCCACATATGAATGAGAATACCAAGGAGTTTTGTCGCTCATGTGTCACTTGCCAAGCCAGTGGTAAGTCAGGTGGCACAACAAAGGCCCCCCTCATACCACTACCTGTGGTGGGGGTTCCCTTTGAAAGAGTGGGGATTGACATTGTTGGTCCAATGGAACCCCAGACAGCATCAGGACACAAGTTTATACTGGTGGTGGTGGACCATGCCACCAGGTATCCTGAAGCTATTCCCCTTAGGACCACTACAGCCCCTGTAGTGGCAAGAGCCCTAGTTGGAGTGTTCTCCAGAGTGGGTTTCCCTAAGGAGGTCGTTTCTGACAGAGGTACAAACTTCATGTCAGGATATCTGACTGCCATGTGGAAGGAGTGTGGTGTGAACTACAAGTTCACCACACCCTATCATCCACAATGCAATGGGCTTGTTGAGAGATTCAACAGGACCCTGAAAGGGATGATTCATGGACTACCTGAACCTCTTAGGAGAAGATGGGATGTCCTGATCCCCTGCCTTTTGTTTGCTTACAGAGAGGTCCCACAGAAGGGGGTTGGCTACAGCCCTTTTGAGCTTCTGTATGGGCATCCTGTAAGAGGACCCCTGTGTTTGGTGAAGGAAGGATGGGAGAGACCTCTCAAAAAGCCTGCAACCAACATAGTGGACTATGTACTTGGTCTCCGCTCCAGGATGGCTGAGTATATGGAAAAGGCATCCAAAAACCATGAGGCCAGCCAGGAACTTCAGAAAGCTTGGCATGACCAAAAGGCTGTACTGACTGTATACCAGCCAGGACAGAAGGTGTGGGTGCTGGAGCCAGTGGCCCCAGCAGCTCTGAAAGACAAATGGTCTGGGCCCCACACCATCATTGAGCAAAAGGGAGAGGTTACCTACTTGGTGGACCTTGGAACTCCCAGGAGCCCTCTCAGAGTGCTCCATGTTAACAGGCTCAAGGCATATGTTGACAGGAAGGACATGAGCTTGCTCATGGCCACAGATGAGGGACAGGAGGAAGAGAGTGACCCTCTCCCAGACCTGCTCACTCAGAATCCTGATGATGGATCAGTTGATGGTGTTGTCTTTTGTGGCAGCCTCACTGAACATCAGCAACAGGATTGCAGGCAAGTCTTGCAATCCTTCAGACATATGTTCTCTCTGACACCCAGCCAAACTGATTGGTGTACCCATGATGTTGACACTGGAGACAGTCTGCCTGTCAAGAGTAAAATCTACAGACAGCCTGATCATGTTAGAGACTGCATCAAAACTGAAGTGCAGAAAATGTTGGAACTGGGAGTCATTGAGCCCTCAGATAGCCCTTGGGCTAGCCCAGTAGTTCTAGTGCCAAAGCCTCACACCCAGGGTGGTAAGAGAGAGATGAGGTTTTGCGTAGACTACAGAGGCCTCAATGCAGTCACTAAGACTGATGCCCACCCAATACCAAGAGCAGATGACCTTATAGATAGATTGGCTTCTGCCAACTTCTTAAGCACATTTGATTTGACAGCTGGGTATTGGCAAATCAGGTTAGCTGAGGAAGCCAAACCCAAGACAGCATTTTCTACCTCTGGAGGGCATTATCAATTTGTGGTAATGCCCTTTGGACTGAAAAATGCACCTGCCACCTTCCAAAGGTTGGTGAATCAAGTCCTCACTGGGCTGGATGACTTCTGTGCAGCTTATCTTGACGATATTGCTGTCTTTAGCTCCACCTGGGAGGATCACCTGGTCCACCTGAGGAAAGTGTTAGAGGCCCTGCAAAAGGCAGGCCTCACTATCAAGGCCACAAAGTGCCAGATAGGGCAGTCACAGGTTGTATACCTGGGCCACCTTGTAGGTGGAGGCCAGGTTCAGCCACTGGAGAGTAAGATACAGGCCATCAAGGACTGGACTCCTCCAATCACCCAGACTCAGGTTCGAGCTTTCTTGGGCCTGACTGGGTACTATAGGAAGTTTGTCAGAAATTATGGGTCCATAGTGACCCCCCTTAATGACCTGACAAGCAAGAAGATGCCAAAGAAAGTTCAGTGGACAGCAAGCTGTCAGAAAGCATTCAATGACCTAAAGCAGGCCATGTGCACAGCACCTATCCTCAAGAGTCCAGATTACTCCAAGCCATTCATTGTCCAAACAGATGCTTCTGAGTTGGGTGTGGGAGCTGTTCTGTCTCAACTGAATTTTGATGGTAATGATCAGCCTATTGCTTTCATTAGTAGAAGGTTGACACCCAGAGAGAAAAATTGGTCAGCTATTGAGAGGGAGGCCTTTGCTGTGGTCTGGGCCCTGAAGAAGCTGAGGGCCTACTTGTTTGGCACTCACTTCACCATTCAGACAGACCATAAGCCCCTCTTGTGGCTAAATCAGATGAAGGGTGAAAACCCCAAACTGCTTAGGTGGTCCATTTCCCTACAGGGGATGGATTTTACAGTGGAGCATAGACCTGGGACTGATCACAGCAATGCTGATGGGCTCTCCAGGTATTTCCACTTAGAGCAAGAAGACTCACCTGGTCAAGGTTAGTTTATTGTCCCAAAGTTTGGGGGGGGTCATGTAGGAGAGTAGGGTCTGCAATCCTATGATCACCCAGATTTTTGCTTTTTGCTGCACTGGTTTACGACTTTCCCTGGCTGTGGGCCTGCTAATCAGACCCACAGCCTAGCTGTTCTCTCTATCCAAATTGTACTCAGGTACTGAATTGGCACTGGGCCCTCTCCAAGTCCCTGTACCCAGGGCTGAGGTGCACCCAGAAGTCTCCCAGGGGCTGAAGCATGTATTATGCCACCCCTGGATTGACTAACTAAAACTGACACAACTGGCTGCACGACAGCTGGGGCAAGGTGGTGTACTCACCCTTTGCTTTAGATATAGTATACCTATATCTAACCCTAAAATGGACACACAGATCTCCTATCAGTCACTCCTATGGCAGGCCTTAACAATCCTGAAGGCAGAGTGCTTGGAATCGTGTGAGATGGTGCTCTGGCATGAGCTGAGCCTGTCTGCGGCTTTCGGGACCCATCCCTTAGCCGTTTCCATGATATCGCATACCATATACTCTTAAGTGCATTATAATCCTCGCGGTTATGTGCCAACTCTGGTGTCGCTTTATCAAAACATGTCGAGTAAGGTGTCATACGAATTGGAATACTAACCCCTCGCCAATTCTGGCGACGGGGTTAGCATTCCACCCTTCTAGAGGGACACGACATGCATGTAACCTATAACCCGGTTAAAAGTCAGACAGAGCCTTAGCATCCACAAAATGGATGCTGCCACCGAGACACAAGTCTGCCCTCCTGCTGCTGGGAGTCCTCCCAGAGCAGGAGATAAGGACAAAGGGTTTCCTGCCAGGGGCGGTGCCAGCACCGTCCCAGACAGGGTTTTGTGTATTGTAGGTAGGCAGGGCTTTAGAGGAAGGTGACTGCACGTGGCACCCCGGTGCTCACTGTGCATAGGCTGGCTGGAACCAGTTCCAGGGTCACTCCAGACCCTGTGCTGGGGAAAAGCCCGCCAAGGAAGTGGGTGTAACCACCCCCCTCCTAGTCCCACCCATAGGGCAGGACTTAGTCGCGTGCCAGCCCCTTTTTACAGGATAAAGGTAGAGACTGGCCCCCTTCCAAATCAGATCATCTTTGAATCCTGAAACTACTTTCTGCGAAAGGAACTCAAGACTTCTTCCTAAGATTTCTCCCTTGTGACTAAGGAGTAGTCACCCTGCATCCGCAGGCACCATCTAAGAACACTGCGGTCTGCTGCAAGTCCTTCCTCCGGAATCCGACTGCCCAGCTCGACGAGAACCGGCTTCCCTGGCACCTCTGACCTCTACCCACCTCTACAGCCCAGCTGAGAACCGTGGGTGCGACGAGACCTCAAGGGACCGGCCATCTGCAAGACTGCACGACTTCTTTCCAGCAAGCCCGCCGAGTGAATTCCTGGTGAGTGCTTTGGGGTCCGAGAAGCCCCCACCCTGAGCAGCTCCAGCACCGAAGAGCAGCCCCCCAGCATCTCCACGATCTGCGTGGGGCCCTTCTGCTTTTTACTGCTCACCGCGTTGTTTGGCTACTAGCCCGCTGGCTTGTGGCCTTCCTGACGACGCCCGACGACATTTCTGCTGCTGGTCTGGTTGCTCCAGACTGGCCCTTGCTTCCCTCCATCGGAGAAGTACCCTGGACCCTCCTGGACCACTCAAGACACCATTTTAGGTCCACCGCGTGGGCCTTGCATTTGCCAAGACTTGTTGCCCAATCCTGGGTCCAGCGACGTCGACAGCAAGAACCTTCGTGGGACAGCTCGCACCTCCATCCTGGTCGCCGACAACGCCTCCTGGTCCGAGAGACTGCAGAGCCCAGCAGCGCCCACTCACCTGACTGCGGTGACTTCGCCCGGTGCCATCCTGGTGCCCATTTAATCACTGGCTAGTGATTCAAGAACTTGGTCCCCTCTGCTTTCAGGTTTTCTTCTTCCTTGATCCAGGCTTGGATCCATCGAACTTTTCTTCACTGGTCGCCTGCCAGCAACTTCTTCCTTCCAGGCTCCTGGTCCGGCAACAAGATCCCCGACGTCTTTTCAGACCTATGCAGCTGCAGCCCCTGGGCTAGGTAACTTCGGCACTTCGGTGTCCCAGCATAGCCTCACTATCCTAGGGTCAGGATCCACTGTCGTTTTCTTCCTACCAGGTCGGGTTCGCCCGTGAACACTAACTTTGCCTTTACTAGCCTCCATAGACTTTGTCCCGCATCCCGCGTGAGAGTGCACACTCTGCACCCGAGTCCCCTGGGTCTCCTAGTAGTAATCTAACGATTCCCTAGTCAAGTCCTAGCGATTCCAAAGCCTATTAGAACTGTTACTTACCTGCTAGTAATTTGCATTCCACTTTTAAAGTATATGGTTTTTCGTGCCCCTCGGGCATTTGTGTATAACGTGCTAACTTAAGTATTTTCGTAAGAGTTTTGTTGTGTGCCTAGCACCCTGTCCTCATAAAGAGTACAGGGTTGTTGTGATTCTAATAAATACACTGTTTATTTTCATAACACTTGTGTGGTGTCCTTTCACTGGGTGTTCAAGGGGTAATGTGATGGTAAAACAGCTGGCTTAACACGCCCTCTAGAGTCTTAGCCTTAGACTGCTCGTATCCATGCTACTAGGATAGCTGGTCTATAAGGTTGACTTACAACCAATCATCAATAAGGGTTGTTTGGACTGATATATAGTGATCACTAGAATAGTGAACACTGCACATCAAGCCAACTTCTCACATGAAGCCTGGGTGCGCATCAGTCGATAGGCTGCAGCAGACTGGATACAAGAAAATGACGCAGCGATTTAGACAAACGCAGTCCTATATAGTGTATCAAATTACATGTGCATTTTTTTCCAATAGCAGGAATGTTTTTGTAATCGGTCAAACGTCCGCAATATAAACTATACAAATAGTTCTTTTAAATGTGAGAGGGAACGTGTGTAAAAGGCCGGTGTTTTTCAACTCCACATTAAGATAGTAACAATTACCAAACATATCATCTTTCTTTTACTATCTTTTAGATGTAGAGCTTCAGGGTGCATTATGTCCCAGCACGTGGTAAAAAACACACTGGTGACAGAAAGTTGAGCTGCGAATATTCTTTGCAGTCACTCTCTTACTTCCTCTCTCCTTTCATAAAAAAAATTACACACAATGTTAACTTCCTTTTTATCTTACAGGTTGTGTTTCACAAATTGGCGTCCCCCCAACACCTCTAAACTCACCGTTCGAGGATTCTGCGATGATGCGTGGCCATCGTAACAACGTTTGAGAAGGCTGCTACGACACATGGTGCACCCTCTTTGAATCACGCCAATGGCATAAGGAAAGCAAAAAAGCTTCTTTCCGAAACGAAAACAAGTCATCTGTAAAAGGAGAGAGTGGGTAGTGTGCAGCAGCTTTACTGCGTAGGAATGTACAATTACCTCCGAGCAGTGACAATAGATAGATTACAACAGTCTGAGAGACAAATCTACAAGCCCCTTATGCCACTTCTGTAGGTACTATACTATGACTAACTCTATATACTATATTTCAGATCACTAAACTGGAGGGTGCACTATGAACCAGCACATACTTGGACACACAACCAAGGCAAAAGATGAGCTACGAGTATTTTCTCCACTATTAACTGCTCCATCTATAACTTTTACTCTCTCACAGTTTAAATGTCATTTTCTCTCTCTTCCTCTCTCCCTCTCACATCATTTCTCTTTCTCTTTTAAAGGTATGGACACTGTTGTCCACTGTGCCATGACCAACCAAAGCTGAGTTCAAGTTTAAACAAGGTAAGCAGAGCGACCCAGATATACAATGCCTCTGATTAAATGCTTTTAAATGAAAGACCTTATTTACAAGCCCCTTGTGCCACTTTTGCGTGACTTTCAACATGAGAAAAGTAACACAAAACTACCACAAAAGTCTTGTAAATATGCTCTAAAGAATATTTTCCTGCATATTGACTTGATCTCTCACCTAATTCTGTCTCATCTCTGAATCATTTTAAAGACCTGTTGATCTGTAATGTAAATCTAACACAGTAGGCTCTTCCATACAGACACCGCTTGAATGCAAGCCTATAAGACAAGTGAAATGTATCAGGCACACTGCACACGTTAAAATAACTAAATATCTTCAACTGTTAATTTGACTTGTAATATTTTACCTCATTTAGTCACATTGTCCTAATTTTAAACACTAATTATCTTTTTTGTTCTGCAGATTACCTACCGTACTTCTATTGGACTCCATATCACATTTTGTTTATTATAATCTTTTGTTTAAGTAATGTTTCTAATTATTCATTGTATTGTTATCTTTAAGTTACATTTCCAGTTATTTATTGTTTTAATAAAAAAAAGTATATACGTCTTTTTTTGGGTGGGTAAACGGTCCTCAATAGAAATGATATTTATAATTTGAAGTATAATTCTGAGGCTAACTCTTTACCAGGTCTTTACCAGAGTCTATAACTACGACTAACGGTTCCTATGGAAAAGTTTAAAAACTCCAGCACAGTAACTTTTTTCCATTACCAACATAGTGTTGTGAACTTCTAACCTCTATGCTCAATTAAGTGTTCCATGAACTGTTACTATGGTAACAGGCAGAAAGCCGTTTGGGGTTAGAGTTGAAAGGTACTGTCTGTACAAAAACATTTATAATAACCCTGGATCCTCTACAAGACAAAAAGGAAAGCAAACTAAAACAAAACACTGTGTACCAGATTTACAACCCCCTTGCACCACTTTTGCATCCAAGGTCCCCCCTACAAAATTAGAAGTGTGTGGGCCTAAATGACCCCCCTCAAGCCCCGGGAACCACCACCCCGGAAATGTGTGTGTTGTGAGAACAGACTGCGCGACCCTATGCCTACAGCCCTCGAGAGCCCTGGAGCCCGCAACGCCCAATGACCGGCTCATGCAGTGTCCCGTGGAGTCTACCCCGGGACACTGCTGTTTGCTTTGAGAGGGTGGGAGTCTCACGGCTTCCGCCCTCCCATAGCAGACATAGTTCGCATTTTGATAGGCAGAGCAGAGAAATCTGTTCTCACTTTCAAAATAAAAACCAGATTGCATTTCCACATACAAGTTAGCATCTCCCCTTGTGGAAAAGCAATGCCAACTCTCGAAAAACGCAGGAAGCCGGTGGGACAGTGGGGGCATTGTAGCTCCCCTCACGGTCACCAACATTTGTTATAAGACCCGGGGGATAGGGTCCCCGGACATATTAGAAATTACTCATAGGGGCTATTTTTTTACGGTAAAATTACAAGTCTGGTGTGCACCTGCTGGATGCACGACTCATAATCTGTAGGGTGCGTGACTCCAGCGCCTTTGATGCACAACTTGTACACGTTTGGGACTCGGCATTATTTTTCCACATCACAAGCTACTAACATACAACTCCCCATGTGGAAAAGCAATCTGATTTTGATTTTGAAAGAGAAAACAGATTTACTTGCTATGGGTGGGCGGGATGGATACCCCTGAACACTACAGGAACTGTCCCTCCCACAATACATAAAGCCCAGAGAGTGGTGGTCCCCGGGGCTTTGGAGACCTTACAGCCCCCCCTCCCTAGCCATACTTTTTTTTGTAGCCCCAGTGGGTAACGGGGCCCTCGAGTGCTCCAGTACGGGAACCACGTAGTCCCCCTCCCACAATACATAAACCCCAGATGGGTGATGGTCCCCGCAGCTTTCAGGACCTTTGACCCCTTCCCCCACCATTTTTTTCTTTTTAGCCCCGGGCACTGACGATCCCCTCTGGGCCCCACATAAAATGTAATAATTTTGCCCCCGGAATTTAATCCCCCGGAGAAAAATTTTTTTTTAAACTCCTTTTTTTAAAATTTATTTTAAGGCACAGTCCACGCACCCTACATGCATCCCGGTTTAAAAAAAAAAATGTGGGCCCTGGGGGTCTACAGGGTAAAATTATTTCTACCCTACCTCCTTTCTCCATTACAAACACATATTGCACTGACTTCCTCAGCCTCGCTTCTACCAAGTCACAAAATGGCTGCTAACAGTTCCTGGTTTCCAATGTTTACAACCGCTTCACAGTCAATTTGCATTGAGCACGTGATCGGGACGGTGTGCTTATAATACAATGCCAATCCTCGCACATTCCGCGGATCCCCCGCGTCCATAGATATATAAATGACTTTAACCGTAATTTTCTCAGGAACTACTGAACAGATTCACACCATATAAGCAGAAGGCACAAGTAAGAACTGACGACTACCTCTCTGCCAAATTTGGTGTAATTCCGTTCAGCCGTTCGGGCTGTAGCCGTGTCTTAAGATCCTATGGGAAATTGCATGGGGAAAACATGTTTTGGGACCCCCCTTTTTTCTCGGCTCCCGCTTGACCAATCACCCCCAAACTTTCAGGGAAGGAGCAGAAATTAGGCTGGAAAATTTCAAGAAGATTCATCAATCGACGCCAAAGTTATTGGCAATAGAATGTTGCGGTTTTCCAATGGATAATAGGTCCTAAGTATAACTACCTACTGGCGACCGCCAGTGGGTAATATATATATATTTATATATCTATATATATATATATATATCTCCCTGATTTTCGCCTCCAGCACACAGGACTCCGATCCAAAGAGACGATGCAGACCCAAATTCGTGCAAATATTCCTTTATTTCTTTATTCGCCCAAACACCTCCGCCATGACGCGTTTCGGTCCCACTCGGACCTTGATCACATGACACATCACATGGGCATAACACCACTATTTAAAGTGACAGTGCAATTGTAAAAAGTGCTGGACATGGATGAAAGACTCTGTTCCTGCTTTAATGCAGTTGTACCTGTGACATACACGTCTGTACCTTTTTTCCTTGGCCATACCTCTAACCTCCTGTGCAAATATTGCTGTTTAAATACATATTAGGATACCAACTGTGCTTGTATCTCGTGCAAAATCACATTTCAAGTAAACATTGACAATAAATATCCACTTCATCAAATTTAAGCATCAATAAATAATTATATAATTAAGTAATTGATTTCATTAATATTGATAAAACCACTTCGAAATACAGTTTTAATTTAAAAGGAACCTTAAAAAATATCGGCATGATTAAAAAATCTATGCTGTGTGAAAAAGGTCCTAAAAAAAGTTTTTCTAAGGGAAGGGTATGGTTTGCATGAAAAAGTGGTGAGTCACATCCGTGACCAACACCTGTGGAGGGTTAGAGATAGCCTCTGCAATGAGCAAGTACAATATAGCTGTTAGCTCTTGAGTACAGCCCTAGTGGGCAGACTACTGTACATCCATGACACTGACATATAATTCAACAATATAGTGACTGCCCTAAACCCCAAGAAAATTGTGACAAAGATAAATAAACATAGTAAAATACAGTGTAATATACTTAAAATCAATTCATTATTCTTGCTGCCAAAGACTTATTCCTAACAGACGGACACCAGAAGATATTTACTGTTTTAACCTCGTTTGAAACCTCATATGTTGATTTACAAAAACGTATAAAAATCCTCTGTTGAATTTAACTCATTAGGGCTCTTGGTATCCATCTCAAGGATATATTTTGTTTCCAACCTCCTCAATTTGGCATTTCTGTCTCCACCACGTTTCAGGGGTAAAATGCAATCAATGATGTAAAATTTCAACAAGTCAGGGTTTTTTGCATGTACTGCGGAGAAGTGCCGAGCCACGGGGTATGAGTCATCCCCATTTTTAATGGCCCGTAGGTGTTGGAGAATTCTCTTGTGACACTGGGGTCTAGTACTCCCTACGTATTTCAAACCGCAAGGGCACTCTAATACGTAAACTGTATATTCTGATTTACATGTAAGCTTTTTGTCTATTTTCCTAGGTGTACTATGGAATGGGCTATGGTACTCTGTTTTGTTGATGCCCTGCTTACATGCCTTACACGTTGCACATTTGATGAATCCCTTGCTTTTGGCGAGCCAGTCCGAGGAGGATTTTATTTCCGGGCTACTCGAGACCAACGTATCACCCATTGAATTGGATTTTCTGAATGTCAGATTCGGGGAGCTTGATAGTTTCTCTCCCAGGACTGGATCGTTCTTGATTAGAAGCCAGTTCCTAGTTATAAACTTCCTGATGGCCTGATGCTGGTCACTGAAAGTGAGAATAAGTCTTAAGGGCTGCTCATCAATGGGAATGTCTCTGGTTCTGTCTTTAGACTCCAATGCCTGTGCTCTACTTAGTGCGTTGGCCCTTCTAGTCGCACTGTCAATGGCTTTGGGGCTGTAACCCCTTTCAATAAACCTAGATCTACATTCCCTCTGTGCTTTAAGGCAATCAGTCTCCCTACTGCAGATTCTCCTGATCCGCAACATCTCCCCATAGGGGATGCTGCGGATTAGGTGGGCCGGATGGTTACTGTCTGCATGTAGTACTGAATTGCCCGCCGTGCTTTTCCTATGCAGTCTGGTGTTAAGAGAATTCTCATTCGCATAAATCTCCACATCTAGGAACATAACAGAGGATTTACTGATGTGACTGGTGAACTGTAAATTCATATCATTAACATTCAGCAAGTTCACAAACTCCTGCGCTTCACCCTCAGTCCCACGCCAAATGAACAATAGATCATCAATATATCTGAACATAAATGCCACATGACTGTTAATGAATGAGAAATCTGCATTCAACAATGTCTGTCTTTCCCATAGACCCATGTGCAGGCAGGCGTAGCTAGGGGAAAAACATGCCCCCATAGCTACGCCCCTAATCTGTTGGTAAATCTGTTTGGAAAAAAGAAAGTAATTATTTTCCAGACACATGGTAATGATAGTTAGTAGCATCTTGTTATGTTCAATGTAACACATCGGACGCTTCTGAAGGAAATAGTCTACAGCTTTTATCCCGTCCCTATGGTGTATGCTAGTATACAGTGACGACACATCCATAGAAATGAGCACCATGTCTTTGCTCCATGTCACCTTTTCCAGCTTTCTCAATAGGTCACCTGTATCTAGTATAAATGAGGGCAATGTTCGTACACAGTCCTGCAAAAAATGATCCACATATTTACTGGCATTTTCCATCAGGCTTCCACAAGCCGAGATAATAAGTCTGCCAGGTGGTTTCAGAATGTTCTTATGGACTTTAGGTATCAGATACAGTTCCGGTATTATGGGATTGTCGTTTTTCAGAAATTTATACTCATCTGCTGACAGCAGCCCTGCACTTCTCCAGGCCATCAAGCAAGAGTAGAATTTATCCCACGAAGCTCTTACCACACTTAGGTCACAACGCCTATAACAATTTTTGTCGGCCAATTGTCGTTCAGCCTCCTCACAATACATTTTCCGGGGCCAGAGGACAATATTGCCCCCCTTATCCGATTGGCGTACCACTAGATCTTGATATATATATATATTCGCTTAACCGCGGCTGCGGCGGTTTGATTAAGTAGGCGGGCCGCGTTGGCCAACGGACGTGCGCCGCACTATGAAGGTAGTGCTTGCAACGGCCGTTGGCCGACAGGTGCATGGAAGGGGCTAAATATCAACAAACAGTCCAGATTCAGAGCGCACTATAATAAATAATATGTGACCAACACTATTTCAGGGGTGCGAAATTAACCTAGCACCTCAAAGAGAGTATAGGAAACACCCTGTGAGGATGAATGGTTAAAACAAAACAAACATGTAACAAATTCCCTGTGAAAACAACTCATACACCTCCTCAGGATACAAGGTGCAGAAATTACCAATTCAGAGTACACAAAGGCAACTCGAAAAAGGACTTTCAAAGCCTGGTAACCAAAGAACTATTAGTCCCATAATGCCTCATAATGGGCTGACATGGGCAGCCCCGGGGACCACCACTCCCGGGGCTTCTTAAAATTTGGTGGGGGGGGACTCTGAGGCCCCCCCAGCCCCGGGGACTGCCACCTCCCGGGGCTTCTGAAAAATAGTTGTGGGGGGCTCTCAGGCCCCCCAGCTCCAGGGACCGCCACCCCCGGGCCTTTAAAAAATGAATGGTGTGGGGGCTCATGGCCTCCCTCCGCGGCCCCGGGGGCCACCACACTGGGGCTTTATTTTTTTGAAAAATTTCCGGTGTGGGGGGCTCAAGTCCCCCCACATGCCCCGGGGACTGCCACCTCCCCGGGGCACTAAATATTCAAATTGGGGGGTCCATGACAGACCCACCAGCCCCGGGGACCACCATCCCCCGGGGCTTTGTACAATGTGGGAGGGGAGCCGCGCGGCCCCCCTCCTGGAGCGTTGTTGAGGCCGTGTTTGCACACATGTTACCACAGGGCGTGTTTGCACACATGTTACCTCAGGCCCACCCCCTTCCTTCACCATTGTGCAAACGCACCCTGTGGTGCATTTTAAGTTGAGGAATTCATTCCTTTTCAATCTTGAGGGTCACTGGGGCCCAACTAGCCCACCAGGTACCACCAGTATGCACCAGGGAGTTGCGTTGCAGAGAGGTGTTCAGAGGCCATGCCACTTCTTACACCTCTCTGCAATGCAGCTCTGTGGCGCTTACTGGAGGTACCTAGTGCGCTAGTGGGACCCTATGGACCCTCAGAATTCAAGGGGACTTAATCTCCCAACTATAAACAGACACAGGGCGCGTTTACACTGGGGAAAAGGGAGGTGACGGGGCCTGAGGTGATGTGTGCAAACACGCCCTTTGGCGTGTTTTAAGTTGGGGAAATAATTCCCCTTCAATCCTGAGGGCCCTTACTAGTCCACCAGGTGCTTCCAGTAAGTGTTACTGCGCTGTGTTGCAGAGAGGTGGCCAGGCTGTGCCCCTTTTTACACCTCTCTTTAACGCATCTCTGTGTTGCTCACTGGAGGTACCTAGTGGGCTACTTGGACCCCAGGGACCCTCAGGATTCAAGAAGACTTAATCTCCCAAATGGACACAGGGTGCATTTACACAGTGGTGAAGGGAGGGGATGGTGTAGGAAAGTGGCTCTATTTTTAGTGGACCAAAGTATGATCAGCCGAACTACGAACTACGATTTACTCACCTGTTATCAGGAGAGACCTCAGTGCTGCATCTTTGAGTCCAGTACTGATCCTGAAAAGTAATTCTAACAGAACTTACCAGTAACTTGAATTTCCTTCCGTAGGCTAACTTTGACTAGTTTGACTGTCATATGGTTACTGCTTACCTATATACCGTGTTAAGTTAGCATGAGCTTATTAAATGTTTAAACGCCATTTTACCTTTAGCTGCTTCTGCACACGACACATAATTATTGTTTTAGCTTTCAGCCTAGAAAAGCGTTGTGATTTACACAAGAATAATATGTTATTGCTCTGATATCAGCTTTGCTTAGTAAACCGTGTCTGTACAGTGAGTGCTGAAGCCTTCAAGGATAACTCAACACAGTGTTGTTGTGAGGTCTGATCTTCGCACCTTCCTAGACATAACATAAATGCAGCTGCTGCCAAAATCTGGCTTTAGGCGCGTTTTATATTGCTTTGCATAGAGCACACGACACACACTTGATGGTGCTTCGCATGCAGAGAGTTGGTGGAAGATGATGTGATCCTCTGCCACTAGGATCTTGAGGTATGGGGCCGCCCTGCTAAAACCCAATGAGACCTTCTTAGATATAATATATTATGCTAGTTAGGGAGGGTGAGAATTTGGTGTTGTTGAACCCTATTCATTTCAGCATATTTAGTATGTTGTCACCTTTTGCATTCTATGGACTAGTAACTATGCTGATAACTTTGCTTCTTATAATATGTTTGCTTGTATTATCTAAGATACTGCGTTTGAGAACACTGCATTAGTAAATAAATATTTCAAATATGCACGCATCCTCATTTACTCCACGTTCTGGTTTGAAATGATTGTATAACGAAAGAGTGCTCATGTATTCCACGTGACCTGAGGTATTCCAAGTTCATGTTCTGGTTTGTCTAAACGTTGGGAGTGTGTAATGACCAATGAGACACTTTAGCTAGCTCGGTAAGGGGATTTTGGGTACGGAGGTGAGTTTTGGCACACCCTAATTCACTGAGGTTCCAAGTCTCTATGCACAGTTCTGTAGGAGAACGGAATCCCTGCTACATGGCGCCCATACGTTGGTGGTCTTATTTCATGACACTCGAGTAGTACATCGTTCAATCCTTAACCCCTTCATTGTCGTTTCCGGAAAACGGTGGTGTCGGAAAAAAACCTACCTATTTGTGAAATAGGTCTTTCAAGCTTGAATCTTTCTAAACGGTTTCTTTGAATTACTACCCAGTTGTGCTACAAAGTTTACTTTGTCTGTTTTCCTATCTGTGACGTCATGGATAATGCCGTGGACATTCTGCAACATAGTCGCATTGCCGTGCGCAATCATTTGCAGAATTATAATGTCCCTGTAGATGGCATGGCCGTGATAATGGTGGTGAGTGCGGAAGTAGCTTACCCGTACGAGATATTTTACTCGTGGGTGACCTTCCCAGCGGTGGACGCAAATTCTGGTGTGTTCCACACATACACTCACACCCCTGTGCCGAATGAGTACACACCGTACCGGGCACAGGAAGTGCCTATAGATACTTGGCAGCATCGCGTTTGGTTTGATGGCGCCCTCCCACATTCTTTAAAAGCTCCGAGGTTAGGTTCTTTGTCCATTCCAGGCACAAATTGGCCTGTTTTGGCTGGATTTACTCCTCATCCTCAACACGGCAATTGTACCGTTGTTGAACTTAGTAGACTACATGTAGTCTCCATTAGCGATATTCGAGCAAAAGTACAATACATAACCCGTAATCTTCCGGGTGGGGCCCCGGGAAGTGCGGCGCTTCCTGCGGGACCGGGTGGTATGAAGCTCAGTCCCGTGATGGTCAATGCTGTGATGGGCAAGCGTCCCCAAGATAGGGATGAGTTTCCTTTCTGGCTTGCTGAGAAATTTGACCAGCTGGAAGCAGTATTTCCTAACACGACTCCTGGTGAAAAACACAGGATTCTGACAATTAGTTTACCCAAAGTCTTGGCCCCTGAAATCGGTGACTGTGAGACCTGGGGTAGAACATTTGCGGCAGTCTATGCGAGGTGCTACGGCACTCCGTCTATGACTGTCCTGCCTGCGGTCCTTAAGCGTGTTCAAGACGAGCACGGACCTGAGGCTGCGGTTGAATTGGGCATGCGCCTGTGTGGCACCTATGATGTGGTTTGCGATCTCGTACTTGCTAATGTCAAGGGAGATGCAGTGAACTTTCAGGTGGCCAATGCTTTGCAGGCGCTCCCCGATGCCGAAAAACCCCGTCAGTTAGCGAGGATTATTGTAGCGGCTTATAAAACCGTAGGTCGCAATAGTAGGGGACTCAAGCCTTTTTCTACTAAAGAGAAAACGCAACCCCAAGGGCAGAAGTCTGACACGGACGTTCAGCCCAAGTCCAAAAAACGAAATTGGCCTAAAAAACAAAAACAGGGAAAGCAACAGCAACAGAAACAGGAGTCTTGTCCTGCGTCTCCCGTGCATGCCCCCACAGAACGTGTTTATGACTTGCGCGATCGCGCGAAGATTAAATCACCTGATCGATTTCAGGTTTCTGATCAACGCTCTCCTCGTTCTTTTCAGGAATCATTGGCCTCATCGACCGGTGGTGGAGGAGGCGGAAGGGGTCGGGGTGGCCAGCATGGACGTGACCAGCCCCGCCCAAAAGACGGTGCAGGAAAGCAGGACGGCTCTACGCTGAAAAGACCCCAGTTTCAAAAGAAGAAAGTCACCGCATTAACAGTGAAATATGCCCCAGATAGTGAGAACGCGGCTTCGGAATCTGACATGGGCTCTGACCTTGCTGGACAGAGCAGCGGAGATTACCATAGTGCGAGAGGCCCTGCGTCCACTACTGAAGGTGACAGCGACTGACCGTTATGTTGTAGTTGAGACGGCTGACACTAGAGTTGCTCCCCCTGACAGACTTTATGAAATTATCCTGTTAATCGAAGGTGACATACAGCGTACCATAAAAGGGATATTTTGGGAAAATCTTTCGTCTACGTACGACATTTTGTTATCGGAGGCTGACTGGCCCCCACTTTTTGTGCTCGCAGCTCCGCGAGGGGAGGAGGTGATCCTCCCTAGTTTCGCGCACACAGTCTCGAAAGAGCATGCACTGAACTTTGCAGAAGAGTGGGCTAAGGCTCTAGCGCCAGCTCTGTACCGTAAACACTGTGGTTGGGATAAATTCTCCCCGCACCACGAGATTCCTTTGCGGTCTCAGCCACAGCCTTAACCTCAATATCCCATTCGACGTGAGGCTAAAGCTTCCGTTGCGGAAATCCTTGAACAATTGGAATATCAGGGAGTGATTGAAACATGTGTGTCACCAATGAATAACCCTCTTTTTACTGTGACCAAGCCTGACGGTTCGTACCGTTTGGTATTGGATTACCGGCATTCAAACTCGCATTGCCGTACCTGTGCAGTACAGAATACTCACGGCTCTGCCTTGGTGGATAGTCTAGTGCATAAGCGTTTTAAGACCACGCTTGACATATCCAACAGTTTTTATGCCCACCACTTGGATGGTCTAAGTTCCCAATGGACCTCCTTTACTTGCGGCGGTGTCCAAAAACAATTTTGGCGTTTGCCTATGGGCTATAAGAATAGCCCTGGGATTTTTACTGCCCGCATAGTCTCTCTTTAAGAGAGAGTCGACCCTGATGCTTGCTCGTATGTGGATGACATTTATCTCACAGACGACGAACTTTGGGAGCATCTGTGTCGCGTTGATCGCTTAATTTGTAGCTTTGCAGACATGGATTACAAATTCAATTTTACAAAATCGCACATTGCAGAATATACAGTGTTGTTCCTGGGTTACGAGCTCAACAATGAAGGTAGAGGTTTGGCTCCTCACTTCCTGGAGAAATTCGCACTACTGCGCGCTCCGACAACTCTGAAAAAATTACAGTCTTTACTGGGTTTTTTGAATTTCAGGAGGACATACATTCCGGAATATGCCCAGCGTATCAAGCCTTTGTATGCTTTGATACAACCAACTTTTTCCAAATCATGCTGGCTGCTTGAGCACTCGGCCATTCTGCAATCTTTGCAAGCTGATCTGCTCGCTTCAAAATGTTTGCTGACTCGTGACAACCACACCAACTTGGTGATAAGAATCATCCCTGGGACAGTGGGTTTCACGTACCTGACTTTTAATGAAGGAGACACAGTACCTATTGCTTACAAGTCACACTTGTACACTTCGGCTGAAATGCGATTTTCCACTGTGGAGAAAGGTTTAACAGCTGTACAGATGGCGATTCTTAAAGAACGTGCTCTGTCACAGGGAAAACGCATGTTGGTTGTTACCCCGTGTCCTGCCTTGGAGGCAGTTACGAAAGCCAGTGTACCGAATTCTAAAGCTTTGCACCCTCGGTGGATACAATGGGCTGCGTCTTTGACGTCTCCGGATGTCACTTTATTTTTGACGCCTCCTTACGGTTGCAGGAGTACTTACAGTATGAATTTGTTCATCCAGCTCCTTTAGCTATGCGGCCGTTGGAGGATTTCCATTGCATCATTTACACTGATGGGTCGGCGCAGGTTGCGCATGGCTCTAAACATGCCTACTTTTCTTCATGCACCATTGTGGTCAGTGCCATGGTGAACAATAAGTTCAAGTCCAGAGTCGTGCACACGCAGACCGCACAATTGACAGAGCTTCGTGCTCTGATGCTTGCATTGGAGTACGCTGATCCTAGTTTGACGACTCTTATTGTGAGTGATTCCTATTTCTGTGTCCAGTCTTACAATGAAAACTTGTTTTTTTGGATTTAAAATGACTTTCGTGATTCCAAGGGTAGCACAATAAAACATAAAATGATCTGGGTTCGAGTGGCTGAGCTTAAAGAGCAGTTGCCACTTGTGTTTGTAATTCATACTCTCAGCCATCAGCGTGTTGGAGTTCACGCTGTCGGTACCTCGCTTGCTGATGAGGCAGCGAAATCAGCGGTATCTACATATTTAGTTGCAGCGGTTACACGGTCTAAAAGTAAGATTGATGATGATATCTTGGCGGCTGTTGCTGCCACTGAGAAGGGAGGTAAACATCCTACGGGGTTCCCTTCAAAGTACACATACCACTTAAGTCCCGATAAGGTTCCTTATGTGAAAATTCCTGAAGTTGGGGAGCGGTTGATTCCCAACTCAGACCGCAGGGCTACATTGATTACAGCGGTGCATGAAGGTGTGGCGTCTGCGCTTGCGGGCTTCTCGGCCACTGTAACTCAATTTCAACAGTGTTTCTGGTGGCGGGGACTGTACAAACAGATGCGCGATTATGTCCTTCAATGTGACATTTGCCAGCAGATTAAGCCTTCGACTGCTGCGCGTCCACCACAGACACAGTTGTACATATCGAATAAACCACTAGGATGTGTTTATTAAGATCACTGCGGTCCTTTTTCTTCTGATACTGCGTATAAGTACATCTTAGTAGCTGTTGATTCATGCACACGCTTTGTGTGGGTCTGGCCCCATCGCAGCGCTGATTCACGGACTGTCATAAGAGATTTGTGTGTCTTTGTAGGGATTTTTGCCTGTGGTACCTTCCATTCGGATCAGGGTCCGGCTTTCGCCTCTAAGGCGTACAAGGATGCCATGCTTTCTATGGGGGTCCAAGTCAAGTTTTCGCCTCCGTACAGACCTGAGGGTAACAGTGTAGTGGACCGAATGAACCGTGACTTAAAGCAATCATTGACAGCTCGAGTTATAGGCACTGGCAGAAACTGGCTGGCCCATCTCAATGGCGTGCAGGGTGCTCTTAATAATCTCCCTAGAAGGTCTCTGGGTGGGCGGACCACATACAAAATGCTCTTTGGTATCAAGATGTTTGTCCCGGACCTTGACGGTCTAGACTGCGTGGCCCAAGCCACAACCTTTGACGTAGATGAACATTGCAATGTTTTACAGGATCTACAAAAGACCAGAGATAGTCTTGCAAAGGAACATTTGCCCTCCACATCGGATGATGCATTGCAGATCCTGGTAGTTGGCTGGCTACTCCAATTTGGAGAACTGGTTCGAGAGAAGATCGATAACAAGAAAGAATTTGGTCCTTCCTATCGAGCTCCGGTTCCTGTGCTTGGCGTGAGGGGCACAAGAACAGTCATTTTACCACCACTTCCAGGTCGTAAGGAAAACAGGTTTATCTCAATTGACAATGTCAAGATACACAGAGTGGCCGATTCTTCTTAGTATGACACCGGCTGTCTCCTGTCCTTCGATTTTGAGAAATTCTGTTTTGGCCACTGCTTCCAATCCTGAGCCAGAAGTGGCCATCGAGATGCCTACAATTTCCAGTCCTTTATTGAGTACTTTGCCTGGTACTAACGTTGATGAAATTGATTACACTTACCCGACTGACTTATCGATGCCTGATTTGCAAACACGTTTGGCCACAGAATCCAGATTTTCTTTTGACACTGTTTCTCATAACTCAAAAAAGCCCTCACGTGTTGCAATTTATGCCAGTTTATTTAAAAAAACACTTTTTGATTCCCCCTTGGACATATATTTGGTTGGTACTTTTTTCAATTTACCTTTTTATGTCAATTGGTTTTGTGTTTTTTTTTTTTCGATTCGTCAATGGACACTATGTCGAGGAGAGAACATGTATTCGACATCTAAATGGAACTTTGGCCCCCCTTTCCTCATCACATTCAGCACACAGACTGAAAAGAGACTTGACTTTTGTTAACATCACTGATTGGCCTGTCCTTGATGGGATTGTGTGGGATGCTGTTAAATTTCAAATCCATGGCCAAACTGAGGTTGTTAATGTCCCTAATATGCTCAGGGTAAACATGGGGGATGTAGTGAAACAAAATATACGTTCTGATGATTGGGATATTCAGGCCGTAGAGGCATTGTTTTCTAATTTGAAATATTATGCTGCCTTTGATGCTGAAGATTTGTACTTAGAATCTGCTAATTATGGTGAATTATTTTGCTTCTAACATTTAGGCAACCATTATCTGCATAAAACTAATTCCAGAAGCAGTACTGTAAATTATACACAGTGGGAGCATTGCCCGGCTCCTTTACAAGGCAGTTCGAATACTTTTTTGAAAAAGTACACATATTTTACTGACTTTAATCAGTCCAATCCCGCATCTTTTTATTTTAAAATGACACAGAAGTCCATGTCCAAAGTTAGACTTACCGATACTAAGTACTCGAAGTCCTTTCTAGACAAGCTGGCTGTGGAAGGCTACGAGTTATTGAAGGAAACTGTTGACCTTAAATCTGTTTGGGGTTCTAAAAGCTGGCAGGTACAAGGCACTGAGGCTTTGCACCGTGCATGTCTCATCCCAAATCAAATGTTGTTTTTGAATTCTACCATTTCGCAAACTACATGCTTTGGATTGGCTACTTCTAAAAAATTAAATACACCTACCGTCCCTGATTTAAAAGAATATTCTGGTTGGAGCAATATTACACAGTTTTCCATTAGGGAATTGCAAACTCTATTGCATAATTCGTCCTTTAACATATCCAGTTTGGATCCAAAAGGTTGGCTGGTGTGGCACAGAAGTTCTGATTCATGCCAACGTCGTTTTCTGAGTTTAGCTGAAGGATTTACACAAGTCAGGCCTGATCCCCGTTTTGAAACTGACCATTCTGTCACCACTTATACAGTAGGCAAATTATGTCAGAATTGGTTGAAACATTCTACCTTGGCTGTGGTTAAACTGCATCTATCCAAGCTGACTGATGATGTTGATTTAAATGATTTCATAAAAGGCCCGGCTAGTGGTAGATCTAAAAGATGGATATATGCGATTTACAATGAAATCTAGAAGACATCACAGATTGAGTCGGCTACACGCCTTAGGGCTATTGATCAAGCTAATTTAGAAAAAGTGCTTGCAGTTGTTGATAACTGTATTAACATGCTTTCTTCCCGCATTTACACCTTAGATCATATATAGTGTCTTCTGTTGTTGATATTGTGCAAGATGAAGTGTCTGTTTTATACCATGGTCAAAATCAATTGCGTTCCATTATGCAATTTGCGTGGACCCTGCAGACGCTTAAATCTGGAAAAGTGCCTTGGAATTAGATGAACGTGTCCTCCCTCTTTGCCCCTTTGAATTTGACTGACAAGCAGAGCTTGCTTTCAATGCGAGATGCATCTTTTTCCATGTTACACATTGAGAGGTTGGAATCTTTACCGTTCTCTGTGGCTGAAGCCACTGCTGCAACGTGGCTTATCCACAAGTTGATTACATTACCATTTGCTCTGTTTAAATTTACAAATTGTATGCAATATATTGCGATAGGCCGATATGAACCACTGGGTAGTTTGTTTCTCCATGAAGCCTGGTCGCTTCCTTTTACTCATAGATGCCAGAAAGATGGGAAAGAAGTGTATCTTAAAGGTAATGAGTGCACAGAAACACCAGATCACTCATTGATGTGTAGACACATTCAATTACACGGTTCTTGTAACCAAGACCGGACAATTTTGCCTATGTTTTGAAAGGTACTCCAGTTCCAGCTATCGTCCCCATTTTCACATTACTGGCAAACGGCAGTTATTTACTTTTAAATAACGAAGATTGTTGTGGGTTAATTAGAGGTATTGCTTATGTCGTTACCGTATCTGAACGTGTGGTTTGCTGCAAAAATGTTTTGTACCCACCCACACATGGGAACTCAGATGTTTCCATCTGGCCGAGAATGCCAACCTTGAAGGCAGAGTTCAATGGAATGAGTAGAATAAGAGCCCTTTTGTCCCAAAAAGAAGTGTCCCTGAGTTCTGCTCATGAAACGTTCGTCCTTCACGTCGCCAACACCCGCACAGAGGTGCAGGCTCTTTTAAATACTGATTTGCCATTGCATTTCAGCGAGCTGATTCATTCAATTATTAACGCGTCCTCCACTTCTGGCCTCGCACACTTTTTTAAGAGAGTTAGCAGTAGTCTCGTGACTTCATTTGAAAAGATATTTGGAGTCATTCCTGCTTTCTTTCATTCTAAACTTTCAAGCCTGTTTGGTGGTTTTCCTGTTATGTTGGCGCTAGCTGCAGGAGTCCTGGTGATATTTTGTTTTATTAGAAATGGATGCCCATCCTGTGTTACACGTTGCACAGCCCCACCTTGCACTGTTTCGCAACAGGATGCTTGAATACTATGGCGCCTTGCCGCTCACGACTTTAAGCGCGGCATATGGATTATCATTTCGATTTTCCTATTTCACATGTGTCCATCCTGTGTTTCATTGCCTGAGCTGCGATTTCGAGTGGGCCCTTGATTTGTGTCTCTGCAAGATGGTGTCTCCTGACGTCAATTTTAATCATCTGATGAGTCCCTTAGTTGCTCATGAGTTGTTTTGTTCAGACGAAAGGATTATGGCCTTGGCAGCGATGCATGGACTAATGGGTCATTGGAACATATTTGCAGCGGTGCAAGATTTCTTGCCACAGAGTTTTATTGAGAACCCACTGAGTTGTCCTCTGATGATGCTAGAGGCTCCGGTGCTGGAGGAGCACGTATGTTCCTTCCCATTATTAAATTGGATGGCTGACCTGTTTTCGGATGATGACAGGGACTTCCTGTTGGTGGCTGTTGCTGCATATTTTGCATATTCAGTCCTGTCCTAAAGGCTTTCAAGGATTTTGATGACAAACTGTTCTTACTTACACAATTTTTTACAAATTATGCGTACATTTTTCACCACCCAGACCTACAGACTTGAGTAAAAGTGAACAAATGATTGGCAAGTTGGAATTTTTTTAATTGACTTGTGAAAACGTTTTTTCCACCGTTTTTAAATTTGACCTGGCTCATCGTTCTTGAACTCTGCTATCATGATGTGCACCTTGCCTTATCTTATCTTATCTTATCCGTGCTCGGTCATGGCGGGATGTCATATGGTTACTGCTTACCTATATACCGTGTTAAGTTAGCATGAGCTTATTAAATGTTTAAACGCCATTTTACCTTTAGCTGCTTCTGCACACGACACATAATTGTTTTAGCTTTCAGCCTAGAAGAGCGTTGTGATTTACACGAGAATAATATGTTATTGCTCTGATATCAGCTTTGCTTAGTAAACCGTGTCTGTACAGTGAGTGCTGAAGCCTTCAAGGATAACTCAACACAGTGTTGTTGTGAGGTCTGATCTTCGCACCTTCCTAGACCTAACATAAATGCAGCTGCTGCCAAAATCTGGCTTTAGGCGCATTTTATATTACTTTGCATAGAGCACACGACACACACTTGATGGTGCTTCGCATACAGAGAGTTGGTGGGAGATGATGTGATCCTCTGCCACTAGGATCTTGAGGTATGGGGCCACCCTGCTAAAACCCAATGAGACCTTCTTAGATATAATATATTATGCTAGTTAGGGAGGGTGAGAATTTGGTGTTGTTGAACCTTATTCATTTCAGCATATATAGTATGTTGTCACCTTTTGCATTCTATGGACTAGTAACTATGCTGATAACTTTGCTTCTTATAATATGTTTGCTTGTATTATCTAAGATACTGCGTTTGAGAACACTGCATTAGTAAATAAATATTTCAAATATGCACGCGTCCTCATTTACTCCACGTTCTGGTTTGAAATGATTGTATAACGAAAGAGTGCTCATGTATTCCACGTGACCTGAGGTATTCTAAATTCATGTTCTGGTTTGTCTAAACATTGGGAGTGTGTAATGACCAATGAGACATTGTAGCTAGCTCGGTAAGGGGATTTTGGGTACTGAGGTGAGTTTTGGCACACCCTATTTCACTGAGGTTCCAAGTCTCTATGCACAGTTCTGTAGGAGAACGGAATCCCTGCTACATCACTTGGAAATTCTTTTAAGTGTGGAGTTTTTGAACATACAAATATTCCTCTAAAATCAGCTGAACTACGAATTCTGATTTACTGACCTGTTATCAGGAGAGACCACAGTGCTGCATCTTTGACCCCAGAACTGATTCTGAAAAGTAATTCTAACCATATTTACCAGTAATTTGAATTTCCTTCCATAGGCTAACATTGACTGGGTTCACTCGGTAATTCTTCTGTGTGGAGTTTTGGAACTTTAAAATATTCACCTAAAATCATCCGAACAACGAATTCCAATTTACTCACCTGTTATTAGGAGAGACCACAGTGCTGCATCTTTTAGCCCAGTACTGACCCTGAAAAGTAATTTTAACCGTACTTACCAGTAAGTTGTATTTCCTACCATAGGAATCCATTGTGTGGTTTTCACCAGAAAAGGTTCTAAGTGTTGATTTTCACAAACTACAAATATTCCTTAAAAATTACCCGTATGACTTAAATGCATTCTTTCAACTGTTTACAGGAGATGCACCATTGCTGGATCCAGGATCCACCACTGAATAAGAAAAAGTAACGATAACACTACTTACCTGCTAAGTGAATTTCCTCCCATAGTATAACATTGGTGGTTCTATGTGAAAAAGTTTCCAAGTGTCAACTTTTAACATATAATAATATTCCTTACAAATCACTACTGTAACCAAAACGCTTTTACTCAACTGTTTACAGGAGATGTTCCAGGACTGAATCTAGGATCCAGTCCTGTGGTTAGAAAAGTAATCCATAAAGTAACTAATTGCATTTAACTAGAAATCCCCATTGAGCTCAATGTTGCATGGTGTTTGAAATTGTGTTGCCCATTGCAACAACTGTAACTACTGTACTTAAAAGTCTATTGCCTATTTGCAAAGTATTTAGACTAAAGTAATTCATTCTGAGAAAGTATATTTTGTAATGTAATCTATACTGTAATTATAATGTAAGTTAAAAAAATATCTAAAAATAAATAGTTTAAAAAAATTTAGTAAAACAGTATCAAAAAAAGTAAATATAACAATTAATACATTTAAAAATTGTCATTTACAAAACCTTTCAAATTCACTGAAATAAACATAGGTTTCAGACATGTTATAGTTAGTAATTAGCATTTAAAAAACCTTCGAAATTCACTGAAAAAACCATAGGTTTCATACATGTTATAATTAGGAATTTGCATTTAAAAAAACCTTAGAAATTCACAGAAAAAAACATAGGTTTTAGGGGTGTTATAGTTAGCTGGACATTTCACTTGTACAAAACCATTGCAATTCCTCCGTTATAGTTAGTTCTGCTAACTATAACTCGCACGCCCGCAATCTACTGCTTATGATGTCTCATATCACATCATTCATGTCATGGTCAGTGACATCACTGATGACATCACTGATGACATCTCAAATGAAATCACTGAGATACACCTCATCATACACTAGTATAACCTTTCATCACTCATTGTAAAATACAGAGTACTATATTTGAATCCATTGACACACCAATACAAGTTTCTAAAAACCCACTCAGTGATTCCTAGATCTACACACACATCTAATCACTTACCTATAGAATTGCTCATACATGCTGTCAATGATCAATAGAACACTATCAAATATACTTATACACCTATATCGACATTACACACCAGCACACATCCTATTCACTTATGCAGTCATCCTACTCACTTATGTAAACAATGGATCATACTTACATTTACTCAGCTACACACTTATACAAACACCACTTCATTTATTCATATAGATAGTAACTCATACTTAGTGTGTTATAAAATCACTATTACAAATATACAGTTGCCCATACAGTCACTCATACAATCACTGACTCTTATGTATACTTATTTATATACAACAACTGTCACACTGCCTTTTATTTTTCTAGTTTGTTGGACATGTACCATTGAAAGATATATTTGCTCATAACCACACCCATAAAGATATTCACTCACCCAAACAACTGTTATAACATGTAGTCTTAACCTCATATACCTACTGAATAAACTATCCACACATCTTTGGGCAGTCACACAGCCCCCAGCGAACCACACACATTCACTCTCCTATACAAATACTCAGTTAACTAATAAATAACTAATATAGACTTTCACATAGCAGGTAACCAACTAGTACAGCAGTTTACACAACAACTGACAAAGTGATACAGATATTCACACAGTTTAATCACTATCCAATATATTTAGTGAGACGCTAAAATTAGTCAAGTAAACAGTGAATCACACTGCTACTAAATCCTCCATCTAGATATTTATATGTATATATCTACTCATTCTTCAATGCACATTGCTATATATATAATACATATTTAAATAACGAACCAAACCACATTCACTGGATGATGTCATCAGTGGTGTCATCAGTGATTTCATTTTAGATGTCATCAGTGATGTCATCAGTGATGTCATTGACCATGTCATGAATGATGTAATATGTGACATCATCAGCAGTGGATTGCGGGCAACGAGTTATAGTTAGCAGAACTAACTATAACAGAGGAATTTCAAAGGTTTTGTACGAATGACATGTCCAGCTAACTATTACACCCCTAAAACCTATGTTTTTTTCAGTGAATTTCTAAGTTTTTTTAAATGCATATTCCTAACTATAACATGTCTGAAACCTATGGTTTTTTCAGTGAATATATATAAATTCACTGAAAAAAACATAGGTTTCAGGTATGTTACAGTTAGAAATTAGCATTTAAAAACCTTAGAAATTCACTGTAAAAACCATAGGTTTCAGGGACGTTATAGTTAGTTGGACATTTCACTCTTACTAAACCATAGAAATTCCACCATTATAGTTAGTTCAGCTAACTATAACTCGTGCAACCGCAATGCACTGCTCATGACATCACATATTACATCATTCATGACATGGTCAGTGACATCACTGATGACATCTCAAATGACAACACTGATGACATGTCTGATTACATCATCCAGTAACTGTGTGCTTCTGTAAAGTTTAAATATGTTTTATATATATTCCAAGGTGTATTTCAGAAGGAGTGGGTGTATAAGTGTCTGGATGGAGGATTAGTAGGTGCATCACTGATTGTATAAGTGAGTGAATAAATAAGTCTAATTGAATGCATGGGTTAGTGACTAAACTGTGTGAATATCTGTATCAGTCTGTCTGTTGTTGTGCAAGCTGCTGCATGGGTTGGTCAGCAGCTACATGAGTGTCTATATAGGTTATTGATTGGTTGTCTGAGTATTTTTTTAGGAGATTGAGTGTGTGTGTGGGTGGCTGGGAGGTGTGTGACTCTGTGCATAGATGTGTGAGTGGTTGATTCACTGGGTGTGTGGGTTCAAGAGTGCATGGGAAAACAGCGGTATGGGTGTGTGAGTGTACATATGGGTGTGTTGGTGAGTGAATGGATGTCTCAGTGGTATATGTCAAAGTAACTACATATGTAAAATGCAGTGTATATGAGAGTTGAATATATAAATGACTTTACATGATAGTCAGTGATTGTGAGACTGGCTGTATGGGTGAGTGTGTACTTGTATCACTGATTATATGAGAGTAAGTAGGCGTTAGTATCGGTATGAATAAGTGAGGCGGTGTGTGTATAATTGCACAGGTGAGTAAATGGGAGTGTGATTGATTCTTAGCATGACTGACTAGGTGTGTGAGTAACTGCATGGATGAGTGGCGGTGTGTGCGTGTCTGTATCGGTATGAGTGCATATGATAGTGTTTTATTGATGAGTGACTGCATATCTGAGTGATTGTATGGATGAATGAGTGGATGTGTGTGTAGACCTAGGAATCAGTGAGTGCGTATGTAACTTGTATTGGTGTGTCAATGATTTAGAAAATGGTAGTCTGTATTTTACAGTGGGTATATCAAAGATTATATTAGAGTGTGAGGAGGTGCATCAGATTTCCACGTGGATGATGTCATCAGTGATGTCATCAGGGATGTTATTTGAGATGTCATCAGTGATGTCACTGACCATGTCATGAATGATGTAATATTTGACGTCATGAGCAGTGCATTGCGGGTGCGCGAATTATAGTTAGCTGAACTAACTATAACAGTGGAATTTCTATGGTTTTGTAAGAGTGAAATGTCCAGCTAACTATAACGTCCCTGAAACCTATGGTTTTTGCAGTAAATTTCTAAGGTTTTTTAAATGCTAATTTCTAACTATAACATACCTGAAACCTATGGTTTTCCAGTGAATTTCAATGATTTTTTAAATGCTAATTTGTAACTTTGACATCCCTATTAAGTCCCCTTGAACCCTGAAGGTCCCTGGTGGCCAAGTAGCCCACCAGGTACATCCAGTAAGCGCCACAACCTGCATTTCAGAGAGGTTTTCAGAGGCCACGCCCCTTTTTACATCACGCTGCAAACGCAGCTTCTGGCGCACTGCTGCTCAGAGGATGAAGTCCCCAGGACACAAGAGGCCCTCATCCCCCCACCAGAAGTGCATCAGAAGCTGCATTTGCAGAGTGGTGTAAAAAGGGATATGGCCTCGGAGCACCCCTCTGCAACGCAACCCTGTGGCGTTTACAAGAAGTACCTGGAGGACTAGTTGGCCCCCAGGAACCCTCAGGATTGAAGGGGAATTAATCTCCTAACTTAAAATGCACCACAGGGTGCATTTGCACTGTGGTACAGGTAGTGTCACCCCGGGACACTGCAGGAGCTGGGCCTGGGGATTGACGGTCCCAGAGCCATCAAGGGCTCCAGGAGGGGTGCTGCTCGGCCCCACTCCCAACCACTGCAAAGCCCCGGTGAGGTGGTGGTCCCCGCGGCTCAGGGTCCGTAACAGACCCCCACATTTGCATAGTTAGTGCCCTGGGGCGGTGGTGGTCCCTGGGGCGTGTGGGGGGATCGAGCCCCCCACACAAATTTTTCTTTTTAAATGAAAGCCCCGGGGAGGTGGCGGTCCACGTTTATATCTTCAAAGCCCCGGGGACACACACCATAATTTAAAAAAACAATAGATCCCCGGGTAGGTGGTAGTCCCCGGGGCTGCAGCAGACTGCAAGCCCCCGCAAAACATAAATGAAGCCCTGGAGAGGTGGCGGCCCCCGTTATATATTTTCTGTATGCCCCCAGAACCTGGCCCACACAAGGTCTTAAACATAACAAAGCTTGTTTAAAAAGAAAATTTGTCCGTATTCACGCACCAGCGCAAATTCGGCAGATTCTTAAAAATATTTTTAAAAATTGGGCCTGGGGGTCCTTGTGGGACCCCCTGAGCAGGCCTAGGGGGTCAGTGTGTTTTTACCATGTCCCCTTTTCTTGTTTTTCATGCTTAATTCTCTCTTTTCTTTTAACTCAGTTCTACTGAGTCACAAGATGGGTGCCAACACTTCCTGGTTTGGAATGTTGACAGCCAATTAGAATAAAGCTTGTGGTCGGGAGGGGTCGTGACTCCACTGCCGCCATAGATATCGAAACTTTTGTTTTTTTAATTTCTCAGCAACTACTGAACTGATTTACACCATTTAAAAAACGGTCGATATCTGAACCAAGCACTACCTTTTTGCCAAATTTGGGGTAATTACGTTCAGCAGTTTGGGCTGTAGCCTGTCTCAAGATTTTCAATGGAAATTAACACATGAAAAACGCGTTTTGGGACCTTTCTTTTTTCTCAGCCCCCTCTTGAGAAATCACCCCCAAACTTTCAGGATAGGAGCTGACCTGTATAGACTTCTTTTTGGGGGCAATTTCGCAAAGATTCGTCAAATGACACCACAGTAATTAGCAAATCAAAAAATGCTTTTCCTATGGAAACTAGGTTCTAACTATAATTACCTACTGGCGACAGCCAGTAGGTAATACACCCACCCACATATATATTAATGTTTTTCATTTGAAATAGTGTTCTAAATAAATGAATTAATTTAATAATTAATTAAAGTTAGTTGTTAATGCATAAATAAAAAAAACAGAACATTAATGATTGAATCTTAACAATAAAAAAGAATTGAATATACGAGTATATGATTTTAAGATTATTTTTAAGATTTAGATTTTTTTTAAAGGTACATTTTTGGGGGGTACTTGACTAAGTTGCTTTTTTTAGGGGTAATAAGGGTTTTAGGGTTCAACTGTAGGACGTCTTTAGTGGTAGGAAGGTGCTCTTAGTGTTCAGGGATGTGTACTGTTTAGGGGTAGAAAGGGCTTTTTAGGGTTTAGAGATGGTTAATTTTTAGGTATAGTAAGGGTTTTTTAGGGTTCTGGGATGGGTGGATTTTTTAGGCAGAAAGGATTTTTTAGGGTTCAGGGATGTGTAGTGTTTAGGAGAAGTAAGATTTTTTTAGGATTCATAGAGTGGTATATTTTAGGATAGTAATAGGTTTTAAGGTTATGGGGCTGGGTAATGTAAAAGTGATATATAGTCTATAATATACATTAAAGTATATTAAACTAGATTTCAATACAATTTAAAACATTAAAATTATATTAAATATAATTTAAATAGTGTTATTATTTTTATTGAAAATGTAATACTTAAATGAATTTAAACCATGAGATTTTTAGAATTAAAACATATATTATTTATTCATAGATGTATACGCAGAGACTAGAAATAATACTGTCAAATTTAACAGAGAAGTAAAGACTCTCCCGATGTAACATAAAGCAATATAAAGATACTCTCGATGTACTTACAGTGACGTAATGATTGTTAAACTAAAAGCTTTTTAAGTAATATATGATTGCTGGCAAACTGTTACTTTAATATCATCCTTTGATGCTCCAAAGTTTGGGTTAACTAATTTAAGAGTTATTCCAAGGTTACACCTAATTTTCGAAACTTTGAGGTACAGTCAGGAATGTGGCTTTTCTGGGAAAAGTCTTAGAGGGTTCACAGAGAGCAAACAGCTTTAACAGAGTATGTAAACCTCTGGGAAGTTTCCATTTTCTAATTGAGAAAGCTGAGTTGAAGCTTGTAAGTGATTGAAGTCTGACGAGCTCCATTCTTAAAGTCTGTGACGTAGATAAACTAAACCCCTTCCGCCTACTTTGCACATACCATGAAGTACTTCAGTACTTTGCTGGCGATTGGCACATGTATAAGCAACGGGTTGATTTTAGATGCATGGCTTTCAATAATGGAGTAACGGAACCCCTCCAATACACTCTGTTAAATCCAGCATGTTCTGCTACACTACAGGTGACTTTTGATATTTGATCTTTTGCTAGTAACTGATGCTAACCAGTTTACATGGCAGTCTTCAGACACTGGTAATTAGAAACAGTGGCCAGCTTCTGGAATCTTACACACCATCTGAAGTTAGGGCCCCTTGCCCCCACCGATCCCCTCATTTCTCTTTTGTTAGAACTGGCAGCAAGTACAACCTAATCATCCAACCAAATACGTTTGCAGATATTGTATTCAAATTGGAATATGATCCCCAAGGAGACCAGCATCCACTTACTTTAGATACCCTTACATGGTGCCCCAAGATAAGGAACATTTGCCTGACATTTGCAATTGCCTGATTGCTCTGTTGAATTATATCGTAGCACTATACTGCAAGTGTACTCTCTCATCTACTGTTGCCTGTTTGCTCACTCTGTTTGTATCGCCAAGCAGCTTTCGCGATCGTTTCAGTTGTGCTGTGCTGCCTGTGTGACTCATTTGCGCCTGATTGTGCCGGAGCCTCTGCCATTTTCTTCGCATTTATTTACTTGGTGCCCCAATCCTGTTTCGCTTTTGGCTTACAGCCATTTTGTTGTTGTTGTTGTGCCTCCCTGCCCGGCTCTCCACCCCGCTCCCGCCTCCCAGCTGCTCCTCCCTCCCCCCTCCCCCCTCCACTATCCTCATATGACAGATGCCTTTGCGCGCAGCGTTCACGCGCAGCGGTTGCGCCCCATGCGCGCCGAAGGCGCGCCAAAGGTAAGCCCGTCTACGCCCGTCCGCGCCTGGACCGCGCCCAGCGCCAGACCCCCTGGTCCTCGCAAATCCCACTCCACCCGCATAACGTACGATGCCGCATCCCTCTCAGCACTCAACCCCGGCCATCTCCCAGACTGCTACCAAGCCGCACCAGGACACACCCATGGACCCTTCACCTGCCACTCCTGCAAGTTCGACTGCATCAGGACCCACACCAAATCTACAAACTCCAAACAGAGCTCCGACACTAACCACCTGAAGTGCATCCTACTCAACACCCGCTCGGTCCACAGACACGCCATTGAACTTTGGAACCTACTCGACACCACTTCGCCGGACGTCGCCTACCTTACAGAAACCTGGATGAACGTCTCATCAGCTCCCGACATTGCCATAGCCATACCGGACGGCTACAAGATCATCCGAAAAGACCGCACCATCCAAACAGGAGGAGGCATCACCATCGTACACAAGAACTCCATCCGCATCACGACCAGCTCAGACGATAACCTTGCAGCCGCCGAACACCTTCACTTCCAGATCCACACCGACCCCAAAACCACACTCAGAGGCACCCTCATCTACAGACCACCAGGACCCCGCACTCGATTCAGCGAAGACATCACTGACTTCATCAGCCCACACGCCCTCCCCTCTGAGGACTACATCCTACTGGGAGACCTCAACTTCCACCTGGAAAAGAAAAACGACAGCAACACCACCACCCTCCTGGACAACTTGGCCAACCTCGGACTAAAACAACTTGTTGATACCCCCACCCACTACGCCGGGCACACGCTCGACCCAATCTTCACCTCCAGCAAGCACATCTCCTTCAAGCACACCACAGCTCTCCACTGGACGGACCACAGCTGCATCCACTTCAACTACAAAAAGACCACGACCCACAACCTCCCTCAACCAATCCCTCGAAGAAACTGGAACAAAATTACCCCCGACCAGCTCTTTACCTCGCTTCACAAAAACCCTCCTGCCAAAACAACGGACCCAAACCAAGCTGCCATCAACCTCACACAATGGATCACCCACAGCGTCGACGAACTAGCACCCTTGAAAAACCATCTAATCAAGCAAAGTAGCAAAAGAGCCCCCTGGTTCAACGATGACCTTAAGACATCCAAGAAGTTCTGTCGTACCCTCGAGAAAGCCTGGAGAAAAAACCCAACCACTGACAACCTCACCACCTTCAAGAACGCCACCCGCCAACACCACCAACTAATCCGATCCACCAAGAAATCTGCATTCAAGGATCGACTTGACAACAATGCCCACAACAGCAAGGAACTATTCAACATCGTCAAAGAATTTACCAACCCCACCGCCGGCACCTACGACATCACCCCATCCCAAGAATTCTGCGACTCCCTAGCCTCTTTCTTCCACAACAAAATCGCCGACATACATAACAGCTTTGAAAACAAGTCCGGTGACCAGTCCACCCCACCCACCCCCGAACCAAATCCCCCCTCTAACAACCTTTACGCCTGGAACCCAATCACCACTGAAGACACCATCCACCTGATGAACTCCATCCACTCAGGATCGCCAACCGACCCATGTCCCCACCACATCTTCAACAAAGCAGACTCCATCATCGCACCCCATCTCCGAGACGTCATCAACTGCTCCCTCAACTCCGCCACCTTCCCGGAAAGCTGGAAACATGCCGAACTCTGCGCCCTTCTGAAGAAACCCACAGCAGACCCCACTGAACTTAAGAACCACCGCCCCATCTCGCTCCTCCAATTCCCTGCCAAAGTCATTGAGAAAGCCGTCAACAGTCAGCTTGCCACCTTCCTCGAATCCAACAAATCCCTCGACCCTTCACAGTCCGGCTTCCGAGCCAAACACAGCACCGAGACCGCCCTCATCGCAGCAACTGACGACATTCGAACACTACTGGACAACGGAGAAACAGTCCCCCTCATCCTACTTGACCTCTCCGCAGCCTTTGACACGGTCTGTCATAGCACCCTCATACAACGCCTCAACAACGTCGGAATACAAGGAAAAGCATTGGACTGGATCATCTCGTTCCTCGCCGGAAGAACCCAGAGAGTCCGCCTCCCCCCTTTCAGATCAGAGGCCACCGAGGTCATCTGTGGCGTACCACAAGGATCATCACTCAGTCCCACCCTCTTCAACGTATACATGAGTCTCCTCGCATCCATCGCGCGCCAACACAACCTCAACATCATCTCCTACGCAGACGACACCCAGCTGATCCTCTCCCTCACCAAAGACCCAAACTCCGCCAAAACCAACCTACATGACGGGATGAAAGAAGTGGCCGAGTGGATGAAGAACAGCCGTTTAAAACTGAACTCGGACAAAACGGAAGTCCTCATCTTAGGATCATCCCCCTCTGCATGGGACGACTCATGGTGGCCACCTGCCCTGGGAAACGCACCCAAACCAACGGAACACGCCCGCAACCTGGGCTTCATCCTGGACTCCTCCCTCTCGATGACCAGACAAGTCAACGCCGTTTCCTCATCATGCTTCAACATCCTACGCATGCTCAAAAAAATATTCCGTTGGATCCCCACCGAAACAAGAAAAACGGTCACCCACGCACTGGTCACAAACCGACTGGATTACGGAAACACCCTTTACGCAGGAACCACAGCCAAACTACAGAAAACACTCCAACGCATCCAAAACGCCTCAGCCAGACTCATACTTGACATCCCCCGCCAATCTCACATCTCCGGTCACCTGAAAGACCTCCACTGGCTCCCCGTCAACAAGAGGATAACGTTCCGACTCCTCACCCATGCACACAAAGCCCTTTACGACCTAGGACCCGAATGCCTTAACACGCGCCTGTCCTTTTACACCCCCACCCGCCAACTCCGTTCGTCCAATTAGGCCCTAGCCGCTATTCCGCGCATCAACAAATCCACCATGGGGGGAAGATCCTTCCCCTACTTAGCGGCCAAAACCTGGAATTCTCTCCCCACCCACCTCCGCCTTACACAGAACCACCTCTCCTTCAGAAAGCAACTTAAAACTTGGATATTCGATAAGTAAAGTACTCCCCCCTCCTCCCTCAAGCGCCTTGAGACCCTCTGGGTGAGTAGTGCGCTATACAAATTCTGAACTTGAACTTGAACTTGGAACACATTTCCAAGCTCTATTTAATGTGGTGCACAAATCAGAAGTATGGACATTTGATAACAGAGGTGCCACGAGGTTAGCATTTTATGAGATCTGTGATTTGTTACCCCATATGGACATGCACCCATGTGCTTTTCTCCCCAAATTTCACATGAACCAAATTTCACTATTATATTTTATAGTCTGTAAATTTCGACATATTTGACCTGCTGAAATTCACTAGATGAAAATTGTGGGAGTGTGTTGTTTACCTCAAAAGTGCGGGCCTTGCACAAAGAGAAGTTTGCACTGGAACCGGAATTTGCAGCTCCCCTTGGAATAAGTGCAGTCCGCGAGACGTATAAAACCTGTGGATTTTTCACGTCGCGTGGGCTCCATGACGCACCGTGCAGACGTAGCTGCCTCCGCCTCCAAACGCAAGGTCCGAAGCCCCCTTTCGCGCAAGAAATCACTGTCCACACTTCTTCAAGGAGCAAGAAAGGCCACTTTATTTTAAGACAGGTGCATAATACATTTCTTGAACACATTCATTATTTATTTATATCATAAAATTCCAATCTACACATTATGCCTAAACTCCCTACCTAACAGAACCCGAAACTAACTCTTGACTAATACCCCCAGGATTACCCAACGAGCTACCCTTCAGGATGGCCAACCCGCTCCAGGCTGCCCACCCCACTAGCCAAAACCGCCTCCTAAAAGAACAAAGACACCTGTCCTAAAAGTGGCAAGGCCCGAAGACCAGAGCAGCGCCTAGAGCACCGTCAAGTAAAAACCTAACTAAGGAATAAAGGGAGGGAGGGTGGGGCAAAAAGAACCTCCCTTCCCTTGCCTCCCTCTAACGCCGTGCCCAACCGCCAGCCTGACTTCCCTTTAATACCTCCCCCCAATCAACCCCACCTGCTTAACTGATTCTCGCGCGAACACGCCCAGGGAGAGACCAGCTCGCGCCTGGCTCTCCCTGGGTCCCCCCTCGCGCAAGAAATCACTGTCCACACTTCTTCAAGGAGCAAGAAAGGCCACTTTATTTTAAGACAGGTGCATAATACATTTCTTGAACACATTCATTATTTATTTATATCATAAAATTCCAATCTACACATTATGCCTAAACTCCCTACCTAACAGAACCCGAAACTAACTCTTGACTAATACCCCCAGGATTACCCAACGAGCTACCCTTCAGGATGGCCAACCCGCTCCAGGCTGCCCACCCCACTAGCCAAAACCGCCACCCAGGAAAACCTTTAGCGTTTTCCTGCCCCACCCAAAGAAGGAAGGGAAGGAGCACCCCACAACTGCACCTGAAGAACTGTGGCAAGTAAATCTCTAAGCTCCAGAAGGAAAAAAGAACTGCCTAATGCAGATAGATGGACCCCGTCCACACAGAATACATACTTCCCTGAAATATTCCCATTATGATGAGCCAACTGTATATACATAAATGATGACAAAACGTCGTATTGTTCTCTTCACATTGCGTCCTGCCTTCTCCATGGCGGAATAGCTCCTTGCCCCAGTCCATCGCAATCGAGGCACGAACTCCGTCCATATCACCATGGTGCTCACCCATGTGCTCTTGAGGACTACGAGATCATGATACATGAACTTTAGCAAGGTCAAACCTGATAGAGAAACTAAGTCAAATTCACCAACATGCAGCACCAGTAGACCCGAAGGGCCCCCCCCAACCCTGTGAAACCATAGAAGCCAAAGCAGGAAAATACCGCCCAAACGCATGCCCCCTGCGCCATGCCAGGAGACTTCAAGTGTCAGACTGCTGAAACCAAGAGATCTCCCACAAAGCTGACGCGCAGCGACTATAGCAGCCAGTTTAACAAAAGAGCGCCCAGGATCCACACCCCTTTATTTATCCAGCGACTGGGGCCAAAGACCTAGGGGAAAAAGAGAGGTCCGGCAAAGCAAAGGCGGACTACTTTCTCCAACAAAACCTTGCGGAGGACAGCTAACACTGAGAAACAAGGATGGGACCGCCATCAGTATGACAAAAACTTTGTCCCCGGAGATATGGCGAGGAGAAGACACAAAAACCTCCCAGTCCCCCACAGGGCAGCATGCATACACACCGCTGCTACCCAGAAACACCCCACCTACCCCTCCCCATCTGATCAGTGTGGGACATACTCGGCCACAGGCGTACCCAGACATGGTCCCCCCACCACCTCGCCGTGGACCCTCCCCCACTCAACCCCTCAAACCCAGCAGATCAGAGGCCCGAAATGCCCTGAAGAATACCCACACAAAGCACAAACGAAATTTCTGTGGCACTCCAAAGTATCATAGCAGCACACCTCCCAGTGCGATAAAAGCAAATGAATCAACAAAGGGGCACCGGCCGCCGTAGCTTCCAACCACCAGCCCGGAGCCTACCCACCCTTTCAGAACTGTACGAAACAATACCCCCCCCCCAACCGAAAACCCTCCCCCACCAAAGCTGACCATAAAAGACACCCCTGCCAACCGAAATCATCGTGAGGGAAAGGCCTTAGGTCGCTAAACGTAAAACAAACCGCAATAAAAATTGTGCATCAGCTAACCCAGCCCTGACCGTACCTGCCATCCCCACCAAACTGCAAAAAACTCAGGCCAGGCCTTCAAAGAAATCCGCCGTGCAGAGGCAGCTACGGAATGTGCTACCAAAATGGCGGACCCTCAATTCCCAAAGTCCCATACGTACCGTGGAATTGCCGTTAGTGCCAGATCCGCCCCGGGAGCCCACTCGCGGAATACGGACCCTTGCAAGCGAGATAAAGAATCAGCGACACAACTAATGGCTCCCGGAGCATGCCGAGCTCCAAGGCAATATGCAGTTGAGAAACACCGCAACACGAAGCCGCACAGGAGCTGTAGCACACGCAAATCGCGGGCTCTTTGTTGGTGAACAAGGGCAACTACCGCTATATTGGCCACATGAAACAATACGGCGCGAATCTGAATCCCCCCCCCCCCCCCCCCCCAGATACACAGAGCAACCCACAACGGGAAGAGTTCCAAAAAACGCAATGCTGCGACCGTATCCTTTCCCGCGCACTGGCCAGCCAGCCGCGCACCAACGACCTTCCCAATATGCCGAAGCCATGAGCTCCTTATGCATCCGTGAAAAAGCCGCCACCTGCCACACCATGTCCTCATCCGCAAAAAACAAGGACACGCCACTGACATCTTGCAGGAAACGCAACCAGATAGTCAAATCAGCACGGACAGCAGTTGTAAGGCGCACACGAATGAAGAGGAATGCCGGCGCCTGACATCGAGAGGCCCAGATGTCGACAAAAAACGTCCTACCCGCCCGAACGACCCAACAAGCAAAATTGAGGCACCCCAAAAGTTTCCGTACGTTCCGCCGCCCACTTTGTGGACTCCCAACACCAAGCGTATGAAATCAGCCATCTCCCGCACGGTAGCAGCAGGCAAGCGCAGCAGCATAGTCGCGGTATCAATCGCAATCCCGAAGAAATTCAGAGATGTACAGGGACCTTCAGCCGTAACCGGCGCCAGAGGAAAGCCCAAACCCCGGTCATAGCCGAAAGATTACCAAAGCCGCCTGATACTGCCCGGACTGACCCCCCACCCCCCCTTGTAAAAGAAATTAATCAAGGTAATGGCAGACCAAGAAGCAGCCGCTGACAAAAATTGAAGCGCCACTGCAGAAGGGTACTGAGGGTCTCAAAGAGGGAACATGACACCGAGCAGCCCATGGGTAATACTTTATGAACATAAAAACATCCCCCAAAATGCATACCAAAGAGACCCAACAAAAACCACTGAGGGATAGGAAGGAGCCGGAAAGCCGACTGATGTCACTCTTTGCCAGCAAAAAAAAACCCCAACGCCTGCCCTGCGAACGAGACGTAAGGCGTCATCCCCTGAAGCATAGGGCACGGTTGAGGCAGCTGGGTCAATGAATTCGGTGACGGATGCACCCTCCAGGCCAAGACCGACGATGGAGGAGGTGAAAACTCCCCCATCACCTTTTGGGGACCGCCCCCCAGTGGAGAGACGATCCAATCAGAGAGAGGACAACTCAGAAAAAGGACCTGCAAACCGATCCCTCAGCAACCAACTTCTGCTGCACAAACCTGAGAGCACTCCCTCACCGCCGCAGATTGTCAGACCACCACCCCACCCGGAGACCCTGATAACCAAACCGAAACCCAACCCTGAAAAAACCCAGAACAAAATCGCAGCAGCCTCAAAGTCAGGATAGTCCACCAACCGCAGAATCAGAATGTGCTGCTCACTAGGAGTAGGAGCCCTCATGTGCAAAGTGCGGAGGTTGTCACCTACCCCCTGAACCCCTCCCCCGTCCTGCAACCCGCAGTCCGTGAAAACACTGTGTGAGAGCATGCCGCCCCCCCCCCACACTGCACACACTCGTGGCAATCGTTTTGGCAGGATACTATCCTCCGTAACCATGTTTGGAACAGCCACGCCATCCCCAAACTGTAGAAAATCTTCCCCCGTAGGTTGCATAGTAGAAACATTCGAAACCACGGCCGC